>NC_138776.1:38727538-39327538 GCF_965119305.1 Pelophylax lessonae
AAGTGGTTAAGGTGCCCATCTAATAGTTCTTAGTTCTTTGAAACTATCAATGCTCCCCGCTGACACCACTGCTTGTGGTAGCTTTTAGCTATCAGTTAGGGATTAATTCTTCCCAAAGACAAGAGTAAGGAACATTCTTCCCACTGACTGTCACACTAATGTGTCATGAGTTGTAGAATTTTAATTTTTAGCAGGGGTTCCCCAAGACCAGAAATTTATTTCAAGGGTTCCTCTGTGTTGAAAAGGTTGAGAAAGGCTGATCTAACCCCACATATATTGGGCGTTTAAATGTTGACTCCGAAATGAAAGAACAACCATATCAATAACTTGTTAGAAAAGTACAAAAATGAATTTGATTAGTATCCATAGTCATATATATTATATATTATAAACAACCTCATAGCCTGCAGGGCCACGAACAGACATGGGGCCCATAAAAACAATACATACAGTGACATCAATAATGTAAAATGGATAAAAAAAACAAAACTTAAAAAAAAAAAAAAACCCTTACAGTTTCATCTAAGGAAAAGTACTGCTTTTAAAATAGAGGACTAGTAGATGGTTTAATTTTGTAACACAAAGATAAGTACCTTGTGCTAGACACAGAAATATATAGAATTATGTACCCCCTGCTGTATGTGATAAGAACATTAGTTATTCTCTATTTTTCTCAGCATTTGAAAATGTCAGAGAACTTCAAGGTGAATCCTAATGTGTAAAATAGATCAATCTAGACAATTTTTGGTTTAAAAAATTTGCATAGTGTGGGCTAGGGATAGGAACCTTCTCGAGTTTTTAAACGTTTATTCTACTTCAAGTTCTGAGAATCTGATGCTGGTAGTGTTCAATGTTTTCGGTGCCCCTGAAGACTATTTAAACCAGCCTGGTACGCTGCGGTGCATTAAACGCACATTGTATGGAGTGTTAGGCAGCGGCTCCGTTCACATCTAGGCATTGCACTTTTTACAGGTGTTTTTCTGGTGTTTTTTTCTGGCTTTTTTGCAGTGTTTTTGCAGCGTTTTTGCAGCATTTGTGCAGTGTTTTTGCACAAGCATTTTGAGCTGACAAGTGACCAATGAAAAGCAGTAAAATGCCTGTAATCTGTCCAAAAATAGCTCATATACTTTTTTGAGCGACAGGTGTTTTGCTTAACCACTTCAGCCCCGGAAGATTTGACTGCTTAAAGACCAGGCCCTATTTTGTGATTCGGCACTGCGTGACTTTGACGGACAATTGCGCGGTCGTTCGACGCTGTACCCAAATGAAATTGTCCTTTTTTTCCCACAAACAGAGCTTTCTTTTGGTGATATTTGATCACCTCTCCGATTTTTATTTTTTGTGCTATATACAAAAAAAGAGCGACAATTCTGAAAAAAAAAAACAATATTTTTCATATTCTGCTATATGATATGCCCCCCAAAAAATGTAAAAATCTAAATTCTTTAACATTTCAGGCCAATTTGTTTTCTGCTACATATTTTTGGTAAAAATAATCACAATAATCGTATTTTGATTGGTTTGCGCAAAAGTTATTGGGTTTACTAACTACGGGAAAGATTTATGTAGTTTTTATTGTTTTTTTTTTAACTAGTAATGGCGGCGACCTGCTATTTTTTTTTTTTGCGGGACTGCGACATAGTGGCGGACAGATCGGACCCCATTTTTGACACTTTTGGGAGTACCAGTGACATTACTACAGTGATCAGTGCTATACATATGCACTGTTACTATAATAATGACATTGGCAGGGAAGGGGTTAACTTTACTGGTGATCAAGGGATTAAGTAAGTCCCTAGGGGTGTGATTCTAACTGTCAGGGGGCGTGGCTTGTGATGTAATCACAGAGACATACAATCCTATATAGCAGGATCGCATAGCCTCTGTCATTACTTCAGGGAGATTGACAGACGGCTGTGTTTACATCAGCCGTCTGTCTTTCTCCCTCTCCTGCGGGAGATCGCGAGTGGTCGGCGGACATCGGAGCCACAGTTCACATGCGCTGGCTCCCCAGGGACTTTGGTCGCTTTGCCCAGGAGCGGCTGACTGTCGTAAATAGTCGTGCGGCCGTCAGCAAGTGGTTAAAAAAGGAAAAAAGAAAAGTAGGACTTTGTAGGTAGCCACTAGTAATCCCATTAAGGAACTCGAGTACTCAATTTATAAAATGTACAGTATACGTTTATTATGGCAACATTAGAAAATATATTAAAACCAAATCATAAACAGACATGTAGAAAATAAAAAACAATATCTCCTCATTGTATAGCAAAATTTCCCCAGTCAGGGTACGTATATGGCCGGGAGACCTATAGGAATACCCATTTGATGTTTAGAAAATGCAGAATCTGCAATGACCTAGAAGGCATCCAGGTCTCACAAGTATCTTAAATTGCTGTTATCTAAGGATCGCTACGTGTTTCGCTTATAGCTTCATCAGGAGATCCTAATATTGCCGAATCCCAGAGGGAGAAAGAAAAGACAAGAAGCACCCAAAACCATGTGGTGGCACACAGGGGGACCCCAGACACACAAGCTCCAGCCGGTGAAGGGACACACACACACGACAAAAAGAATCTCTCGCTATGGTCGGAGCCTCTGGAGTGTCGTTTCAGGACCAATAACACTTTCCAAAAGTGGCCGACTTAAGGCCCGTACACACACGCACCGATTGTTGGCCGTAAATTTTCGGCCACCGTCCGATCGGCCGATTATCGGCTTGTTAGTATGATGCTTCCGACAACCAACTGCGACTTTTCGGCCGAACAAAATCTGGTGTGCAGGCTATAAACTTTTTGTTGGCCAACAACAGAACGGCCGATTTTTCGTCAGTCAGTACAGATTTCAGCCGACAAAAATGTGATGATCAAGACTGGGCATGCTCAGAGAAGAAAAAACACACGGAAAGTAAACCATCACATGACATCACTTCTGCAGTTGGTTTTTGTTGGCCGACAAAATTGGTGTGAAGTCTAGAGCACATTTCAACCAACACAACAACACTGGACAAAAGACGGCCCATCGGTCGGCCAACAATCGGTGCGTGTGTACGGGGCTTTAGGATAGACATATTTCAATCCAGTATAAGGCATATAGTAGTGTAGTCATCCCTTGAATACAGCTTCTCTCTTGGATCCCCCAAGCAGAGGGGTATTTAACCACTTGCTAACCGCCCATAGCCTTTTTACTGCGGCAGGGCGGCTGAGCTGCATCCAGTCACGTAGTACTATGTGACTGGAGTGCATGTGGTTTCAGCGTTCTGTGTTTAGACACAGCGGGAGGCGGAAGGCGGGCCGCGGTAGGAGAGGTGGCGATTGCCGCTGCCCTCCCGCGATCGTCAAGCAAAGCAGGCGGTTCTTCTCTCAGAGAGGCAGGGACAGATCTGCCTGTCACAGAACCCCCCCCCCCCTTACACACAGTCAGTAAGCATACAGGCATACATTTAACCCCTTTGATCACCCCCAGTATTAACCCCTTCCCTGCCAGTGTTTTTTATACCGTAACAGTGCATATTGTTGAGCACTGATTACTGTAGTAATGTCACTGGTCCCCAAAAAGTGTAAAAAATGTCAGTTAGGGGTCCAATCTGTCTACCGCAATGTCTCAGTCCCACTAAAAATCGCAGATCGCCGCCATTACTAATAAAAAAAAATTAAATAAATAAAAAGTCCAAAAATCTATCTATAGTTTGTAAACACTATAACTTTTGCGCAAACCAATTAAAATACACTTTTTGGGATTTTTGTTTACCAAAAATATGTAGAAGAATACAAATTTGCCTAAACTGATAAAAAATAAAAAATTTTATGGGATTATTTCATTGTTGTTCTTATGCATAATAATTGTGGGATAATGTTTTGGAGAATTGGTGTCATTTTTGCATTTTGGTAGTTCGTTTTCCTGTTATTTATTCTCTGTAGTGTTTGATAGGATGTTATGGTTTATTACAATATAGTAATAATTTATCTTTAATTAGTTTTATTAATTAATATTAACTTGCTGTTAATGGTCATTTTATTGTTTGTAATTGTGTCTTGTTTCCATTCGTTATTGTGTTTTTGTGTCGGTGTTGAATGGAACTGTATCTAAATAATTTCCCTAGGGAATAATAGAGTATTCTGAATCTGAATAATAATAATAATCATCATCATAATACATTCTTATTGTAGATCGTGTAAATTATGCAGAAAAGCAGGATTACACATAGAGTAATTATCAGTATTAGTCTCCTCATAAATCAGGTAATGCTATTTTTGCCTTGATTTAGTTCAGAGTATTTGTCAGAGACTTTTTGATAAATCCGACCCACCATCTGCATGGCTTGTAGCGTCAGGCAATTCAACCAGCGAAAGCAGCAGTTTAATAACTTCCCATCTAAATGTGGAGGAATTTGTCTGGTGAAGGTGATAATTAATCCTAAATCCCAGCACTGAAATTAGATGGCCTTGGCTAATGACTACGGTAACTGTACTTGGTAATTAGTGTAATTGTATCTCCTAATATTAACAGAAAAATTAAACAAAATGTTATGATCTTATTTATTTTTAAACACAATTTTAATTTGCATTTTTTTTTTTATTTTTTATGATAACGTATTATGAGTACAGAAATAAATAGCGAGAGTGATGAAAGTTTCAGTAATTAGAACTGTGTGATGCATTTTTATTTTTAGAGTTGTCATTTGCAAAATGAGGGGCAGGTAGGGGAGGTGCAAAGGTGGGGTTATAAAAAGAAGAAAAAGAAGAGCGTTTAGGGGGAGCATGCAACTGCTACAATTGTAAAAAACAAATACCAGCCTAATCTCTTTCTTGTTGATAACTAGGGATGAACAAAGTGATTTTAGCAACATTGATTATTACACTTTTTTTTAATTATACCACTTTAAAGCGGAGTTCCGGGCACAAAAACGATATTTTTTTTTTGTGCCCGTCCGCTAGTTCAGCCTAACCTGAAAAGGAATTGGATAGTTAGATTTTTTTTTTTTTTTTTTTTAAAACTCACCTTGTAATTGACGATCGTAAATACTCACCTATGACAGCTTCCTCCTCCAGCGCCGAGGCTCTCCCCGTCACTTCCTGCCTCGCAATGATTCCTGGGAGCTAAACGTCACAGCTCCCAGGAATCAATGCGACGGCACCGGCCCCGCTCGTCATTTCCGGGCGACGCCGCATTCCCCTGCTAAACAGCTTCTGGGCATGCCCAGAAGCTGTTTAGGAATGCGGCGCCGCACCGGAAGTGACGAGAGGGGCCGGTGCAGTGCATTCTGGGACACGAAGACGCGGAAGAAGACAGAGAAGAGGACCGCGCCGGCTTCAGCTGCCCACAACCGAGATGGAAACGCTGTGGAAGAAAATTTCTAAGTAAGTATTTCTTCTAAAAGGTAAGTGCGAACCGGGACAGATCAGAGGCTAGCCATTGTGGAATGTGCTAGCCCTGACTGTCCCGGGGGTATGTTAAAAAAAAAAACGTTTCTCTGCCCGGAATTCCGCTTTAAGACCAAGCTTTTTCTGGCACTTTTTGTCTACAAGTTTAAATCAGTATTTTTTGCTAAAAAATTACTTATAACCCCCAAACATTATAAAATTTATTTAGCACACCCTAAGGAATAAAACGGCAATCGTCTGCACATTTTTACCTCACACAGTATATGCGCAACGGTTTTGCAAATGCAATTTATTTTTAAAAATACCCTTTACCTCCCTGGCGGTATTCCTGAGTGTGGCTCGGGGTGGAATTTCAGTGCCATTAGCAGTAACCCCGAGCCACACTCGGGGTACCGCCAAGGGAGAAATCGCTGGATCCTGGAAGAGGTTACTTACCTTGTCCCCAGGATCCCGCAATGTATTACGGCAGTGTACGGCGGACGAATCTTCTGCCTAATGCTGTGTGCCCCCGCTTCCGTTTCCGTCGCCTCGCAGAGGGGTGGAACCGGCAGCAAATTCAAAAAGTAAAACACACTAACACACTGATATATTGTAATCCTATTGGATTACACTACTAAATAAAATAAATTGACCTTAGTTTGCCCCCCAGTGCCCTTTCCTGCAGTTTTACTGTACTATATATATATATATATATATATATATATATATATATATATATATATATATATATATACACACAATATTGTATATATGTATATATATATATATATATATATACATATATATATATATATATATATATATATATACAATATTATATATGTATATATATATATATATATACATATATATATATATATACAATATTATATATATATATATATATATATATATATGTATGTATATATATACATATATATATATATATATGTATGTATATATATATATATATATATATATATATATATATATATATATATATATATATATATATATATATATATATATATATATATACATATATATATGTGTATGTATATATATATATATATATATATATATATATGTATATATTTGTGTGTATATATATATATATATATATATATATGTATATGTATATATTTGTGTGTATATATATATATATATATATATATATATATATATATATATGTATATATATGTGTATATATATATATATATATATATATATATATATATATATATATATATATATATATATATATATATATATATATATATGTATATGTATATATATATATATATATATATATATATATACACTTTAACTTGTTTATAGTTATTTATTATATTATAATTTATGATTTTGTGTTTCAAACGTTATCATACCCGAGATGTTATAAGGAAGAACGCACAGAAAAAAAAAAAAAATCACATGTAAATAGTTGGTTTGGGCTGCTCATCCTTAAGAATTACATGCAAAATAATGGTACCGCTTTCAGCATCTAAAATCTGAAATAATCATACCGCCAGGGAGGTTAATGAATAAAAAAAAACAAAAACAAAACATAATATATACCCCAATTTGTTTGTATAATGTGAAAGATAATGTTACGCTGAGTAAGGCCCCGTTCACACTGGGGCGACGCTACTTCCCGGGGCGACCTCATAGGTCGCGGCGCGCTGCTCGCACCGGGACCTCGGAGCGGCCGGCATGGACTTCATAACATTGAAGTCAATGCAGGTCGCCCCAAAGAAGCTCCGGACCCTTTTTCTAAGTCGGAGCGACTTGTGTCGCTCCTATTAGAACGGGTCCACAGCTTCTCTATGCCAGGCGACCTACGGCGACCTGTCTGGCGACCAGGTCGCCCCAGTATGAACGGGGGCTAAATAGATACCTAACATTGCACGCTTTAGAATTGTGCAGGCTCCTGGAATGGGGACAAGTACCTAAAAATCTCCATAGGCGACATTTTAAATGCCTTTACAGGTTACTGGATTAGAGATACAGAGGAGGTCTTGCACTAGAATTATTGCTCTCACTCTAACGTTTGCAGTGTGTGGTGCGCATACTGTTTACATATGTGTGCGCACCTTATGTATGCATTAGTTTCTGTGTGTGAGCATGGAGGGATGAGGGCACTTTAATTTTTTTTATTATTTATTTTTTGCTTTTTATTTTTACACTGTCTTTTTTTTTTTTTTTTGATCACTTTTATTTCTATTATAAGGAATGTAAACATCCCTTGTAATAGAAATCAGAATGACAGGTCCTCTTTATGGAGAGATCTGGGGTCAAAAAGACCCCAAATCTCTCCTTTACCTTTGAAAGCAAAAGATCAAAAAATGTTTTTTGATCTTTTGCCTAGAAAAAAAAGAAAAAAGTTTAACCACTTGCCAACCAGCCACCGTAGTTATACTGCGGCAGGTCAACTCTGTTACGCGAAACGACATACACGTACATGTACATCGCTTCGTGTAGCAGTTGGTGTGGGCACATGCACGTGCCGATTGGCTAGAGGGGGAGTAAATCAGCTGGTCCGGGCACCTGCGATCGCTCCCCGGGGAGACAGACCGGCGGTCTGCCGATGTAAACACAGCAGACCGCTGTTCTCTCAGTGGTGAACACAGGGATCCTGTGTTCTTCCTATTTAGGAACACAGGTCCCTGTGTTCATTCCATTAGTACATCCCCACACAGTTAGAAAGCACCCCCTAGGCACACATTTAACCCTTTGATCGCCCCTGGGGTTAACCCCATCCCTGACAGTGTCATTAGTACAGTAACAGTGCATATTTGTTTAGCACTGATTACTGTAGTAATGTCACTGGTCTCCCCAAAAGTGTCAAAAATGTCAGTTAGGTGTCCAATCTGTCAGTTTTTATTTTTTTGTTTTTGTTTTTTTGTAATTTTTATTGTTTTCTGCAAAATTTGTACAAGAAAAAGGTTATCGTGCAGAATGTGTCAAACAGCACTTATAATGGAAGAATGCCAAATACAGTAAGTGCTGTTCATCTGATAATAGTAATTTGTACTTTTAACGTAATTGTTATTTTTAAGCATGGATGAACATTTGGACCATTTTATCGTTTACTATTTTAAACAATTCTATATTCCTTGTTAAAAACCCATTCTACCTTAGTAATTTAGAGTATAATAAAAAAAGATGAAAATAGGAATAAAATAAAAATATAAAAATAAAAAGGCATGGACAAATAATGACTAAAAATGTTGTACATGTGTGTAAGAAAAAATTCCCTGTTAATGTTCCTTGTCTCCGTTTTCATGTTCCGTTTACTTTTGCTCATGTAACTACACACTTTCACCATGTTACTGTATTCAATATTACAAGTTGTACTATACTGTTCACTATTCTTTGGATATTTTTCTCCTTTGTATACCTTAATAAAATGTTTGAACAAGAAAAATTCCATCGCTCCACATAGCTTCTGGAATGAAATTGCTTTTTCTTACACATATGTACAAATTACATTTTTAATTTTTTTTTTTTTTTACCTTACATACTTTCATAAGTGTAGTTCAGTGTATGTTGTTACAATGAAGATCATTGTAACAGCAAAGTTTTCAACTGTCATGAATGGGTAACTCTTCATGACAGCTGTGATCACTAGTGATCTGTGATTGGCTACAGCTAATCACATAGTACAGGGTGCTGTGATCAGCCCAGGTACTATGGGATAGCTGTAGGCCAATCACAGCATAGGCAACACAACTGTTATGAATGAATTCATTCATAACAGCTTTGTTGACATGGTAAATCATGTGATTGCATAGCAATCACATGGTCACTAGGCCCCGAGTACCGGGATCCGTAATCCGCTGTGTCTGTGCTGTAGGGACATGATGTACATGTATGTGATTATGCCTGCACGCGCCGCTCCACTGCAATATATGTACTGTGGCAGGTCGGCAAGTGGTTAACCCCCTATCCCCTCTATTTGCTAGGTTTTTAAAAAACCTAAAGTGGAATTTCAGGGTGTAACGAAGACTAAAGCTGGCCATAGATGGGTAGAATTTTAGAATTACAATTCTTAAGAAAATAATTTTCTAAACATTTTTCTAATCAATAATGAGTCAAACTGATGGCCATTTTCGACAACAGTGATTAGAAAATTCAAAGTTGGGTGGAAACTCTTGAACTAATTAATTTCTAACAGAGCATGTGGTTATCATTTGGCAAAGCTCATTCATATCAAAATCAAATGTTAAATGCAAACAAAATCTTTCGACGACATTCAAATGTTTTGAGAATTCTCTAAGGAATTTTCCTAAGACTTCTCTTAGGAAATTCCATCCATCTATGGCCACTTTAAGCCTCTCTTAACTCTGATTTTACCTACCCTGTAAAAGGAAGATGCTTATACTTTCCTATTCTCAGGGCGCTTGGGTTGGGTTATGTGATCTCCCTATCGGCAGGCTTTTGGGAAGAGAAGAGAGTGCCGACAATGAATGGAATGCCTGGGAGGTGATGTCATCAAAAGAGTTATTATGGGACATCTGCTGACGACTGTCCTTCTTCTACCCTGAAGCCTCCTCTAGAAGCCGATCATGTGATCAGACCTGAGAATCATGCTACCTGAGAATATGAATATATACGTATCTTCTTTTACAGGGTAGTTGGCCTAAGAGTTAGAAGAGGGTGCGGGTGGAAGCATCTTTAGACTTAGTTAGTTAGAGTCTGAAATTCCACTTTAAAGCCCCCTTTATTTGCCAGACTCTGTGGTCATGTGATACACCAATCCCTGAGTCTTCTTTCTTCTAGGCAGCTTAGTGTGAGGGCTCTTTTTTGGCTCCTGGAGACCTCAGGGGCGTGATGTAATCATTACATTGGGCAGTAAGAAAACTGAGCAGTGGTAGGCAGTGCTGAAACAAGATCATCCAGCGCCCAGGACAAAGATTCCAAAGTGTGCCCTTTTCTTTAGAGTTAGGGTCAGGGTGCCCACCCCTTGTCCCGACCCTGGTGGTGGGCCTAGACTGCCACACTAGATCCTTGGTCTTCTCTCCTGGATGAGGTGCCAAGGAGTATTTTGTAATTATTTTTTGTGCAACGGTTTAATTTGTTAATGGATGGGAGTAAAACTGGGGGGGGGGGGGGTGGTCATTAGGACTAATTACACCAATCCAATCTTTGCAGGTTCTCTTTAACCCTTTCGTTATTGTGGAATATGTCTGCGCTCTTGTCTAAAGAGTTAATAGTATGCTTTATCGCACTTTTTGACTGTACAAGCTCCATTTTTTCTTCTTTAGACTTGATGAAAAATATGTTAATCATCGTGATGAAGCATGAAATAAGGTATTAAGTCATTCGATCACAGTTCATTGGTTTTGAATTGGGCTGTTTTAATGGATTCTCTAATTTTTGTACAATGTTCCAGGACACAGAGTTCTGCTTATTCTGTCTAAGACCGTCTCGGACACGGCGCACACCAGCCTGGCGGAATGCATTCTTCCATTTAAGATAAAAAAATATTTTCAAAGTAAAAAGTTTTGTGATAATTTTTCTTTGAAGTGCAGAGAAAAAATGATTTAGAAATTTTGTCTTGGCCACGTTTGGATAAGTTTTGTAGGTGATATTGCGTCAGAACTATGCCGAGTCTGAGAGATGATTTTCTAAAGAGCTTTGGCTAAACAATCAGCTCTAATCTTTGCATTGCTCTTTAGCTTCTGGCTACCTGGGTAAAAGTTGAACAGAGCCCATTTACAGAGGTGTAACTAGAACCCTCAGGGCCCTGGTGCAAGAAACCATGAAGGGCCCCCCGGCCCCTGCCAGGGCCCTTCCCTTCAAGCCTGAGGCTCTTCCCACTGATCCTGGGGCCCTTTATTCTCGTTGTGGGGCCCTTTATTACGGTCCCGCAGCGGGATCCTTTCACAAGTTCTGCAGTGGGCCCCCTTCCTGCCACCTTGGGGCCTCCCCACGATGGTGGAATTCCAGGGCCCAGTTGCAAGTGTGACCTTTGCAATCCTGGAAGTTCACCCACTGGTGTCAGTAGTTTTTATTTTTTGGTATTTTAATTGTATTATTTTTTATCATTTTATTTTACTTTTTTACACTGTCACTGACTATGACTCTGTCCATTCAGAAAAGGAAGGAGCTAGTAAATTACATATTTACCGACCCCTTCCTGGTTCTCTATTGTGACACATCCCCTGCAGCAGCCAGCAGGAGAGGGAAGGGAGCACAGTGGTGCAGGGGGGGGGGCAGAACAGTGGGGAGGGGGAACCAGGGGAGCACACATGGGCCCAGAGACAGCACAGAACAAGTGAACTGGATAGGAGGAGTGGTGGGGGCAGCATACAGAGGAACCAATCTCCTCCATTTTCCTCCTGCAGCTACAGGAGGAAAAAGGAGGACAGTGATTTCCCTACATGCTGCCCCCGCCGCCCCTCCTATCCAGGTGTACAGGGGAGTTGCACAGGCCCTCTGGAGCATGGGGCCCGGTTGCAATTGCAAACCCTGTAGTTACTCCCCTGCCCATTTAGATATTTCAAAAGGAGGAAGAAGTCATGCTGGGATGTATACATTGAGCGTGCTTCAATTGGAACTTTAAACACATGGTAATAATGGCACCAACTACAAAGGAACCTAATGTTGGACCTTCCCTTCAGTCTCAATCAGGCACGGTTGTACAGGCTTCTCTCCTGGAAATGATTTGGAAATGACACTGATTTCACTGCATACTGTGAGCTTCTCACAACCTGCATTAGAAGCAAGTCAGAGCTGCCAAATTCCCTAGCTGGAGAACATCCAGCATTACCTGGCCCTTTATCCCCAGCTGTAATGTCCCTGGTCAACCCCTTTCATTCATTGGATTCATTGGGTCCCTTTTAATCATGGAGGCTCATCATCACACATGGGCATTATCTAGGGTGGTCTTGCATGCAAATGAATTCTTCCTGGGAATGCCTACTTCTCCATAATGCCTACTCCTCCACATCAATAAAGACATTTTATTATTTGCATAAGAGCCAGCCCACTGCTGAAATCTCTTGGGAGGAGTACTATGATGTTTTTAGGAAGCTATATACAGCATTCTGCCAGCCCCTCCTTCCAGCCATAATTAACTTTGCATTGCATAGAGAAGCACAGAAGCTCAGTGATGATGTCACTAGGTCTAAAATAAGGCATGTAATCAAAATGGAAAGGTTTTTATTTAAAATTTGTATTAAAGGCCAACTCTGCACTGCTCATTTAGGTGCTCCTCCATGCTGTGATGATACACTGACCCTCATCAGCATTTCATCCAGTGAAGCTCTGCAGACCCTGCATTGGTCTTGATTATGTCAGGACCTTGGGCCGCTGGAACATGGGGGAGAAGAGGCTGTGCAGACAGTCTAGCAGGATTGGGTAAACAGATCTTCTTTTCTATACACCCTAGACCTAAGAGCAATTAACCCTTGAAGTGCAGACACAGCCCCACTGCAAGGGCTATTAGCTTTAAAGCCCAATTGTTATTTTATTTAAAGTGCATGTAAACCTTAATAATGAACTGCTCTTATTTGATCAATATTGGTCTGTTAAATATACCATTAGAAGCATTTTGTTATATATGATAAGTGGGCAAAAAACTGTTGGTCTTGTCAGAAATTCAGAGTTGCCCTGTGTCCTCTGCACACTTCCAGTGTTATTTTTTGCCCTTCCATTTTTTATCTTGAACTACAGATTGACAAGTCTTTATGTCGTAGAGATCTGAGATTGGGAGTGGTTGAGTAGTTTAGAAAAAGCCACTGGGAGGGCTGACAAGAAGCCTTCAGAAGAGCTGTGTGTTGTCAACCTACAACAGGGCTTATGGCCTGAGTGCTAGCAGATCAGCACTTTTCTTTGTACTTTTTATTTTGTCTTAATATGTTCTTTTAAAAAGCATCTAAAGGATTTAAAAAATGAAGATGCAGCTCCTCTCTGGTGCTGACCCTGGCAGGTGCACTGTGAGGATCTGGTACTGACCCTGGCAGGTGCACTGTGAGGATCTGAACATGCGACCTCTGCAGTGTCTGGCTATAGCTCTTCTCGCTGTGCCACCACGCTGTGCTGAGATGCTAGACAGTTCCCTGCCTGTTCCATTGGACAACCTTGCCTTGCTTCTGTTGAACCTTGAACTCTTTGCTCCTCTCATGAACTTCCTGATTGAAGCCATATCTCTGCACTTCCCGTTTTTGAGATTAATGGACTCTCTCCAGTTGATATCTTGCTACTTTGCGTACCTGCAGCTGTCCTTATCTTCTTTACCACTCGTTACTGCCTTTTGGTTTGTTCTTCGACTGTGCTTCTGCGTGATCCCAACCTGCAACCACTTGTTGCCTACCTTTGACTTGTTTACTTACTACGCTTCTTCTTGTTCCCTACCTGATAAATCTGCTACTGGATGATCAAGAAGAAAGTGACCGCACTCCGAAATGGAAATCAAACAGGAGTGTATTTATTCCACATCAAAAATAGGCATCAAAACTTCAAACTGTGAGACATAGGACAATAGGTAGACGCGTTTCAGGACTAAGAATGTCGCTTACTTATTACTGGGTAATGAGTAAGCGACATTCTTAGTCGTGAAACGCGTCTACCTATTGTCCTATGTCTCACAGTTTGAAGTTTTGATGCCTATTTTTGATGTGGAATAAATACACTCCTGTTTTATTTTCATTTCAGAGTGCTGTCACTTTCTTCTTGATCAAACAGTTTCTGGATTACGGATCCGACCAGCACCTGATACCTATCTCACCTGAAGCGGTCTCTGTTCAGTTTGGACCTCAATAAATCTGCTACTGGACCCTGGCTTGCTCAGCTGGTGGGCTGATCCTGATGACCTGGCACTGGCATGCAGTGAAACCAATCTCCACCATCAGGAGCTCTGGTAAAGACCGGTTAATGCTTAGACCCTGCAACTCGGGTAAGCCTGCAACATCCACCAGGGTGACCTGCTCATAAACTTATTCTGCTGGTCTGTGTGAACCTCTCCACTGCTATAGCTATTGGTCTCCCAACTGACCATGACACTTATCACTCTGAAATCATCTGGCTTGAATGATGCCTAGTGTAATCCAACCAACTTCATGTAAGTTCTGGCCACTTGGGGTGTGCCCCCCACAGTGCCCTGCACTCACAGTACAATAACGCAGACAATTGTGCTGGCTTACACATGTCACCAATGGCTTCTTAAATCACAGAGGACCACCCAGTTCTGAAAAAGAAGCAAAGAGAAGTCTGCTTGCCACATGACTGGCCAGGATACCTCTAGATCAGGGGTGTCAAACCCATTTTATCATGGGTTGAATCAGCAATATGGTTGCCCTCAAAGGGCCAGTTGTGCTACGTATTGACTGCAGACTTGGAGTGCGTTCAGTGCAGGCTTTAGGGATGCGCTAGATACAGAGTGCAGGGTTTAGGAGTGAGTTACATACAGAGTGCAAAGTCCAGGCATGTGTTGTGTACAGAGGGCAGGGTTTAGGGGTGTGCTATGCACAGTGTGCAACCTTGACCCCCCCCCCCCCCCAAGCTTCCTCTCGCCCAGTTCTAATACCTCCCTGTGAAAGCAGATCTGCCTTGCATTTCAAGGAGATCACTCTCTGTCAGATTCTGGAGATCTCCTCCTGCAGTGCCCTGCCATGTGTGTGGATTAGGGAATGGGGTCCGCTTCATTCATTTGACCTGCTGGTTAAACAAAACACAGTCCCATGATATTAGTTAGAGGCTTGTTAGAAGCCTGGGTGTGAGTCAGAGGGTTTACTTTAGGTCAGGCTGGATGGCTCTGCAGGTCAGGCCTCTGGTACCTCCCGCTGCCTGCTGCTGGGGAGTCATCCTGGCAATAGTATTAGGCTGGCCATAAATGGGGAAACTTTTTTTTTTTTTTTTTCATTTAACTAGCAGGTTGAATGAAAAAGCTTTGAAAGCAAGATAGAATCCAGAAGGTTGCATCAATTATGTATACCCTTCCCCAGCATGCACCATGGGCAATAGCATCCTATTGGTTGACTGTTGGATATTTAAAGATTGGTAAATCAGTCTATTGGATCCTCTTTAGCCACCATACATGGATCAAAATGGGTTTGGTTCAGAAAGGAGCGTCCACATTTTAATCCATGTATGGGCAGGGAGGTAGTAAAGATGTTGATCTACAGATCGGCTTCTGTACAACCGCCCTGTTGGATTTTCTGCACTCAATCAGCGCTGCGGCTAATAGCCTGCAACACTGATCAGTTTATTCAGACAGCAAGCAGTCTCTTTGCTGTCAGAGTACAAAAGCTCAGCAGGGAGGATTCCCCCATCCACATTGAGTGTTTGGATGGGAGAATGGGGTCAGTTTTTTTCATTCAACCTACTGGTTGAACAAAAGAACACTTCTTCTTAAGGCAGGGTCCCTACACATACTATCCTAACTTTCTAGTGCTTTGTTTTTTTTTGTTTTTTTTTTTTAGCAATTTTGGTCATATTTGTAGATGTTTTCATTCAGAGGCACTGTACATGTGATTGCTGTGTTTTTTTTTTTTTTTTTTTTCAGTATATACCCAACAGTTTCAGGACATTCTTCACATTATGCAGTTACATTAGGCCAATGTTACATGAGTGATTCCAATTCTGGCATCTTCTTGTCTCTGTCAAATTGCTCCCTCATTAGCCTGGAACGCTGCCAAGGAGCAACAATAAAGCAACATGTAATAATGTAATTTATTATTATTATTATACAGGATTTATATAGCGCCAACAGTTTACGCAGCACTTTATAAACTGAGGGAGACAGTATGGTTACAATGCAATTTAATACAAGAGGGTTAGGAGGGCCCTGCTCGTTTGAGCTTACAATCTAAAAGGGAGGGTCAGGTGATACAAATAGTAATAACTGTGGGGATGAGCTGATGGGGAAAGTTTAGTTGTTAGGTAGAGGCAGGGTAGGTTTCTCTAAAGAAATTAGTTTTCAGGGATCACCTAAAGGTGGACAGAATAGGAAATAGATGGACCGCATAGGCGTGCACACAGGGTGTGCCAGATGTGCCTGGGCACACTTTAATCACCCTGTGTGGTGCGGAGTCCCCATTCTGCCTAGGCTTCCTCCTCTCCCTCCTATTGCTGTGTGGTATGTTTCAGGATGGAAAGCGGGGGAAGGGGCCAGTACCTGTCATTTACCGTCTCCTTCCTTTTCTGAATGAAGAGATGAGTACTGTGTTTACTATGCCTCAGTTTGTGAATGAATAGGAAGACACTCCGCACAGAGCACTTCCCATTCATTCACTGTCCAGTGCAGCTGAGGCTGCAGAGAAAGGGACTGGGTAAACTTTGTCCTCTGTCCTTTTTGTTGTATCAAAAATAAGACTTCAGGGGGTCTGTTTAGACCTCTGATATTTCACCAAATGCCCCCATAGTGGCCGCAAAAAAAAATGTAAAAAAAAAAAAATGGTAAAAAAAAAATAAATGAAAATAATAAAACTACTGACACCTTCCACTGCTCTGCTGACCCCACTGTCCTGCTGACACCATCCAAAGCTCTACTGACTAACACCATCCACTGTCCTACTGACACCAACCTCTGCCCTGCCTACACCATCAACTGCTCTACTGACACCGTCCACAGCTCTACTGACACCATTTACTGCTCTACTGACACCGTCCACTGCTCTTCTGACACCGTCCACAGCTCTACTGACTCCATTTATTGTTCTACTGACACCATCCACTGCTCTACTGACACCGTTCCACTGCTCTACTGACACCGTCCACAGCTCTACAGACACCATCCGCTGCTCTACTGACACCATCCACTACCCTACTGACACTGTCCGCAACTATACTGACACCATCCACTGTCTTACTGACACCATCCATTGCCTTACTGACTGTGTGTGTGTCTGTGTATATAGGTGTGTGTATGTATGTATGTATGTATATATATATATATATATATATATATATATATATATATATATACACACTATATTGGGACATCTGCCCTTTAATGGCATCTTAGTCTGTAGGGTTCAATATTGAGCTCCAGTCAAGTTCCTCCACCCCAAACTCGCTCATCCATGTCTTTCTGTACCCTGCTTTGTGCGCTGGTGCGCAGTCATGTTGGAACAGGAAGGACTATCCCCAAACTGTTCCCACAAAGTTGGAAGCATTAAATTGTCCAAAATGTCTTGGTATGCTGACGTCTTAAGCGCTCCCTTCACTGGAACTAATGGGCGAAGCCCAACCCCTGAAAAACAACCGCAAACCATAATCCCCCCCTCCACCAAATTTTTTCGACCAGTGCACAAAGCAAGGTCCATAAAGACATGGATGAGCAAGTTTGGGGTGGAGGAACTTGACTGGCCTGCACAGAGTCCTGACCTCAACCCGATAGAACACCTTTGGGATGAATTACAGCGGAAACTGCAAGCCAGGGCTTCTCGTCCAACATTAGTGCCTGACCTCACAAATGTGCTTCTAGAAGAATTGTCAAACATTCCCATAGACACACTCCTAAACCTTGTGGACAGCCTTCCCAAAAAAGCTGAAGCTATTATAGCTGCAAAGGGTGGGCCAACTCAATATTGAACCCTACAGACTAAGAGTAGCATACATTAAAGTTCATGTGTGTGTAAAGGGAGGCGTTCCAATACTTTTGGCTATGTGCTGTGTGTGTGTGTGTGTGTGTGTGTATGTGTATATATATATATATATATATATATATATATATATATGTATATGTATAACACGCACAGGCGTATAACACGCACCTAAATTTTAGGGCAGAAATTTCAGGAAAAAAGCTGAAATTTAAAATAATCAGATTTGAACTCAAAACATTTTTTTTAAATTAAATGTAGTCTTACCAGTGTCCTTAAATGCAGCCTCGCCAGTGCAGTGTCCATACATGCAGCCTCGTCACTGCAGTGCCCATACATGCAGCCTCGCCAGCGCCAGTGCCCATCCATGCAGCCTCGCCAGCGCCAGTGCCCATACATGCAGTCTCACCAGCGCCAGTGTCCATTATTGTAGCCTCACCAGCACCAATGCTCATACATGCAGCCTCGCCAGCGCAGTGCCCATACATGCAGCCTCGCCAGTGCCAGTCCCCATAATTGCAGCCTCACCAGCGCCAGTGCCCATACATGCAGCCTTCGCCAGTGCCCATACATGCAGCCTTCGCCAGTGCCCATACATGCAGCTTTCGCCAGTGCCCATACATGCAGCCTTTGCCAGTGCCCATACATGCAGCCTTCACCAGTGCCCATACATGCAGCCTTTGCCAGTGCCCATACATGCAGCCTTCGCCAGTGCCCATACATGCAGCCTTCGCCAGTGCCCATACATGCACCCTTTGCCAGTGCCCATAATTGCAGCCTTTGCCAGTGCCCATAATTGCAGCCTCGCAAGCGCCACTATACACATAACTTTAAAAATCTCCAGAAAGCAGCGGCAAGAGGTAGAAGGGGGCGGGCGGCGCCGAGGAGAAGGAAGGGTGCGCTCTCATCGGAAGTCCCAGCGCCTATGATTGACGTCGGCATAGGAGGCAGGACTTCCGATGACAGAGTGTCCTTCCTTCTCCTCGGCGCCGCCCGCCTCCTTCTACCTCTCGGCACTGCCCGCCTCCTTCTACCTCTCGGCGCCGCCTGCCCCCTTGTACCTCTCGGCGCTGCTTTCTGGACCTTTTTTTTTATATATCGGCGTATAACACGCACAGCTACTTTTTCCTCCATTTTTAGGAGGAAAAAGTGCATGTTATACGCCGATAAATACGGTGTGTGTATATATATATATATATATATATATATATAGACATGCACACATGCACGTGTGTTTTAGCTATGGGGTGTACATAATGCAATAGGCTTCGCACACCTATGACGGACAGATTAGGGTAGGGAGTTCTAGAGGATGAGAGAGGCTCTGCAGAAGTCCTGGAGGCGAGCATGGGAAGATGGTTTTGGTAGGATTTATTATGTTACTACTTTCTGTTTTATAAGGTAGTGTTGTTCTTTAGAGGTCTATTGGTTGACAGATCTTTGGTCTTTTTGGCTTCCCACAGCCATACGCTTTGTGGTTGTATTATCCTACTCTATAGTGAAAGTTATATCCACTTTCCTAATGATGGTTTGCATGGTTTCTCTGTCTCTGGTTGACTTCCATCCTTCTCTTTGAGCTAGCGGATAAAAAAAAAAAAATCAAACAAATTGGACAGTGGCATCTTCCATCTTCGTTTCTCTTCATTCCTCCTATATTATGTCTGGTAACCTTTCACGAGACGTAATCTTAAAGTCATATCTGTGAAAAACAAATATATATCAGTTCCGTCCGTTGTGCCTTGAATATAGATGCGCCTTCTTTCCATCCTAATAGCATCGGCTTGATCCAAGATCTCGTGGTATTAGTGTTTGATGGCTTAGAGAGATCAACCGTACTGAGAAAAAGGTTATTAAACATATTCCACCAAGAAAATTATTATTTTTTTTTACCCTTCCCAGAAACATTTCGCGAGTCATGTATGAAAATACAGAGACGTCTCCAAGGAACTGTTAGCTAAATTTAAATTTATGCAGCTGAATATGCTTTGTGGCTTTTGCAAGTTCTGCTCTGCAATATTTAACAACTTTGTTGGCTCTCTATCTTCTCAATCAAGGGCCGGTGGGTGCTGCTATTAATCTGAAAGCCATGGATGATTCTAGGCAGCTAATGAGCTCAGTTTGGCTGGGGTCGCAGGAACCTTTCATAACGCGCTCGTGTTTTGTACCTTCTAGAAGGCTGATGATGTTTGAGTCTGGCCTTTGATCTACTTTGGAAATTAATTCACACACACCAAAAGAATAAAAAAAAAAAAAAAAAACATTCTGTTGCTATGGATATTTTGATTCTCTGCACGATGGAAGGGTTGTGTACCGCTAACAAGGCTTCATTTGTAATTTTCATGGGATTTATCGTGACTTGAAATGATCGCTGCGTCTATGTCTGTTGGTCACAGGCCATGAGTACATAGTAGTGATAGACCCCATGAGTGTTACAGTAACAAATTATTGTGTGCATTTTGAGTTCCACTCTCTTTGTAAAGTTTGAAGGGTATGTACATACTAAGGATGGATTTCTTCTATTTGCCTCCCTTTGGTCTGAACCCAAAATTAAAAAAAACATTTTAAGAATTTTTAACAGCTGATTTGATCACTTACTGAGAATGCAGCTTCTTTGTCTTTTACCTACTTCAATACTGGACACTTTCACCCCCTTCCTGCCCAGCCCGATTTTCAACTTTCAGCACTGCCACACTTTGAATGGCAATTGCGTGGTCAAGCAACACTGTACCCAAATTTAAATTTTTAAAAAAAAAAAATTCACAAAAATAGAGCTTTCTTTTGTTGGCATTTAAGGCCCGTACACACGTAGCGATTGTCGGCCGTAAATATTCGGCCAACGTCCGATCGGCCGATTGTCGGCTTGTTAGTATGATGCTTCCGACAACCGACTGCGACTTTTCGGGCAAACAGAATCTGGTGTGCAGGCTTTAAAATTTTTGTTGGCCAACACCAGAACGGCCGATTGTTCCTCAGTTAGTACAGAATTCGGCCGACAAACAGCAGATGAGCAAGACTGGGCATGCTCATTGAAGAAAAAACACACGGAAAGTTAACCATCACATGATATCACTTTTGCAGTCAGCTGTTGTTGGCCGACAAAATTTGTGTGCAGTCTTTAGCACTTTTCAACCGACAGGACAGCATCGGACAAAAGACGGCCGATCGTTCGGCCGACAATCGCTACGTGTGTACGGGGCTTTACTCACCACTTGGTTTTTGATTTTTTGCTAAAATAAATAAAAAAAGACAGAATTTTTTTTGTCTGTTACACAATTTTGCAAATAAATAATCTTTCTTTTTACATTTAGGCCAAAATGTATTCTACTATGTTTGTTTAGTGAAAATAATCCAAATCAGTGTATATTATTTAGTTTGTAGGAAAGTTATAGCATCCACAAGCTATGGTACTGTATATATATATCTGAAAATCGATCAATTATGATGTACTTATGTCCTGTCTCATTTTTTGAGACCCCAAAATGCCAGGAAAGTACAAATATCCCCTAAATTATTTTCAACTTTTAGCACTGCCACACTTTGAATGACAATTGCATGATCAAGCAACACTGTACCCAAAATTACATTTTTAAAAAATGTTTTCACAAAAATAGAGCTTTCTTTTGGTGGTATTTACTCACCACTTGGTTTTTGATTTTTTGCTAAAATAATTAAATAAATGAATAAAGGAAATAAAGGAAAGTTATAGCGTCCACAAGCTATGGTATATATATATATATAACTGAAAATCTCATTTTTTGAGACCCAGAAATGCCAGGAAAGTACAAATATCCCCTAAATGACCCCTTTTTGGAAAGTAGCCAGCCCAAGGTATTAAGTAAGAGGCTTGGCGAGTTTTTTTAAGTTGTAATTTTTTTGTCACAATTTTTATTTTTTTTTTACAAACTAAAACTTGTCAGTTTGAGACAGTGGTGTCTGGGTCTGTACTGCGCTGGGAAGATGGTCAGGATTTGTTTTTACACACTATGATTGCTTATAGCAGTGAATTTCACTGTTATAAGCAAGCTCTTTTACTTAATAAAATAGATTTATTCAGTATGTATTATTGTGATTAGCTGTAATTGACCAAAGCTAATCACATGGTACAGATGGGTTGTGATTGGCCCTGTCTGTACCATGTAATCACTGTGACCAATCACAGAGATCAACACAATAGTACACAATGAATGGCATAAATAGAAGCCATCCATTATGTACAAATGTCATTTAATCTGCTGTGATTGGTCAGTACATTCACATGGTACCAGCAGCTGCCTTTGTGTCCGGTGGACAGATCACGTGGCCCAATCCTGGGAGGACATCATATGATGTCCACCCAGGATGGGAGAGCTCATTTTACAAATCCCTGGGCAGGAAGCAGTTAATTGTTGCCTGTGTTCCAGTTTTAGCTGGATTGCTAATTGCTCATGATTGCTGTCTCAGGTTTCATGTTCCAGAGTAGCTCCTGTTTCTTACAGCATCCTTTGAAATCACCTCTGTGTAGCGCCCTCTTGTATATATAGTTGTGTAGTGTGGATAGAGGCTTGTTAGAAGCCTGGGTGTGAGTCAGAGTGTTTACTTTAGTTACATAGTTACATAGTAGGTGAGGTTGAATAAAGACAATAGTCCATCTAGTTCAACCTGTGTAGGTGTATGTGGCCGTAATCATCTCTCATACCCCTGAATGTTCTGATTCTTGAGATGTACATCTAAGAGTCTTTTGAAAGCCACCAAAGTACGGCTGGAGGGCTTTGCAGGTAAGGCCTCTGGTACCTCCCTTTGGTTCTAGAAGCTTGGAGAAGTTTTTAGGAGCTAGTGGGAGGAGGCCAGGAGGTGCTGATCTGAATATTTATGGGAATCTGGCCAATCCTGGGAAGGTGGCCTGGCAGGGTGGCTGGACCAGCCCACAAATATTGAGGAGCCTGGCCAGCAGGGGAATTGGGTGAAAGATGGATGGTTCAGGTGCTGCTGTTTAGTCTGGGAGGGAGCCCCGGAGAAGGGGGAATTCTGTCTCCAGGCTGGAGGTTGGAGGAAGGAGGACAACTGACAGAGGGAGTTCCAATGCCCTGCAGTCCACAGCATAGTCTAGAAATGAACCAGCCCAGCAGAAGGCTTATTTAATTCATAGCTGAAGGACAAGGACTGTGTGAGTACCTCTAAATTCCAAGGGTCTTTAAGGAAAAAGTATGCTAGCTGCAAGTTCTTGGCAAGTCTTCGGGGGGTTGTTTATTGCTAACCAAATCCCTTGCCTTGGGATCAGATACTATAACCAGGTGGGCTAGTATTTTTCATTAAGGGGACCAAAAGCTCCTACAAGCTGGGAGTTTGCTAAAAATCCACGCAGGGGACACCACACTCCTCAAAGGGGATTACTTTGCTAAAGACTGTTGCAATTCCAGGGGGAATACAGTCAAGTATCTGTGTTGCAGTGCACCGGAGAAGGAAGTTGTCCTCTTTTTGTTATCCTTTAAATCAAGTTGGGCATCCCATAACCCCTTTTTCCTATCCAAGTTGGCCTGTTTCTTGTGTCTAGATGCAAGTTGTAAAATGCATGTTGCCTGACTGTGCATAGGACTCCCTTGCTCCTCTCTTTTCCTACAAGCTAACAGATCGCACTGTTCACTGTTAATCAGGAAGTGTTTAAGACTGCAAAACAACCCCCCCATCCCGTTAGGGCTCACGCACACAGAAGCAAAAAACTCCACTTTCAGATCCATACTGCATTTATTTTAGAAATATAACCATAGCTGTATGATAGCCATTGAACGGGGCAGCATTTAGCTAGAGCTGCATTTAGGGACGGATAAGACAAAAAACGATTTCTGCATTCAGAGATGAGCATATTCTTGTATATATTACACATATACATATGTAAACTGGTTTCATGCATACATGAATCTATTCCAGATAGTGGTTGGCTTTGCCAGGTTTGCATGATCCTATTCCTTTCAGAGACTCAGGTGCTGCCTCTAGTGGATGTCTTTATATCAGACAATACAGTCAGCCCCTGTACTGGATAAGTCTCTCACTGCATGTGTGCCCAGGGCTTAAAGGGTTAGTTCACCTTTAATGACCATTTTCCGAAAAATCCCCATACATTCCAGTTTACCCAACCAATTACATACCACTTCCCTGCTTGTAGGTGTAGGGTGCATTGCAGTAGGCGGGTGACACCTCTTTATTATGTTCCCTTCCTCATTGGGCGCCAATTTTGGTCACATAGGAGGCCTACCCCAGGGTGGGTTCTTTTGGGGTACACCAGGTGATTTCGGGGCTCACTCGTCTGAACACTGGGGTAACTCCTTGCCTGAAGGCGTGATCACCGATGCCTGGGTGTAAGTAGGGGCTCTTTGAGACCTAAGCACTATTTAAGGGATTCCTCTGGAGGAAAAGGATTGAGAAAGGCTGCTTTAAATTTATGAAGATAATCATTTAATGTAGCGACAGCAGTCATAAGCATTTTCAGCATTTCAATTGCCACAATGTATTCCATACTTCATTAGGTACCTAGGGTAGAGTATATGATGTATGGAGTACATCACCTCACACCAGTGAATTGTATGCTGAAAGATTATTCATTATATGAGGAATGCCATCTAGAAGATTTAAAATGATTTAATATTTAATCATGGATTTACTTATTTTAAGAATCACTTCAGATTAGTCTTGAGTGAAATGTACATCTACTTTTTAAGAGATATGATTTCCTATGGCAAGGCAAAATGTATGTGTTGGCCTAAAATATGGAAATCAATTATATACTTTTTTTTTTTTTGATTTTGCAATTATTTTTTATTTTTCTAATAGTGATTGCTCATATTATACATTTCCCTGCAGCATCATTAATGTTAATTTTGGATGGAGCAGAGAACAGAGAACATCATATTTTCAAGCCCAGCTATAGACCCCCCTGAGCCTTGGAGACCCTCCCGAAGATCTAAGTTTCTCAGGGAACTTCAGAGGAGGATTTCTATTGAATAGAGCAATGTTCGTTGGTACACACAGTAAGAGAGGCAATTATTTATTATCTTCAGGTAGACCTTTCTTGGCATTCGTTTTCCTGACAAAGCCACTTTGTAGCCCCTCCAATATACACTCACTGGCCCCTTTATTATGTACACCTGTTCAATTGCTTGGGAACACAAATTGCTAATCAGCCAATCACATGGCAGCAACTCAATGCTTTTAAACATCTAGATGTAGTAAAGATGACTTACTGAAGTTCAAACTGAGCATCAGAATGGGGAAGAAAGGGTTTTTGAGTAGAAGAAAAAAGCCGATACACGAAAACTTCTTAATGCAATTTATTTTAGCAAAAGCAGCAATATGAACATGGAAATGGGGAAGAAAGGGGATTTAAGTGACTTTGAACGTGGCATGGCTGTTGGTGCCAGACGGACTGAGTTATTTTCAAAACTGCGGATCTACTAAGATTTTCACAGACAATTATCTCTCAGGTTTACAGAGAATGTCCCGAAAAAGAGAAAATATCCAGTGATTGGGTGTTGTGTGGAGGAAAATGCCTTGTTGATGTCAGAGGACAGATGAGAATGGGCAGACTGGTTCCAGATGATTGAAAGGCAACAGTAACTCAAATAACCACTCGTTATAACCAGGGTATGCAGAATACCATCACTGAATGCACTACACATCGAACCTAGAATGGCCACTGGTGAGGCTGTGCTGATAGGCACTTATAAGGCTGTGCTGATGGGCACTGGTGAGGCTGCATTAATGGACACTGGTGAGGCTGTATTAATGGGCACTGGTGAGGCTGCATTAATGGGCACTTATGAGGCTGTGCTGATGGGCACTGGTGAGTATAATACACTCTTCAAATGTGCTTTAAAATGCATGGTTTTCCCTTTTATGAACAAGAAATAAATGACATTATGCTGTTGGGCTGGTATAATAATGCTATGGGGCTGGTATAAAATTATTAACAGGGCAGGTTTTTATTCCCAGTCCAGCCCTGTGTCTATCCCTTTATGAATACAGTGTCCCCTTCTTCTGATGGCTCCTTCCAGCAGGATAATGCCCCATGTCACAAAGCTCAAATAATCTCACCACTGGTTTCTTCAACATGACAATGAGTTTACTCCAGTGGCCTCCACAGTCACCACATGTCATCCAATAGAGCACCTTTGGGATGTGATGGACCAAATTATCTGAGGAACGTTTCCAACACCTTGTTTAATCTATGCCATGGAGAATTAAGGCAGTTCTGAAGGCAAAAGGGGGCCCAACATGGTGCAAGGTGTACCTAATAAATGGTGAATGTATGTATTCTTTAATTTTTAAATCATGTCCCTCCTGTATAAATATAAAAAAAAAATATTGACAATCTCTACTTATCCTCTCCCCTTTCTAGCACTCTATCTCAGTCCAGAACTGGCATTTCTCTTTGGTCAGAATGACACTCTCATCATGTTGCCAATTTCCTGTGAGCCCTAGCCTGTTGTTTACATGTATCCCCCTAGGGGACACATCATTACACAAACTGGGCTTTCATTACTCCAGGATTCACATGTTGTTTAATGAGTGCCATTCTGCTCCAGAAGAAAGTCCATGCCCAGCTACCCAATGTAGCAAAAAGAGGAAGCTTGTGTGACATCAATGGGCCAGCTAGAAGACTACAGGAAAATGTAGGCTTGTTTCTGTAAAAAAAAAAATGTAGCACCCCATCTGACAACCCAAAGATGGGATAGCACCTCCAAAGGCCAGGGGCGGGCTAGCATTTCACCCCAGGCCTGAGCCCCTGGCTAAATAGGGGTACCAGGGAATGATATTGGATCCCAGTCACTTTTGTCTTTTTAAAACTTTTATTGCAGAACAGTTAAAGCGGAGTTCCAGCCTAACCGAACACTCACCTGTCCCACGGTCCAGCGATGCGCTGTCTTCTCCCTCTCTGCTCTGCGGCGCCGGCATCACTGATGTGGGCACCCAGCTGTGACAGTTTGCAGCTTCAAAGCCGGATACGCACTGCACATGCACGAGTTGCGCTATGCGTCGTGATTGGCCGGCAATCTTCTGGGACCTCTGACATGTCCCAGAAGATTGCAGGGAGGGAGGGAAAGAGGAGAACTTTCGCTCAGTGCGCCGCGGCGCTCCGAGCGGAAGTGGGAACGGGGACCTGTCAAAACTAGGTACCCGCTCCCCCCCCCCAAAAAAAATGACTTGCCAAATGTGCCATGTCAGGGGGTTAGGACTATTTAAAGTGGAAGTTCCACTTTTGGGTGGAACTCCGCTTTAAGGAGGTGAAGGTTAGGGGTTCCAGATACCGTAACAGATCACTTAAAGACTCTCCAGATTAATGTCCAGCTTCACAGTGTCAGAACCTTTTAAGCTGACCCAGATACACTGTGAGCACATTCCCAAGTTTCAGTGCATCCTCCAAGTGAGTCACTAGGCCCTTCTGAAAGACCAATCTTCTTCCTGGCTCTCTTCACCTTGGGATTCCTCCTTGGCACAGCTTCCTCCAGACCAGGCAGGACAGCTTCAGGACTACTTCAGCACGTTAGGCCCCAAACCAGGTTATTAGACCCAACAGCAGAGCTCCAGCCAGCAGCACCTCCCTAGGCCTCAGGCCAGCAAAAAAAATAAATAAAAGCACATGATCTGTCCCAAATATTTATATCTTCCCCCAGCATACACCAGTTAGATACACTTCCTATCGAATTGGCTGAAGAAAACATAAATATTCATAATTTTGTGAAATCTCCTATGACCAGTGATATCTAATGGTCACAGTGAGAAATCATAAACCAACTTCAGCTTAGGGAAAAAACAGGTGAAAAACGAAGCAATCAGTCTGAACTAACTACAGTCCAGCCAAATACTAAATTGACATAGTAACCCCTGTTTAGGATAAGGGGGCTACATAAAAAAACATCCAGGGCTGGGGGGGGGGCTTCAGATGGTTGAGGGAGGAAGGTGGTAGAGGAGTCAAAATGCTGGAGTTCCGCGTTAAATTACTTCCTTCCCTAATGTCTTGTGCACAGATACATTGTATTGTGTTGTAATGAAGAGAATAGGTGCTACATGATTAGATGCCTGGTAATCAGAACATTCTGTATCAATGGAAAGGTCTTCCTTCTAAATTTGAGTCTTCAAGAAAGCTGCGGCACCTAACAAGTAATCAGCGGGCATTGGGAGATGTTTTCATTAAAGCAAGAGGAAGGCATGACTAAAAATGTACGGTAATATACCAGAAGAATGGAGTGCGTGAAATCTCACTGCAAATCACTGGGGTGTCTGTGCCTGTGACAAAGAAACAATTTACTTTATTTTGTCTAAAAGTAAAAAAAAAAAAGAAATGTAAAAAATAAAATAGTTGAGCAGTTTCTTGTTTCTGAGTAATGAGCGGCTATCTGTCTTACACTTCAAAGGATCCTGTTAAGAATAGAAAATAGACTTTTATTTCTAAAGTGGACCTGAACTCAAAAAGTGAAGATTTGTTATATGTGGAACATCTGAAAATTTTAATTGTACCCTGAAAGACCTACAGTACCTTTTATCTTAAAGAAGAAGTCTTATTTTTTTTTTTTTTTTTATTACAGCGTTCTGTCCCTCTGGGGACAAAGTGCATGGAGTACTTTGTCCAATATTCCTAGGTGTTATGGAAGGCTAGCTATGTGGTTGGATAAGACTCCTCCCAAGGCCATCCGATAATGCAGCTAACAAGATCTTCCTAAGTGTCCCATCTCCCTAGGTGTTGTGGAAGGCTAGCTACGTGGTCAGACAGAACTCCTACCAAGGCCATCTGATAATGCAGCTAACAAGGAGATCTTCCTAAGCGTCCTATATTCCTAGGTGTTGTGGAAGGCTAGCTACGTGGTTGGATAAGACTCCTCCCAAGGCCATCCGATAATGCAGCTAACAAGATCTTCCTAAGTGTCCCATCTCCCTAGGTGTTGTGGAAGGCTAGCTACGTGGTGAGACAGAACTTCTACCAAGGCCATCTGATAATGCAGCTAACAAGGAGATCTTCCTAAGTGTCCTATATTCCTAGGTGCTGTAGAAAGGCTAGCTATGTGGTCAGGCAGGACTGCTCCCAAGGCCATCTGACAATGCAGCTAACAAGGAGATTTTCCTAGGTGCTGTGGAAGGCTAGCTAAATGGTCAGACAGGACTCCTCCCAAGACCATCTGACAATGCCGATAACAAGGAGATCTTCCTAGGTGTCCCATCTTCCTAGGTGCTGTGGAAGGCTAGCAACGTGGTCTGGCAGGACTCCTCCCAAGGCCATCTGACAACTTAGCTAACAAGGAGATCTTCTTAGGTGTCCCACCATCCTAGGTGCTGTGGAAGGCTAGTGCAGTACCCTCTAGTGTGCTACTAGTGTTAGTGGAGGCAAATTTAAGTTTATGACTCATGGTTAATTATGTGAGTTTGAAACTGGATCGGGTTACTGCAGGTCAGGTTGGATGGGTCTACAGTGCAGGTCTCTAGTACTGCCCCCTGGATCTAGAGGCTTGGAGAAGCTTCTGGAATTTAGAGGGTGGAGGCCAGGAGATCCTGATCTGCATACTTAGGGGAGTCTGACTAATCCCAAGGCAAAATGTCCTGGCAGGGTGGATGGATCAGGATCAGCCCTGAAAAAAGGGAGAGCCTAGCCAGTAGGGGAATCAGGGTGAGGATGGAGTGCTGAGGAGGCTGTTGGAAGCCTAGGAGGGGTCTCCTAGGCCTGGGGGGGGGGGCTCTGCCTCCAGGCTGGAGCTTGGGCTGGCTTGGAAGAATCCTTTCAGCATCCGGTTTGGGAGGGAATATTGTCAAAGAGCAGCAGGGAGCAAAGAGGACAGACAGAGTGAGTACATAAGCACACACAGGGATTCACAAGGGGAGAGACTGCCACATGTAGCATGCTTTCAAAGGAAAGTGCTGTGCTTAACCCTTTTATCCCTTGTGCTGGGATATCTACAGAGCAGCTGAGTGGGTTGATAGACAAGCTGCCAGGAGGGCTGATAGTACCTGCAGGTGGTGGAACTGTGAGCATTTCTACAAGAGGAGAGGAGATACTCTTCCACACAGTTTTGCAAAATTGTGTGTTATTTTCCAAAGTGGGCTGAGAGCCCCTGTCCATATTAGATTTTGCCTCTAATCCAAGAGGCTTGGTGTTTCTAGCAAGGAGAGCAGTCCAGCATCTTTTCTCAATGTATAGGAACAAAGTTGTCCTCATCTGTTGTTCTTCAAGTTAAGTTGGGCATCCCGTAATCCCTATACCCTAAACAAGCCCATTGACTGATTTCTTCTGTCTTGATGCAAGCGAAAAATGTGTGTTGCCTGGCTGTGCAGGAATACTGTAGATGAGCCGGTTACCAGCAACCCTTATGGGGGCAGAGCTACACTAGCTACATGATCAGAAATGACTTCTCCCAAGGCCATCTGACAACTCAGCTAACAAGGAAATGGAAACATTGATAACCAGTGCTTATTTCCAGGTCACAGCACTTTCCCAAGATATATGCCAGCAAGAGGAATGCAGAGGAATGGAAGACTGATATGTCAACTCCCCTTCATTCCTTTTGCTGGCGCTAGTCTTGGGTAAGTGCTGGGAGCCAGAGATAAGCACCGGTTATCAATGCAGCCATCTCCTTGTTAGCTACATTGTCAGGTGACCTTGGGAGAAGTCCTGTCCGACCATGTGGCCAGCCTTCCACAGCACTTAGGAAGATGGGAGTGTTGATCTCTTTGGTGACTGTGTTATCTTCTCCTGTGTTATCCTCCTACTGAACCTCAATATAACTCTTGTGTACTACATTGACTTAGTCCACTGGGGGACATTACACTTTAATAAAAATAGAAATGAGACTTCTTCTTTAAAAAACCCAAATTTAAAATATTATACAGTTTACCAGATATTCAATGTTTTGTCTGCATTAGTTTTCTTTTTTTCATTCTTTCCTTTATGTCACCTGGTGATCCTGAGGATAACACACTTCCTTCCCTACACACATAACAGACACTCACTGTACTGTATCTATGAAGGAGCAGCGTTGTCACCCTAGGCTACTTTACTAGTCTCTAAGGGTCCATTCACACTAGCGCGACTTGTCAGGCGACTTGGTCGCCTGACAAGTCGCGGTCGGTCGGTCGCCATTGAATAGTACAGGACCCGTTCTAATAGGAGCGACACAAGTTGCTCCGACTTAGAAAAAGGGTCCTGTACTACTTTGGGGCGACCTGGAGGCGACTTGCATTGACTTCAATTATATGAAGTCCGTGCAAGTCGCGCCAAGGTCGCGGTGCACAGGGCGCCCCACAAAATCCTGTCGCTGCAGTGTGAATGGGCTGTAAATGGATCAACAGATAATTTTCTGTACTTGCACTTCCGTACTCCTGTACAGGTACAATATATTTATAACTAAAGGCATTTTTTTTTTTCCGTTATGGATGAAGTGGCAGGTTTTTATTGCTGTCTATCACCCTTTCTATTTGTCCTGTTTTCTATTGTCACTGAAAGAGTGACTGTTTTTTTTTTTTTTTTGGGGGGGGGGGGGGGGGGATTCTCTTACTTTCTGTTTTGGCTATGGGGCAGAAAGTGAGACAAAAACTGTCTCTATTTAGATTGAAAAAAAAAAAGTTTGCCTTTTGTTCTTCCTTAAAACAAACAGAGGGAGGTGGTGGCAGTTGGGATTTTAAAGGGAAATCCACAAAAAAGTCCCTGTTTTTTGTATATGTTTCTTCTAAAGGACTACATCATACTGTTCTGCAACTTCAATTGCAGCTTTCAGGCATCCCACAAGCATGTTGTTATTTAACCGCTTGCCGACCAGCTGCTTTAGTTATACTGTGGCAGGTCGGCTCTGTTACGCGAAACGACGTACACGTGTAGCACTTAGTGTGGGCGCGTGCACGTGCCGATTTTGCTAGAGGGGGAGCCAATCAGCAGGTCCGGTAGACCGATGTTCTGGCAGTGATGAACACAGGGAATCGGTGTTCCTCATATCTAGAAACACAGGTCTCTGTGTTCATCAAGGGAGCCCATTCCCCCACATAGTTAGAAAGCATCCCCTAGGCACACATTAAGCCCTTTAATCGCCCCCTGGTTATAACCCCTTTCCTGCCATTGTCATTAGTACAGTAACAGTGCATATTTTTAGCACTGATTACTGTAGTATTGCCACTGGTCCCCCCAAAAGTGTCAGTTAGGTGTCTGATCTGTCTGCCGCAATGTCGAAGTCCTGCTAAAAATCACTGATCACAGCTATTACTAGTAAAATATAAAAAATAAATAAAAATGACATACATCTTTCCCCTAGTTTGTAGACAAGATAACCTTTCCGCAAACCAATCAATATACACTTATTGGGATTTTGTTTTACCAAAAATATGTAGCAGAATACATGTTAGCCTAAAATGATGAAAACATTTGATTTTTACATTTTTTTATTGGGGATGTTTTATAGCAGAAAGTAAAAAATATTGTTTTTTTTCCAGAATAGTCGCTCTTTTTTTGTTTATAGCGCAAAAAATAAAAACCGCAGAGGTGATCAAATCCCACCAAAAGAAAGCTCTATTTGTGGGAAAAAAGGACATCAATTTTATTTCGTAAAAGTGTCGCACGACCGCTCATTTGTCAGTTAAAGTTTTGCCGTTCCCTATGGAAAAAAATGGCCTTGTGGTAAGGTGGTAAAACCTTCCGGCCCTTAAGTAGTTAAAGAACGTGTGTATTATCAATGTTGGCCTTTTAAGTCCCATTAAAATAACCTTTCCCCAGTAAATTGTATTTTTTGAAATTTGTATAATTGTAGCCCCTGCTCCACAGTGCCGGCTGCTGGCAGCAGGGATCGGGTTATCATGGCTTCTGCTTTCCCATATCCCCTCTCTTCCTTCTCGACTTGTTAAAGCTCATTTCCACCCAAAAGTGGAACTTCCGCTTGTGTGCTTCCTCCCCCCCCTCCGACGCCACATTTAGCACCTTTCAGGGGGGAGGGGGGAACAGGTACCTGTTTTTGACAGGTACCCTTTCCCATTTCCGGGAGACAGCGCCGCGGTGCTGCCCCTCAGAAGTTCAACCCCCTCCTTCTTCCTCCGCCGCCGGGCAAATTACAAAGCTCAGTGCGTTTCGCGCATGTGCAGTAGGGAACCAGCTGTGAAGCCGAAAGGCCCTGAATAGCGGCGCCAGATATGAAAATCGGCTTCGGGTGCCAAAATCACGGAGAACCTGGACAGGTAAGTTCTAGTATTTAAAAGACAGCAGCTAAAGTATTTGTATCTGCTGACTTTTAATTTTTTCATCGGGAGCGGAACTCCTCTTTAAGAATAGGGTGGCTGTAAAAAGAGAAATGGAGACCTAGTCGTTACAAGGTCGTAAGCAGCATGTTTACGCTCTGCTCACTCCCCCAGAGGACACAGAGGAAGGGGATATGGGCTACTGTGCATCCTGGGAGTGACAAGAAACTGCTGGGAGGAACTAAACTTGTGGGGAATGTAATACCCAAACAGACCAAGCCTGTGTGTCAGATTGGCAGTGAAACTGCTGAGAGCCAGAGCCAGCCACTCTTGCCCCCGTTCACAGCCTAGCGCTCCAGTGAGCTCTGGAGGGCCAGAGCAGAGAGCCGGTCACTGATAGTCACCGGCTCTCTGGTCACTGAAGACTGAGAGCTGAGTGATTAGTGGTGCTTGATCTCTCAGTTCTCTGTCTAGAGCCGGCTGGGGAAAAGCTCTTTTTAATTATTTATTATTTTATTCTTCATGAATCCCATGCTTCTTATTTAATAGTTTTATACCCAAAGTTGAGCATAACCAGGATTACCTTTCTGTCCGTCTTGTGGAATCCTTTCTTACTGCTCCATTTACAAGAAGGCAGTTAGAATGTAATTTCTTTCTTAATAAAGGCTGTCATTTAATATAATATTATGGAAAATTATTAGATTTTAAGAAGCCATAAATTACATCCGACACATTCCACAGTGTAACGTTTCTTCGTCCTTGCGGCTATTACAAATGGCAGCGCTGGATTTTGGCAGGAGACTCTCTCCAACCAGAGTTTGTTTATTGGTACTTAATGAAATGCAATTAATCTAAATCACTGGTGGGCAGGATGCATTTGCTGAAGACTGATAATTGCAGACTGGCAGTTCACTCTTTAACAAAGGAGTCGATCCTTTACCCACAAAAGTCACTGGATGGTCGCAAAAAAAAAGATCTCTTTAATGACTTCCAGTCTCTGTGGGCCTTGTCCAGCTTGTATCCAAAGTTTTTATCAGTTTGCATTGTCCATAGAAAAGATAATGCACTTAACTTACCCTTATTCTGCATTGTTGTTTTATCCGGGACTTTCTAAAAGCTGAACTCCAGCCAAATATAAAAGACACTAATTAATGCAGTTCTGTAATCATTACCGTAACATTAAATGTATTTTTTTTTTAAATGCAAGCAGTGTAATTACCTGAAATTCACTTTGTATAAGCATTGTGCAGTTCCTACATGGCAGAGCTCAGACTGGGGGAGGTAAAAGCAGCATAAGAAGCAAGTCACTTGTGCTAACAAAGAACACGCTGGTAGGTTGAGAGAGCAGAGTGTGTGTGGAACATACTGTAATTTCAGGATAAAATGGACAGAAATACAAATGATTTGGCAGATAAGGCAGGTTATTTGTAATTAATCTGTAGATTTAGCTGTTTCAATTTTTGTTTGGTGGCTTGAAGCGGAGTTCCAGCCTCAAAACTAAAATTTGACATGCGCTTGCTCCAACTTTGCTTTAGTTACCTTGTTTTTGAAGAACATATACTTACCATCCTTCCACTTCCTCCCTCTGCGGCCGCAGCCCGCGCCGTCACTTCCTGCTTGCATTGACTCCTGGGAGCTGAACCTCATCACTCCCAGGAGTCAATGTGCGTGCACCGGCCCCGCTCGTCACTTCTGGTGCAGGTGCGTCATTCCCTGCTAAACAGCTTCTGGACATGCCCAGAAGCTGTGCAGGGATGGCGCGCCTGCACCGGAAGTGATGAGCAGGGCCAGTGCAGGGCATTCTGGGACTGAAGAGGATACCGAAGAGGACACTCTGGCTTCAGCTGCCCACACCTGAGATGGTAGCGCTGGACAAGACATTTTTAAGGTAAGTAATTCTTCTAAAAGGTAAGTGAAACAGGGGACAGTTCAGAGGCTATCATTGCTGAAATGCACTAGTCCTGACTGTCCAGGGGGTATTTTTATTGAGAATTGTTTTTTGAGGCCGGAACTCCACTTTAAAGAAGAATTTGAATGTCATTTTTAACATAGGCAGTGGCGGAGCTAGACTTTTAAAACAGGGGTGGCAAAGGGGTGGCAAGGTATTATTTTGGGGGGTCAATATACATGCGTGTGTGTATATGTGTGTGTATATGTATATATATATATATATATATATATATATATATATATATATATATATATATATATATATATATATATACACATACATACATACATACATACACACACACATATACACACACTTTTATAAATAAATTTAAACAAACATTCTAAGCGTTATTAAAACATTTTTAATTAAATAAACAATTATCAAAGTAAACATTATTCTTTTAAGGCCGCACACCGATCACAGGGCTCTGCTCTAAAGGGGGATCTATGGCATATATCCCCTTTACAGCAGGCCAGGGTGAGGTCCTCTATATAGACCCCCCCTTACAGCAGGCCAGGGTCCTCCCCCAGACAGTCCCTCTCAGTCTCCGCACCGACAGGATTGGGTTAGGGAGCTGAGCAGCCAGGGGCAGAAAGCAGCAGAAAGCAGCAGACACAGCGGCGGCAGCCATGGCAGAAGCACTGCACGAGGGTGATTAAGGTGTGCCTAGGCACACCCGGCACACGCCTATGAGTAGGGCTGCACAATATTGCCCCCCATCAATGTAGGGACCAGCATGCCCCCCCCCCCCCCCCCCATCAATTGACGATGTAGTAACCAGCATCCCAACCCATCAATGTAGTGAATTCGCATCGCATTCGGACACAACTCACACAGGAACCTTTTTTGGGTCCGCAGCAGAATCAGATCTCATGGGTGTTCACACCTATGCGATCCGATTCATGTCCAAACTGACAGTTCGCACTGCGATATGCCAACTGATCTGGGGGGGGGGGTCATTAACTTTGTATTGTCAGCCCCAGTGTTTCGCATATGGCAGTGTGAACTATCTTAGAGTTGAATGTGATGTGGGAACCCGCAGTGGATTTGCAGGGTTCCCGCATCGCATCTATGTGGACCGAGACTAACTGATTATGTTTTTGTAGGGGGGTAAGTGCACTTTGTACAAAATGACTTTATTACCTCAGCTATGTACATGCTAATGAAACATTTAGTGCTGGTTCACACTGGTGCGATGGAAGACATTGCATGTGATTCGGGGGGGGAACTGCTATGCAAATCACATGCAATGTCTTTGCGATGCGAATTCAGCCATACAGATTGTATGGCTGAATTTGCATCGCATTTGGACCAAAGTCATGCAGGACCCTTTTTTTGGTCTGAACCAACATCAGATTGCATGGGTGTTCACACCTAATGCGATCCGATTCCTGTCAGAATTGACAGTTCACACTGCGATATGTAAACTAATCTGGGGGTATCGTTACCTTTTGTATTGAACACTCCCAGTGATTCGCATATGGCAGTGTGAACTGCCTGCGAGTCGGGTGCAATGTGGGAACCCGCAGTGGATTTTCAGGAGTTATGGTTTCCTTTCCAAGTGTCGGTTCACATTGCACATTGGTGCGATGCGGTAACCCTGCAAATCCACTGCGGTTTCCCGCATTGCACCCGACTCGCAGACAGTTCACACTGCCATATGCGAATCACTGCGGGTGTCAATACAAAGGTAACGATACCCCCAGATTAATTCACATATTGCAGTGCAAACTGTCAGTTCAGGCAGGAATGGAATCGCATAGGTGTGAACACCCACGCTATCTGATTCTGGGGCAGACCAAAAAAGGGTCTTGCATGACTTTGGTCCAAATGCAATGCAAATTCAGCCATGCAATCTGTACAATCTGTATGGCTGAATTCGCATTGCAAAGACATTGCATGTGATTTGCACAGCAGTGCACCCTCGAATCACATGCAATGTCTTCCATCGCACCAGTGTAAATCTAAGTGTCTGTAAAAAAAAAAAAAAAGTTGAAGTCCTGGAAGCATTAGACATGCATTTGCATCTCTGTTTTCAGTCAACTTCGAACACCCCAATTCCTGCCAGTGACAAAAAAAGTTTTACACTGTCTGACCTGCTGCTGCTCTGGCTCTGCACACAGGTCAGGGTGGTTGGGGGATCGGTGGGTGGCTGGCTCCTCCGAGACCTCTTGTCCTCTTCCACTCTCTGCACTCTGTCTCAGTCTGCAGCATCCCCCGACGATCTCCTGGCTGTCCCCCACGGCATGGATGTGTGGCCCCGCCCCTCAGCTGAATTCTTCAGGGAGGAGAGGTGGCCGGAGCGCCTGTCACTATTATCATCCCCACAGCTCCATTAAAGCACCATGATCCCGGCCAGCACCTGACTCCTCTCCTATAGCCGCATCCACTGCCGGCAAGGATCCATTCTTCACTGCATTTTTGGAGCACAGATGTCCTCCATTCTACAGTGCGAGCTGTGTGGGCACCTCCAGGGACAGACTGCTGAGCCTCTTATGGGGCCCCCCCCTCTGACGCCGCACCGCACGAATGGTCAGTCCGCCCCTGCACACAGTCACAGAGAACTTGCTGCACAGCTCGTTCAGCTAATGTTATGAGCATAAGCGAGCGGGGTGGCAACAGGGGTGGCAAGGATGTCTTCTGGGGTGTCAATTGCCACCCCAGCTAGCCCTCTAGCTCCGCCACTGAACATAGGTACACTGGTCCAGCTTGTAACTATACATTTACCATACCTGTAGGATCATTATAGATCAGTCTTTATCAACCATTTCAACACAGAGGAACCCTTGAAATAACTTTCCGGTTTCAGGGAACCCCTGCTAAAAATGACTATATCTACAACTCATGATACATTAGTGTAGTGCTTACCCCCAAAGGAGCTGCTGGTATTTGGGTTCCCCACTCCTGCACAGCCAGGCAACAACTATTTTCCACATTTTCTCCAGACACAAGGAACAGTCTTTGAGCTTGGTTTTTATGTTTTATTAGGGGTAATAACTTGGATGGGTAATAGGAATTATAGGATGCCCAATTTGATAACAACAAAACCAGGCAAACTTCCTCCCTATGTACAAGTCTGATTTGTCTGATTTTCTATGTACAACTCTGATTGATCTCACTTCCGGCAGTTGACCGTCTCTGATAGAACATCAAAAGCCCCTTAAAGCAGGTCTTCACTGCATCTGAGCACCACAAACCTAAATCACTAGCTAATTAATTTTTAATATTCAAAGCAAACTCCTCCATCTATCTATGTCCCCATGCTTTATTTTGGTAGGAAATCACTTTGAAAAACACCACCTAGCATTTTTGGCCATGGCCATCTTGAGTAAGGGCAAATGTGTATGCAAGTATGCATGCAGGAGAGTGTGCTGCACTGTGAAAACCCCTCCTCCCCTCCTGAAAACTCCCGGGATGTATGACATCATTTGCCTAGGCATAAAACCAGCAAGTAACTGAAGAAATGTAAAAATAAAAAGTAAATATGATATATTTTCCTATCTATTTACTAATGCTAGAGCATGAGGATTAAAAATAATCAATGTTGATTGGGAGAGTAAAGTTCCACTTTAAGGACTAGGAACTTTCTGTTCCTTTTGAAAGTAGCACAAATGTGGTGTGTAACTCCACTGTAGACACTGATCCAAGTTCCACTGACCTCCGGAACTACCAGCCCATCTGGCTGCTTCTTCACTAGCCCACCTGGCTGCTACTAAAGATTTCACAGGGCAAGGTAAAGAAAAGATTTAGGCCCAATTCCGTCTTCTATAAAGGCTTGCTACATGTGACAGTCGTTCCCTTTGCAAGTTATTGACCATGCTTAAGTACTCACACTGTCCTCTTTGCTCTCATTGCTTCCTAGGTAGGATTTCTTCCAAGTCGTAATGCTAGCAGAACCCTCCCAGGCCAGCATGAGCCCAGCCTGAGGCAGAGCCCCCCTTTCCCGGTAGGGGTTCTCCTCAAGGGCCACCAACAGTCTCCTCAGCACTCCATATTGAATCCGACTCCAGCATGACTCATCTATATTTAAGGACTGGCTTAACCACTATGGCTTAACCACTATGCTAGGCCCACCACCTGGGGATTTGCCAAACTCCCCTAAGTATGCAGATCAATTCTCCAGTTTCCAGAACGTTTTTCAACCATCCAGCCCTGAACTGCGGTAAACCTTTGACCCAGATTCAAAGACTCATTTTACCATGCCAAAAATATAAATTTGCTTGCACTCACACTAGTAGCACACTAGAGAGTGCTACATTAGTGTGATGGTCACTGGGAAGAATGCTCCTTACACTTGTCTCATTGGGAAGAATTACCCTCTTACAGATAACTATCAATGGTGTCAATGGGAATTTATCTGAAAGGTAGACATTGCTTATTGCTTAAGGAACCCCTAGAAACCTCTGGAAGAACCCTGGTTGAGAAACCCTGCTCTAGAAACTGGAAATCACTGTAGTAGACACTGCTACTCTAGTGAGCTCCACTAGTTTTTGGAGGCCATGCCAGTCGGGTGCTCTGCTGCATTCTAAACACAGGAGATTGGCTGCTCAGCACGGCGCCATGTATAACATTCTTAAAAATCTTTTTTCTGATGTAGCATTACTACAGGAGAAACACCTACAGGAAAGCGAGTACAAATATATAAAACATTTCTAGGTAGGCTCCATTGTGGATGGCGAGGCCTCTCAACACAAAGCTGGGGTCCTTGCCCTGATTAACAAACACAGGGACATGATCAAGTAGAAATCCACTCGGTCTACTTTGTCAGATTTGCTCAAATTTGTCTCAATGAAAAAACAGTATAGCAGTTTTTGCTCCCATTCATTACATGCTCTAAACAAATCATTGCAAAAGTCTGGACAAAACTCAGCCTTTCCACTCTTGAGGTCCAACAACACGTGACGCAAGCCATGACCCACATCAAGATAGAAGCCACAGTGTTGGATGGTATCCCTAAAGATCTGAAAATCTGGCAGCCTTGGGTTGATAATTACCTCCCCCCGAACTTTGACTGGTCCTTGTTTGAACCCTGAGCTGACCCCGTTATTCTATGCCCAGGTTTTTGTTGCCTAGGCCATGCAGATCTGCCTGGAGAGCCACGACTCCATCTTTTCCCCTTTTACCCCTATCCTCTTTCTTCGTTATTTTTCTCCCTCTACTCTCACCTTCTCTTGTTACAATGACCTCCACTGGAATTTTACACAATGTAAATTGATTTCAAAGAACCCCTGCTAATAATTACTATTTGTAAAAGATCACTGATTATTGATGTTCTGGACAGTGGCGCAGAATGCTCTTTACATTTCTCTGGTCGGTTGAAAGTAGATCAAAAGATCAATAGTGTCAGTGGTTACTTATGTATGAGGCAGAAATTGCCCATTGCTCAATGAACCCCTAGCAACCCTTTTAGGGAACCCTAAGGTTCTATGCAACCCTCCATGAAAGAAAGGCAGAAACATTCACAGATAAGGCCCCAGTTCCAAGTTTGTCAAACAGGCTTTAGCTTTGCCTCTTCCCAAGCTTTGCCCCATATCATGTTTTAGCCGCTCATGGATTTAATAGTAGATGTTACTTTTGTGAGAGGCAGAAATTGCCCATTGCTCAAAGAACCCATAACAACCTATGGAGGAACCCTAAGATTACATAGAACCCTCTATGAAAGAAAAAGGTGGAAGCGCACACCGATAAGCCCCAGTTGCAAGAATGTCAAACAGGCTTCAGTTTCGCCTCCTAAGAAGCCACTCCCCTCTAATGTGTTTCACCCACTCATGGGCTTAATAGTAGAGGTTATGTATGTGAGAGGCAGAAAATTCCCATTGCTTGTGGAACTTCTTAAGACTTTGGATCTTACAGGCACCTGGAGAGTTTTGCACCCTCTGGAAGGAGGATTTTCTCATTCTCCTTCTTCCCATGGAACCATATCCAGGATAAATATGATTCTCGTTAGTAGAGCACTGTTATTGCATATTGATCATACAAACATTTTCTGTATGCTAATCTCAGACCAAGCATAAGTAGGTCTTTCCTTAGCCAACAAAACCTTTAATTGTCACCAGAACAGGAATAGAGGGGAAGCTTTCAAGAATGACTGTTTCTTCTGGTGGCAACCTGTGATTTCCTCACTTAGAAGGTTTTTCATCTCACTTCCTGTTTTGGCTATGGGATAGGAAGTGGAGGGAAATCTCCCCAATGGGACACAGGGAAGCACAGAGCCCCACTGGTTCCAAAATAAGTTATGTAATGAAAGCAAAAAAAAAAAGTTTTATTTCAATATTTCATTAGCATGTTGATGAGGTGGGAAGGGGGGCAAGGAAAGGTAGAATATAAGCAGATTAAACTTCAGCTTTTATTTTATTGGCTGTCGCAGATAATATTATGAGGCCGTCGCGCGATGAAAAGGTTAATAGAGTTTTCGATAAAAACAACTTTGTGCATCAACTTCATGAACATAAAGCAATTTTATGGCGCACAGATTCTGAGAGGGCTGTCGCCAGATGTGTTTTATGTACGACAGAAAACCTCCCGCAGGTTCTTCGAGTGCCGGCAATCTAACATGTTCTGGCTGAGGGCAATTTGCCAGTGTCTGTCATATTTGTACTGGTGTGTCTCCTGTACTGATCTAAGCTTTGCCTTATTTTTCTGTTGAGTGTCTTCGTGATTAGTGAGATGCACCATTGTTTATTTATTGAGATAGGAAGTGGGGGGGGGGGGGGCTGGGACAGCAAAGGAGAAAAGTCTTCTGTACCGGTGCTGTCATAAAATATCGAACTACAAAAAGATTTTCTACTAGAGCCTCACACAGATTCCCTGTCTTTCTCTGCAGGGTGGATATTATAGATTTGGGGGGATAATGGCACATGGAGGTAATTTACTGGAGAGCGCCACATCTGGTGCAGTTGCGCATGGTAGCCAATCAGCTTCTAACTTCAGCTTGTTCAATTAACCACTTGCCGTCTGCTCACATGGAGCCTACCTAGGCAAAGAGGCTCTCCTGGGTCCAGCGATGTAGACCTACGTCGCTGGATCCCGCCCCCTCTCGGCGGCGCGCGCACGCCGCCGGAGGCTCGTTCCCGCTGTATTCAGACACAGTGGGAGTCAGGCCAGGGGAGGAGAGGCAGTGATCAGGGGAGGACTGGGCCAGGGGGCAGGGGGGAAATTGCCCCCTGGGCCACTCTGATGTCCTGCAAAAAGGCTGCACCACTTCTGCCACAGACATGTCTACAGTATTCCTGGTGAAGAGAAGTAAAAAGTCCCTGCCACTGAACTACTGAGTGTTGGTTGAAGACAAGGACAGAGCCCAGGCCTCCCCCCCCCCCCCCCAACATGGATGGTGTAAACTGTGTCTGAGCAGAGGCCGATTCCATGCCCCACTGGAGCCCCACCTGAGTTGTCCCAGCTCCCCCCAACCTCCCCCTACTGGCCAGGTTGGGAACCCGGATTGAGCCGGTGAGTAGAAGTACCTGGAGCAGGGCTTCACCCTGGAATGGGGGTCAGGAGGAGGATGGGAAGAGGGAGAGTGGGAGGGGCCGAGTCACTGCACCATGGGCCTCTAGTTTTTTCCTGCCCCCTGGGCCCAAAGTTGCCAGTCTTCCCCAGTCGTCGGGGATCGAGTGAGGAAATCCGCCCACTTGTGTAAACAAAGCGGGCGGATTTCCTTTGTGACAGGCAGGGACAGATTACAGGATTCAGCATAGCTGAACCTGCGATCTGTGTCTCCGTCACACAATCCCCTCCCCCCACACAGCTCAGTAAGCATGAGGCATACACTTTAACCCCTTGATCACCAACAGTGTTAACCCCTTCCCTGCCAGTGTCAATATTACAGTAACAGTGCATATATATAGCACTGATTACTGCAGTAATGTCACTGGTACCCCCAAAAGTATCAAAAATGTCAGTCAGGGGTCCGATCTGTCCGCTGCAATGTCGCAGTCCCGCAAATAAAATCGCATATCGCCGCCATTACTAGTAAAAAAAATAAACAATAAAAATGACAAATCTTTCCCGTAGTTAGTAAGCGCAATAACTTTTGCACAAACCAATCAAAATACGCTTATTGTGATTTTTTTTTTACCAAAAATATGTAGCAGAAAACACATTGGCCTAAAATGTTAAAAAATTTTGATTTTTAATTTTTTTTTTTGGGAATGTTTTATATCAGAATGTAAAAAATATTGTTTTTTTTTTTTTTTCAAAATTGTTGCTCTTTTTTTCAAAAATTAAAAATCGCAGAGGTGATCAAATACCACCAAAAGAAAGCTCTATTTGTGGGGAAAAAAGGACATAAACTTAATTTGGGTACAACGTCGCACGACCACGCAATTGTCCGTTAAAATAGAGCTGAATCACAAAATATAGCCTGGTCAGGAATGGGGAAAAATCTTCTGGTCTTAAAGTGGTTAAAAATACGCTCATTTAGAATTTTTTTTGTCAAAGACATGTAGGTAAATACATTTTGGCCTAAATATTTGGCAAAAATTTAATATATTGGATACTTTTTAACTGTCAAAGTAGAAAATGTCAATTTTTTTGCAAAATTTTCACTCTTTTTTTTATTAATATCGCAAAAAATGAAAAGCGCAGAGGTGATCAAATACAACCAAAAGAAAGCTCTGTTTGTGGGAAAAAAAGAACGTAAATTTCGCTTGGGTACGGAGTTGCATGACCGCGCAATTGTCAGTTAAAGTTGCGCAGTGCCAAGTTGCAAAAAGTGGCCTGGACGTTAAGCAGGAAAATCCTCTGGGGCTAAAGTGGTTAAGGTTTGACAATGAACCTGGAAGTTGATTGGTTTCTATGCAGAGCTCCACCAGATTATGGACCCTCAGGTTTTAGTAAATCAACTCCATGAATTCACTCATGAGGTGGATTTACTAAAGGCAAATAGACTGTGCGCTTTGCAAGTGCAGTTGCACTCTTTTTTCTTAGTAAATGTAAATGTGGAAAAGCTTCACTTTGTAGCAAGGTGCATTTCCTTGCATCAGGTGCTAGAAAATTTAAAAAAAACAAAACAAGAAAAAAAAAAAGGTAGCCACTAGGATTACCTTTACTTAGTAGGGAATTACTGGCAGAAGAAAATTATATCTTTTTTTTTTCCTTACTGGTAAGCTTTTCCTGTTTATTGATCACAGGATAAAAAGTTACAGGAGGAGTCCAGTGCTTACGCGTTTCAGCCCTGAGTGGGCCTTAGTTATAGCAAGGTGGGATCATAGACATAACACCTACAGAACCTCCACACCCAATGGGATTCCATTTAACACAGGTGTCAGTTAACCCTTACTTCTCCTGGTTCACCTACCAATGTACAACTCATAAAATAATGAATCCGTACATAAAATACTCCAGTAGTGGAGGCATTTTCAGGCTCGGTTTCCTCATGGTGACAACAGTGGATAATGCTTGTATAACGTACATTGAAATGGCCACTTGTCGTCCCCATTAGAAGCCTATGTGGCAAAGTAACAATCTAGAGCAGGGTTTCTCAACCAAGGTTCTGTGGAACCCTAGGGTTCCTCCTGAGGTTCCTTGAGCAATGGGCAATTTCTGCCTCTCAGATAAGTTTCCAATGACACCGTTGTTCCTCTTAGCTCTCTGTAAGGGGGTAATTCTTCCCAATGATGACAAGAGTAAGGCACATTCTTCCCACTGACTGTCACACTAATGTGTCATGAGTTGTAGAATTTTAATTTTTTAGCAGGGGTTCCCCGAGACCAGAAATTTATTTCAAGGGTTCCTCTGTGTTGAAAAGGTTGAGAAAGGCTGATGTAGAGGGATTATTGTCAACCTGTAAGAGGAAATGCTTTCACAACCATCATAATACGATCCAAGTATTATTTTAATGAAATTGACATATTAAATACTTTGACCTTTGAAATGACATTAACATTTTCATGCTTATATAAGATGTTTGTGATTGGGTTTACATCCATCATAAAGCGCCATGATAACAAGAAGGCCAGAAGTTTCTTTTAGCTTTCTAAAAACCAGGAAATGTAGTGTCACGTTTATTTGTGTTTAGAGGGTAACTCCACTTTCCTGGGGGAAAAAAAACTAGCAAATAAAAAAAAAAAATAATATAGCGTATACAATTGAGACACAAGTCATATTGTAATTGAATGTTAATACAAATTACCTTTCCTTTTCAATCTGCAGCTGCTGTAATTTTCTGTAAAATACAATTCAATATGGCTGCCTGGAGGTGTTCTGTACACAGAATGTGTACAGAACGCCCCCCCCCCCAGAAACATAATTACCTGCTTGTGTGATTGGCTTACTGATTTTCCCAGAAGGCTGCACTAGGATACAAGTCAGATTTCTGGCATCCCCTACATCAAAAAAGCCATTTTTGGTGAGATGCTCCAAATAGGAACACATCTAAAGGGATGCAGGCCCAGCAGATTTCCTCATTAGTGTCCTGCAGGTGCACAGCTGATTGATAATGATCCCATTATGGCACTTTTCCACTGCAAGTACCGGCTCGGCTCCACTCGGCACTGCTTGGCCCAGCTCGGCTCAGTTTGCTTTTCCCTGCGTGGTACCAGTCGGCACCTTTCAGCACTGTATAGGCTCTACTCGGCTCAGTTTGCTTTTCCACTAAAGTAGTAAGTGGGTGGGATTACAACGATTCTCTGACCAATCAGTGGCTAGTAGTGACAAACAATCAAGGCTGCATGCAAAGGATTGTGGGCTATGGTATAGGTACGGCTTGCTTGGAATCCCAACCGAGGTGGTACTGTACCATGTAGTGGAAAAGCGCCGCTGTACCAAACTGTACCAAACTGTTCTAACACATACCATGCGGTACCATGCAGTGGGAAAGTGCCAAACTGAGCCATACCATGCAGTGGAAAAGAGCCTTTAGATTCACTTGCCCACATGAGCACAGAAAAACACACACAGAGATTTCTTCAGAATTCACTTTTGCAAGTACAGTTGCTCCAGAGCTTAGTAAATGAGGTGAAACTTTACTTTGCAAAGAATACCCAATCACATGCAAGAAAATTTAAAATGATAACATTATTTTTGTTTGCACATGATTGGATGATGGAAGTCAGCAGAGCTTCCCCTCATTTACTAATCTCTGGAGCAACTGTACTTGCAAAAGTGCACAGTCTATTTGTCTTTAATAAATCAACCCTCATATGCCTCCTTCATCTTTAATCTCTTCAGCTACAGAGCTAATAAAAATAAACTGTGCACATCTGAAATGATGCAAGGGATTCCTAATTGAATATATCAACCTTTACCGTCGGTTCACACTACGGCCATCCGACTTAGGGGGCGACCTGTGAAGTCGCGTGCACCGCGACTTCGGCACGACTTGCACGGACTTCATAAAATGAATGTCTATGCAAGTCGCTCCAGGTCGACCCGAAGTAGTACAGGACCCTTTTTCTAAGTCAGAGCGACTTGTGTCGCTCCTATTAGAACCGTTCCTGTACTACACTATGGGACGCGATGGTGCATGACTTGTTAGGCTGACCAAGTCGCCTGACAAGTCGTACCAGTGTGAATGGAGACTTAAAATGCCTTTTGTCCTCCAGCCTTATATACTACATGATTCCATTTATCTGATTCTCATTCTTTATTTACATTGTCTTTCAGATCATGCTGTTGAGTGACCCCGACGTAGAGAGCAGTATATGGATCAGCTCGGATGCCGGAGCCACCTATCAAAAATACAGAATGAACTTCTACATACAGAGTCTCTTGTTTCACCCCAAGCAGGAGGACTGGGTGCTGGCATACAGTCTGGACCAAAAGGTAAGGACCCTTGTTGTCATTTTTAGTTCCTTGGACCAAGAAGATGGTTAATGTAAAAAGGGGAGGTGAAGAACAGAAAAGAGAGATAAAAAGGAGCAAAGTTCCATACTTCAAGAGTTACTAAACCCACAACAGTAAAATCAGTCTGTATATGCAGTAAAGCATGCTTGTTATATTTACTATGGAATTTAAGTAGTTAATCATCTGCATTGTGTAAAAAGGCTGTTGGAACCTGTATGCACAGATCCTCCTCTTCTTGCATTGTCCCCATAACATGTCCGGATAAGATAGAGTTACTGGTGCCAGGCTGCACATGCTCAGTTTGGTGTATATTGCTAGAGAGTTTTTTATTTTCTTGGGAAGGGTGCATGTGATCAGCACAGGGCCAATCAGCACTATCAAAACAGAGGGTTAGGGGCCCTGCATCCTGATAAGACAGCCAGTGCAGTGTGAAAACTCCTTCTACAAGCTTTAACCAGGTACTGATAGAAGTAACAAGACTGCTATATTTTGCTGATGAGAAAAGGTATTTAACAGTTTATATTTACTAAAATAATTGCATTTCCATGTTCTGTGTGCTGTGGGAGACCAGATATAGTGACTGCAAGCTCCTGGGTTTAGTAACACTTTAAGGACTTTCTATTAAGTAGGCGGAGTCCTCTATCTTCTAGTTCACCAGTGTGTTAAGCAACCAAAGAAAGCAAGTGTTGCCTCAAGACTACAAGATTATAGAGGCCCCTTTTTCATTGACTCAAAATCCACAAAGTCCACAAACAACAAAAGAATTGAAAAATGGGTCATTGACAAAACAAGTATTATGAAAATTCCTGACGTCCCAAGCTGGAGGTCTAAGCCATGGAAGAGAAGGTTTAAGCATTTAGTGAAGATACCTTGACATCTTGTATTGAGCTTGAGTATAAACTTTGGAGAGGGCATTTAGGCATATCAGGTTACCCCTTATGTACTTTCCATGTTAGCCATTTTAAACTCTTAAACATCTAAGCCCTGCTCAGGCATAGACCATACAGAATGCCCCTGTGCCCCTCTTTGATTTTGTTTCACTTTGTTATTGGGGTGGAACTTTTCCTAACTTAGTAGCTATGTCCTGCCAAGTGCCATATCTCTTGGTTGGAAATGGCACTTCATTGGACAGCTGGTAAAGCTTCGCTGTTAAAGGGGTTGTAAAGGTTCTGATTTTTATTTATAAAAACAACAAGCATGTTATACTTACCTGCTCTGTGTAATGGTTTTGCGAACTTCCCCTTCAAGGGTGCCTCACCGGCGCTCCTGGCTCTTTCCATGGGGGCACCTATACGGCCATGCTCCCGAGTCCCACTGCTGCGTCCATTGACACAGACAGCAGGAATTGGCCCCACCCCCTGTTCCCGTGTCCCTGGATTTGATTGACCGCAGCAGGAGCCAAAAGCTCTCGCTTCTATCAATCTGTGCAATGAGGGCAGAGGCAGCAGCTGGAGCCGCTGGGCTCTTGCACAATGCTGGACCGGATGGGCTCAGGTAAGAAAAAGAGGAGGTTCTGGGGGCAGCTGCAATAAAGAAGGTTTTTCACCTTAATGCATTAAATGCATTAAGGTGAAAAATGGTGAGACTTTATAATGCCTTTAAAGAAAGTCCAACCCTAATAATAAAGAGGAAATGACTGACGAGTTCACTTTAAAACATCTCATCTCCAGGCCTAACGTAATTTGGCATTAGTAAGGAATATGTGATGTACAACATAGTTTATATAGTGCAGTGGTTAGGGGTGTGTAACACACAGAGTGCAGAGGTCAGAGATGTCTAACACACAGAGTGCAGGGGCTAGGGGTGTGTAACACACATGGTGCAGAGGTCAGAGGTATGTAACACACAGAGTGCGGAGGTCAGAGGTGTCTAACACACAGAGTTCAGAGGTCAGAGGTGTCTAACACACAGAGTGCTGAGGTCAGGGGGTGTGTAACCCACAGAGTGCAGAGGTCAAGGGTGTGTAACACACAGAGTGCAGAGGTCAGAGGTGTCTAACACACAGAGTGCAGAGGTCAGGGATGTGTAACCCACAGAGTGCAGAGGTCAAGGGTGTGTAACACACAGAGTGCAGAGGTCAGAGGTGTCTAACAGACAGAGTGCAGAGGCCAGGGATGTGTAACCCACAGAGTGCAGAGGTCAAGGGTGTGTAACACACAGAGTGCAGAGGTCAGAGGTGTCTAACACACAGAGTCCAGAGATCATTGGTGTGTAACACACATTGTGCAGAGGTCAGGGGTGTGTAACACACAGAGTGCAGAGGTCAGAGGTATGTAACACACAGAGTGCAGAGGTGTCTAACACACAGAATGCAGAGGTCAGGGGTGTCTAACACACAGAGTGCAGAGGTCAGAAGTATGTAACACACAGAGTGCAGAGGTCAAATGTATGTAACACACAGAGTGCAGAGGTCAGAGGTATGTAACACACAGAGTGCAGAGGTCAGAGGTATGTAACACACAGAGTGCAGAGGTCAGGGATGTGTAAAGGCGTGCCAATACTTTTGGAAATAATGTGTGTATAATCATGAATAAATAATCACCAGATAACTTAGGAGCTAAAATACATTAAAAAAACTTTATAGGAATGGTAAGAAATATATATATATTATGTCTGTGCTGAGCTTTACCCAACATTGGGTACCATATGTTTAACTACCTCCCACGCGGGCCATTGTAGATATATGGCCGGGCGAGAGTCTCATCCTTCTGAATGGACGTTCCGGAACGTCCTTCAGAAGGAGAGAGATCGCGCCGCGGCGGGCACGCGCCGCGGCGGGCACGCGCAGCGGCGCGATCTCGATGTGCCTGTGTCCCTCGGACACAGAGCAACATCATTCGGCAGGAGGGCCCTGTGATTGGCCCTCCTGATCACATGACGGCTGTGTCCAATCACAGCCGTCATGTAATGTAAATAGAGCCGTTGTAACGGCTTCGATCTCTTCTCCTCCTGACAGATCCTGTCAGTGAGGAGAAGAGAAGAGGATCGGTGCTGCTGCTGGGGTGATCAGTGAGTATTTCTAATTACTCACTGATCACAGGGGGGGTCTGTGCTGGTAATCAGAACATTGATTACCAGTGCAGCCTTGGGGGGGGGGGAGGGGTGCCACTAAGCCACCAGGGATGCCCACCCATGACCACCAGGGATGCCCACCATGGCCACCAGGGATGGCAAGCAGGGCTCAGAGAGCCCCCCAGTGCCCTCCCTATCAGTGTTGCCCACCAATGCCATCTATCAGTGCTGCCCACCAGTGCCGTTATTGCCATCTATCAGTGCCGCCCACCAGTGCCCATTATTGCCCACCAGTGCTTCCTATCAGTGCCCATCAGTGCCGATCAGTGCCCCCCATCAGTGCCGATCAATGCCCCCCATCAGTGCCGATCAGTGCTGATCATTGCCGCCCAACAGTGCCACCTATCAGTGCCCATCAGTGCCGCCAATCAGTGCCCATCAGTGCTGCCTATCAGTGCCCATCAGCGCTGCCTATCAGTGCCCACCAATGCTGCATATCAGTGCTATCTATCAGTGCCACATATCAGTGCCCATCAGTGCTGCATATCAGTGCTACCTATCAGTGCCCATCAGTGCTGCATATCAGTGCCACCCCATCAGTGCCACCCCATCAGTGCCACCCCATCAGTGTCTCCTCATCAGTGCCTGTCAGTGCAGCATCATCAGTGCTCATCAGTGCAGGAAAAAACATATCTATTTACAAAATTTTATAACCAAAACAAAAAAACTTTTTTTTTTTTTCAAACTTTTCAGTCTTTTTTTATTTGTGCACCAAAAAAGAAAAAACCTGACGGTGATCAAATACCACCAAAAGAAAGCTCTATTTGTGGGGAAAAAATGACACAAATTTGGTTTAGGTACAGTGTTGCATGACCGCGCAATTGTCATTCAAATTGCAACAGCGCTAAAAGCTGAAAATTGGTCTGGGAAGGAAGGGGGTTTAAGTGCCCAGTATTGAGGTGGTTAAAAATGGTCTGTTAGAGCACATACAGGCGGTCCCTGGGTTATAAACAAGATGGGTTCTGTAGGTTTACTCTTAATTTGAATTTGTGTGGTTTAATTACTAACGGCAAGTAGGCTGTTCACTATGCTACAATTGAATTTTGAAAAAATTGAGTTGTGGAAACAAGGATTTCAGTGGAGACACCTTTTTCCCATGGTAGCTCTTTTACAGGAGTGAATTTCCCTTTTTGATGGTAGATTTTCTCTCACTTCCTGTTGTCTCCCTCCATTTGTAAGTTTTAGTCGTATGTAAGTTGGATGTTTTGCCTGTATTTTATAAAGTACATTCTAAACAAAGTTCTGCATTTCTAAGCATGCAGCAATCCTTAATGTTAAAACCATGTAACAAAAAAACAAAAACAACTCATGCCATTTTTATAAGTAGATAATGGAAGTCTGTTTAACCAAACTGATACATATGAAAAGATATTCTGCACGCGAAGCAATGTTGCAATTCTCAGCAGGCAAACAATCTGCCAGTGCGTGGATCCATCATAAAGCAAGTGAGCGACACATATAAATCTTACTAAAAGCTTGAAACTTACAATGTTTTTATATGTAGGGTAAAAATTACTTTATGATTAATGAAAAATGAAAAATAAAGAAAAAAAAAAGCTGGACAGCAATAGAACAAGTTAATGTTGCCATGCAAAAGATCTCTGCATTTATGGGAATAACAATACTGGATCAGGAGAGTTAATCAATAGCAGTACCAGAGTTATTGGCGGTGATAACAAGGAGCTGGTGATGCTCTTGGATGTTATTAAAGGGAAAAAAGGCGCCTTTATTGATACAGATCAATGTAGGAAAGCTTCTCCTTTCATGTTCAGGTTCTCACTAGATTTTAAAGAGGAACTTTACTTTGCGTACCCCCACCCCCCTAAAAAAATCCCAAACACCAATCACTGTCTCAAAATAAAATAAAAACATACTTATTAGTTTAATGGAGTCCAGTGTTATATAGCTACATAGTTACTGTATTTTCTGGTGTATAAGACTACTTTTGAACCTCAAAAAAATCGCCCAAAAATGGGGGGTCGTCTTATACGCCGAGTATAATATCTCCAAGGTAACCTAAGTATAAGTATTACTGGTAGATGAAAATTAGGGGGGGTCGTCTTATAAGCCCAGTCATCTTATACACCGGAAAATACGGTACATAGTTAGTCTGGTTGAAAAACAGACACAAGTCCATCTAGCTTAAGAGCCCATTCACACTAGCACGACTTGTCAGGCGACTTGGTCAGCCTGACAAGTCGCGGTATGTCGCGGTCCATTGAGTAGTACAGGAGCCGTTCTAATAGGAGCGACACAAGTTGCCCCGACATAGAAAAAGGGTCCTGTACTACTTTGGGGCGACCTCGGAGCGACTTGCATAGACTTCCATTATGTGAAGTCCCTGCAAGTCGCGCCGAAGTCGCGGTGCACAGCGGTGCACGTGACTTCACAGGTCGCCCCCCGAAGTCGGATCGCCTCAGTGTGAACCGGCTCTTATAGAAGGAAAAAAAAGTCCATCTAGCTTCCTAATAGAAGGAAAAAAAAATACAATCCTATACCCACAGTTGATCCAGAGGAAGGAAAAAAAAAAAAAACACAATAAAGCAAGATCCAATTTGCTCCAGTGGAGGAAAAAAATCCTTCCTGATCCCTCAGGAGGCATTTGGATGTTTCCTGGATCAACTTTACCTTTAAATGTTAGTATCCATCTATATTATGTACATTTAGGAAAGAATCCAGGACTTTCTTAACTACTTCCCGCCCGCCTTATAGTAAAATGACGGGATCCCCTCTTGTTCTGGGGCGACGTCATATAACATCACCCCAGTGTCACCGGTATCGCACACCCGCAGAAGCGCACAGCACGACTTTCATGGCTAAAAAAAAGGGTGGGCTCTGGGTGCAGAGCACTACGCCCCGAGCCCACCCAGTTGTGTGACAATAGCAAATGAATATTCCCTATTGTCACATGGATCCTCCCCCTGGCCAATCAGGAAGCAGGTCCTGCTGAGACCTGTTTCCCTATTGGACAAAAGGAGAAGGCATGCCATTGGGCATGGAGGAGGAGGAGGGAGAGGATGCAGAAGACTGAGGGGGAAGAAGCCGAAGCCACCGCCGCTGTTTGCTGATGCACATGTCCAGGGCAGGGTGAGTGAGTCGGGGTGGGGGGGGGGGGTAATCCTGTTGTGGTCCTGTTGTGAACCTGAGGGGGGGTATGGTGTGCGGCCTGGTGTGTTCCGGTGGGGGGGGGGGTATGGTGCGGTCCGTCCGCCGCCCCCCGGCCCATGGAGCACCAGCCGCCACTGCTGCCTGGGATCTACTCTAGGCTGGGATCTCCTCCCCTGGGAAAAGAAACCCTTTGCTCCAGGGCTCAGAGTATTTATGCTTCTTCCCAGCCTACCTTTTCTTTGGGGTTGGCAAAAACTGTGTAACTATTCAGGTTCTGATCTGACTCTCCTAGTGAGTTCTCTTCCAGAACTCTTACAAACAGACAGGGGGAAGCAGTCAACCCTGCAGCCAGTGAAACACAGAACAGAACACAACAATCACAGGCAGCTGGAATGATTACAGTGAGACAGTAAGTAAAAATGCCTAATCTAGCACCTATTGAGGAGAGTGCTACACCTGAACGCATTGTTTCAATATTATCTGTCTACTTACCTTTTCTCAGCATGCGTAAACATGAGGACCACTTTACACTTGTATTATCAACTCAATTAAAAGCCTTCAAGACATAGACGAGGGGTTCTAGGCAAATGTGTGTGCTAGGGCATATAAATGCACACAAATACGCACATATGAGCATAAATATTAATTACTTTTCCCTAGGAATGTATTGTGTGCGCTAATGCGTGAATGCGCAAATACATGCATAATTACGTGCAAAACAAACACCTGAAATTACGTCCAAAAAAGCAGATGCTCAAACATCAGTACAGTGTGCAAGAGGCCTTATAGAGCAAAACTCCTCCTCGTAGGTACTGTACAGTTACTTAGTTAGTAAGGTTGAAAAAAGACACCAGTCCATTCAGTTAAACCTGTGGTGTGTGTGTGTGTGTGTGTGTGTGTGTGTGTGTGTGTGTGTGTGTGTGTGTGTGTCAACAACAGAAAGATATATGGTGCAATCTCTGGTAAATTAGTGTGTAAAACTCCCATAGTCTTATATAAAACCAGTTGTGTCATATTATAATTCATAAAAGTTAAAAAAAACGACAAAAGTCCATAAATCCACAGGAAGGAATGGTGTATCAAGAGAGTACCCTCTTGATTGGCTTCACACTGGCCCTCCTGCCCACTCCTCCTATAAGTATCCTGTACCTTCCTATGCCCTATTATAATTTGATAAGCTGATTGGCGCTCTGAAATGCGTTACCAGGACAACAGTACCGTCCCCTGGGTGTGACGTCACTTCTGTGTTCCACGGTGGTTACAGAAGTCCTCCTCTACACCTGATGAGCAGTGACCCAGGTCATACCATCTGACACCACCAGGGTTGGCTGGCTACTGACATGGAACTTGGGCGACCCCTCCGTTGATACTACTAGATATGCACATTCTTATGGAACACATGTGAGTTTTTATTTGGCTGCTCCAAGTCCAAAAGTATTTTAAAACTATCAATTCATCCCGCTGACACCAGAGATTGTTGAAGGGAGTTCCACATCCTTGTCGCCTTGATAGTGAAAAAAAACCCTACTCAGCTTAAGGCTAAACCACTTCTTCAATTTCATTGGGTTGCCCCATGTCTTCTTACACTTCCTGAGATTGAATAGTAGTCTATGGATTATCACCATTGAGGTATTTGTATATCGCTATCATATCTCCTCTTAAGCGTCTCTTCTCCAGGGAGATGCTTGTAGGCATTCCTCGTAATTTAAGTCCTCCAGTCCCCATATTAATTTTGTTACCCTTCTCTGGACTCTTTCCAGTTCCTGCACATCCGTTCTGAGGATTGGTGACCAGAACTGCATGCTAATATGCTTAAAAATAGTAGAAAACGCTTGTAGTAATTCCCCGAGGTGGTGAGCAGTTAGTGCACTGGCTTGTAGTGTCCTCCTAACACCCGAGAAAACATGTAAATGAAAGAAAGTCGGCAGGTCGATCTTCCGCAATGAATACATTTATTAACCCAGATGTGGTACAAATAAAATACAGGGCTTATGCGTTTCGGCATGCAGCCTTATTCATATCTCTTCTATATTTATTGCGTTTCGGTGTGTAGCCTTAATCTTCACTGTTCTATGTGTATTGCCCATTGGAATACACTGGATTATACTTTTATTTAATATGCTCCCAAAGCACTCTCATTGTTTTCTCAGTGTTCAATGCATCTAGGATTTGGTCCCATTTAATAATAGTAAATAAACGTATACATATTTATGTTCCATTAATTTTTTGGCCAATGCAGTAATTTCATGAGTATTCTTCTAGAATGACAGAGGAGGGCAGTCTTTACCCCCCATTGACCAGTGCTTACGTAATGATATTTGAGCCTCATTCAGTGCTGTAGTACCGTGAGTCAAAAGCAGGGTGACTTCAGAATTGGAGTGGGTGAAGTGTTGGACTCTAAGAATAGTGGTAGTTACAACTGTATCAATTGATTATTGTTATAATGTGGGGAAGCCCCATTGGGTTTCTGAGAAAGTTAGCTGGTGTGAAAAGAAAGGAAGAGAACAGCAAGCCATAGGAAAATGTCCAATTGGAATTTTTATTTTTAACAATCAAAGAGTCTACCAAATGTTGACTACCAACACATTTCCAAGGCCATGCATAAACCCTCTTTATCTGGACCTAAAGTGGCTGCAAACCCTTACCTATGCTTAGTGAAGTGACTGACCTCAGGAGATACACAGAGATTAAACAAATCCTCCTACATAGGTTGTACCTGTTTATCTGCAGACTTCTTTTTTCTACATCCTTCAAAGTGCTGAATTTATACAGCATGTCTGAGAGTTCAGAAAAAAAAAGTGGGCAGAGAGCTGAAGTTACACTTTGCAAAGCTCAGTGAGGAGAACTCTGAAAGCTGATTGGAGGAAAGGGAAACATCCCCCTTCACGCAGCACACAGGAACAGAGCCAAGGCTGTTGATCAGATGGAGGCCCCTCCTTGTCACCTTTTTTCTCTTGGTGTCAGGAAAACTTGTCAAAAGTGATTCATGCTGATATCAGAGGAACAAAGCAGGAGTCAGAAATTACACTTAGTTATTTTAATTGTGACAAGTACACACTATAAAACAGGGTTTTTCAACCGGGGTGCTGCGGCACCCTAGGGTGACGCAAGGAGTAAGAGGTGCCACGGTCCCATCCCTGTCTAAGTGATACTCCCGTGTGTTAACTCCCATGCACTGTGACTCTGCGTGTGGAGAGAGAGCAAAGCCTGCACAGCTCTGTCCTCCTCCTCCTTCCTGCAGCTACTGTATGTATACTATTGCCAGAAAAGCAGAAAGCTTTAGTGCCACCCGTCCACGCCCTATTAACCGGTTGCCGACCGCCGCACGACTCTATACTGCGGCGGTCAGCCCCGGCCAGGCAGAGTGACGTATCGGTACGTCACTCGCCTGTCACTGACTTGCGAGCCAATTGCGGGCGGGCGCGCGCCCGCCGCGGCTCGTTCACAGACAAGTCAGTGCATGTGACCGGCGGACTCGATGTCCGCCAGTCACACTGCGATCGCTCCTGTGAAGGGAGAAAGACAGAGCAGCTTATGTAAACAAGCTGCCTGTCAGTTCTCCCTGTGTAAAAGTGAAGATCAGACGGTTCTACTATGTAGAACCGTGGATCTTTGCTTTTACACCAATAGCAATGTCCCTGCACAGTTAGAAACACGCCCCTAGGACACACTTAACCCCTCCCTGTCCAATAAAGTTGCCAGTGTCATTTATGCAGTAACAGTGCATATGTATAGCACTGATTACTGCAGTAATGTCACTGGTACCCCCAAAAGTGTCAAAAATGTCAGTCAAGGGTCTGATCTGTCCGCCGCAATGTCGCAGTACCGAAAAAAAAATCGCAGATCGCCGCCATTACACGTTGAAAAAAAAAACACCAAAAATGACAAAAATCTTTCCCTTTGTTAGTAAACGCGATAACTTTTGCGCAAACCAATCAAAATACGCTTTTTGCAATTTTTTTTACCAAACATATGTAGCATAAAACAAATTGTCCGAAAATGTTAAAAAATTTTGATTTTTACATTTTTTTTTGGGGGAATTTCATATAAAAAAATGTGAAAAATATTGTTATTTTTGCAAAATTTACGCTCTTTTTTTGTTTATAGCGCATGATCAAAAAATCGCACAGGTGATCAAATACCACCAAAAGAAAGCTCTGTTTGTGGGAAAAAAAGGACGTCAAATTTGTTTAGGTACAGCGTCGCACGACCGCGCAATTGTCCGTTAAAGTCACGCAGTAAAAAAACGCAAAAAAACCCCTGGTCTTTTAGCAGCCAAATCCTCCGGGGCTTAAGTGGTTAACCAGTGACACCACCGGTTGTTAAGGACATGTCGGGTGGCACTACAGCCTTCTCTTTTTCCGGCAATATTACACATAGCTGCAGGGAGGAGGAGTAGAAGCGAGCCGTGCGAGCTGTGCTCTCTCTCCTTGCAGAGTTGCATTGCACAGGAGTTAAGGATTGGATGACTGCCCCTATCTCCTCCCCACACTGCTCTTCTACAGGCAGCAGAAATTGTGGGTGGGGGTGGAGTGGGGAGGGAGCACATCTCATTTTGTGCTAGGAGGGGGGATTTTGGGGGAGGATTTGACGGGATTGTACTGGGAGAGGGGATTTGAGCAGGGTTTGTGCTAGATGTGGGGATTTGGGAACAGGGGGGTTTGTGTTAGGAGGGAGGATGGGGGGGGGGTGTTGTGCTAGGATGGGGGATTTTGGAGGGGTAGTGCTTGGAGGAGGGATTAATATTAATATTAAAATTATATTTTGACTAATACTTAATGGTTCAGCGTTCTCATCCTTACTCCATACAAAGTGGGGTAATGATTAGAGGTGCACCGAATGGAAATTTTGGTGGCAAAACTGAAAATGCAGGATGCACTTGGCCAAAAAAAGTAACTGAAAATGACAGTTTTTAAAAAATATTATTTTTATATATTGTTCAACCTTTTAATTATTATCATCAATTAACTGAATATGAATTTATGGTTGGCCATTATCGGCACCTTTTTGCGCAAGAAAAGTTCAAGAAAAATGTATCCCTTTAAATTCTATATATGTCTTCACAGTGGTCCGTTGTGCTTCCATTGTGGTGTTACAAATTTTGGTTGCTGCATTTTTGGTCAGTTAAAAAAAAAAACTTACAAAAATCGCACCTCCCCGCAGCAAGAATGCATTAATAACGTTACGTTTTTGATGCATTTTTGAGTCACATGACCTATGAAAATCACAGCAGTAAAATTGTGGCAAATTCCCCGCAAATTCGCGGTAAAATTGGGGCAAAATCTGCGCAAATTTGTGGTAAAATTGCAGGACAATTGGCAACATCATCACGAATTCACAGCAAAAATGTGCGTTATCTGTGCCATTATCTGCACTTTTTTTTCATATCTGCCGAATGCCAATAACACCATTTTTGCCCGATATGTTTGGGCGGCTAAAATTTCATTGCATCTCTAGTAATTTATATCCCTCCAGGGGGTGTGTCAGCGACAGGTTGGGCTCAGAGAAAATGGGTTGAATGATAGTGGCCATCCCTCAGCACAGAAGACTGTCGTTTGGTTGCAGAGAAGAGTTACTTCAGGGTGAGTATTGCAACAAAAGCAATTTTTTTCTATTTTCTTATTTTGTTACGGCTCTAATATTTTTTTCCCCGGAATTCTGCTTTAATCTGTTTTTTTTTTTTTTTATTTATATCAGAAGTTGAAGAATGCAAGTATACATTTTTGCTTTTAAAACTTCTATACGACCAAATGCTGCTTGTCTAACAATGCACTTAGATTTAAAATAAGTATTTTCCCCCACCAGTCTTTTGAATCGTAATAGCTGCTTAGAGAACTACAATCATAGGGAATGATAAAGAATAAAAAGACAAAAAAATAACACATATAAAAGAGTAAAAGGCAAAGGCAAGAATATAAAAGCACAATACGTAAGCTAAAGAAAAAGTTTTTTACAGTCAGTGTTAATAAATACCTACATGACTGACTAAATTGAGCACTGCAAGGCTTTTCTAGAGATTTTACTTTTTTTTTTAAGAAAAATTAGCAAATCAAATTTTGCGGTCATTTTCTTATTAAAAAAAATATATTAATACTAAATGGGAACTTAAGTTCTGCAGCAAAAAAAAAAAAAGAATCAACGAGCTAAAATTTTCGGCAAAAGAAAAACGCTTAATCTGAATTGCACCCTCACACTTTGGCTTTTTCCATGTACACTTGCATCATCCTCCATGCTCATTCTTGACAAGCCACTAACTTGGAGGTAAGGGTGCCATAATGTGCAATCATACAGAGCAAATTTGCAGATTGTGGAAAGAGCCCATCCCCACACTGCCAATTTTAGGTAAATTGAGTACATTTTCATGAGTGCAGCTGAATTGTTTCCTCAACAGTATTATATGAAGTGAACATTTTTTTCTTTTGAAGTTTGCATTATATTTTTATTTGGTTTTGCATTACTATCTGTTTTATGCTATCTTAAAGGTAAATAGTTGTAAGTACCTTAAGACTCTGATGTCTACGCGTTGACTCATATTGCATGCAATTTCCTTAATGAATATGCACTTTCCCACATCTGAATGTGGAGTTTTGCACTTAAGTTATTGGCCACCTTCTTATTGACCTTTTATCTCCGACCATCCCAGTCCAACCTACAACTTGATCCCTCAGCGGCTCTTATCCATAGACCACTCTTCCCCTTTTAGTTTACATCTTCTACATCAAAGAGAGGGTTACTAGAGTCCACCCACCAGGACCATTTTTTTTTTTAATTTGTTCGGACATCCCCTATGTTTGTAGGTTAATCTTTCCCTTTTCAATGTGTAAATAAGAAGGTCACACCACTGTTTATGTGTTGGGGGTGCAGGTGATATCCACTTGTGTAAAATGAGTTTGAGCTAAATATAATGACCTTGTCCACATAATGTGCATTTCTTACGGAAGTAAATCTTCTGGGATCACTCCCAGAAGTGCAAATTTAGGATCCAAGGCCACTCTTGTTGAACATAGGGAATTCAACGTTGCGAACACCTTTTTCCAAAAACAGTGAAGTTTGGGACACCTCCAAAGCATGTGAATGAGAGACCTATTGGCCGAGGTACAGCGGGGACAGGACATAGTGGTGATGTAGACTTTCCCCATGTGTAAAGTTTTTGCGGGGGGTGTAGTGAGCTCTATGCACAATAAACAACTGAGTCAGATGCTGGCGGGGTGAAAGAGAGAAACCTTCTGCAGTACCTCCAGTGCCTGAGCCCATTCCTCATCATCCAATGACTCCAACTCCCCCTGCCATGTCGTAAAACATGTAATCTGTGTTTGAGCGCTTAATGCTGTCTGTAAAGCAGAGTATAAATCTCCTTTTTGTACAGGAAGTAGAAATAGCCATGGACAACACCACGGAGGGATTATATTTTAGCCCCGAGACAGACCTCTGGCTCTGCAGAGCGTGACGTAATTGTAGATATTGGAAGAAATTAAAGTTGGAAAGCTGATACCGCTCTTTAAGAGTATTGAAAGGCTAAAGGACATCCTTATCATACAACTGATGTAGAAGAGTAACACCTGCTCCATCCAACCCCGTTAACTTATTCAGTTCAGAGAAGTATAAATTATATAATATGAGCATGGGTTTGGCGAACCCTTCATGCTGTGTGATATGTTGTACCGTCTCCCACAGTCCATGTACCAGGCAAACTGTAGGAAATCTACGCTTGGCATGAAAATGGTAAGATACCACTAACTGTACTGGTGGGGTTTCTGAGAATTGAGATAAAATAACATTCTGTATTGGATCCTGTCTGTCTATCTCACTCCATCCATATCAATGCTGTAATTGTGAAGCAATGAAATACAGCCTTGCGCTAAGCACCGCTAAACCACCACTATCTTATGCAATTTGTAATATAGAGAGACAAATTCATGGGCGTCTGTATTTCCAGATTAAATCCTGGAAGAAAAAGTCAATGGATCTAAAAAAAAACATTGCATTAACGACACTGGACAGTTGTGAATAATGTACAATAGTTGTGGCATCCACATCATTTTCACTAAGTTTGCTCTGCCTACCACTGTTAATGGCAATTTACTCCAGGTTTTACCTGTTTGTCTTAATCTGTTGTCTAGAGGGACCAAGTTCCTATCAACATTAACCTGAGCTTGAGGAGAAACTATTACCCCCAAGTATTTAAATTATGTTTCTATCTTAATTTGGTTTTCTTGTGGCGGAGGCTCTGTTATCATGGGGTCAAGGGGCATTAATACCAACTTGTCCCAATAATTGCTAAAGCCCGAAAAGGAGTCATTTATATTAAGGACATAGCCACTGCCAGTAATGATGTGGTATCCCCCAAGAATAATAGGGTGCCATTGGCATATAATGCTATTTTGTCTTCACTCATGGTCCTCCGGAAGCCATTAATTGCGGGGGAGGTGCGGGTGGCCTCTGTCAAGGGCTCCAAAGCCAAGGCAAAAAGGAGTGGTGACAGGGGACATCAATGGAAAAAGGTCAGATATATATCCATTCACTTGAACCCGATCTCTTGGGGTAGTATACAGTAGTTGCATCTACTGGATGAAATGAAGCCTGAGCCCATAGTGGCCGAGACAATGCCACAAGAATTCCCATTCTATGCTATTAAAAGCTTTTGCCCCATCAAGTGACAATATGGCTCTATTATCCATATTAGCAGTTGGGACTTGTATATTTAGAACTAGATGCCTGCTATTAATGGCTATGGATCTGTTTGGGATAAATCCAGATTGGTCTGGGTGGATCAATTTAGTAATATATTTTGACAGCCGTTAAGCCAACACCTTTGCCAGGAGCTTCATATCTGAGGTTAGTAGTGAGATCAGGCTATAGGAAACCAGACTACTAGGGTTCTTACCCAGCTTCAAAAGCACAATAATAATTGCCTTAGTCATAGAAGGTGGAAGGGAACTCGCAACAAATGCGTGGTTAAAAAATTGCAAAAGTTCAGATAACAGTGTGTTTTGTACACTTCTCCCGGGAGACCATCCACCCCTGGAGCTTTCCCCTGGAGACTTGCCGCTGCCAGTTCAACCCTAGGGAATCGGCAGCGGCAAGTCTCAACTCATTCAGTGTCAAAGGGCTTTCTAAGGCTGTCCTATCCTCATCTGATATTTTCAGTAAGTAAATAGTATCAAGGAACTTGGTCAAATCCTCAACTACATAGGATACTTTACTACTATAAAGGGTTTGAAAGAACTCACAAAATACTTTAGAAATCTCGGGAGTAGTAAAAACTATGGTATTCAAATCTTTTTTCATTCCTGACACATAAACTGATTGGCCTTCACAATAGTAGCTAACATGTCCTGTACCTTCCCCTTCCTCAAAATATGGTTGTTGAATAAAGAACCGTTTGTTCTCCGCCTTCTGCATAGCTATTGATGCATATTGTTGTTGGCTTTGCAGCCATGCTGACTTAGTTATTGGGTTAGGATTATTGACATATTGACATTCTTCCTGTAACATCTCTGCCGCCAATGAGCTTTCCTATTTCCTGGACCATTTTTTAATTTTCGAGATCTGGGAAATGAGGAGCCCTCTCAGATACACTTTCATCCAGTCCTAGTATATTGGGAGAATCACTATGGATTTGTTAGTCGTACCATATACTGCAAGGTCTATTGTAATACCCTCAGATGAGGGAAACAGTGCCAACCTGTAAGGGTTTACTTTTCAAAAGGAATGAGTGGGGCAGGATTGGAGAGATAGTTTTAAAACTAAGGGAGAATGTTCCGATAGACTCCCAGGCCTCATACTGAATAGCGCTAACATATGGTAAAAAAGAAGACGTGCCTAATGCCAAATCGGATCTGGATGGAGCCATATGGGTACTAGAGAAACACGAATATTAACTGTAGAGTTTCGCTTTCGCCATAAATTCACAAGCCCAAATTCCTGTACATATCTGGGTACTGAGGTTACCTGGCACTCTGGGGGATGATGCTTATCTAGTGATGGGTCCAAATAATTGTTAAAATCCCCTAATAGCAACCTTGGCATATCTGGTTTACAAGAGACAAAATGAAGGAGGTCCTTGAAGACCTCTGGGGTGTAAGGAGTTGGAATATAGATATTAGCTATCACATAAGGCCTTCTAAATATCGTACAGCATAGAAACAGATACCGACCCTTACTATCCCCCAGTATCCATCTGCAGGAGAAATCCACCCCATTAGCAATAAGGACCAAAACTCCTCTAGAGTAGGAGGTATAAGTGGAGAGATAATGAATGTGATACTGCCTCCTTTTAAAATAGTGCAACGTGTCAATGTGGAGGTGTGTCTCCTGCAAACAGATCACTGAAGGAAAGAACCTCTTTAGTATGGTAAATATAGCTTGCCTTTTAGAAGGGTCATTTAGTCCCCGGACATTCCAGGAAATTAAGACATCATGTAAAGTAGCCATGGCCACAGCAAAGCAATATATGCAAGCAATATGAGTACCATCTCGTAGAGCAAGACAAAATATAATAAAAGCATTAGTCCAATACCGAAAGTTTGTTGGAAGCTGTTGAAACAAACAGAAAAAATGTTAAGGATACCTTGCCAGGGGTGACCCACTAACAAAACACCTCATCCCCATGCTTTTGAGGACAAGAGCCTCTTCCCCACAACCCTGGCATGGTGGATATGGGAGTCGTAAAAAGGGGCTGCCTAGATCTCCAGCACACTAAGTTTAGGAGTAAGGGATACATAGTACCCCCTAGCTGCTTATTCAAACCACACATTTGACAATCCCCCATGGTGAAAATCCATCATCCATTATGTCATCCAGCAATGTAGATCTATGTAAATGATTAAGAATGAGGCCTGCTGACCCGCTGGAACAAAACATGCTAACTGCCTACATAATGCATTCTCACTGTAAATTACATTTTCCAGAACTAAGCTGGATTTGGCCTTAAATATCATAAAATTTGGTTTGGCTTGTCAATGAGGAAGCAGTCCTATTTTAATTTCCTGTAGATCCATGTCAGTGTTGATGAACGAGGTCTGCTGACCTGTTAAAGCAAAGCAGGGGACTGTCAAAATGATCTATTTCAGTTGACTCTGGCTGCAAATAACAATTCCAAGCAGCTGAATGTAAACAAAATGGGTGGGGGATCCTGGGTGACGTCGTTGACCAAATGTCGTCACTTGTGTCCTGGTGACACCCAAGATAGGAAATAAGAGCAAAAGCTACCCAACAGGGTCACAGACAGGGAATATCTATCTAAATCTAAGCTGGAGTTGGCCTTAACTATCATAAGATTTGGTTTGGCTTCTCAACGAGAAAGCAACTCTTTTTTTAATTTTCCTGTAGATACATGTCAATGTCGATGAACGGGGTCTACTGACCCACTGAAGCCAAACAAGGGACTGTCAAAATAATGCATTCTCTGTGGACCCTCTCTACAAATGACATTTCCCAGTCCATCAACTTAATCACTTCTGGACCAGAATATTATCCCCCTTCATGACTAGGCCATTTTTTCTGATTCTGCACTGTGTTACTTTAGCAGACAATTGCGCAGCCGTGCGATGATGTACCCAAATAAAATTGATGTCCAACTTTCTTTTGGTGGTATTCGATCACCTCTTCGCTTTATTTATTTTATTTTTCACTACAAACGAATAAAGAGCGACAATTCTGAAAAAAAAAAAAAAACAATATTTTTCCCTTTCTGCTATTCCCCAAAAAAATTTAAAAATAAATCATTTTCAGAATTTTAGGCCAATTTAAAAATCAATTTTTTTCATAATTTTGGGGCCAATTTGTATTCTGCTACATAGTTTTGGTAAAAAAAATTCCAATAAGCGTATTTTGATTGGGTTGCGCAAAAACTAGAGGAAGGATTTATGTCATTTTTATTTCTTTTTTACTAGTAATGGCGACGATCAGCGATTTTTAGCGGGAGTGCGGACAGATCGGACTCCTAACTGACATTTTTGACATTTGTGGGGGGGACCAGTGACATTACTACAGTAATCAGTGCTAAAAATATGCACTGTTGCTGTAAAAATGACATTGGCAGGGAAGGGGTTAATCCAGGGGCGAACAAAGGGTTAAATGTGAGCCTAGGGGGTGTTTTCTAACTGTGGGTGGGTGGGCTTGTGAAATCAATACAGAGACCTGAGTTCCTAAATTGGAGGATCACAGGAGCTCTGTATTGATTCCTGAGAGACCAACGGTCTGCTGTGTTTACATCAGCAGACCTCTGTTCTCTCTTCACAGGGAGCAATCGCGGGTGCCTGGCTGCAATCGCGGCCGCCAGCCCCATGGACTGTCCCCCCCGCTGGTGAGTGGGCCCCTAAGTTTGCTTCCCGCGTACCACCGTACAGGTACAGCGATTTGTGGAAACCTGACGCCGAATACAGGCGGCAGCTGGTTGGCAATTGGTTAATGTAAACAAAGGGCCGGGGGATCCTGGGTGATGTCATTGAGAGAATTACATCACGTGTGTCCTGGTAACACTCAAGATGTGAATTAAAAGAAAAAGCTCCCCAACAGGTCACAATAGCTATTTGTGGCGCTTTTCCACTGCATGGAACCGAACGGTTCGGCACGCTTTTGTGCTTTTCCACTGCAAGGTACCGCATGGTATAGTGTCGGAACGGTTCGGTACAGTACGGCGGCGCTTTTCCACTGCATGGAACCAAACGGTACGGCACGGTACGGCTCTGAAAAAACAGTACCTTCTCGATTGTGGTTCCAACAGGTACCATTACTCGTACCATATCCCACAATCCTTTGCATGCAGTCACTACTAGCCACTGATTGGTCAGAGAATCCCACCCACCCCGTTGTTATCCCACCCACTTAACTTTAGTACCACTTTAGTGGAAAAGCAAACCGTACCGTACCGAACCGTTCCAACACCGTACCATGCGGTACCAGCAGTGGAAAAGCAAACTGGGCCAAGCAGGGCCAAGCAGGGCCGAGTAGAGCCGAGCCGGTACTTGCAGTGGAAAAGTGCCATTAGATCTAATCTGAAGTGTTTCTTAAATATATTCAAATATAGTTTGGCTTCTCAATGAGGAAGCAATCCTATTCTAATTTCATGCAGATCTATGTTAATGACGATGAACAAATGATGCGTTCTCGGTGGACACTCGCTGCAAATGGCATTTCCCAGCCCAGCAGAGCAGCTGAATGTTAACAAAAGGCAGGGGATTCTGGGTAATGTCATTGACCAAATGACAACCCTCTTGTCCTGGTGACTTCCAAAAGGGGAATTAGGGCCAAAAGCTATCCAACAGGGTAACATATGGGACTATCTACAGTATCTAGATCAAAGCTGGAGTTGGCCTTAAATATCATAAGATTTGTTATGGCTTCTCAATGAGGAAGAAATCCTAATTTTATTTCCTGTAGATCCATGTCACTGTTGATGAACGAGGTCTGCTGACCCCCTGAAGCAAAATAAGGGGCTGCCAAAATGGTGGACTGGCAAATAACATTTCCCAGCCCAGCAGCTGAATGTTAACAAAGGGATGGGGATCCTAGGTGATGTAATTGACCAAATGATGTCACTCGTACCCTGGTGACACCCAGGGCCGGCCTTTGGGGTGTGCGGGCTGTGCGGCTGCACGGGGCGCCATGGGCAACAGGGGCGCCGTGCGGCCATCACAGCTCGCAGACTGTTTACTCAGGAGTCTGAACGAGTAGTAGCAGCATAGCAGCAGGCGCTGCCAGGTCCCCCTGCCCTGGGACTGGGTGAAGAGCTAAGAGCATCGGATCGGGATCTGCTGCCTCAGCACCTGAAAAAAAAAATGGCTGCTGACAGCTCCGGAAAGGCACACTGCGCAGGCGCCGCTGCTCGGGTCCCCGAACATGCTCGGAACAGGCTCGGGTATTCTCGGGTAGACGGCGCAGGCGCATGCGCAGTGGCGTCTAAGCGCCGGGACTCGGGAGGCGCCATTTTTAAATGCAAAGCCAGTAGCCACCTTCCACAGAACAGGTAAGTCACATTGTCACTGCTGCTGCCGCCTGCCTGTGTCGTTTGTTATCTATTTTTCAGACAAATTAGGCTAAATTCTACTTTATTGAAGGGGAGGATAAGGGACTGTCGCCTGTCTTAACATAAGGAAAAAAAAAAAGAAGAATTAAAATACAAGAAAATAATACAATACTTAAAAATAATATTTTTACTACATAATTGCATCGGTAATGACACAGTTACATACATGTATGTAATGCATGTATGTAATGTATATGTATGTAATGTATGCTGACACCCAAGATGGGAATTAAGAGCAAAAGCTTGCCAATGGGGTGACAGATGGGCATATCTATCTAGATCAAACCTGGAGTTAGCCCTAAAGATCATACAGCAGCTGAATGTTAACAAAGGGACGGGGATCCTAGGTGATGCAATTGACCAAATGATGTCACTCGTACCCTGGTGACACCCAAGATGGGAATTAAGAGCAACATTTTGCCAATGGGGTGACAGATGGGTATATCTATCTGGATCAAACCTGGTGTTAGCCCTAAAGATCATACAATTTTGTTTGGCTTCTTAATGAAGAACCAACCCCATTTTAAGTTCTCGTAGATCCAGGTCAATGACGATGAACGAGGTCTGCTGAAGCAAAACAAGGAAGTGGGACTCTAAAATGATTGGTGGACTTCATCTACCCAACAGGTCACAGAGGGAAATATCTATCTAGGTCCAAGCTGGAGTTGGCCTTAAAATTATAGGATTTAATTTGGCTTCTCAATGAGAAAGCAATCCTCTTTTAATTTCCTTTCCATCCATGTCAATGTCGATAAACGAGGTCTGCTGACCCGCTGAAGCAAAAAAAGGGGGTTGTTAAAATGAAGCGTTCTTGGTGGACTCTCGCTGCAAATGACATTTCCTAGCCCATCATCTTAATGTAAGCAAAAGGACCAGGGGATCCTCGGTAATGTCATTGACCACATAACATCACTCGCGTCCTGGTGACATCCAAATGGGAATTGGGGGGCAATGTCGAGGAACAAAGTCTTCTGACCTGCTGAAGCAAAATAAGGAGCTTGTCAAAATGATGTGTTCTTGGTGGACTCTCATTGTAAATTACTTTTCCCAGCCGCCGAATGTAAAAAAAGGTGTGGGGGATCCTGGGTGATGTATTGACCAAATGACGTCATTCAAGTTCCTTTGACACCTAAGATGTGAATTAAGTGCAAACCTCCCCAACAAGGTCACAGATGGGAATATCTATCTATCTCTAAGCTGGAGTTGGCCTTAAAGCAGAGTTCCGGCCACAAAATCAACATAATCGATTTGGTGGCCATCCGCTTTCTATTTATCACCTGAAAAAGAAATGGATAGTTACGATTTTTTATTTTTTTTACTTACCTTGTTATTGTAGAAAGATATACTCACCTTTCTTCCACTTCCTCCCTTGGTGGCCGCGGCCCGCGCCGTCACTTCCGGTTTGCAATGATTCCTGGGAGCTGAACGTCATCGCTCCCAGGAATCAATGCACCGCCACCGGCTCTGCTCGTCACTTCTGGTGCGGCGCCTCATTCCCTGCTAAACAGCTTCTGGGCATGCCCAGAAGCTGTGGAGGAATGCGGCGCCGCACCGGAAGTGACGAGCGGGGCCAGTGCAGGCGCATTCTGGGAGAAGAGGACACGGAAGAGGACGCAGAAGAGGATCGTGATGGCTTCAGCTGCCCACATCCGAGATGGCAACGCTGGAGAAGAAATTTTAAAGGTAAGTATTTCTTCTTGCAGGTAAGTGCGACCCGGGACAGTACAGAGGCTATCCATTATGGAATGTACTAGCCCTGACTGTCCCGGGGGTATTTTTATTGAAATTTTTTTTCGTGGCCAGAACTCCGCTTTAAATATCATAAGATTTGGTTTGGCTTCTCAACCAGGAGGCAATCCTATTGAAATGTCCTGTTCTCACATAAAATATGTTATGTATGGGGCCCTGGCAGCCTGGATCTCACAACAGAAGAAGAATCTGCATTTTGATGTTTGACAGTATAAATAAGTAAACTATTTAAATAAAGAATAGGCAGAAAATACAGCAAGCCGGCAGCTGCCTGACACATCTTATCAATGATTTACTCCGAGCATATAGGTTTGATGCTGTTTGTCAGCGGCAGCGATGTTTGCGGGTGACAGCTGTTCATCCATATTGGTCACCCTGGCCGCAGATGTGACACCGCGGTCTGATCGCCTCTCTGCTCTCCGGGCAGCTGGGGCCACGATCCGTCCTTCTCCTTGACAGCTGTGAAGATAGCACCAGAGTGACTGCTTGGTGGTGGCCATACAGCATGCAGAGGAGAGCTGGGCTACTCCATTGTCATGAATATGGCGTTCGTAAAACACTTTTATTTCGTGGTCGTTTGAGCATTTGCTCAATTGAGTTTGAAAGCATCAAGAGGCACAAAAACAAGGAATTATGTTTTATTTTTTCATGTATTTAAAGTGGATCTTAGAATAATGTTACAGGTTTTCATTAGAGGGATATTAAACACAAAATTTAAAATAGAATATATTGCAGCTTACCAATCATTAGATATGGTGGCTGCATTTGTTTTCTTTTACTAGGCTTTGCTTCCCTCTGTTTTAACCAGGTGATCTGTCCAGTAACACACCTCCTGTATTAGAGCACCCCCACTCTGGATGAAGGAGCACAGGAGGCATAGAAGACAGCAGAATTTTTAGTCTGGGGGGAAGGGAGTGTTAGATGTATTAGCAGATTTACATACACTAACAAATTAAAGCTAAACTCCCGCTCACACTTTATAAGAAGTTGCAGCAAACATTTGTTTTCCTTTTGAGATAAAGGTTTTGCATGAATTATTAAAAGCTTGTCATTGTAGGCACCCCTGCCGGTGTTAAATGGTTTGTCTCATCTCTGTACCTGATTCATTTTGCTGGAGAGGTTGTGCTGTGAAAAACAGACTCACTGGCCAGATCACCAGATGAAAATAATATAAAGCCTAAAAACGAAAACTAATGCAGCCATCACATCCAAGAATTGGTAAGCTGAAATATAATAAATGTTTGCTTTTAAGTTTAACCACTTGCCGACCGCCCCATGCAGATTTACTTGCGGCAGGACGGCTCGGCTGCGCATACTCATGTAGATCTACGTGATTATGTGCACGTGGTTTTACATGATACGTGATTATGTGCCGCCGGAGTCGAGCTTCCGCCGGAGTCGATCTTCCGCTGTGATTAGACACAGCGGGAGTCATATCGCGGGAGGAGCGGGCTCGATTGCCTGACACGGGATGGCTGGCTGGCAATCATATCTACCACCCCCTCCCTCCTCCCCCCTCCCGGGACGGACGGCCAGCATCCTTACCTGCTCCTTCCCAAGCGTCTGTGAGTCTCCTCCGGCCGTACGTTACCTCCCTTTTCTTGACCAATGGCCAGTAAAATCACTTCTCTTTTTAGCCAATCAGGAAAGGGGTCTCACGACCAGCTTCCTGATTGGCTGGGTGGACAGTCAGTGTGATAATAGCAAATATTCATTCGCTATTGTCATACAACTGGGTGGGCTCAGGGCGCAGTGCTCTGCGCCCCGAGCCCACCATTTTTTGAAGCCTATTAGAGCCTCTGGCTCTAATCACGTGCTTAAAAAAAAAATCCCCTATTGGAATCCATGCATCTGGTGCCCTGTATGTAGATTAGCGGGCCCTGACACATGGATGGGGGGGGCGGCGCCCCTGAGCCCCAAATGGATGGGCCACCACTGCTGCTTACTTTGGTCTCTGTTCCCTTAAGGGCGGAGTTGCTGGAACTGCTATACCTGCCCCTCCATTTGTTCTGCCCATTCACAGAAGCCTTTGTGTTATGTAAACTCATTCACAAAATACAAAGGCTTCTGTGAATGGGCAGCAGAAGGAAGAGGCAGGCATAGCTGCTGTGTGTGCTAATCACCTCTCACAGCCGGAATGTATCCTCTGCAATAAACCTGTCACATACAGTATAAGAAATAGAGATAAGTCCCGGAGGTGACATGCACCTAATTGGACTAAACTCAAAGTGTGCCTGCACTTTTTGCAAAGTTGCTGAATTCCTGGAATTCAGTTTTTAGAGCATTAGAAATACGAATAGAAAGATATAAAAACATAAACTCAAAAACATTCCTCATTGTTGCTGTTTGTGCAATCACAAATAATGCATTCATTCATCCCGCAGTATTAGAAATGGATACTTGGTAGCAGGGGCGGCTCTAATTACGTGCTTCAAAAAAAAAAAAAATTCCGTATTGGAATCCATGCGTCCGGCGCCCTGCATGTAGATTAGGGGGCCGGACGCCCCCCCCCCCATCCATGCATCCGGCCCCCTAATCTACATGCAGGGCGCCGGACGCATGGATTCCAATACGGAAATTTTTTTTTTTTTTTTGAAGCACGTAATTAGAGCCAGAGGCTCTAATAAGATTCAAAAAAGGGTGGGCTCAGGGCACAGAGTACCGAGCCCTGAGCCCACCCAGTTGTGTGACAATAGTGAATGAATATTCCTCCCAGCCAATTAGGAAGAGGGTTGTGAGACCCCTTTCCCAATTGGCCAAAAATCGACTCAGCCATCCAGCATTCCCACCGGCTTAGAAAGGAGGAAGGAGAAGGTAGGGAGGCAGACGGGGGGGGGGGGGGGAATGTGTCGCCTGCCAAGTGACTAACCGACCAGCCGGGGGGGGGGGGGCGCATTGGTTTGTCCCCCCCAAATTACCGAGCACCAGCCGCCACTCCTTGGTAGACAGACTTTTTCTGAAGAATAGCACAAGGAGAAATGCATTAAGTAGAAAGTGCAGAAGCTAAAAAAAAGTCTGAATCCACCTTCTATTGATCTCCATTTAGTAGAGGGAACTTAACAGGGTGCTCCAAGTTCTCACTCCGTGATTCTATTTTAATCTTGTTTATACATACAAAAACCACGATTCCTGACTCAAGCTCCGTACTTCCTCCAGTTACCTTTACTTACCCACAAACAATTTATCCCAAACTTTTTTTTTTCTTCCTCGCTAATCAACATGCAAATTTTAGCTTTTGATGATTTTTTTTTTTTTTATAATCCTAATTAGTAGCAGGTATTTAGTCTAGTAATTAGCCCCCATCAAGTCAATTTGAAATTAAAATAGAGACCTTGATTGGAAAACTCATTACCGTACAAGCTTCCTTTCCAATAAGCAACTTGTTACTCATTCTCCAACTAAATAAATTGTGGCGCACCTCCAATATGATGTTAATTTGCATAAATATGGATTTATAAGTGGGATATTGGAGAAAATTATTGTCAATGAGCTTGCTGGATATGTCAGAGACAGACTATCATAACCTGGTTTAGATAATGTTAGGGGATTAAACTGGGTTGCGGTGTTTGCTAAACATAAAGGAAGAACATTTTTTTCAAAATATCCTCTGATAGAAACTGAGCTGATTCAGCCTTGATCCCTTCAAATCTCCAAATCTAACTCCGGGATGTCAATTGTTTTGCCTTTATATTACTCACAGAAATCCGAAAGCTCTTTGCAGCAAATTAAGGACCTGCATTCAGGGCCAGTACTAGGGGGCCAGAGGGGGAAGCAGCCTCGGGCACAGTGTCTTTATGTGTTGGGGTGCCACAAAGCAGCAGCCTGTAGAGAACATTCAAATGAGCTGAGAGCCTGTCCTCACTCCTTCCATCCTTTAATGACCCAACCTTCTGCCCACTTGACAGGAAGAACCTGAGCAGAGGAGTAGTGATGTCTCTGGTGATGAGGTCCAATGTCTGCACCAGTGGCATACTTAGGGGGGTACAGGGTACCTGCCCTTACTGGCCGGAGGAGCCCAAGCAAAGGTGCAGTGATGTCTCTGGTGGTGAGGTAGAATGTCTGCACTAGTGGCATACTTTGGGGGTACAGGGTAACTGCCCTTCCTGACCGGAGGAGCCCGAGCAAAGGTGCAGTGATGTCTCCGGTGGTGAGGTCCAATGTCTGCACCAGTGGCATACTTAGGGTGGTGCAGGGTAACTGCCCTACCTGATAGGAGGAGCCTCAGCAAAGGAGCTGAAATGTCTTCTGTGAAGAGGTCCATTGTCCAGACCAATGTCATACTTATGGGAATGCAGGGGAACTGCCCTTCTTGACCAGAGGAGCCCGAGCAAAGGTGCAGTGATGTCTCTGGTGGTGAGGTCCAATGTCTGCACCAGTGGCATACTTAGGGGGTTACAGGGTAACTGCCCTTCCTGACCGGAGGAGCCCAAGCAAAGGTGCAGTGATGTCTCCGGTGGTGAGGTCCAATGTCTGCACCAGTAGCATACTTAGGAGGGTGCAGGGTAACTGCCCTACCTGATAGGAGGAGCCTGAGCAAAGGAGCTGAGATGTCTTCTGTGAAGAGGTCCATTGTCCGGACCAATGTCATACTTATGGGAATGCAGGGAACTGCCCTTCTTGACCAGAGGAGCCCGAGCAAAGGTGCAGGGATGTCTCTGGTGGTGAGGTCCAATGTCTGCACCAGTGGCACTTAGGGGTTACAGGGTAACTGCCCTTCCTGACCGCAGGAGCCGGAGCAAAGGTGCAGTGATATCTCCGGTGGTGAGGTCCAGTGTCTGCACCAGTGGCATACTTAGGGGGGTACAGGGTAACTGCCCTACCTGATAGGAGGAGCCTGAGAAAAGAAGCTGAGATGTCTTCTGTGAAGAGGTCCATTGTCCGGACCAGTGTCATACTTATGGGAATGCAGGGGAACTGCCCTTCTTGACCGGAGGAGCCCGAGAAAAGGTTCAGTAATGTCTCTGGTGGTGAGGTCCATTGTCTGCACCACTGGCATGTTTAGGAAGGTGCGATCCACACCAGGTACAGTCCATATATGTATATAGGTGGAATGCTGGGTAACAACAAAGGTTTTACCCCATTCCTGACCAGGCCATATTCTGCGATTCGGCACTGCATTACTTTAACAGACAATTGCGCGGTCGTGCAACGCTATACCCTAATTAAATTTATGTAATTTTTTTCCGCACAAATAGAGCTTTCTTTTGGTGGTATTTGATCACCTGTGCGATTTTTACTTTTTGCGCTATAAACAAAAAAGGAGCGACAATTTTGAAAAAACAACAATATTTTTCACATTTTTTTATATGAAATCCCCCCCCCCCCCCCAAAAAAAAAAATGTAAAAATCTAAATTTTTTATCATTTTAGGCCAATTTGTTTTTGGCTACATATTTTTGGTAAAAAAAAAATAGCAATAAGCGTATTTTGATTGGTTTGCGCAAAAGTTATTGCGTTTACTAACTAAGGGAAATTTTTTTGTCATTTTTGGTATTTTTTTTTAACGAGTAATGGCGGTGATCTGCGATTTTTTTTTTGCGGGACTGCGACATTGGGCGGACAGATCGGACCCTTGACTGACATTTTTGACACTTTTGGGGGTACCAGTGACATTACTACAGTAATCAGTGCTATACATATGCACTGTTACTGTAAAAATGACACTGGCAGGGAAGGGGTTAATTTCTATTGGAGAGGGAGGGGTTAATGTATGCCTGGTGCTTACTAACGTGTGTGGGGGGAGGTGACTGAGTGACACAAGGACAGATCGCATGTTCAGCTATGCTGAATCCTGCAATCTGACCCTGCCTGTCATTTAGGAGATCCGCCCTCTTTGTTTACACAAGCGGGCGGATTTCCACACTCGATCCCCGACGATCGGAGAAGAGCAGCGGTGATCACCGCCGCTCCTCCCCTGGCCCGACTCCCGCTGTAGCTGAATACAGCGGGAGCGAGCCTCCGGCGGCGCGCGCGCGCCGCCGAGAGAGGGGATTGTCTGGTGACGTAGGTCTACGTCGCCAAACGATAACGAACCACTTTGCAGCAGTACAGTCAACATGACTGGTCGGCAAGTGGTTAAAATGCTTTGAACTTCTATATCCTCTATTGCTCAGGAACAAAATTACAAGATACTGTCTAGATGATATTGTTGCCCGACTATCTTGCACAAAATAAACCCGGCTGTACCAGTTACTTGTTGGTGGTGTATGCAGGTCCCAGGTGCTCTATCCAATATCTGAGGCACATGTCCATGAATAATACCTTTCTGGGATAAGATCCTGTAGCTTTGTAAAAAAAATAGTAGGGGATTCCTACCCTAACTCACCACAAATCACCATATTGTCCTTTCTTCCTGACTCTTATAAACAGATAAAAAAAAGCTTAATTGGACATTTTCTTACAGCAGCTAGGTCAGTGATAGCAAGACCCCGGCACAGGAATAATCCTCTATCCCTTGCTGAGTGTACATACGAGCTACAGAATATTAGTAATATGGAACGTATGATCGTTTGGAATAAGGATAACATGGAGGCATATGGGATCATGTAGACCTTGTGGTCATATTTTTGATACTGCTCTGAGTTTACATTGTTTGTGTCCAGAATTTCTGAGTTGCATTGCCTGCAGTGGAAAGGGTCCCCCCCCCCCCCATTTTTTTCCTTTCTCTTTCTTCTTCTTTTTTCTTCTCTGCCACTTTGGTAGTGCTATGTGGGATTTTACTCATCCTCTACCTACATCAGGTCACTACCCTATTCTACTTCTATGGATTACTTTGGATATAACTCGAATGTTTGTTTTATCAGTGGGGTTTTCCTACTGGTGCTGTAAAACCTATACAGTGGGCACTAAAGAGTTATTCTCTATTGCTGCCCAGCTATTTTGTAACTGGCTTAGTCGATTGTGTATGTATATAGACCTATTTTTTGTTACCTACCTTATTTAGTGGTTATTTAACCTGCAATTTTTCTATTTTGCCTTGTATTAATGGATATGTATGACTTGTACTTTGTGCAACGTCTCTTTTTTGGCTTCTATGACCATGTTATTGTGGTATTTTGTGAAACCCTAATAAATTTAGATTAAACATAACAATTATTTGATTTCCTTAACTGCTGAGAGTAGCATATGCATTTAAAGCACAATGAGAGGCTCATGTATGACAGTCTCAACAAGTCCCAGTTCCAGTCCAGCCTCACACCAATGGTGTCACTGGCCAGTAAAGAACATTATTTAAAACAAATATTGTACAAACATGCTGCCCTCCCCACCTATAGACCACACAACTGACGCGGTTCACATCTATGGGTAATGTCCTAGTGTGATCTGTAGGGCTAAGCTCATATGGGGGAAATGTGTCACAGATTAGTGGGGCTGTCAAAGTCTTACCTTGTCTTCCTGTTGGCAGCCATCTTGGACATGTGCAGACTGCTGTCTTTTATGAACTCTGTTTGCATCATCACTTGCCTGTTGCCTGGGCGTCACTCAGTGATGTTGCACACCTGACTATATATATCACCTGTTGGCTTGCAGTCCTTTGCCCTTGTGTTTGTATTCCAAGGTGCATCACTGCTAGCAGTCTTCTTTTCTCTGTGTTCCTCCGTGCATGACCTGGCTTGGCTGACGACTTTCCTGGATCTAGATTCCGCATCGGCAGATGACCCGGCATTGGCAGATGACCCGGCATCAGCAGACTACCCGCCTCTGGACTGGACCCCGGCTTTGATGACTACCCGCTCCTAGATTTGATCCCATCTTGGATGACTACCCGCTCTGGACTTGACCCCAGCTGTTCCTGATTTTGTTCCTTGCTCTTGCTGTGCATTTATTGCTGTTACTCTAATAAACTGCTTTATTTTATTTGCATCTTCGTGTGGTCTGGTTTTCTGGCACCGTGACAGTGGCAGCATTTTGTGCAATGGTTCTGTCTGTACACTACTATTTGGATCACTGCAGAAAAATTCCAGGTTTAGTCACTCCAGTACTGACATTAATAGCTGTATTAGTAAGGCTTTGATTGTTTATCCTCGGACATATACCGTATTTTCCGGCGTATAAGACGACTGGGCGTATAAGACGACCCCCCTAATTTTCAAGTTAAAACATAGGTTTTGGGCTATACTCGCCGTATAAGACTACCCCCTTCCGAAGCAAGGCAACACCATTGAAAAACCTCAGATTTCTCATAGCTCTCCAAGGTACCCCAAGTACTGTAATACATGTAATCTCTCATAATATCTCCAAGGTACCCTAAGTATTACCAGTAGATGTAATCTCAAGACGCTGGCTGTGTGGGTATCCTGTACCGGTATACCATATGTACCATAGCTTCGGCTACATACAGTATACCGCGCTGAGCCAATCACAGTGAGCGATGTATTCTATTATTGAATGCAAAGCCTGCTCGGATTGGCAGAGTCAGAGAGATGGGCTGATGTTACTCCGCCAATCCGAGCAGGCTTTGCATTCAATAATAGAATACATCGCTCTCCCTGATTGGTTCAGTGCGGTACACTGTATGTAGCCGAAGCTACGGTACATCCGGTATACCGCTACAGGATTCCCACACAGCCAGCGTCTTGAGAGATTACATCTACTGGTAAAACTTATTTATACTTGGGTTACCTTGGAGATATTATACTCGGCGTATAAGACGACCCCCCATTTTTGGGGGATTTTTTTGAGGCTCAAAAGTAGTCTTATACGCCAGAAAATACAGTACCTTATTGTGTCACTACACGTGTGATTGGAGTTTATTTACTAAAAGAAAATGCACTGTTCACTTTGCAAGCAAATTTTATCTTAGCTTATATATGAGCTATACTAGTAATCCAATTTTGTGCAGGCAAACATTTTTCTTTAAATTATTATAAGTAGTGGATTTGCTAAAGACAAATACCTGTGCAATAATGTGTGGTCAACCCCGGAGTAGATGCATGTAGACAGGAATTTGCTAAAAGAGAGATTAGCAACACTGAGTTGAAAAGAAGAATGAAAGGTATAAACAGTATTCTATCAGTAAAAAAAAATAAAAATAATGACAGTTATTTATGATATGTAGTGCTGTAGCAAATTAGATGTTTCCCATCTAATTTCTTCCTTTACATGATCAGTGACTATTCTGCATTCTTCTGGCCCAACTTAATTTTCCAATTGATGTTAGCTGTCATAGATAATTTAGATACGTGGAAGGTTTATACAACAGATCCACTACTGATATCTGATTAAAGCTGCCGGTAACATAAAGGGATAGTATGGGCACATGGGGGAATTTTTATACTAAAAAGTAATGTCTGTTTTTTTCAAAGATTCTTTTAGATACACCTGTAATATAAAAACTGCTCCTTGGAACTGATGTGTGATCTGTAACTTGGAGAATGGCTTACTCCATCAAAGCTTTTAACCATAGGTATTACGCAATAGCTCAAAACGTTTGTGAACAGCTGTCCACACCTACCTACATTTCCAAAATTGTGGTCCTCTCTCCAAATGATTGAGTTTAGGTGTTTTTAGCGAAGGTTCTGTTAACACTACAGCATACAAATATATTTTAAACAATTGTGTTGTTCTCAACCACATAACAATTTAGGGAAGGCCCTTTTCTGTTCCAGCTCAAATGTGCCCTTCTGCAGTTAGCCAGCTCCATAAAGATGTGGTTTTAAGAGTTTGGTGTGGAGGAACTTGAGTGTCCTGCAAAGTGTCCCGACCCCAACCCTACTAAACACCTTCTGGATAAGCTGAAATGCCAATTGCAAGCTAGTTTTTCTCATCCAACATCAGTACCTTATCTCACAACCACTCTTTTTGTTGAATTGGCACCAATCCTTACATAAATACTCCAAAATCTTGTGGGAAGCCTGTTATAAACTTCAAGAAGGAGTGGCACAACACTCACAGTTGCACAACCCGGTCAGTCGCACAGCCCGATCAGTCGCTCACAGCCCGGTCAGTCGCAGAGCAGTCAGTCGCCTACAGTCCCTGGCTATTCCCCTCTGGTTCCCCCCAACCAGCTGCCAAACAGCTGATCGGTCACCTACTCACGTGATGCTGTCCCGGGTCAACTCAATATTAACGTCTATGGTTTTGGAACGGGATGTACAACAATCCTAAATACTGTGAAAATCTGGATTAGCATCACCATGGTCTTTGTTGTTAGGTAAATTTGATAAGCTTGCAGGAATAAGGAACACAATTTCAATAAATTGATGTGTCAGTAAGGAATATGACCCTGTGGGCATTGTGAATCCCTAAGCGTGTGCAGAGGTTGTATCTCCATTAGGAAGCCAGGTTGAACTGTAATTGTTTTGACAAATAGCTTTTTGCATGGGCTTGGATTTAGTTTCTTTTTTAGCCACACTAACAGAGCAGTGCTTGGGATTCAACTCAGTTATATATTCCAGAGTTGAATCCAAGGGTTACTGTAGCTTCTCTCAGGAGATTCTGGTTAGAAACCACTTATACAAACCTGCCAATGCTTGTTGAGTTAATCCTTCGAGGTGATGCTTTATTCAGGTTTAAAGAAGAAGTACAGCCAAAGCTTGCTTGGCTGTACCTCTCTGCAGAGGGTGGGATCAGAGCAGATAGCCAGCTCTCTACTCTACAGTTTGCTGCATCCACCAAGCTAAGTATGATTTTTGAAAAAAAATAAGAAGCTGAACTTTCTCTGACTAGTCTCTGACTATTCCTGTTTGCCTGTTACCCTGACCTTCAGCCTATCCCTTGGTTACCCTCGTTTGCCTGTTACCCCGACCTCGGCTTACCCATCACCATTCCGTGTGTCCTGAGTGGCTGCTTCCCCTCTCTCCCTACGGAGCGTGACCCGGGCGACCCCAGGGGCCGCGACCTGGGCCCAGCTGAAACCAAGTCCATCCTCACCACTAGAGGCTCTGGTGAACACCTGCTGGGTCTTAGACTCCGCGCCCTGGGGAATCTTGGGCTCAGGTTCCGGTCCATCTGCAGCAGTCTGCTATCGGGTTCACTACCTTGCGCTGCACCCCTGCCTCCAACAGGGTGCAGTTGTCATCTGGCCACAGGTGACCTGACACTATCCCTAACTGTAAGGAAGACACATTCAGGGCAAAGTGACAAGTTCTCTTAATAATGACAAGTTCTCTTGATAATACACTCCTCACCTACTGATACCTTCCCCCTATTTCCTCTCAACAGTGCTGTCCTCTGGTAGCACTAAGTTTGATCCCTATGTAAGCTTGGTCCTTACAGTTTGACTGCACTGCATGTCCAACAGGGAGCTGACCTCTAACTAGCTGTCATCCTCAGAGGGGGTGAGTGGTGTTGAGGTAGGGTAACTGCACAGTAGGCATGCCTTACTGTGACAAACAAGGTGAACGTGCTGGCATGGGCCGGCATGTGTTGGTGCATCAGCTTGTAGTACACAGCAGGAGCATAACCTTCTCTGCTCCCCTATGTTTTCGTTTTTTAGGCCTGCTTATTGACCACTCAGTGTTAAGAACTGCATCCTCAGAAGACCTGACTAGAGTCAGAGTGACCAGTGTCATCTGGTCATCCTGGTTTATTCTTTTTGGCGCTACATTGTCTTTTATACATCCAATAACTTAGCATAAACAGTGCACATAAGCTCTAACGTTTCATCACATAAAATAGTTCCTTACCCCTCCACATGATTGTGTACATTTTCACACTTGAAGATTTTTCTTCGTATTTGTGTATTTCTTCTTGGTGACCCTTCATCTCTGGTCCTTGCGTGGCAATGCTTCCTAAGCAGGAGCAGAGTTGTTACCCTGTGTAACCAACACATGCTCATCCATACCATTCACTTTGTTGGTCATTGTGAGGCATGCCTACTGTTCAGCCACCCCACCTCTACACCACCCACACCCTATGAGGCTGACAGTGGTTTTGAGGGAAGCTCCCTGTTGGTCATGCCAACAGTGCATGTCATCCAGCCTCTGTACCACAAACAACCGCTTAGATTGACAGCAACTTCCAAAGCGGTATGCTGGGCATGCTGGCCATGTCATATATTTGAAATGTGCATGAGCATCGAAGCTTAGCGCGTGCAAAAAAGCTTAGACCTTGCATGGTGCTGTGAACTTTACAAACAAAAAAAGTAAGATTTTAATTTTTTAGAGGTAGTTTCTGTTATAATAATGTAACAGGCATTGTTTATTCCTGAAGGTTTAATTATAATTTAGATGCAACCCTTGACCATAGAGCTAATCTATATATCAAATCCCAGCTCAGGGCTATGCAGCAGATGGGGATTCAGTCTTCTTGCTTAGGAATGTTTCCTTTGATGTCATCACCTACAATGTAGGATGAGCGGTGGCCAATGGTCTTGCATTATACGTGATGATGTTAAAAAAAGGGGGTAACATGACTAGTAAAGGTTGGCATGAAGAAAAGCTTGGGTTGACTGGTTGTCACAACTGGAACTGGTGAGAGGGAGGCATGTAGGACTCTGGGTCAAGGAAATATTCTTCTCTCCGATATCACCACCGGATAAACCCTTGCCCCCAACCACCCCCCTTCCCTCACAACCAGTTCCAGTTGTGATGACTAGTCCCTCTAAGAACCTCTTCATGCCAGCCTCAGACCTGTATTATTACCCCCTTTCTTCAACATCACCAGCTTAGTCATATATATTAAGTCAGGTCCTGAAATTATGCCAAGGGCCTGTTCACATTTCAGGGTGAGAGAGAAGACTAGAACCCTGGGCATCATGGGTCTATGGGGTAAGGTAAGCATTCTGTTCAGTTAGATCTCCCTATATTAAAGAGTATTAAATCATACATATGCTGGGGGAAGGGGCACACATTTCATAATTTTTGGCCAGACCTGCTTTAAAGCTCAACAGTCTAGGGTCAGTGGCATATCCTGTGAACAGATTAAAGATTAAGGTCAGAAGAGGCCTCCACTGGTCTACGTTTTTCCAACCCAACCCCTGTCCTAGGATTGCCAGCTTCCTAGCAACCAATAAAGTGTTTGTCCCAGCCTTAACAAGAGGGCAGAACTATCTCCATCCATACCTGCTCCTTTTATGTGATGTAAGAAAAGGGGGACTCTGATGTAAGAGGGGCAATTTTACATAATTGTGTTCAGAATCGTAGCATTTACAAAGAAGAGCCAAGTAAAAGGTATTCATTCATTTAAATTTGATTCACTTATGAAACTGATTTTCTTTTGGCCCATGAATGTTTGTAAAATATACAATGTAGCCTTTGTAATTAAACGTTTGGAGACCCCTGGTCTACAGCATACTTATGTTATCTAGCATCTAAAATAATACAGAGCCAAGATGCCGGCTCTAAAAAAATACAGATCCTTCCCTCCATGCTCTGATATAATTTCATCCAAAGAAGAAAAGATAAAAAAAATAAAAACAGCTGCAAATGACTAGCTTTGTAAGAGAAAACAAAATACCTGGAGGAACTATAAAAATGAGCAAGGTGCCAAAATACACTTGTAAAAGCACCATGTGCGATTGTAAAACAAAGTTATAACTGTAGTAATCTTCCTAATTCATCTTGCTGAAGCCGGGGAACGACTTGCGGACGGTTAATGCAGATGCACTTTTAGCACGGACAGAGCAATGTACACTGGAGACGGATGTGCCTGGAATATAAAATATCAGAGATTAGCAGAGGAAAAGCAAAAAGTCCATCTCTGGGTTGTGAGCTTAAAAGGGAAGCCTCAAAGTGCCAAATTATATATACCCCCAGCCTCTGATCGGCAAATTTGTAGACATGCATTATTTAATTTCCTTTTTTTTTTCCCTTGCGATCCTCTGTTGATTAATATACAAATTCAGAAGTACAGACGCTGACAGTTGCTCGATCAATTTATAATGAAGGTGGAGGCAGTTGGGCCTGCAGCTCACAATGAAGGAACAATATAGCTCTCTAACACTCCAGCAAAAGGGACCTCATTAACGTCTTTTTGACATTTACAGATAGATGTCTGTTGTGTACATTTTCAAACATGGACCATGGTAAAGTGTAATTGTCTACCCAATCTGGGCCTCAGAAGGAAGACATAAATATCATTAAATATCAAGAGCAAGTTAACTCTGACCTTCTTCATCTTACACAGGACCTTTCTATATTACGCCAATGGTCCTGAATTATTTGTGATAATGTTGATGAGAGGGGGTAACATACCCAGTCTGAGGCTGCCAAGAAAAGAGGCTTAGGGTGACGAGTCATCACAACTGGAACGAATGAGGGTGAAGCCTACAGGACTTACCTTAATCTGAGTCCTTCCCAAACAGTTCCAGCTGTGACAAATGGCTTCTCTAAGCCTTTCTTCTTGTCCACCTCTGACTGGTCATCATGTTAACTCCCTTTTCTGTTGCATACATTTTTAAAACTGTTACCTTGGTAAGATGTAATTGTCTACCCTACGTGAGCATCAGAATGAAGACATAAATATCATTGAATAGCGAAAGCAAATTAACTCTGAGCTTCTTCATCTTACACAGGACCTTTATATATGATATCCGGAATTTATTTGTGATGATTTTGATGCGAGGGGGTAAAATAACCAGTCTGAGACTTTCAAGAAGGGAGGCTTAGGGTGACCAGTCATCACAACTGGAACCTGTGAGGGGGAAGCCTTCAGGACTTAACCTAATCTGAGTCCTTCCCAACCAGTTCCAGTTGTGACAATGGGCTTCTTTCTGTCCGCCTCTTACTGGTCACGTTAACTCCCTTTTATCATTGTCATTACATTTAAAGCAGGACCGTTGGCCACCATTATCTGTAGCATACATGTTCAAACTGGTGCCTTGGTAAAATGTAATTGTCTACCCAATATGAGCATCAGAATGAAGACACAGTATATATCTAATTGAATAAAGAGAGCAAGGTAACCCTAAGCTTATTTTTCCTACACAGGACCTTCATATTTGATACCAATGATCCTGCATTACTTGTGATGATGTCAATGAGAGAGGGGTAACATGACCAGTCTAAGGCTGGCAAAAAGAGAGAGGCTTAGGGTGACGAGTCATCACAACTGGAATGGATGAGGGGGAAGCCTGCAGGACTTAACTTAATCTTAGTCCTTCCCAACCAGTTCCAGTTGTGACAATGGGCTTCTCTAAGCCTTTCTTCTTGTCCGCCTCTGATTGGTCATGTTAACTCCCTTTTCTGTTGCATACATTTTTAAAAGTGTTACCTTGGTAAAATGTAATTGTCTACCCTACGTGAGCATCAGAATGAAGACATAAACATCATTGAATAGCAAGAGCAAGTTAACTCTGAGCTTCTTTATCTTACACAGGACCTTTATATATGATGTCCGGAATTTATTTGTGATGATTTTGATGAGAGGGGGTAAAATAACCAGTCTGAGACTTTCAAGAAGGGAGGCTTAGGGTGACCAGTCATCACAACTGGAACCTGTGAGGGGGAAGCCTTCCGGACTTAACTTAATCGGAGTCCTTCCCAACCAGTTCCAGTTGTGACAATGGGCTTCTCTAAGCCTTTCTTCTTGTCCGCCTCTGACTGGTCACGCCACGTTAACTCCCTTTTATCATCGTCATTACATATAAAGCAGGACCGTTGGCCACCATTATCTGTAGCATACATGTTCAAACTGGTGCCTTGGTAAAATGTAATTGTCTACCCAATATGAGCATCAGAATAAAGACATACAGTATATATATAATTGAATAAAGAGAGCAAGGTAACCCTAAGCTTCTTTTTCCTACACAGGACCTTCATATTTGATACCAATGATCCTGCATTACTTGTGATGATGTCAATGAGAGGGGGGTAACATGACCAGTCTAAGGCTAGCAAAAAGAGAGAGGCTTAGGGTGGCTTAAAGTGGCCAGCCATCACCACTGGAACTGTTGAGGGGAAAGCCTGAAGGACTCGGGAAAGAAGGTATTCCTCCCTAATATGCCACCTTTAGGTACACCTTTTCCTTACCTGAGTCCTTCAAGCTTTCCCCCGAACAGTTCCAGTAGGGATGACCGGTCACTCTAAGCCTCTCTTCTTGTCAGCCTTTGACTGGTTATGTTACTCTGCTCTCTTTGACATCATTACATATAATGAAGGACCATTGGCCGTTATTATCTCCTGCACATTTTGCATAGTTACATACTTGTTATGGCGCTTTTCCACTGCATGGAACCGAACGGTTCGGCTCGCTTTTGTGCTTTTCCACTGCTGGTACTGCATGGTATAGTGTAGGAATGGTTCGGTACTGTATAGTACGGCGGCGCTTTTCCACTGCATGGAAACGAACGGTACGGCTCTCAAAAACAGTACCACCTCAATTGTGGTTCCAAGAGGTACCATACCCGGTACCATATCCCACAGTCCTTTGCATGCAGTCACTACTAGCCACTGATTGGTCAGAGAATCGCTGTTATCCCACCCACTTAACTTTAGTGCTACTTTAGTGGAAAAGCAAACCATTCCGTACCATACCGAACCGTTCCAACACCGTACCATACGGTATCAGCAGTGGAAAAGCAAATCGGGCCAAGCAGGGCCGAGTGGAGCCGAGCCAGTACTTGCAGTGGAAAAGTGCCAATAGTGAGGTTGAAAAAAGACACCAGTCTATCCAGTTCAACTTATGATGAGTGAGTGTAAAAGTGTTTATGTCAATAGTACATCGTATACCCCTGTATGTTGTGGTCGTTAGGGGGCCATCTAATCGTTTTTTTTTAAACTTTCGATGCTCCCCGCTGGTTCCCAAAAAAAGTGTCAAAGATGTCAGAGTGTCGTCCGCAATATCACAGTCTCGCGATAAGTCACTAATCGCCACTATTACTAGTATAAAAAAAAAATTACATAAATATATCTCATAGTTTGTAGATGCTATAACTTTTGCGCAAACCAATCAATATACAATTATTGAGATTTTTTTTACCAAAAATATGTAGCAGAATACATATTGGCCAAAAGTGATGAAGAAATTACATTTTATGCATTTTTTTTTATTGGATATGTTTTATAGCAAGAAGTAAAAAATATATATATATATATTTTTTTTAAGAAAAATTGTCGGCCTTTTTTTGTTTATAGCGCAAAAAATAAAAAAAACGCAGAGGCGATCAAATAACACCAAAAGAAAGCTCTATTTGTGAGAAACAAAAGGACATCAATGTTATTTGGGTACAGTGTCGCACAAAGGTGCAATTGTCAGTTAAAGCAACGTAGTGCGGAATCACAAAAAATGGCCTGGTCATTAAGGGGGTAAAACCTTCCGGGGCTGAAGTGGTTAATACTACTTTATTCAATTCCTTACATTTCATAATATACAGCAACGGCAACAATTTTCTGAAAATCTCTATTCTTTTGTTTAAAAACTGTTCCTCAAATCCAATCCAGTCATTTTGCCTAGACTCAGATGATGTCATCAGTCTGCTACAGGCAGAAGGAAGCATTTCCTCAGTCTCTCTGCCCCCAGTGATAGGACAACATTATACCTTTGTGAGAGGCTGCAGCAGGGGATAATCTGTGGGGAACATTTGTGAATACAGTTAAGAACTGCACAGGTGCCAGGATGATTGTGTCATCCCTGAGCCAGGGTCTCAGTTGTTTTCTCTTTTTTGGGATAGAGGTTTTCCATGATTAACCACTTCTGGCCCGGAAGGATTTACCCCCTTAATGACCAGGCCATTTTTTGTGATTCAGCACTGTGTTATTTTAACTGACAATTGCGTGGTCGTGCAACGCTCTACCCAAATAAAATTGATGTCCTTTTTTTCCCATAAATAGAGATTTCTTTTGGTGGTATTTGATCACCTGTGCGATTTTTATTTTTTGCGCTATAAACAAAAAAAGAGCGACAATTCTGAAAAACAAAAAAACAATATTTTTCGCGCCGGTTCACATTACCGCGACGCTATTTGCAGGGGCGACCTCCGAGATCGCGGTGCGAGCAGCGCGCCGCGGCCTCGGAGCGGCCGCCACGGACTTCATAACATTGAAGTCTATGGCGGTCGCCTCCTGGTCGCCCCAAAGAAGCTCCGGACCCTTTTTCTAGGTCGGAGCGACTTGTGTCGCTCCTATTAGAACGGGTCCGCAGCTTCCCTATGGGAGACCGGGTCGCCTCACAGGTCGCCCCAGTGTGAACCGGCACTTCACATTCTACTATATAACATTCCCAAAAAAAATGTAACAATCACCTTTTTTTTTAACATTTTAGGCCAATTTGTTTTCTGCTACATATTTTTGGTAAAAAAAAATCGCAATAAGCGCATTTTGATTGGTTTGCGCAAAAGTTATCGCGTCTACTAATTACGGGAAAGATTTATGTCATTTTTAATAGTTTTTTTTGTTACTAGTAATGGCGGCGATCTGCGATTTTTAGCGGGACTGCGACATTGCGGCGGTCAGAACGGACCCCTAACTGACATTTTTGACACTTTTGGGGGGACCAGTGACATTACAGAAAAAATATAAATAAAAATAAAAAACTGAGTAGCTAGGGTGGTATTCTCAAGCCAGACTGGGTGGGTCGGCGAGAATCCAGTAGGGCACGTACCACACGGTCAATTGGGACCGGGAACCCAGCGCAACCTGAGATATGGGGACAAAAAAGGTCTGGAGGTGGAGGGACAAGGATTTCCCTCCGTGAATGGTTGCAATGAGGGGCTCACAGGGATATAGGTGCAGACAAAAAAGCTTTATTGGTGAAGATGTACACACATGAAAAATATGTACACGTAATTCTAATCAGTAAAAGAGGTGTGGAAGCTCATCAGGTGAACTGATTGACTCCGTGGACCCCTAGGGGGTCAGGATGGTACAGACAGCAATAAAACACATTGAGGTCCCCACCCACCCAATCCCAGTAAGGCACTGTTGTTGACGGGCTTAGTGTGATTAGTCGAGGATGCACGACCTTAAAATCACTCTGAAAGCCCGAGCAACAGTGCTGTGGCCAGGAAGGGGGCTATAGTAAGCCCTTAGAGGAAAAGCACATAGGGATGCCGATTAAGTGTGGAGTGGCAACTGAAAAAATTACTAAATATATATGACGTTGTGTCATGAAATATCGTCAGTGCATCACAAAAATAGGACAAAATAAAGCACCATTGTCTCATGTAGTAACAAACAACACGGGCCAACTCCCTATGATGTAAGTCTCATTTCTTGGCTGTGAGCCTCCAAGGAAACCTTGCCCCACGGTGCAGTGCACGGAATAGTAGTGCTTGGAGGGATCGTGGCTTAACCAGTCGTTTTGCTTAATCAGCAAATAACAATAAGGTAGGATGTGTTGGGGGGATCCGGGCTTAAGCAGCCAATTTGCTTAAACAGCAGTATGGGTGAATGTTTGTCTCCTAAAAGAGATCTCCCGTGTAGGTAGAGGAAGGACTATAAATTAGTCCCAAATGGTGGCTGATCGCCAGAGATGCTTGTTCGCTGGCTGGCTGATCCAAAACTTGGCAGTACTGGGACGGCTCATAAGTCTAAAGTCTGCATGAGAGAAGTCCCGGTCAGACCATTGGCTGGAGCTGCTAAGGGTATCGGGGATGAGGTGTAGCGACCATGCTTAACTGGTGATCCAAAGTTGGATGTGTATAATAAGAAGTGTTGGTCTTACCAGATATCACCCGTACTCATCCGAGATTACAAGGATGGAAGTAGCGTGCTCCGCACTTAGGTCACAGTCAGGGGTGGCAAAAGCAGATGAAGGATTATTCGGCTGTCCGATGGGTTTGTAACTACCAGTGGCGTTGTAGCCTTCACCGTCAAGGAAGCTGCAGGGGCAGACTCAGTTCCGTGTCCGGGTGCAATCCCGGTGCTGCTTCCGGGTCGTGGTGGATGTGTTCAGCCAGTCAGGTGCGATCTCCTACGGGGACGAAGGGTGGGCGGGGCGTCAACGTGTGATGTCGACGCGTTTCGCGTGCTTACGCACGCTTCCTCAGGTCCTGCAGACTTTAGACTTATGAGCCGTCCCAGTACTGCCAAGTTTTGGATCAGCCAGCCAGCGAACAAGCATCTCTGGCGATCAGCCACCATTTGGGACTAATTTATAGTCCTTCCTCTACCTACATGGGAGATCTCTTTTAGGAGACAAACATTCACCCATACTGCTGTTTAAGCAAATTGGCTGGTTAAGCCCGGATCCCCCCAACACATCCTACCTTATTGTTATTTGCTGATTAAGCAAAACGGCTGGTTAAGCCACGATCCCTCCAAGCACTACTATTCCGTGCACTGCACCGTGGGGCAAGGTTTCCTTGGAGGCTCACAGCCAGGAAATGAGACTTACATCATAGGGAGTTGGCCCGTGTTGTTTGTTACTACATGAGACAATGGTGCTTTATTTTGTCCTATTTTTGTGATGCACTGACGATATTTCATGACACAACGTCATATATATTTAGTAATTTTTTCAGTTGCCACTCCACACTTAATCGGCATCCCTATGTGCTTTTCCTCTAAGGGCTTACTATAGCCCCCTTCCTGGCCACAGCACTGTTGCTCGGGCTTTCAGAGTGATTTTAAGGTCGTGCATCCTCGACTAATCACACTAAGCCCGTCAACAACAGTGCCTTACTGGGATTGGGTGGGTGGGGACCTCAATGTGTTTTATTGCTGTCTGTACCATCCTGACCCCCTAGGGGTCCACAGAGTCAATCAGTTCACCTGATGAGCTTCCACACCTCTTTTACTGATTAGAATTACGTGTACATATTTTTCATGTGTGTACATCTTCACCAATAAAGCTTTTTTGTCTGCACCTATATCCCTGTGAGCCCCTCATTGCAACCATTCACGGAGGGAAATCCTTGTCCCTCCACCTCCAGACCTTTTTTGTCACCAGTGACATTACTACAGTAATCAGTGCTAAAAATATGCACTGTTACTGTAATAATGACACTGGCTGGGAAGGGGTTAACACTGTGGGTGATCAAGCTTGTCAGTTAGAATAACGCAGTGCCTTATCGCAAAATAATAGCCTGGTCATGAAGGGGGTAAACCTTCCGGAGCTGAAGTGGTTATATTACTGAATGGATATAATACAGCGCAGCTCATATTGTATTACATACATTACTGTCGGTATCGTAGTATTCTGGTATCTGTGAGTGCTGTTGTTTTTCACATTGACATTGACTTCTTTTATATTTTTTTTTTGCACTTTGCACTAAGTGCATTTTTGCATTGTTTGGTTATTGTGGGGTAAAATTCAATAGATGCATCTACGGCTATGTCTATATATAGATACAGGAAAATTTATAGTATGCAGTAACATAGAAACAAAGAGAGAGGGGGAGAAAAGCCGCCATAGTTCCATGCAAGCTAATTAAGCGCATATGTAGCAATTGTCACTATATGTCATTGTTTTTCCGTATAACAATAGATTTTTTTTCCTTGGCACAGACCTTTGTATTTTTAACTTAAGTTGTCAAAAAATTATGCACCTACTACAGCAGTCTGGAGTCTTAGCCCCGAGTGTAGCAGACAATCCGGCTGCATGACTAATGTCGTGGAACGCGTGGGTGCATGTTCTGTAGATGGAGAATCATTACTAATATTATTACCGTCGCTGTTACACTCCATACGATTCCTGTTCTGTGATTCTAAGGCTTGTCTTACTATACAAGTACATGTCATTGTCTTCTGAAGGCCTCCTCTCCCCTCTCAGGAACCCTCCCAAGAAAAACTTCCTCTATTATAACTTGTTTTCTCAGAAGAGAAATAAAAAAAACATCTGGTGTTTTCCCTGCTAAAGTGGCAATCGCTTTTAAAAGAAAAAATATCATTACGACTTAAATGGATTTTCACCATAACATTAATGAAAGATAGGAACACCGCTGAAAACACAGCGGCTTGAAACGCGTTAGTTATTGTTTGCATTTTTTAGTTAACAATATAAAAATAAACTTTATTATATATAGCACCTTTAACCACTTCTGGACTGGAAGGTTTTAACCCCTTAATGACCAGGCTGTTTTTTTTGCCATGCGGCACTGTAATATTATTATTATTTTTTATTTTTCAAATATAGCTTTATTAACCACTTGCCGACTGCCTAACGCCGATCTACGTCGGCAGTCAGCCCCTCACAGGCAAAGTGACGTAGGGCTACGTCACTAGCTTGTGAGGGTCTAGGGAGCGAGCTCGCGCCCCCGGAGGCGCGCTCCCGCTCCCGCGTGGTCACGGACCCCCCCGCGCGTGTGACCGGCGGACTCGATGTCCGCCGGTCACTCGGCGATCGGCGGGGGAGAGGGAGAATGTCAGGCAGCTTGTGTAAACAAGCCACCTGTCATCCTCCTCGGTGTAAAGACACTGATCACATGGATCTACTATGTAGATCCGTTGATCAGTGTCCTTACAGCTCAAGCCACAGCCAATCACAGTAGAAAGCACGCCCCTAGGGATACACACAGCCCCTCCCTCCCAAATAAAGTTAACCCCTTCACTACCAGTGTATTTTTACAGTAACAGTGCATATGTATAGCACTGATTACTGTAGTAATGTCACTGGTACCCCCAAAAGTGTCAAAAATGTCAGTCAAGGGTCCGATCTGTCCGCCCCAATGTCGCAGTACCGCAAAAAAAATCGCAGATCGCCGCCATTACACGTTAAAAAAAAACAACAAAAATGACAAAAATCTTTCCCTTTGTTAGTAAACGCGATAACTTTTGCGCAAACCAATCAAAATACGCTTTTTGCGATTTTTTTTTACCAAACATAGGTAGCATAAAACAAATTGGCCGAAAAAGTTAAAAAATTTTGATTTTTACATTTTTTTTTGGGGGAATTTCATATAAAAAAATGTGAAAAATATTGCTATTTTTGCAAAATTGACGCTATTTTTTTGTTTATAGCGCGTGATCAAAAAATCGCACAGGTGATCAAATACCACCAAAAGAAAGCTCTGTTTGTGGGAAAAAAAGGACGCCAAATTAGTTTAGGTACAGCGTCGCACGACCGCGCAATTGTCCGTTAAAGTCACGCAGTGCCGAATCGCAAAATACCCCCTGGTCGGAATGGGGGTAAAATCTTCCGGGGCTTAAGTGGTTAAGAAATCGGGAAGTTTACAATAAATCAAAACATATTTAACATTTTGTTCGAATCCACCAGAGAGGGGGAATTACACATATCAATGCATCATTAACCACTTTACCACCGGAGGATTTTGCTGTCTCACGTCCAGGCCACTTTTTGCGATTCGGCGCTGTGCGACTTTAACTGACAATTGCGCGGTCGTGCGACGCCGTACCCAAACGAAATTTACGTCCTTTTTTTCCCACAAACAGAGCTTTCTTTTGGTGGTATTTGATCACCTGTGCGATTTTTACTTTTTGCGCTATAAACAAAAAAATAGCGTTTATTTTGAAAAAATAACAATATTTTTAACATTTTTTTTTATATGAAATTCCCCCCAAAAAAGATGTAAAAACCAATTTTTTTTTACATTTTTGGCTAATTTGTTTTCTGCTACCCATGTTTGGTAAAAAAAAATCACAATAAGCGTATTTTGATTGGTTTGCGCAAAAGTTATTGCGTTTACTAACAAAGGGAAAGATTTCTGTCATTTTTGGTGTTTTTTTTAACGCGTAATGGCGGCGATCTGCGATTTTTTTGCGGTACTGCGACATTGCGGCGGACAGATCGGACCCTTGACTGACATTTTTGACACTTTTGGGGGTGCCAGTGACATTACTACAGTAATCAGTGCTATAAATATGCACTGTTACTGTAAAAATGACACTGGCAGGGAAGGGGTTAATTTTATTGGAGAGGGAGGGGTTAATGTATGCCTGGTGCTTACTGACGTGTGGGGGGGGAGGTGACTATGTGACAGAAGGACAGATCGGATGTCCAGCTATGCTGAACACTCCGATCTGTCACTCTCTGTCACTTGGGAGATCCGCCCGCTTGTGTTTACACAGGCGGGCGGATCTCCACACTAGATCCCCGACGATCTGGGATGAGCGGCGGCGATCGCCGCTGCTCTTCCCCTTGCCCGACTCCCGCTGTGACCGAAAACAGCGGGAGCGACCTCCGGCGGCGCGCAAGCGCCGCCCAGAAGGGGGAGTGTCTGACGACGTAGTACTACATCGTCAGACGATAACGAGCCACTCTGCCGCAGTAATATTACTGTGGGCGGAGGTAAAGTGGTTAAGATTTATACCGAACCCACTCAATGTGTTCACCTCTTTACCCCCTGCAATATTCTCTCATAACCATCACTAATATGACATATCTACTGCCTATTTATCTCTCAAACTCCCTTCCCATTTTATCTATATAGAAAGAGCCAGAAAAAAAAAAGAGGAAAGAAAAAGGCAAGGGAGGGAAATAAAAAGTGCCGGCACTGTATTACTTAAACCGCTTGCCGACCGCCGCACGACTATTTACGTCGGCAGTCAGCCCCTCACAGGCAAAGCAACGTAGGACTATGTCGCTAGCCTGTGAGGGTCTAGGGAGCGAGCGTGCGCCGCCGGAGGCGCACTCCCGCTCCGTCACGGACCCCCCGCGCGCGTACCCGACGGAACCGATGTCCGCTGATCATTCGTGATCGTCCGTTAGAGCAGGAGAAAGTCAGGCGGCTAATGTAAACAAGCCGCCTGTTATTCTCCCCTGTGTAGGAATAGTGATCATATGGTTCTACTATGTAGGACCATTGATCACTGTTCCTACACCTCAAGCCACAGCCAATCACAGTTAGAATCACGCCCCTAGGGACACACATAACCCCTCCCTCTCAAAAAAAAGTTAACCCCTTCACTGCCAGTGTCATTTTACAGTATCTGATCCGATCTGTCCGCCGCAATGTCGCAGTCCCGCAAAAAAAAAAGCAGATCGCCGTCATTACGCATTAAAAAAAAAAAACAACAAAAATGACAAAAATCTTTCCCTTTGTTAGTAAACTCAATAACTTTTGCGCAAACCAATCAAAATACGCTTTTTGCGATTTTTTTTTACCAAACATATGTAGCATAAAACAAATTGGCCTAAAATGTTAAAAAATTTTGATTTTTACATTTTTTTGGGGGGAATTTCATATAAAAAATGTGAAAAATATTGTTATTTTTGCAAAATTGACGCTCTTTTTTTGTTTATAGCGCAAAAAGTAAAAATCGCACAGGTGATCAAATACCACCATAAGAAAGCTCTGTTTGTGGGAAAAAAAGGACGCCAAATTCATTTCGGTACAGCGTGGCACGACCGCGCAATTGTCCGTTAAATTCACGCAGTGCCGAATCGCAAAATAGGCCCTGGTCAGGAAGGGGGTAAAATCTTCCGGGGCTTAAGTGGTTAACTGACAATTGGGTCGTCGTGCAATGCTGTACCCAAAAATAATTGATGTCCATTTTTTCCCACAAATAGAGCTTTCTTTTGGTGGTATTTGATCACCTCTGCAGTGTTTATTTTTTGCGCTATAAACAAAAAAAGAGCAACAGTTTTGAAAAAACAAAACAATAAAAAAAAAACAATATTTTTTACTTTCTGCCATAAAACAAATCAAAAAACATAAAACAAAATCAATGATTTTAAGCGGGACTGCGACATTGCGGCAGACAATTCAGACATCTAACTGATACTTTTTGGGGACCAGTGACACTGATACAGTGATCAGTGCTTAAAAAAATGCACTGTTACTGTACTAATGACACTGGCAGGGAAGGGGTTAAACATGAGAGGCAATCAAAGGGTTAAATGTGTGCCTAGGGAGTGCTTTCTAACTGTGGGGGAGGTGCTCTGATTGAGGGAAGATAGAGATCTGGGTTCCTTCTTAGCAGGAACACAAGATCTCCATATTGTCCCCTTGCAGAACGGCAATCTGCCTTGTTTAAATAGGCAGACCACCGTTCTGCCTCTCCCAGGGATGATTGTGGGTTTGTCGGCGGACATCGGGTCTCCCTGACCTGTTGATTGACATCCCTACCAGACAATCACACTCCCGCCATCTTGTGGCTATTGAACGAAACTACAGGTACATTGTTTCGCGCAATAGTGCCACTTTGCCACTGTAACCCTGCCCCCAAGGGAGTGGCTTCTTGTATGGGTATCCTCCTCACTTCTTGCACCCTTAGCCTGCTCCAACCCATCTGACACTGTTTGTTCCGTCATTTTGAATGAATTAGGCCACAAGTATTGCAGTGAATAATTGCTTTTGACTTTTGAAATGTAAACAAGAATAGGGCAAACAGAACCAGAATAACACAATTGTTGCTAAAGAGGTCGATCCTGAATTCCCAACCAAGGATTTAAGTTCAGTTCAGCACTCAGGATCCGGAACACAGGCCACATATACATATACAAATAAATGTGTATGTATGCTAGAGGATTGCGTTCAGCAACAGTAAAACACTTTGAATAATCTGGTGTAATTAGAGAGTGGCCACAGATAAAAGTGACTACACTTGATAACTTAATGTAAAATGAGCAATATGACAATACTACAATAACTATCAGAGTGCACTCTGTGTACTAACGGGGGCCCCCTTTATGATGAATTGCAAGAGTCTCCTGGAGAGTGAGGCTTCACTTGTCTTCACCGGCAAGGAATTCCCAACAATCCAAGGAAAGTATTTGTAATCCAATAAAGGTAAGGGTGATGAACTGTATCCCCCAAGGTAATCAATAGTTGTAATCCACAAAGAAGTAAACGTAATAAATCCTAATGCGTCACAACAGGTTAACAGCCTAGGACTGGATAGAGGGCTTAAGGCCTAGTTCACCCGCCTCGCACTATATGTATATCTGCAGTGTATAGCTGTAAGTCAGTATGGCCTTGTTAAAGCAAACAGTTTGGTTGTCCCGCCCTGATTCAGCCTAGGTCTGTGTGTAATGAAGATGTAGATACTGGATGTCTCTCACCCAACCATGGAGCTCCGCTCTCCGCTGCGGCCAGGCCCCGCTCTGCTCAGCATCTCCATCCGCCTGCCAGCAACCTTCCGCTTGGTCACACTACCGAGACTTCTCCACTCACTCACACCGCCGGCTTCAACTCCGGTGTCCTCCACTAGGCCTTGGCCTATCCTGCTGCGATCCGCAGCAGCTCTTCCCCTTCTTTTCAATACGCTGTCCTCGAGGCAAAGTTGTGTCCCACCCCCTTTATAAAGACACTCCCAGCAAGCTACGCTCGTCCCATTGCTCCCTGGGAGAGGAGTCTCTTTCATGACAGTCTATGATCCTGGCTCCTCCCGGACTACATCTCCCATAATTCCAAAGTCACTGTCTTGGCAGAACTTTAATAACAAATAACAGTTTGAAAAATGCCAGCTGTGTGACCCGGCTACGCCACAATAAATACATGGCGGCTGGTCTGCAAGTGGTTAAAGGTGGCTTCTCAAAGTGATTCACAAGGAAAACACAAGAAATACACAGGATAACATAACATGAAGGAAAAGGGGACAATTCAATGAAAGCTTGTCTAAAGAAAAAGGTTTTTAGATTTGATTTGGATGAGTTTAGAGAAGATGACTCTCTGATGTTCCTTAAGAAGTGAATTCCAGAGTTTTGGAGTGTAGAAGGAGAAGGCTCCCATTGAGTGTAGGTGAGTGGAGGGGACACACAGCAAACCAGAATTCAAGGAGCGGAGGTTACAAGGGGGAGTAAGTTGAAAAAAGTTCAGACAGATAATGGGATGCCAAGCCATGAAGAGACTTGTGACTAAGAGGATCTTAAAGCGTAACTCCACTTTTGTTGAGAAAAAACCATTCCCCTCTGGGTGGTCTTTGTACATTACAAGGATTTAAAAAAAACTTTGTTGCAGATTCCTACCTTTTTGTTATTCTGAAGAAATCATTGTGTTTTCCTCTGTGCTGAGTGGGTCTAATGGGAGTGGTTTCATAATTATCTATCAGCTGTGCAGTTGCAGGGCTCTAATGAGGAAATCCGCTGGGCCTGCATCCCTTTAGACATGTTCCTATTGGGAGTATCTCACTAAAAATTACACTTTTGTTGCAGGGGATGCCAGAAATCTGACTTGTATCTTAGTGCAGACTTCTGGGAAAATTGGTGAGCCAATCACACAAGCAGGAAATGATGTTTCTGGGGGTGTGGTCAGTATACATTCTGTGTACAGAACACCTCCAGGAAGCCATATTGCATTTTAAGAAAAATACAGCGGCTGCATGTTAAAAAAGAAAGGTCATTTTTAATAACATTCAATTACAATATGATCTGTGTCGCAATTCTATACACTATATTATTTTTTCTTTATTTGCTATTTTTCCCCCCATGAAAGTAGAGCTACCCTTTAAGGCTAGACCCCACGAGTAAGCTCTGGTGGGGGGGAGTGAAACACGTTGGGGGCATGGCCTGGCGGGGGTCAAGGCTGAGACTGCCACTTGTTCACACACAGCAGGTCTTGTTCTGATGGGCAGCTCCTGGGACCTTCAGCTTTTATTTACCATTGTCAGGAACAGCCTTTTCCAACCAGGGTGCCCAGGCACCCTAGGGCGCCTTGAGATATCTTCAGGTTTTGGCCTGGCAAAATGCCTAAAAATTGCCAAAAAATGTTGCACAAGCCAGCAAGTAAAACAAGCCTGCCTTTTAGTTACACAAAGTCACAGATTTTTATCGTGCACCATTATGACCTTCTAGCCGCCGGCATCCTAACAACCAATGACATCATCAGTTAATAAGGAGGATAACGGTTGCCTGCACTGCATCCTTGTTTGACCCTCCCCTGCCCCTCTCCATCAGTGCTGGAGTCACCTTAGCTGAGTGATGGAAAAAAACTGAGGAGAAGAGAAACATTGGAATACTAGTCAGTATCAGTGTATTAAATTGTTTTTGCTTTGGAAGAATAAATCACCTCCAACGTTGCGTATCCTAATGCCTCGTACACACGCAACGATTGTTGGCCGCAAATTTTCGGCCAACGTCCGATCGGCCGATTGTCGGCTTGTTAGTATGATGCTTCCGACAACCGACTGCGACTTTTCGGCCGAACAAAATCTGGTGTGCCTGCTATAAAATTTTTGTTGGCCGTCACCACAACGGCCGATTTTTTGTCAGTCAGTACAGATTTCGGCAGACAAAAACCTGATGAGCAAGACTGGGCATGCTCAGAGAAGAAAAAACACACGGAAAGTAAACCATCACATGACATCACTTCTGAAGTTGGTTTTTGTTGGCCAACAAAAGTCCAGTGCAAGTCTAGAGCACATTTCAACCAACACAACAACACTGGACAAAAGACGGCCGATCGGTCGGCCAACAATCGTTGCGTGTGTATGAGGCATATGTGTGGATGTTTCTGCATTGTGTAAACCTGTTAGATTTGTTTTTTACATTTTAGAATGGGGTGCCTCAAGACTAACCATAATTTTAGAGGGTGCCTCAAGACTGTCCATCATTTTAGAGGGTGCCTCAAGACTGTCCATAATTTTAGAGGGTGCCTCTAGACCACACACAATTTTAGAGGGTGCCTTAAGACTGCCCATAATTTTAGAGGGTGCCTCAAGACTGTCCAAAAATTTAGAGGGTGCCTCAAGATTGTCCATAATTTTAGAGGGTGCCTCAAGACTGTCCATAATTTTAGAGCGTGCCTCAAGACTGTCTATAATTTTAGAGGGTGCCTCAAAACCTGTCCATAATTTTAGAGGGTGCCTCAAGACTGTCCATAATTTTAGAGGGTGCCTCAAGACTGTCCATAATTTTAGAGGGTGCCTCAAGACTGTCCATAATTTTAGAAGGTGCCTCAAGATTGTCCATAATAAAGGGTGCCTTGACTGAAAGAAGGTTGGAAACACTGGTCTATAGCATGGGAGGACTCCTTCCCAACCAGCACTCACAGCAGCAGGCACAGGACTACACTTCCTTGCAGCCTGAGTGGCTCACATACACACCATGGGTTCGCAGTAAGCGAGCCCTTAAAACTAGACTCCGGGATAAGCAAATTTTGCCTAAATACAAAGGCATATGTCTTCCTATTTCAATTCTTGGGGGTGTATTTATAAAAAAAGTTGCAAAGCTGCCCATCCATTGAAACTACATGTAAATTAATTCTGTGCAAACAAAATCAAATGTTCTTAGGCTTTATTTTCTGTTGTTCGAATGTACGAATGTAGAAAATACTGCATTATAACCACTAGATGGAGCTGACTATCATAAGTATGCTCTTTTTCTCCATCTAGTGACCACAATGAGGAACTGCTGAGGATAAAGCCTAAGAATGTTAAAGTCCACCCCAATCGCACAGAACAAATTGACATCAATTTCAACAGACAAACAGCTATGCACATTTTTTTTTATAAATGCACCCCTTGGCTTTTGGATTTCTTTATAGATCTGTGCAAAATTCCAATGTGAAACTTTGCTTTTGTGCAGGTGCTTCCTGTAAAAAAGACCGGTCACTGCTGATCTCTCTCCTTGTGCAGGGTGACTGGTCTTGTCTCCGCCCCTTTCTGTAGTTTTCTGCAGGCAGCCTGTAGTGGGTGGGAATTGCTAGACCCCTCCCACAGCTCTGCTCTGCGCACAGACTATGCACAGCAGAGTGATTGCAAGAAGCTCACAGTGTGCAGTAAAATCAGCGTGAGCAAAGTCAGTCCAGGAGAGGAGCCGGTACAACTTCAAGACTGAAGGGAAGCCTGGAGTTCAGCTTTAGGAAAAGTTTTCAGATTCTGGTGTTCTCTTCCAACAAATCACAAATAATGTTTATTAGTGAGACACTCTCCTATGAATCAGAAGCGTCGACAATCTCCGTACATCTGTATTTTATTGGCTCTTGGCTGGGGCCGTTAAACAGAACGCACAGCTATCTGGGGCTGCCCAATAAACCTGAGCGATTACGACATCCGGCAATTCCAACTCACAGATCTTCACATTTTAATTAAAGAAATACATCATAGGCTAAAGTATGTGCAAAACTAAAAACCTTTCTTCAAGATTATAGCAATGGTCAGCCAGATATTCACAATGTGAAAGCATGGGATGTCCAGCCAGGCCGGGGTAAAAACCCTAAAAACCTTCTTACCCCAACCCTGAGCCCCTGGGGATGCCATATTGTGTCCTTTGTTTAACCACTTGCCGACCGCCGCAAGTACATATACTGCGGCGGTCAGCCCCTCACAGGCAAAGTGACGTATGGGTACGTCACTAGCCTGTGAGGCTCTGGGGAGCGAGTGCGCGCTGCCAGAGGCGCGATACCGCTCCCACTTGGTCACGGACCCCCCCCCGCACTCGCCATCGTCCGTTAGAGCGGGAGAAAGGCAGGCGGCTAATGTAAACACAGCCGTCTGTCATTCTTCCCTGTGTAAGAATGGTGATCATACGGTTCTACTATGTAGGACCGTTGATCACTGTTCCTACACCTCAAGCCACAGCCAATCACAGTTAGAATCACGCCCCTGTTCTGGTGACAGCCAGGGATTTCCTTTACTTTGGAGCAGTGCCATCTTAAGAGCATTAAAGGGCCCTGGGCAATGCAGTGCACAGGGGCCCCACCTACACAATCACCCACGAGAATAAAAATGCAAATTATCGATAAGGCAATATTTATTGGTACAGCAGTGCCAGGCTAATGACAGCTTCCAAGTTCAGTGGGAGTCAGACTCCACTTTCCTATGTGTGCCTGTTCCCGTGGAGGTGGACAGGCATTCCTGCAGTTGTGGGCTCCCCCTCCACGGCCCAAGTGGCCTGACAGCAGCGCAGGGCTGACAGGCGCTTGCCACCTGCTAAGTTCGTTGGCGGGATGCATACAGGAATCGGGACTAATGCTTGGCTGGGGCTGGGTCGCTGGGCAGGTGGGGCCTGTAATGATATCCTGCACTGGATATACTAAAAGCTGTCGCAAGCAACTATTTTGTCACGGGCAACCATTTTTTTCAGGACACCATGACAGTTTAAAAAAGACCCTCACTCACACAGCCCCCACCCGAGCTAAATAATTCTTGGAATGCAGAGAGTTTCGACTTCAAACAAGCCGTTATCTGAACAGATGTCTGGACAGATATCTGTTCTGATACCCAGGCCGGTCGTAAAGCCAAAACCGGGCAAAGAAGGATAATGGCTAATGCATCGTAAAACAGAGCCATTCAAGAGCTCTGTTAATTGAACACATTCACACACAAATTCATAACTATAAACACACACAAGAAATGTGTCTCTAGAAAGTGTATAGTTAAATGCATAATAAAATACTGAACGGAACGAGATCATACATGACCACGTTAGCTCCTATGTAAGACAAGCTAGCTGTCAGATGCCTTACGGGTCAGAGGTTACTTTGAGATAGCCTGTGTTTGGTATCTATGGATATAAAATTTAATGCTGCACAATAATCTATCAGTTTCAAGAAGGCAACTGGTAGATATTGGAAGATATGAATTATGTTATTAGTCTGTCTGTACGGGAGGTTCCTTGGTATTGTCGTAAACCTTAGGGCAGCCCATGGCCACTGTGTTTATTTATTACCAAGGACATTGAATGCAAGTATCCTTACTTCTTAATTCTATCTTATTTCTCTAAATTGCTAAATTGTGTCTCTATTTCTTTGAAACACTTTTTTCTGTAAATATTTTATTTGCACCAATTTTAACCTTTTTATTATTAAACTTTATTTTGAAAAGTGTTAATCTTGTCCCTAAGCTCTTAATGCAAACTAACAAAGAACCTGTCTCTTGAAGAGTGCTACTGTATAGAATAAATCCTCTGAACATTCCTGTCTGTGGTGACAGTGCGTGTTACAGATGATTATTCCAACATCATAATTGGTATTTCTAAAGTTAAGAGCTTCCTCCAGCTCTGAAAATAAATAAATAAAGGAGGTGGTGGCAGTGAAATGGTTAATTGCTTAATTAGCCCGGTGACAATCGCTCTCAGTCTGCTGGCATCAAGATTGTGGTCCCGCAAGCTGGAAAATCTTTGTGCAGGGTGCAGCTGAGAGTGGCATTTTTACGTAAGTGACGGCAGGGTGTGAGATTGCCTGGTCCTTGGTCACGAGTTAGTGAGAAGGGCAGGTATCTGATAGCCGCCACCGTCACAGGGCCCCTGGGAAAGTGCCCAGCATGCCCATTCGGTAAAATGGCCCTGCTTTGGAGGGATTTTCTCTAATTTCCTATTGCGGCTATAGGAAAAGAAGTGCAAGGAAATCTCCTGAATGATGACAAAATATCTGGCAGAGGATATAACCCTCCTTTAGTTTATCCAAAATTAAAAATAAAATTCCTTTAGTTCTAGTTTAATAGCCTTAGTGGTCTCAGTTGATATTACTTGTCACTTTATGATGATGTCACAGCTAGAGTATACTGTATACAAGATGTATGTTGTGTATTTGGTTCCATTTTAGTTGCATACATTTTGAATTATGAGAAGAAGGGCAAACCCCTTTGAAGTTGAGTCTCTTGATTCTTGTGAAGACTTTTATCCAGGAAATCTCCAGCCTCGAGGACGGATCTTCACTGGTTGATTTGTGCTTGATGTGCCGTCTACAGGGACTTCAGTACCAGGGAACTTATCAAAGCTGCATTAAACTCATGCTCTGACCTCCGGTTTTACGCCTCTTCACATATAACGATGGATTCTGGACATTGCGTTCATTGCGTTGCCCATTTTGGCCTCATTTATTAATTGTTGTGATTGATTGTGGAAAGCCCCAGGAGCTAACTCCAGCCAAAACTTTTTTTGTTTTTTTTTTGTTTTAAGTCTTAGATATCATATAAATGGGATAGTTCTTTTGTCTGTGTCCCCATTGGGGATATATACCCTGAATTCCTGTCTTGTCTTGAATTGGAGAAATCTGCTTAACCAGGACACAGGCAGCAAAGAAAAAACAGAGAGATTCTAACCCTTTCAAAGCAACCAAACAAATGTGATTTTGCTGTTGTCTGTGACCCAGTTGGAGAAATTCGGCTTACTTCCTGTACTTCCCACAGGAAGTGGTGGCCCCTGTTTTGATCCAAAATTAACCATTTTAGCCACATAACATCATCCTTTTTGGATCAGGTACTGAACTTTATCCAATCCATAATAGACATCCGTTTAGAAAAACCCCCCTATCTCTTACTCTTCGGATGCGAGGGAGTAATACAGACTCCAACATCATCAAGTAAGAAAACCACAAAGGTACCCTAATGGACTTATCTATGCATCTTGGCGGCCAAGAAAGCCATGTTAAAAACATGAACCTCAAATACCCCCCCCCCCCCCACAATCGCTATACTCTATATGGAAAAAAACGACTTGGAAACTAGGAAATTAATTTCCACCAAAAGATTTTTCGCCAGATGGCGCTCATTCAAAGAACGAACCTTTCACAATGCTGAACTTAAAACGTTGATGACCTCTTTCCAATATACGGAATGGTACTTGCAAGCCTCTATAGCGAACACTTTAGGAAAGTTAAAGATCTAAGCTGCTTACTCATTCTCATCAACCCCAATGGAACGGAATGGCTGTGTATAAGAGAGTATTTTCAAATTTTTCTATTTTTTTTTTTTAATAATGAATAAAGGAATTAGCCTAGGCATTTAGGTATCAATGATCACTGATCAAGAAAGGGTTATTCCTGACCCCGGATGCTCTATCAACTGCCTGCCAATGCCTATCCTCTGCTGACAAAAAAATTACAATTTCCTTCAAAATGACCTCTCACTTCAAGCGTCTCCCCAGCTGACGCAGACACGTATTTGTATTCCGGTTCAGTCATGCCTGATTCTCTTAAAACACACGTATTTCAACAAGCACAATGTCTGACTACATTATTTACCAGTGCAATAAGGTGTCCCAGCCTACCCAAATCTTGGCAAAAATATTAATATATTTGCACATTTGTCTATATGAAGAAACCGTGCACTTTTTTTTTTTTTTAAACCATTGCACCTACTTGAAGCCTTATATGCCCTTTAAAAAAATATAAACGTATGATGTACGTATGGAAGTTAGTCCAGTTAGGATGCACTTTAACTTCTTATATATCTTTGATTCTCCAACAGTGAGATTCTCCTGCCATAATTCCCAACTCTTTTCCAGTTCAGCTGGCAGTTTTGAGTATTTCCACCATTTTACATTGTTACATAGTAGTTGAGGTTGAATAAAGACAACAGTCCATCAGGGGAGGACTGGGCCAGGGGGCAGGGGGGCAATTGCCTCCTGGGCAGCTCTGATGCCCCTTTAAAAGGCTCCACTGCTTCTGCCACAGACATGTCTAAAGGTGAAGAGAAGTAAAAAGTCCCTGCCACTGACCTACTGAGTGTGGGTTGAAGACAGAATGCAAGCTCCCCCCCCCCCAGCATTGATGGTGTAATCTGTGTCTGAGGTCTGAGCAGTGGCCGGTTCCATGCCCCGTTGGAGACTCTTCTCCCTCAGCCAGCCCCGACCGAGCTGTCCCAGTTCCCCTCAACGGCCACCTGCTGGCCAGGTCAGGAACCCTGGATTCAGCCGGTAAGATGAGAGTATTTGGAGCTGATCCGCCTGTCAGTTTTCCACTGACACCCACTGCTATCCAATCCGATCCTGTCAGTGAAATCTGGATGCATGGAAACCCTATTTTCCATCCGTCTGGAGGATCAGATCGGATGAGAACAGACAGGCGGTCCGTTCTCATCCGATCTCCACATAGAGGACAGCCGGGATCTGACAGCTCCGTTTCTGCACACACAGCGGAGACGGAGCTGTCATCCGCCTGCTCAGCGGGGATCAACGGATTGATCCCTCACTGAGCAGAATGGACTCCACCGGGCGGTGCGCCTGTGTGAAAGGGGCCATACATTATACAATTTTCTTACAATCATCTGTACAATTTTCTTTAGATTTACCTTTACTATATAGTACAAAGGCCTGCCTTATAGGATACAATCGAAAGTGTTGACCTCATATTATATGGATTTTGGTAAATCTAACAGAAAATTGTACAAGAATAGTGAACATGTACAGTGCCTTGCGAAAGTATTCGGCCCCCTTGAACTTTGCGACCTTTTGCCACATTTCAGGCTTCAAACAAAGATATAAAACTGTAATTTTTTGTGAAGAATCAACAACAAGTTGGAAACATTCATGAAGTGGAACGAAATTTATTGGCTATTTCAAACTTTGTTAACAAATAAAAAGACAGAAAAATTGGGCGAGCAAAATTATTCAGCCCCTTTACTTTCAGTGCAGCAAACTCTCTCCAGAAGTTCAGTGAGGATCTCTGAATGATCCAATGTTGACCTAAATGACTAATGATGATAAATAGAATCCACCTGTGTGTAATCAAGTCTCTGTATAAATGCACCTGCACTGTGATAGTCTCAGAGGTCCATTTAAAGCGCAGAGAGCATCATGAAGAACAAGGAACACACCAGGCAGGTCCGAGATACTGTTGTGGAGAAGTTTAAAGCCGGATTTGGATACAAAAAGATTTCCCAAGCTTTAAACATCCCAAGGAGCACTGTGCAAGCGATAATATTGAAATGGAAGGAGTATCAGACCACTGCAAATCTACAAAGACCTGGCCGTCCCTCTAAACTTTCAGCTCATACAAGGAGAAGACTGATCAGAGATGCAGCCAAGAGGCCCATGATCACTCTGGATGAACTGCAGATATCTACAGCTGAGGTGGGAGACTCTGTCCATAGGACAACAATCATTTGTATACTGCACAAATCTGGCCTTTATGGAAGAGTGGCAAGAAGAAAGCCATTTCTTAAAGATATCCATAAAAAGTGTCGTTTAAAGTTTGCCACAAGCCACCTGGGAGACAATCCAAACATGTGGAAGAAGGTGCTCTGGTCAGATGAAACCAAAATCAAACTTTTTGGCAACAATGCAAAACGTTATGTTTGGCGTAAAAGCAACACAGCTCATCACCCTGAACATACCATCCCCACTGTCAAACATGGTGGTGGCAGCATCATGGTTTGGGCCTGCTTTTCTTCAGCAGGGACAGGGAAGATGGTTAAAATTGATGGTAAGATGGATGGAGCCAAATACAGGACCCTTCTGGAAGAAAACCTGATGGAGTCTGCAAAAGACCTGAGACTGGGATGGAGATTTGTCTTCCAACAAGACAATGATCCAAAACATAAAGCAAAATCTACAATGGAATGGTTCACAAATAAACATATCCAGGTGTTAGAATGGCTAAGTCAAAGTCCAGACCTGAATCCAATCGAGAATCTGTGGAAAGAATTGAAAACTGCTGTTCACAAACGCTCTCCATCCAACCTCACTGAGCTCGAGCTGTTTTGCATGGAGGAATGGACAAAAATTTCAGTCTCTCGATGTGCAAAACTGATAGAGACATACCCCAAGCGACTTACAGCTGTAATGGCAGCAAAAGGTGGCGCTACAAAGTATTAACTTAAGGGGGCTGAATAATTTTGCACGCCCAATTTTTTTTTTATTTGTTAACAAAGTTTGAAATATCCAATAAATTTAGTTTCACTTCATGATTGTGTCCTACTTGTTGTTGATGCTTCACAAAAAATTGCAGTTTGATATCTTTATGTTGGAAGCCTGAAATGTGGCAAAAGGTCGCAAAGTTCAAGGGGGCCGAATACTTTCGCAAGGCACTGTATGGCCAGCCTTAGCGTCAGATTTGTCTGCTGCAATGTCGCAGTCCCGCTAAAAATCGCTGATCGTCGCCATTACTAGTAAAAAAGATTTAGAAAAAACTAAAATTCCATAAATCTATCCCATAGTTTGTAGAAGCTATAACTTTTGTGCAAACCAATCAATATATGCTTTTTTTTTTTTTTAACAAAAACATGTAGCAGAATACACATTGCCCTAAATTCATGAAAAATAAAAATATTTTTTGTACATGTTTGTTACTAAAAACAAATAAGAATGATTGAAACAAAAAAAAAAATATTTTTTACATTTTTTTTTTTTATTGGGCATGTTTTATAACAGAAAGTAAAAAATACTGTTTTTTTTTTTTTTTCAAAATTGTCGGTCTTTTTTTGTTTATAGCGCAAAAAATAAAAACCGCAGGGGTGATAAAATACCACCAAAAGAAAGCTCTATTTGTGGGGAAAAAAAAGACATCAATTTTATTTGGGTACAACGTTGCACGACCGCACAATTGTCATTTAAAATAATACAGTGCCATATCGCAAAAAATGGCCTGGTCATGAAGCCGGGGGGGGGGGGCCAAACCTTCTGGGGCCGAAGTGGTTAATAAACTTTCATTATTCAGTTTAACGCTATGAGAGTATATTTTAGGTCATATCTTTGAGTGACGTTGGTGACACATTCCACATTGGCTCTGAAGAAGGATACAGTCTGGTTTGAGGGAGACCTAAACCCCTAAAGAGCTGTAATACAGAGGTCAACAAGTTCTGGTAAGCAGCTGCATTGCACTTACGGCTGGGGTGCACTGTGAATCACTTTTCAAGGTGTTTATGTGGACTTTTCACAAGGAGTCTTTTTAGTTTAAAGTGTGAATCTCATCTCATTTACCATTCTATATCTGTGGACCTTTTGTGGACCTTTGATACTATTGTGGACTGGATTTACATTTTTGAACATAATACATTTGAATTACCTAAATGCAGGGCCTTTTTTCAGCAGGAACGTGGTGGAACGCAGTTCCGGCACCTCCAGCACTGAATGTATGCCATAGCAAGGGGGGTGTTGGGTTGTGAAGTAGGGTCTACTGATGCTGGCTTCTGGGGTGCATATTGTTGCTGGAGTGGATCTATTTTTTGCTTGGCAATATTGTTGCTGGTGGAGGATCTTTTGTTACTGGAAGGGATCTACTGTTTAGGGAGGACAACCAAAGAGAATCCTGGCACTGGTCCTCCGGAAAACCTCCTATAGAATTCTGGGAGTCAATATCCACAACAGTATGATGATGGGAGAAATTGTGTGAATATCACACGCAGTGCTGCCAAATCCCTAACACAGGATGATTTGTGTGACATAGAAAGGCTGGAAGGAGGGATGGCGCAGAGCAGTGTAGTATAAAACGAATGCTTCTGGATAAAGGACAACTGGTGGACAATGTTAATGGAAACGTTTATTTATGATGTACAATAAAAAACACCAACCGGTCACGGAGTCTTCGGCATCGCGTGAGGGCACTGTGGGGATCCCACTCAGTCCCATACAAAGGAGGAGGACCGCACGGCATGTGTTACAGCCGACACACGCGCCGTGCGGTCCTCCTCCTTTGTATCGGAGACCCTCCAGATTCTAGTTCTGTCCCCTACCTGGATTTGGAACATTGCCCTCCTACCAGATTGAGTGGGTTCCCCACAGTGCCCTCACGCGATGCTGAAGACTTTGTGACCGGTTGGTGGTTTTTATTGTACATCATAAATAAACTTTTTCATTAACATTGTCCACCAGTTGTCCTTTATCCAGAAGCATTCGTTTTATACTACACTGCAATGCGCCATCCCTCCCTCCAGCCTTTCTACTGTTTAGGGAGTGGTCTACTGTTGCTGGCTGCTGGAGAGTCTATTGATGTTGGCTGCTGGGAGATCTGTTGTTGCTGCTGGGGGTCTATTGTTGCTGGGGGGGGGGGAGGGGGTCTATTGCTGCTGGCTGCGGAAGATCTATTTTTTGCTTCTCTTGTTATCATTACCAAATTCCATACAATATACTTAGCAGTACAAAATTATACTCGGCTCTATATTCTTTAAAAGTGGCCGTACTGTGAGCAGGGTAGGGGGTGAAACCAAGTGTTGGTCCTCAGAGGTAGGTAGAGGGCGGAACCAAGGGTCAGTGCTTGGAGGTGGGTAGGGGTGGAGACAGGAAGTGACTTAGAAGGGGGAGTTCCTGCACCTATTCTCTGAGAAAAAAAGCCCTGCCTAAATGTAACTTTTTATATAGCTTCAAAATAAGGTATGGGCCTCTGACGAATCAGGTAATTGAGAGATATGGGGGTACCATCATCATTACAATAGTGTTAATAGAAAACTAAGGGAAACCTCCACTATACCCCCAGAACTTTGTATAGCTTTAATTGTATTTTATAGTCACGTATTATGTCATTTATTGATTTGTAGCGGTGCACTTTTATTCTTTATTTGCCATAATATAAAAATAAAAAATTCAGCAGCGATGGTGGGAGCCCATCATAATGGACACAGCAGGTGTGTAGATCCAGGATGGTGTGGACCCATCATAGGCTCTTTTTACAGGGGCTCCTTGCACAATGTGTGGCACCCCCCTGAAAAGCCCCGCCTGATGCCTGTTTTTTTTTTCTATGTAACTGGCAAACAGGAATTTTTTCAATGCGGCATTGTTCCATTTCATTCTATGGGAAAGTGTGGCAGGCGATGCCATCTGTCAAACTTATCATGTAACATTAAAATTGCTGCACCTTGATGCAAAGCTCTGCAGGCATGGCATTGTGTATTCACCCAAGCGGCACTATGTCCACTTGTAAGTGGATGTAGAGGGGAAGTAAAAACAGGGATCGACCAGCTGTTTTGACAGCACCCTGGCTACCCAGGTTAACCACTTGCCTACTGGGCACTTTCACCCCCTTCCTGCCCAGGCCAATGTTCAGCTTTCAGCGCTGTCGCATTTTGAATGATAATTGTGAATGATCATGCAACACTGTACACATTTTTTTATCATTTTTTTCATTTGGTGGTATTTAATCACTGCTGGGTTTTTATTTTTTGCAAAACACAGAAAAAAAGACCAAAAATAAAAGAAATAAATAAATAAATAAAAGTTTTTTTTAGTTTCTGTTATAAAAATTTGCAATACAGGTAATTTTTCTCTTTCACTAATGTGTGCTGATAAGGCTGCATTGATTGGCACTAATAGGCAGCACTGATGAGGCGTCACTGATAGGCACAGATGGGGTGGCACTGATGGGCCCTGATAGGCAGCACTGATGGGCCCTGATAGGCAGCACTGGTGGCGGGCACTGATGAGACTGCACTAATAGGCAGCACTGATGGGCATTGATAGGCAGCACTAATACGCACTGATAGGCAGCACTGATTGGCATTATTAGGCATCACTGATGGGCACTGATTTTGATGTGAGTTTGAGTGGGCTTATAATGTCTTTTCCTCAAAACGCATCAAAATCATGCCTATAATAGTGCAGGGACTACTTTGACTTCAAGTCGCACAGATATGAATGGGGTTCATTGGAAATAATAGAGAATGACTTGTCATGCAATTTTGCAGTTCCAAATAGCATGACAAGTCGCACAAGTGTGAAAGGGGCCTTAGGGAGTTTTAGCTCTCCAGTGTCCTCCAAACATTGAAATATTCCCTTTGGTAATTTTGACTCCTCAGATCCCATGCTGCCCAAGTAGAGAAAAAAGGATGAAGATGCCAACGTCCATACCTTAGAACAGGGGTGGGGAACCTTTTTTCTGCCAAGGGTCATTTGGGTATTTATAAAATCATTCGGGGGCCGTACAAAATTATCACCTTAAAAATTAGCCTGTTATATTTGGTCAAACATTTAATTAACTCACCCCTAATGTGATGGCTGCAACTGCTTCTCTTTGGTGAGGTGTGTGATGTTAGATGGTATTGATGTTGCTACTCGCAACAGGTTTTCCAGGTTTGCGTCGGTCAGTCTGGAGCGCAGTCGACTTTTTTGTGGTGGTAAGTTTTGAAAAGAACTGCTGGCGGGTACTGCTGGTGGGTATAGCTGGCTGGTACTGCTGGTGGGTACAGCTGGCTGGTACTGCTGTGGGTACTGCTGACTCAGGCTGGTACTGCTGGCTTGCACTGTGCTGTGAGTACTGCTGGCTGGTACTGCTGTGGGTACTGCTGGCTGGTGTTGCTGGCTCAGGCTGATACTGCTGTGGGTACTGCTGGCTGGTACTGCTGTGGGTGCTGCTGGCTCAGGCTGGTACTGCTGGCTGGTACTGCTGGCTCAGGCTGGTACTGATGGCTGGTACTGTGCTGTACGTACTGCTAAATCAGGCGGGTACTGCTGTGGGTACTGCTGGCTCAGGCTGGTACTGCTGGCTGGTACTGTGCTGTGGGTACTGCTGGCTCAGGCTGGTACTGCTGGCTGGTACTGTGTTGTAGGTACTGCTGGCTGGTACTGTTGTAGGTACTGCTGACTCTGGCTGGTACTGCTGGCTCGTGCTGGTACTGCTGGCTCTGGCTAGTACTGCTGGCTCTGGCTAGTACTGCTGTCTCTGCTGGTTCTGGCTGGTACTGCTGGTTCTGGCTGGTACTGCTGTGAGTACTGCTGGCTCTGGCTGGTACTGCTGGTTCTGGTTGGTACTCCTGGCTCTGGCTGGTACTGCTGGCTCTGGCTGGAAGAGGTGATGTTTCCTTTATTGGTCACAGGCGGAGTGCATTTGATATCACTCCATCTGTGACTCACTCAGACTGTCATAACGGAGCAGGAACTATACAGGAAGCATCGGCTCTATTTTGACAGATCAGCTGAGAGACACAGACTCAGCTGCATGGGGGGCCGGACCAGATGACTCTGAGGGCCGCATACGGCCCCCAAACCTTAGGTTCCCCACCCCTGCCTTAGAACCTTAGAAGAGTCTTTATAAATCCGGGTCTGGAAATAAAGTGACCCATTCGTTTTCATCGCCATAATTAGATTTGATGGCACGACGCGGTCACGCGTCCTCCATACCTCGGCCATATATTAAGGCGTTAACCTTGAATTTGTTAGCCGATGCTATAATTTGCTGGCCTTGCATGCCGCAACTCCTGTAAGTGTGCTGAGCAGCTACGTGACTGATTACCGCCTAATGCTTTCACACCGGCTGATCTAGAACGTTCTGACTACATTTAAATCACAAATGACTGTCTCTCCTGCGCAAATTATCTCAGGGCGGCGGAGCCAAACTCCAGAGCCCATCTTAATGCAGCGCGCCTGCATAATGACAACACTGTGTTTGTGTAGGCACAGATGGGTAGGTTGATGGATAGGTGACACTTTGCTGGAGTACATGCGGCATTGTGACACGCTAACAAGTAATAGACACAGGTAGCGTCTGTGATAATTGAAAAGGAAGGTGATGCATTACCGTGGGAGCTCAGATTTAATGTTCCAATCATACACTATTAGTCCGTTAAGTAGTTTATTAATACAGTGAATAAAAATGCAGCTGATACTGTCCTTGGATTGAAGGAAACATCCCAATGGTTAAGGAGACATTCCAGCCAACCGTAACAATGTTGCATCGGAAGGGAAACCACGGAGAAGATACTTTGAGTTATTAAAGCCAAACCCCGTTCAGATATAACAAATCATGTACCTAGTACACATCATTAAATCAATTTTTAACCTCTTCATGACAAAGATAAACGAAAAAATTGCCTGCACACAGTTTTGCAACTTTGACAGTAAAACTGTACACACACAATATTTCCAAAAGTATTGGGACGCCTGCCTTTACACACATATGAACTTTTATGGCATCCCAGTCTTAATCCTTAGGGTTCAATATTGAGTTGGGCCACCCTTTGCAGCTATAACAGCTTCAACTCTTCTGGGAAGGCTGTCCACAAGGTTTAGGAGTGTGTCTATGGGAATGTTTGACCATTCTTCCAGAAGCGCATTTGTGAGGTCAGGCACTGATGTTGGACAAGAGGCTTGGCTCACAGTCTCTGCTCTAATTCATCCAAAAGGGGTTCTATTGGGTTGAGGTCAGGACTATTCCCACTAAGTTGGGAGCATGAAATTGTCCAAAATGCTGACGACTTAGGAGGCCAGTCAAGTTCCTCCACCCCAAACTCACTCATCCATGTCTTTATGGACCTTGCTTTGTGCACTGGTGCTCAGTCATGTTGGAACAGGAAGGGGCCATCCCCAAACTGTTCCCACAAAGTTGGGAGCATGAAATTGTCCAAAATGTCTTGGTATTCTGACGCCTTAAGAGTTCCTTTCACTGAAACGAAGGAAACAAGCCCAACCCCTGAAAAACAACCCCACACCATATCAAGAATAAAGAGACCTCTACCCATGCCACATCCCAAATAGTATTAGAACAAAAAGGTGCATAAACCCGTTCTGCCAAAGGTGATACTGATATGAAGATATATCAGGCCAGTCAAGTTCCTCCACCCCAAACTCGCTCATCCATGTCTTTATGGACCTTGCTTTGCCTTGAAGGGGCCATCCCCAAACTGTTCCCACAAAGTTGGGAGCATGAAATTGTCCAAAATGTCTCAGTATGCTGATGCCTTAAGAGTTCTCTTCACTGGAACTAAGGGGCCAAGCCTTTCATGCCCGGCCACAGCTCTGTCCCGCTCCGCCATGTTCTCTCTGACGTCATCTAGAGGCCCTGCCACCTCTTCCTGGTTCAGTGGCAATGACAATGAAAGGCTTTGCCTCCTGGGATATGTGACGTACATATCCCGGGAGGCACAACAGGCAGTGTGCACGTTATTTGCGAGTGACGTGCATAAGGAGAAGGGGTGGACCTTAAAAAATAAAACAATGCCCAATTTCTGCAGAGGAAGGGACGAGGGGTGGAGAGGTGGGATCCTCTGATTTAAATAGTAATGGATATCCCCTGATTTTTTATTATTATTATCAACAATACATGTATATATATATTTTAAATGTAGCAGTCTATTTCTAGCTTTAAAAAACAACCTAAAATAAATTTTCCTGCTCCTGATGATCACAGTGATACCAGATATGTGTATGCTCAGGCACAATAGTGCACATTTTGCTTTTTTATCCTATCTAAAAACACTGACTCTGAAAAAACTGACACTGATACTAAATTAAAAAATGTTTTTAATACATCGACCCAGACTGTAACTGAGCATAACTTTTGTGTGTAGAAAAGGAAGGTCTGTGAGGGTCTGCAACTCGAAGGGTGCAGGCCGACTCGAACCTGGGGATTTAAATGTGCCACTGATGCAAAAAATATTTCCACACTTCAGACAATGTAAAAGATACATACAAAAGTTTTTATTTATTTGTTACAGGGTTACAAAAAAGAACAATTTAAGTCATAGCTACATATATACACATTGTGCATCAAGATACAATACACTAGACCCTAATACCGGGCTATGCATTCAGGAGGGAAGCTGGAACTACACGTTTCACAGGAGTTGCTTCCTCAGGTTCCAGCAATTGGACACAATTGTACAGTTCTATAGGATAAGTAACATATATATATTAATATCCAAAAGTGTATTTTATTACGCTATCTTTACTTCAGGACAAACATCATATTTTTAAAAACCAGCATTTTAGTCATTAAATTCTATTTTTACCTCGTGCTATGAACTGTATATTTACCTTCACATAGAGTGTGTTATAATTTATTCCTATTTTTTATTCTCCAGTGTTAAATACTATATATTAGATATCAAAAGAAACGCGTAGTTCCAGCTTCCCTCCTGAATGCATAGCCCGGTATTAGGGTCTAGTGTATTGTATCTTGATGCACAATGTGTATATATGTAGCTATGACTTAAATTGTTCTTTTTTGTAACCCTGTAACAAATAAATAAAAACTTTTGTATGTATCTTTTACAAGTGTGGAAATATATTTTTTGCATCAGTGGCACATTTGAATCCCCAGGTTTGAGTCGGCCTGCACCCTTTGAGTTGCAGACCCTCACAGACCTTCCTTTTCTACACACAATTTTTGCTCTATGGGGAAGGTGCCAATCAATTTTTATTTAGTCTAAGAAGCCGATCTCTCCCCCACCACAACGAATTTTGAGCATAACTTTTGTCACTTACCTTGACCCCAAGTCTAACTCTGACACTGATCTAGATCAAATCCTGACAAAATTCTAGCTATTTTATCTTATTTTTTTTTAATTAATATTTTGTTTTTTTAACACACTCTTTATTGTTTAAAATTTTCTCCTCTAGCAACACAATGGACAATTTGGGCTTTCATTTGGTGGTCAAACAGGTAAACAAATGCAGTGCCTAAAACATAAATTATAATATCTGGTATGAAACAAATCAAAACAACATCAAATAAATAAAAGGCCTATAGCATAAATCTGTAAAGGAAGTCCTTATTGGAAAAAATGCACGAAATGGAAAGGCCACTGATGTAATAACAGCACAATCTCTAAACAGCATTCAGAGCTGAGGAAGTGAAGACAGGAAGCCGCTCCCAGCACAAAGTATCATCCACCACCATGTGTGTTGTAGGAATACTCTTACCGGACTGAGTGGACCCTCAAATTAATGAGTGGTCAAATGAGCATGATCAATCAATCCCGTGGCAGGTCAGCGTATGGTGGTGGGGGGGGGGGGAGCTATCCTCCGGACAATCCATTTCCCTGGTGCGTTCGAATGAGATATGAAAAACCTTCCGGCTCTCACTAAATCCCCAGACCTCCAGTAATAACCTCGCAAGGAAAGAAGGGGAATCCAGTTGTGTGATATGTACAAACAATTGTATTGCATGAATCAATAGAAAGGTACTCACATGAAGGCTTTTGAAAACGAACATGTAAACAAAGATGGCCTCGGCGGGTGCGTGCTTGCGTGCGTCATGCGTGGCTGACGCGTTTCGTCATCACAGACGTTGTCAAAGGCATTTGATGTTGCTTTGATTTGGTTCATTCCAGATATTATAATTTATGTTTTAGGCGCTGCACTTGTTCACCTGTTTGTCTATCTGTGGATTTGGTTCATCCTGCTGTGCTGGCTGCCTTGTATATTCACTATTCTATTGATTTTTTATTAGCAATATTGAGTCATTGATTTTGGGTGGGTTATTCACATAACACCCATGTGCTCTTTATAAACAAGCGTGGCTCTGAATTCCCCTTTTTTTCTCTCATTTGGTGGTAAATAGTAATAGATCTCTCCTGATTTTTTTATGTTATCAACAAAAAATTGGCACAAAACAATGAAAAAAAAGTTGTTTTTTTTTTTCAAATTTAGCAGTTTTTTTTCTTGCTAATACCATAACCTACCACCAAACAACAACCGAAAACAAATTCTCCTGGTCCTGACGATTGCAGACCACATATGTTGTTTTAAAATGTAGTAGGGCCCCAAAACAATTTTGCAAATTTAGCTTTTTTATCATACCTAAAAACACTGAGACTGACACTGAGGCCCCTTTCACACATGTGGACCATTCAGATCCGCCTGTCAGTTTTTCAGGCGGATCTGAACGGATGCCCCATGCATCTCTATTGGGCATCGGATGTCAGCGGAGACATGTCCACTGACATCCGATCCGGTCCGTCAAATCCGCACGGATGGAAACCCTATTTTCCATCCGCCTGGCGGATCGGATGAGAATGGACAGGCGGTGTGTTGTGTATATTAATTGTTTTGCACAAAAGTTGTCGCTTCTACAAACTAGGGAATAGATTCATCTCATTTTTATTTATTTATTTATTTTTTTTACTAGTAATGGCGGCGATCAGTGATTTTTAGCGGGACTGTGACATTGGGCCGGACAGATCGGTCCCCTAACTGACACTTTTAAGGGGACCAGTGACGTTACTACTATAATCGGTGCTAAAAATATGCACTGTTACTGTACTAATGACACTGGCAGGGAAGGGGTTAACACCAGGGGCAATCAAAGGGTTAAGTGTGCTCCTAGGGAGTGCTTTCTAACTATGTGGGGGATGGACTTTAATAGATGAACACAGAGACCTGTGTTCCCAAAAAGTAGGAACACAGGATCCCTGTTCATCCATGACAAAAAGGTGGTCTGCCTGGTTTACATCGGCAGACAGCAATTCTGTGACTATGGGGAGCGATCGTGGGTGGCCGGCGGACCGGCTGATTGGCTCCCCCTCTGGCCAATCGGCACGCGCGCCCCCACTGTCTATTACAGGAGGAGACATACAAGTACGTCATTTTGCATAATAGAGCTGACCTGCCCCAGAAAAACTACGGCGGCTGGTCGGCAAGTGGTAAGAGAGCTCTTTATTATCTCTTACTACACTGGGATCCCACATAGCTGTAGGTTGCTTGAGCACAGGGGTGGTGGAGCCCTTTGGGATTTTCACAAGCATGAAGTGGGTCACTTTTTTCAATACTGTTTGATCTTCTTGGTGGACTTTAAATTTGGGACTTGCACTTTGGATACATACAGTATCTCACAAAAGTGAGTACACCCCTCACATTTTTGTAAATATTTTATTATATCTTTTCATGTGACAACACTGAAGAAATGACTTTTCTACAAGACTTTGCTAAAGTGTCCCCTCAAAATAACTTAACAAACAGGGGGGGGGGGGGTGTTGTATTGGTACTGGCTGCAGGGGATCTATTTTACTGCAGTCCTGGGAGGTGGGTAGGGGGTGGAACCATTGACAGCGTTCGGAGGCAGGTAGGGGCGGAGACAAGGGGTGACTCAGAATGGGGTAGTTCTTGCACCTATGCTCTGAGAAAAAAAAAGCCCTGGGTACTGTAAATGTGTGAAGCCCCCCTAAAGGATGAAAAAATAAATATTTTAAAGCAAGTTTTGCCTGCAGCAAAATTAGCGAAATTGTGAGTTTTGACCTGGTGACATTTTTTCGATGGTAAAATCGGTCATCCACCCCTAGAAATTAGAAAGCAAATCTAGGATTAGATGCCACCTGTGTGTACATTTGAGAGCGGATAGAATAATAAATATCTTAGACGACAAATTAATTAAAAAAAATCTTCTGCCATGTATTTAATTAAAAAGTACAGATGAACAGGATGTAAAGACATGAACATCAGTAATCAGCAAGATAACATTGATATTTAACACTAATAAGGGAAAATATCATAACCAGTCTTGTTGGAGCTTCAAAACACGAAATATATTTCATTTATTGTGACAATCCTTGCCAGTATCAGATTGGATGATGTTTTATCTAGTCCAATTATTTCCCAGGACATGGGTTCTTAAAGGGTAACTCCCCCACTTTTGTGGGTAAAAAAAAAAAAGAAATAATATAGCGTATACAATTGCAACACAAGTCATATTCTAATTGAATGTTTTTATTACTTATTTTTTGGGATATTAATAAATAACATTATATATTGTTAATATATATATATATATATATATATATATATATATATATATATATACATATACACGGTATATACAATATCTCACAAAAGTGAGTACAACTCTCACATTTTTGTAAATGTTATTAGGTTATTAGTATTAAATGTTATCCCAGAAGTCTGCATTAAGGTACAAGTCAGTTTTGAGCCTCCCCTGCAACACGAAAGTGAGTACAGCTCTCACATTTTTGTAAATGTTTTTATGTTATTAGTATTGAATGTTATCCCAGAAGTCTGCATTAAGGTACAAGTCAGTTTTGAGCCTCCCCTCTGGGAGGCTCAACATGATATATTATTACATTTTATATATATATATATATATATATATATATATATATATATATATATATATATATACATATACACAGTATACACAGTATATACCCCCCCTGTTAGAAAAAAAACCCTAGGCTCACACTTAACCCTTTGATCACCCCTGAGTTAACCCCTTCCCTGCCAGTGTCATTATTACAGTAATTTACATATGCATATTTATAGCACTGATTACTGTAGTGATGTCACTGGTCCCCCCAAAAGTGTCAAAAATGTCAGTTAGGGGTCCAATCTGTCCGCTGCAATGTCACAGTCCTGCTAAAAAAACGCAGATCGCCGCCATTACTAGTAAAAAAATAAATAAATAAATAAAAATGACATAAATCTTTCCCCTAGTTTGTAGATGCGATAACTTTTGCGCAAACCAATCAAAATACGCTTATTGGTATTTTTTTTAATTTTTTTTTACTAAAGATATGTAGCAAAATTCAAATTGGCCTAAAAGGATGAAAAAAATTTGATTTTTAAATTTTTTTATTGGGAATGTTATTTAGCAGAGAGTGAAAAATATATATATTTTTTTCAGAATTGTCGCTCTTTTTTTGTTTATAGCGCAGCAAATAAAAATTGCACAGGTGATCAAATACCACCAAAAGAAAACTCTATTTATGGGGAAAAAAAAGGACATTCATTTTATTTAGGTACAGCGTCGCATGACAATTGTCAGTTAAAATAACGCAGTGCCAAATTGCAAAAAATGGCCTGGTCATTAAGGGGACTAAACCTTTCGGTCCAGAAGTGGTTAAAAGGCGCGGTTTGCCATGATTGTCGTCCTGTCGGTGGGACTCAAATGTTTAGGGATGCCATTGATGGGAAGGATGGGGCTTCTGATGTGATGAGAAAATTCTATGATAGGGGGATGATGCTGATGTGATAGGGGATGGGGACTCTGACATGGTGGAGGGGGACTCTAATCTGATAGGAAACCTCTGATCTGAAGAGGGGTTTCTAATGTAACATTAAAGCACTAAAACCCAAAACCAAAAATGTAATATATTGTAGCTTACCAATCATTAGATGTGGTGGCTGCATTCGTTTTCCTTTTTTAGGCTTTTTTTCCTCTGTTTTCAGCTGATGAGCTAGCCAGTAACACACCTACTGTATTAAAGTGCCCCCCTCTGGATGAAGGAGCACATGGAGCACCTTTGGATAGCAGCGTTGTCAGTCTGGGGCAAGGGGAGTGTATTAGAGTGCCCCCACTCTGGATGAAGGAGCACATGGAGCACCTTTGGATAGCAGCGTTGTCAGTCTGGTGCAAGGGGAGTGTATTAGAGTGCCCCCACTCTGGATGAAGGAGCACATGGTGCACCTTTGGATAGCAGCGTTGTCAGTCTGGGGCAAGGGGAGTGTATTAGAGTGCCCCACTCTGGATGAAGGAGCACATGGAGCACCTTTGGATAGCAGCGTTGTCAGTCTGGGGCAAGGGGAGTGTATTAGAGTGCCCCCACTCTGGATGAAGGAGCACATGGAGCACCTTTGGATAGCGGCGTTGTCAGTCTGGGGCAAGGGGAGTGTATTAGAGTGCCCCCACTCTGGATGAAGGAGCACATGGTGCACCTTTGGATAGCAGCGTTGTCAGTCTGGGGCAAGGGGAGTGTATTAGAGTGCCCCCACTCTGGATGAAGGAGCACATGGAGCACCTTTGGATAGCAGCGTTGTCAGTCTGGGGCAAGTGGAGTGTATTAGAGTGGCCCCACTCTGGATGAAGGAGCACATGGAGCACCTTTGGATAGCAGCGTTGTCAGTCTGGGGCAAGGGGAATGTATTAGAGTGCCCCCACTCTGGATGAAGGAGCACATGGTGCACCTTTGGATAGCAGCGTTGTCAGTCTGGGGCAAGGGGAGTGTATTAGAGTGCCCCCACTCTGGATGAAGGAGCACATGGAGCACCTTTGGATAGCAGCGTTGTCAGTCTTGGGCAAGGGGAGTGTATTAGAGTGCCCCCACTCTGGATGAAGGAGCACATGGAGCACCTTTGGATAGCAGCGTTGTCAGTCTGGGGCAAGGGGAGTGTATTAGAGTGCCCCCACTCTGGATGAAGGAGCACATGGAGCACCTTTGGATAGCAGCGTTGTCAGTCTTGGGCAAGGGGAGTGTATTAGAGTGCCCCCACTCTGGATGAAGGAGCACATGGAGCACCTTTGGATAGCAGCGTTGTCAGTCTGGGGCAAGGGGAGTGTATTAGAGTGCCCCCACTCTGGATGAAGGAGCACATGGTGCACCTTTGGATAGCAGCGTTGTCAGTCTGGGGCAAGGGGAGTGTATTAGAGTGCCCCCACTCTGGATGAAGGAGCACATGGAGCACCTTTGGATAGCAGCGTTGTCAGTCTGGGGCAAGGGGAGTGTATTAGAGTGGCCCCACTCTGGATGAAGGAGCACATGGAGCACCTTTGGATAGCAGCGTTGTCAGTCTGGGGCAAGGGGACTGTATTAAAGTGCCCCCCTCTGGATGAAGGAGCACATGGAACACCTTTGGATAGCAGCTTTGTCAGTCTGGGGCAAGGGGAGTGTATTAGAGTGCCCCCACTCTGGATGAAGGAGCACATGGAGCACCTTTGGATAGCAGCGTTGTCAGTCTGGGGCAAGGGGACTGTATTAGAGTGCCCCCACTCTGGATGAAGGAGCACATGGAGCACCTTTGGATAGCAGCGTTGTCAGTCTGGGGCAAGGGGAGTGTATTAGAGTGCCCCCACTCTGGATGAAGGAGCACATGGTGCACCTTTGGATAGCAGCGTTGTCAGTCTGGGGCAAGGGGAGTGTATTAGAGTGCCCCCACTCTGGATGAAGGAGCACATGGAACACCTTTGGATAGCAGCGTTGTCAGTCTGGTGCAAGGGGAGTGTATTAGAGTGCCCCCACTCTGGATGAAGGAGCACATGGTGCACCTTTGGATAGCAGCGTTGTCAGTCTGGGGCAAGGGGAGTGTATTAGAGTGCCCCACTCTGGATGAAGGAGCACATGGAGCACCTTTGGATAGCAGCGTTGTCAGTCTGGGGCAAGGGGAGTGTATTAGAGTGCCCCCACTCTGGATGAAGGAGCACATGGAGCACCTTTGGATAGCGGCGTTGTCAGTCTGGGGCAAGGGGAGTGTATTAGAGTGCCCCCACTCTGGATGAAGGAGCACATGGTGCACCTTTGGATAGCAGCGTTGTCAGTCTGGGGCAAGGGGAGTGTATTAGAGTGCCCCCACTCTGGATGAAGGAGCACATGGAGCACCTTTGGATAGCAGCGTTGTCAGTCTTGGGCAAGGGGAGTGTATTAGAGTGCCCCCACTCTGGATGAAGGAGCACATGGAGCACCTTTGGATAGCAGCGTTGTCAGTCTGGGGCAAGGGGAGTGTATTAGAGTGCCCCCACTCTGGATGAAGGAGCACATGGAGCACCTTTGGATAGCAGCGTTGTCAGTCTGGGGCAAGGGGAGTGTATTAGAGTGGCCCCACTCTGGATGAAGGAGCACATGGAGCACCTTTGGATAGCAGCGTTGTCAGTCTGGGGCAAGGGGACTGTATTAAAGTGCCCCCCTCTGGATGAAGGAGCACATGGAACACCTTTGGATAGCAGCTTTGTCAGTCTGGGGCAAGGGGAGTGTATTAGAGTGCCCCCACTCTGGATGAAGGAGCACATGGTGCACCTTTGGATAGCAGCGTTGTCAGTCTTGGGCAAGGGGAGTGTATTAGAGTGCCCCACTCTGGATGAAGGAGCACATGGAACACCTTTGGATAGCAGCGTTGTCAGTCTGGTGCAAGGGGAGTGTATTAGAGTGCCCCCACTCTGGATGAAGGAGCACATGGTGCACCTTTGGATAGCAGCGTTGTCAGTCTGGGGCAAGGGGAGTGTATTAGAGTGCCCCACTCTGGATGAAGGAGCACATGGAGCACCTTTGGATAGCAGCGTTGTCAGTCTGGGGCAAGGGGAGTGTATTAGAGTGCCCCCACTCTGGATGAAGGAGCACATGGAGCACCTTTGGATAGCGGCGTTGTCAGTCTGGGGCAAGGGGAGTGTATTAGAGTGCCCCCACTCTGGATGAAGGAGCACATGGTGCACCTTTGGATAGCAGCGTTGTCAGTCTGGGGCAAGGGGAGTGTATTAGAGTGCCCCCACTCTGGATGAAGGAGCACATGGAGCACCTTTGGATAGCAGCGTTGTCAGTCTGGGGCAAGTGGAGTGTATTAGAGTGGCCCCACTCTGGATGAAGGAGCACATGGAGCACCATTGGATAGCAGCGTTGTCAGTCTAGGGCAAGGGGAGTGTATTAGAGTGCCCCCACTCTGGATGAAGGAGCACATGGTGCACCTTTGGATAGCAGCGTTGTCAGTCTGGGGCAAGGGGAGTGTATTAGAGTGCCCCCACTCTGGATGAAGGAGCACATGGAGCACCTTTGGATAGCAGCGTTGTCAGTCTGGGGCAAGGGGAGTGTATTAGAGTGCCCCCCCTCTGGATGAAGGAGCACATGGAGCACCTTTGGATAGCAGCGTTGTCAGTCTTGGGCAAGGGGAGTGTATTAGAGTGCCCCCACTCTGGATGAAGGAGCACATGGTGCACCTTTGGATAGCAGCGTTGTCAGTCTGGGGCAAGGGGAGTGTATTAGAGTGCCCCCACTCTGGATGAAGGAGTACATGGAACACCTTTGGATAGCAGCGTTGTCAGTCTGGGGCAAGGGGAGTGTATTAGAGTGCCCCCACTCTGGATGAAGGAGCACATGGAGCACCTTTGGATAGCAGCGTTGTCGGTCTTGGGCAAGGGGAGTGTATTAGAGTGCCCCACTCTGGATGAAGGAGCACATGGAGCACCTTTGGATAGCAGCGTTGTCAGTCTTGGGCAAGGGGAGTGTATTAGAGTGCCCCACTCTGGATGAAGGAGCACATGGAGCACCTTTGGATAGCAGCGTTGTCAGTCTGGGGCAAGGGGAGTGTATTAGAGTGCCCCCACTCTGGATGAAGGAGCACATGGAGCACCTTTGGATAGCAGCGTTGTCAGTCTGGGGCAAGGGGAGTGTATTAGAGTGCCCCCACTCTGGATGAAGGAGCACATGGAGCACCTTTGGATAGCAGCGTTGTCAGTCTGGGGCAAGGGGAGTGTATTAGAGTGCCCCCACTCTGGATGAAGGAGCACATGGAGCACCTTTGGATAGCAGCGTTGTCAGTCTTGGGCAAGGGGAGTGTATTAGAGTGCCCCCACTCTGGATGAAGGAGCACATGGAGCACCTTTGGATAGCAGCGTTGTCAGTCTGGGGCAAGGGGAGTGTATTAGAGTGCCCCCACTCTGGATGAAGGAGCACATGGTGCACCTTTGGATAGCAGCGTTGTCAGTCTGGGGCAAGGGGAGTGTATTAGAGTGCCCCCACTCTGGATGAAGGAGCACATGGAGCACCTTTAGATAGCAGCGTTGTCAGTCTGGGGCAAGGGGAGTGTATTAGAGTGGCCCCACTCTGGATGAAGGAGCACATGGAGCACCTTTGGATAGCAGCGTTGTCAGTCTGGGGCAAGGGGACTGTATTAAAGTGCCCCCCTCTGGATGAAGGAGCACATGGAACACCTTTGGATAGCAGCTTTGTCAGTCTGGGGCAAGGGGAGTGTATTAGAGTGCCCCCACTCTGGATGAAGGAGCACATGGAGCACCTTTGGATAGCAGCGTTGTCAGTCTGGGGCAAGGGGACTGTATTAGAGTACCCCCACTCTGGATGAAGGAGCACATGGAGCACCTTTGGATAGCAGCGTTGTCAGTCTGGGGCAAGGGGAGTGTATTAGAGTGCCCCCACTCTGGATGAAGGAGCACATGGTGCACCTTTGGATAGCAGCGTTGTCAGTCTGGGGCAAGGGGAGTGTATTAGAGTGCCCCCACTCTGGATGAAGGAGCACATGGTGCACCTTTGGATAGCAGCGTTGTCAGTCTGGGGCAAGGGGAGTGTATTAGAGTGCCCCCACTCTGGATGAAGGAGCACATGGAACACCTTTGGATAGCAGCGTTGTCAGTCTGGTGCAAGGGGAGTGTATTAGAGTGCCCCCACTCTGGATGAAGGAGCACATGGTGCACCTTTGGATAGCAGCGTTGTCAGTCTGGGGCAAGGGGAGTGTATTAGAGTGCCCCACTCTGGATGAAGGAGCACATGGAGCACCTTTGGATAGCAGCGTTGTCAGTCTGGGGCAAGGGGAGTGTATTAGAGTGCCCCCACTCTGGATGAAGGAGCACATGGAGCACCTTTGGATAGCGGCGTTGTCAGTCTGGGGCAAGGGGAGTGTATTAGAGTGCCCCCACTCTGGATGAAGGAGCACATGGTGCACCTTTGGATAGCAGCGTTGTCAGTCTGGGGCAAGGGGAGTGTATTAGAGTGCCCCCACTCTGGATGAAGGAGCACATGGAGCACCTTTGGATAGCAGCGTTGTCAGTCTGGGGCAAGGGGAGTGTATTATAGTGGCCCCACTCTGGATGAAGGAGCACATGGAGCACCTTTGGATAGCAGCGTTGTCAGTCTGGGGCAAGGGGAGTGTATTAGAGTGCCCCCACTCTGGATGAAGGAGCACATGGTGCACCTTTGGATAGCAGCGTTGTCAGTCTGGGGCAAGGGGAGTGTATTAGAGTGCCCCCACTCTGGATGAAGGAGCACATGGAGCACCTTTGGATAGCAGCGTTGTCAGTCTGGGGCAAGGGGAGTGTATTAGAGTGCCCCCCCTCTGGATGAAGGAGCACATGGAGCACCTTTGGATAGCAGCGTTGTCAGTCTTGGGCAAGGGGAGTGTATTAGAGTGCCCCCACTCTGGATGAAGGAACACATGGTGCACCTTTGGATAGCAGCGTTGTCAGTCTGGGGCAAGGGGAGTGTATTAGAGTGCCCCCACTCTGGATGAAGGAGTACATGGAGCACCTTTGGATAGCAGCGTTGTCAGTCTGGGGCAAGGGGAGTGTATTAGAGTGCCCCCACTCTGGATGAAGGAGCACATGGAGCACCTTTGGATAGCAGCGTTGTCGGTCTTGGGCAAGGGGAGTGTATTAGAGTGCCCCACTCTGGATGAAGGAGCACATGGAGCACCTTTGGATAGCAGCGTTGTCAGTCTTGGGCAAGGGGAGTGTATTAGAGTGCCCCACTCTGGATGAAGGAGCACATGGAGCACCTTTGGATAGCAGCGTTGTCAGTCTGGGGCAAGGGGAGTGTATTAGAGTGCCCCCACTCTGGATGAAGGAGCACATGGAGCACCTTTGGATAGCAGCGTTGTCAGTCTGGGGCAAGGGGAGTGTATTAGAGTGCCCCCACTCTGGATGAAGGAGCACATGGAGCACCTTTGGATAGCAGCGTTGTCAGTCTGGGGCAAGGGGAGTGTATTAGAGTGCCCCCACTCTGGATGAAGGAGCACATGGAGCACCTTTGGATAGCAGCGTTGTCAGTCTTGGGCAAGGGGAGTGTATTAGAGTGCCCCCACTCTGGATGAAGGAGCACATGGAGCACCTTTGGATAGCAGCGTTGTCAGTCTGGGGCAAGGGGAGTGTATTAGAGTGCCCCCACTCTGGATGAAGGAGCACATGGTGCACCTTTGGATAGCAGCGTTGTCAGTCTGGGGCAAGGGGAGTGTATTAGAGTGCCCCCACTCTGGATGAAGGAGCACATGGAGCACCTTTGGATAGCAGCGCTGTCAGTCTGGGGCAAGGGGAGTGTATTAGAGTGGCCCCACTCTGGATGAAGGAGCACATGGAGCACCTTTGGATAGCAGCGTTGTCAGTCTGGGGCAAGGGGAGTGTATTAGAGTGCCCCCACTCTGGATGAAGGAGCACATGGTGCACCTTTGGATAGCAGCGTTGTCAGTCTGGGGCAAGGGGAGTGTATTAGAGTGCCCCCACTCTGGATGAAGGAGCACATGGAGCACCTTTGAATAGCAGCGTTGTCAGTCTGGGGCAAGGGGAGTGTATTAGAGTGCCCCCCCTCTGGATGAAGGAGCACATGGAGCACCTTTGGATAGCAGCGTTGTCAGTCTTGGGCAAGGGGAGTGTATTAGAGTGCCCCCACTCTGGATGAAGGAGCACATGGTGCACCTTTGGATAGCAGCGTTGTCAGTCTGGGGCAAGGGGAGTGTATTAGAGTGCCCCCACTCTGGATGAAGGAGTACATGGAGCACCTTTGGATAGCAGCGTTGTCAATCTGGGGCAAGGGGAGTGTATTAGAGTGCCCCCACTCTGGATGAAGGAGCACATGGAGCACCTTTGGATAGCAGCGTTGTCGGTCTTGGGCAAGGGGAGTGTATTAGAGTGCCCCACTCTGGATGAAGGAGCACATGGAGCACCTTTGGATAGCAGCGTTGTCAGTCTTGGGCAAGGGGAGTGTATTAGAGTGCCCCACTCTGGATGAAGGAGCACATGGAGCACCTTTGGATAGCAGCGTTGTCAGTCTGGGGCAAGGGGAGTGTATTAGAGTGCCCCCACTCTGGATGAAGGAGCACATGGTGCACCTTTGGATAGCAGCGTTGTCAGTCTGGGGCAAGGGGAGTGTATTAGAGTGCCCCCACTCTGGATGAAGGAGCACATGGAGCACCTTTGGATAGCAGCGTTGTCAGTCTGGGGCAAGGGGAGTGTATTAGAGTGGCCCCACTCTGGATGAAGGAGCACATGGAGCACCTTTGGATAGCAGCGTTGTCAGTCTGGGGCAAGGGGAGTGTATTAGAGTGCCCCCACTCTGGATGAAGGAGCACATGGTGCACCTTTGGATAGCAGCGTTGTCAGTCTGGGGCAAGGGCAGTGTATTAGAGTGCCCCCACTCTGGATGAAGGAGCACATGGAGCACCTTTGGATAGCAGCGTTGTCAGTCTGGGGCAAGGGGAGTGTATTAGAGTGCCCCCCCTCTGGATGAAGGAGCACATGGAGCACCTTTGGATAGCAGCGTTGTCAGTCTTGGGCAAGGGGAGTGTATTAGAGTGCCCCCACTCTGGATGAAGGAGCACATGGTGCACCTTTGGATAGCAGCGTTGTCAGTCTGGGGCAAGGGGAGTGTATTAGAGTGCCCCCACTCTGGATGAAGGAGTACATGGAGCACCTTTGGATAGCAGCGTTGTCAATCTGGGGCAAGGGGAGTGTATTAGAGTGCCCCCACTCTGGATGAAGGAGCACATGGAGCACCTTTGGATAGCAGCGTTGTCGGTCTTGGGCAAGGGGAGTGTATTAGAGTGCCCCACTCTGGATGAAGGAGCACATGGAGCACCTTTGGATAGCAGCGTTGTCAGTCTTGGGCAAGGGGAGTGTATTAGAGTGCCCCACTCTGGATGAAGGAGCACATGGAGCACCTTTGGATAGCAGCGTTGTCAGTCTGGGGCAAGGGGAGTGTATTAGAGTGCCCCCACTCTGGATGAAGGAGTACATGGAGCACCTTTGGATAGCAGCGTTGTCAGTCTGGGGCAAGGGGAGTGTATTGGAGTGCCCCCACTCTGGATGAAGGAGCACATGGAGCACCTTTGGATAGCAGCGTTGTCAGTCTGGGGCAAGGGGAGTGTATTAGAGTGCCCCACTCTGGATGAAGGAGTACATGGAGCACCTTTGGATAGCAGTGTTGTCAGTCTGGGGCGAGGGGAGTGTTAGATGTACAAGCAGATTTAGATACGCTAACAAACTGAAGCCAAACTCCAGTTAACACTTTTTATTCAGTTGCATCATCAATTTTTTTTATTCCTTTTGGGAAAAAGGTTTTACATAAGTTAAAAAAGCTGATAATTGTAAGCACCTCTACAAACGGTAAATGGTTTGCCTCATCCCTACATCTGCAAGAGGGCTTGTTCTTTTGAAAAACAACAGACTTACTGGCTGGATCACCAGATTAAATTTAAGGAAAGGGAGCCTAAAAAAGAAAATGAATGCAGCCTTCATATCTAAGGACTGGCAAGCTGCAATATGATATATGTTTTCTTTTGGGTTTAATTGCACTTTAATTTCATCAAGGCGGTTGTGTGCATCATCTCAAGTTCAGGTTTCCTATTGATGGGAAGTAACTTTTATATCAGTAGTGCCTCAAGATTTGTTTGTACTTTTTAAGGGGCATTCAAAAGCAAGAATTCCCCTAAAGGCGGGACTTCACAGGCAATCATCCATCCAACAAAGTATACTACAAAATGATAAAAATGAATAAAGTTTCTTGAAACATAGTAAAATCGCATGGAGTGGTACATCAACAAATAAGTAATATAAAAACACACATTAATGCAGCTAGCAAAATACATCACAGATGAGAAACAAAAAGTTAAGCACAAAAGTTCCAGAAAAATGAACTGACGCGTTTCGGGCGTGGCCTTCCTCAAAGGTCAACTGGAACTCATCTCGCTTTAGTTACTCAATTCAGGTGTATAGGGCTGCATATGGATGTTGCTACACTTAAACAGTGGTGTAGCACAGAAAAAGACGCCAGTTGTAGCCGGGGCAAGGAAAGGGTCTTCAAAATACGAAATGCATCTGAGTAGGAAGATATGAGTAATACCCAGATACATTGGGTCAGTGTAACCTCACGGTCAATCCCACAAGGATCCCGGAAGGCCCACAATGGGCGTAGTAATATAATTCCAGATAATTATATGATGCCCTCGTATAAGAATGAGTATATTCGTATCAGGCAGCAGGTAAAGGTTTCTAGGAAGACCCTTCTGCTGCGGGACAGTACTTGCTTCCACCGGCTCGGCAAGGGGGGGCATGGTGAAAAAAGTTAAGAAACACTAACCTACACCATAGGGACCTCCTTGGGTCTATCGGTCAGTGAGAAACTGCTATACTTCTAGCCTAACTGAACTGTGAAAAAACACCTATTCAGCCTAGGCCTTCAAAATGCAAATGCCCCTATTATATCCTGATTTTTTTAGTTGCTTAATTACTCATTCACTGAACTTGGCCGAAACACCCCGCCAAAATAATTTACTGCTTTATGATATCACTCCGGAGATAAATCTGCCCGTGGTTGGAAAATAAAAGCCTTTAAGCCCTCCATTATACCCCCTCAGCTGTGGGTTTATGTTGAGAACAATCTCTTTTCTCCTTTGTCCCTCTTCCCGGCATTATAAAGTGTGTGTGTGGAGAGCTTTACTCAAAAATCCATAAGACGAAAACTAATAACGCCTTCATATTTTTTCGGCTGGTAAAATTTACATTCGAGAGACTGCTGTGCATTGTTGTAACGGTGCCGAGTGACTCAGCCCGTGTTATGACATAAAAATGTATTTTCTTTTCAGAACTCGCAGCTATTACAAGTGAAAATATTAACAGTCTAACCAAACCAAAGAGCCCTGGAAATTCCAGAAATCAATTTGTCTCAACTGCAAATAAGAGGAGTCTACGAGAGTGGAATACAATAGCCAAAGACAGAATGGTGGGGTGGTCTGAGAGACATGCAGGCTTATTCAGTAAGAAGGAGAACAGAGTAGAGTTCACTGTGGCCAAGAACAGTCTTAAGGCCCATACAAACGATAAGAAAATCTGAAGGGAAATTTCGTCCGACGACCGATTTGCCGATTTTCGGGTTGTTAGTATGGTGCTTTCGACAGTTGACTCCGACTTTTCGGCTGACAAAATCCTGATGTGCAGGCTATAAAATTTTTGTTGTCCGTAATACAACGTACGATTTTCGCCTCATTAGTACAGATTTCGACGGAAAAAAATCTTAAGAGCAAGACTAGGCATGCTCAGAGACGAAAGAACACATAGAAAGCAATCCAACACGTGACATCACTTCTGAAGTAGAATTCTGTCGTACGGGAAAATTCGTATGAAAATAACCTCTTCACTTTCCACATCAGACAAGCATGCCACAAAAAACGGACGACAGATCGTTCGATAATCTGATCGTGTGTACGGGGCTTTAGGTGTTTGGGGCCTGTGTGACTGTCCAGGTCAGTAGTTTGTGAACCTCAAACTGTGACACCAGGTTTGTTGAGAAAAAAGACCAAAACAAAAAGGCCTCTCCAAGTCAGCTGCATTGCATAGTAAACCCTGTTAGAGCTGAAAGTACTCACATGGCTTTACCCATCACAAGTCCCAAAAGTAAGAGAACTATTCCCCATTTCAAGATAGTTGGTGGAACCATGAAAACCAATCCTCTCTATGTCCCATGGCCAACGGTAGATCAATGGAAGCATGAAAGCCATGGGTTCCATAGAGTAGGAAAGAACAAATCCCAAACGGGACTAGCAATAGGGGAAAGGGATGTTGCGATACCCGAGACTTTGTAACACTAACGAGTCACATGACACGGGGGAGGGAAAATGGCTAAATGGACCCAACTTGGACATTGTCACTTAGTGGTGTACTCACTTTTGTTGCCAGTGGTTTAGACATTAATGGCTGTGTGCTGAGTTATTTTGAGGGGACAGCAGATTTACACTGATATACAAGCTGTACACTCACTACTCACTGTAGCCAAGGACAGCCTTAGGTGTTTGGGACCTGAGTGACTGTCCAGGTCAGTAGTTTGTGAACCTCAAAATGTGACACTAGGTTTGTTGAGAAATAAGACCAAAACAAAAAGGCCTCTCCAAGTCAGCTGCATTGCATAGTAAACCCTGTTAGAGCTGAAAGTACTCACATGGCTTTATCGATCACAAGTCCCAAAAGTAAGAGAACTATTCCCCATTTCAAGATAGTTGATGGAACCATGAAAACCAATCCTCTCTATGTTCCATGGCCAACGGTAGATCAATGGAAGCATGAAAGCCATGGGTTCCATAGAGTAGGAAAGAATAAATCCCAAACAGGACTAGCAATAGGGGAAAAGGGACGTTGCAATACCAGAGACCTTGTAACACTAACGAGTCACATGACACGGGGGGAGGGAAAATGGCTAAATGGGCCCAACTTGGACATTGTCACTTAGGGGTGTACTCGCTTTTGTTGCCAGATGTTTAGACATTAATGGCTGTGTGCTGAGTTATTTTGAGGGGACAGCACATTTACACTGTTATACAAGCTGTACACTCACTACTCACTGTAGCCAAGGACAGCCTTAGGTGTTTGGGGCCTGTGTGACTGTCCAGGTCAGTAGTTTGTGAACCTCAAAATGTGAGACACCAGGTTTGTTGAGAAATAAGACCAAAACGAAAAGGCCTCTCCAAGTCAACTGCATTGCATAGTAAACCCTGTTAGAGCAGAAAGTACTATCACGGCTCTTTCCATCACAAGTCCCCAAAGTAAGAGAACCCATTTCAAGATAGTTGGTGGAACCATGAAAACCATTCCTCTCAATGTCCCATGGCCAACGGTACATCAATGGAAGCATGAAAGCCACTGGTTCCATAGAGTAGGAAAGAACAAATCCCAAATGGGACTAGCAATCGGGGAAAGGGACGTTGCGATACAAGAGAAATTAAATAGGAATTGTTTAATCCAAAAATATATAAAAAAAATATTTTATTAATTTGAAGTAAAAGGTCTGTATGCTACAATCACATCACAAAATCATCATAGTAGCACATTGATTATGCCAAACATTAAAACAACAGACATTTTAAACAATCCAAAAAATCACTTAATGTACAGCATGACATATGGACTCCAAAACCCCTACGCGTTTCGACCAGAAGTCTTCTTCTGGGGGTATATTTATAACCATATCTGTGTGTATAATAAAACAGACAGGTAGTATACATAGTGTGACAAAATTACAACCACATTGGAAAATCTTAAACACAAAAATCCAAAAAGGAAACATTCATAACAATTTTTGTTTATATATGTAAATCCCAAAACTTACATCATATTGGATTACAAAAGAAGAAAAAATCTCTAAGTCAGGGTGCTGGGAGGATATGGATAGAGAACTGTGTGTGTGGGGGGGGGGGGGGGGGAACCCAAACTGAGTCTTTGCCACGGGTGAAAGAATGTCTAGCTTCACCACTGCCTCCACCGATCCAACGCAAACTCCATTAGAACCTTCTTAGGACAGTATGAGAAGGTATTCACATGTCTTATTCCAACAAATATCCCAAAATCTGAAGATTATTATTTATTTTTTCTAGATAGTGGGTGGAGCTATACAAAGCAGTCCTTAATGTATAACTAAAGGCAAAACATTTTTTAGTTTTGAGCAGCATGGAGATGGATTAGAATACATGTCATGTTTTTATTGCTTCCTCTACCCCTGTTAAGGAGATTTCCTCTCTCTATTTGTCCTGTTTAACATTATCTTTCAAAGTATCAGTAAAAGAACATCCCAAATTTTGGGCTGTCCGCAGGGCAGTAATATAGGGGGACCTGGGGGCCTCCCTGACTCCCTTAATTTGCAGGGTTTTCCTCTCACCTCCTGTTTTGGCTATGGAACGAGAAGTGAAGGGAAATCTCCCCAATGGGACACAGATGGCAAAAAACGGACATGGATTAACCTCCCTTTACTCTATACAAAATGGAAAAGTAAGGTTTTGCCCGTAGTTACACTTTAATGCCATATGGCCAACTGTGCATCCATAGAAGCATGGAAACCAAGATTTCTATGGAGTAAGGCTTGGGACCCAACAAGAATGTAAGACCCAAAATGTTATCGTGAGAAGGGCCTATGGAAACAAATCGCTTTCCACTGGTCCAGAGATTAGCACATCAGTGCCTTTTTAGGACAGTATAAATTTATGGGGTATTCACATGTCTTATTCCAACACATATCCCCATCCCAAGGTAATGGGTGAAGCCCTACAGATATTTCCTTAATGCCCCATGGCCAACTGTACATCCATGGAGGCATGAAAAAAAATGGCTTCTATATGAAGTAAGGCTTGGAACCCAATAAAAAAAACATGACCCAGAAGGTTAGCATGAGGAGGGATCAAAGGAACCAAAAAAAAAATTCCATTGATCCAGAGAATAACAAATTAGAACCTTCTTAGGACAGCATAAGGAGATATTCACATGTCTTATTCCAACAAATATCCCATATAGCTCATTTCAAGATAATGGCTGGAGCCATGCAAATCATTCCTTGATGTTCCAGGACCAACTATGGAAGTAACTAACAGGTACATCCATGGAAGCACTTGGGGCCCAACAAGAAGGCATGACCCAGAAGGTTATCATGAGAAAGGACTAAAGGAACGAAAAAGCCTTCCACTGATTCAGAGAATAGCACATTAGAATCTTCCTAGGACAGTAAAATAAGTATTTACTGGTATTCTTCCAACACATATTTTAAAAAATGATTATTCCTCATGTTAAGATGGTGGGTGGAGCCATTAAAATAAAACCTTTATGCCCCATGGCCAACATGAATATGGCCACACAAACCATGGCTTCTATAGAACCAAAAAGCCTTCAACTGATCTATTGAATAGCACATTAGAGCCTTCTTAAGACAGTATACGTTTATAGGGTATTCATATGCCCTGTTTTAACATATATTTCCAAAAAAAGAGGACTTTTCCTCATTTCAAGATAGTGGGTGGGGCCATATAAAACTTTCCTTAATGCCCCAAGACCAACTGTACATCCAAACCTGTTGTAACAGATAGCGCCTTCTAAAGTCATTTATTCCAAACTGCATACAGATGTTTTGGTTTTGTTGGCCATCATCAGTGCAGTGCATAGAAATGATGGCTTCTATTGAGTAGGGCTTAGGACCCAGTAAGAAAGTATTATCCCAGAAGGTCTTTGTGAGTATAGGTATAGCAACGTTTAGGTATGGGATTTTTACATAGTTAAATTGGTCCATCTTGGACCAATGTAAGTATGTATGTGCCATACCTGTGGGATCCCTGGGGAAGCTGGAAATTACTGTAATAGACAATGCTACTACAGTGATCTCCACTATCTTCTGGGTCCCTTATAGTCTAAACCAAGGGTGTCAAACTCAATTTCTGCAGAGACTACATAAGCATTATGGTTGCCCTCAAAGAGTCGGTTATATCTGTAAGATTATATGTCCAGAGCACCCCACACCCCCTTACACCCTTACATGAGATGTTAAGAGTCCCCCCCACCATCAGAAGTCAAGAGTCACCCACCTTTCCTTACATCGCAATGCACCCCCTTACCTTGTGCTGCTGCCAGGAAGAAGATGCGGGTGAATCTGGAAAGAAGAAAGTGCAGGGTCAAGAAGAGTACCAGAGGAGGGCTGGAGTCAGCTTTGAAAGTCTGCTAAATGCTGAGATCAGGGGAGGCAGAGACAAGGTGGTGTTGCGGCTGCACAGAGAGGTGCAGGATCTGCAGGAGGAGTTCTGCCCTCCTCTCTGCTGCAGACTACTCAGAAGGGGGGGGGGGGTGGTCAAAGGCGAGCCTTTCTGCAGCTGCACAGAGAAGCGCTGGATCTGGCAAAGGAGTTCTGTCCTCTCTGCTGGGGTGGGGGGCATAAACAAGGTGGGTGCTGCAGCTGCAGGAGAGGTGCGAGGGCCACATAAAATGGCCTGGGGAGCCGCATTCGGCCCGCGGGCCTTGTGTTTGACACCTGTGTTCTAGACTGACATGCTAGCTTTAAAATGACACAATCATATAAATCCTGAGGCATGTGCAGTTCTTGGTTGTGTTCCTCAATGTCTGATACAGATCAGCCCCTGCTGCAGCCTCTTACCTTGTGACTTGGAAGTAACAAGTTGTTGCAATGTTGCAGTCTCATCACTGTGGAAGAGGAGACTGAGAAAATGCTTTCTCCTACCTGCAGCAGATTCATGACACCATCTTAGCCTAAGCAATGTCAATGGACTGGATCCTAATGACTGTTTTTATTGATAGGAAGTGGAGTTTTTTTTTGATGAAATATTACTGTTGCTGTTAATTGTGACATATCAGGAATTTACTCATGCAGACTTGTAAAGTTACTAAAAGGTCCACTTTAAAGAGGTTGTAAACTCATTTTTTTTTTCCCAACCTGAAAGAGAAACATATAATGAGCTAGTGTGCATCGCATACTAGCTCATTATGAAATACTTACCTTAGAACGAGCCCCCGCCGTGCCGCCCGCTTACCTGTACATATTCAGTCGCCCGTCTTCCGGGATCGCGGCATCCGTCCATCTGATTGGCCGGACCCGCGATAACGTCACTCCCGCGCTTGCGCGCGGGAGCCGCCGTTCACGGCGTAGGGCTCTGAAGGAACGGCACGGGTGGCCGTTCCTTCAGAGCGCATGCGCCGATGACGTCATCGGCTGCATGCAATGTAATTATCTCCTAAACGGTATTTCCTAAACGGTATCTCCTAAACGGTAAGCTTTATCATAGGCTTACCTATAGGTAAAAGTTGCAGAGTAGGGTTTACTTCCTCTTTAAAGTGCAGTCATTAGACTGTAAAGTCCATAAATCTATGGGTTCCTTTAGCACTGACTTTGGGCCAATCATTTTTACTGGTCATCTTTTAAGTGTAAAATTCTATGTTGCTAATTATATCCTCTATAAAATAATGCGGGGGCTACTCATTAGTATTGAAAACCAGCTAGGATGCCATTACGCTTAGCTGACAAGGCACCTGGGGATGTCTCATCCTAGAATGTGCTGTGTATCATGCATCGGGACCTTTTTTTTTTAACAAAGTGCCAGCATTTTTTTAAAAGAAATTTTCAAACATTGGCAGCTTGGTAAAGCAATGTTTTCTTCATCATGTGTGCGTAGTGCGGTTGACTGATGCGCTTTATGCCCTAGTCACGGTGCTACGAGTTTATCAGATGATGTTCCAAAGGGTATTTGATGGGCCTCATTGGGTTTTTACTGGCAGACAGGCAATCTGTTCCACCCTGGTTGTGTTGCTCACCCTGGAAATTTGCACTTGTACCGTTGGGCTATTCTGGCACCGAATTAGCATAGAAATTATGTATGCAGAAAGGATTGCTTGCCTGGTTGCATGATAACAAGCTTTTCCATTTACTGTTCATATCCCTACCCCGGAATGAGCTGTTGACACTGGAAAATCTTGATCAGTGTTTGCAACTAATTAATTTTGTAAAGAGAAACTATAATGGCTCAGGAACTTTTTTAAAAAGTTTTTTTTTTTTATGTATTTATTTATTTATTTTGTATTTATTTAAAAGCTTTGTTTTATAGATATTCCAAGGTGAACCTACACAAGTTTCTCTGACATAGGTTCAATTTTTCGGCACTTTTCCACTGCAAGTACCGGCTCGGCTCCACTCGGCCCTGCTTGGCTCGGTTTGGTTTTCCACTGCATGGTACCGCATGGTACGGTGTTGGAACGGTTTGCTTTTCCACTAAAGTAGTAAGTGGGTGGGATAACAACGATTCTCTGACCAATCAGTGGCTAGTAGTGACAAACAGTCAAGACTGCATGCAAAGGATTGTGGGATATGGTATCGGTACGGCCCTCTTGGAACCACAACCGAGGTGGTACTGTTTAAGCGAGCCGCACCTTTCGGTTCCATGTAGTGGAAAAGCACTGTTGTACCGTACCGTACCGTACCGTTCCAACACCGTACCATGCGGTTCCATGCAGTGGAAAAGCGCAAAAGCGAGCCGAACCGTTCGGTTCCATGCAGTGGAAAAGCGCCTTTTTTGCTATACTACGTAAAACCAAAACAAACAAAGATTTGGTTGGAGTTTTAGGTTTTCATGCATTGCACTTCCTAAGTGATTACTAGTTGATCTATTCTTGGGTGTTAAAGTGGTTGTAAACCCACTTCACACACTTTTACCTATAGGTAAGCCTATATTAAGGCTTACCTATAGGTGCTATATATATCTCCTAAACATGCACCGTTTAGGAGATATTTAGAGTGCATACTGCCGAACCCGGAAGCAGGACGGCCGGACATGTCGGCTGTCCTGTTGCTGAGAAGGCGGCACGGCGGAGGCTTCGTTTTAAGGTAAGTACTTCATAATGAGCTAGTATGCGATGCATACTAGCTCATTATGCCTTTCTCTTTACAGTGCTTTTTTTTTCCCGTTTTTTTTAGGGACTTTACTTCCTTTTTAAATTAGGAGTGCCCTTATACAAATGTGTATCTTGCTTAGGTGATTTGTTACAAATAATTATTGATTAAGAACATTAAATAAATCCAACGCATTTCCGGGGGGAAAGGTTCTCCTTCTTCAGGGTTAAAGTGTAACTAAAGCCAAAACTTTGGGTTGACATCTGAGCAGTAATAGAGGGGAAATCTTCAAATGAGGACACTAATCCTGCTGACCCTGGTGACATCCTGGGTTCCCTTACTTTAGATGGATGTTCTCTCACTTCCTGTTTTGGCTATGGGACAGGAAGTGAAGGGAAATCTCACCTATGGGACAAAGATGGCAGAAAAAAAAAAAAAAAAACAGTTGGGGGGTTATAACCTTCCCTTCCTCTATCCAAAATGGAAAAACAAAGATGTGGCTTTTGTTCTACTTTACCATTTGGAGGACAATCTTATTGGGGGGGGGGCTTACAATCAGTGGCGTAGCGTGGGGGGTGCAGGGGGGGGCGGCCGCACCGGGCGCAACATCTGGGGGGGGGGGGCACATCCTGCAGTGTCACTCTATCTGACATTATATATATTACTAACATGGTGTCAACACTGTTTGCGGCTGCCGTCATCTTTAGGCTGGAAGATAGCTGGTGGGCGCCCTATGGCTGGAAATTGCGGGTCGAGGCAGGGCGGAGCTGGACTGTGCCTCCCCCGCCCATTGGCGTAGTGTTGCAAGCCAAGCCCCGCCTGTCGGCGGCGTGTTCTGCACAGCTCAGTCAGCTCAGCGAATCAGCAGCCTTCTTTTCACTCAGCCGCCCGGCGCTGTCACAAGAATCATTCATCTCTATCTTTCCAGTTGTGGCACTCAGCCAGCACAGCGTGAAGAGTACTGAAGAGAGAGTTGTGAGAGGTGAGGTGAGACCCAAGAGAGATGTTTTTATGGACTGACAGACACACAAGGCATCTAGGGAGGCAGGAGGAGGAGGGGGGGGGAGCAGCCTGGACTGGAGAGCACTGACTGCAGTAAAGTGAAAGTGGAACTGTAGGGGAGGTCAGTATAGGTGTCAATGGGGCGTGGGTCAGTGAAGGGGGGTCAGTGTAGGTATCAGTAGGGGGGTTAGTGAAGGGGGGGTCAGTGTAGGTGTCAATGTGGGGAGGTCAGTGTAGGTTTCAATGTGGGGGGGGGGGGGTCAGTGTAGGTGTCAATGTGGGGGGGGGGTCAGTGTAGGTGTCAATGTGGGGGGTCAGTGTAGGGGAGTCAGTAAAGGGGTCAGTGGAGGGGGTCAGTGAAGGGGTCAATTTAGGGGAGTCAGTTAAGGGGTCAGTGGAGGGGGTCAGTGAAGGGGTCAATGTAGGGAGTCAGTGAAGGGGTCAGTGGAGGGGGTCAGTGAAGTGGTCAATGTAGGGGGGTCAGTGTAAGGGTTCAGTGAAGGGGGGTCAATGTAGGCGGGGTCAGTGTAGGTGTCAGTGTAGGTGTCAATGTGGGGGGGGGGGTCAGTGTAGGTGTCAGTGAAGGGGGTTCAGTGAAGTGGTCAATGTAGGGGGGTCAGTGTAAGGGTTCAGTGAATGGGGGGTCAATGTAGGGGGGGTCAATGTAGGGGGGTCAGTGTAGGTGTTAGTGTAGGGGGGTCAGTTTAGGGGTCAGTGTAGGGGGGGGTTAGTGTAGGGGGGGTCAGTGTAGGAGGAGGTTAATGTAGAGGTCAGTCTAGGGGTCAGTCTAGGGGGCAGAGAAGAAGGGTCAGTGAAGGGGGGGACAGTGTATGTGTCAGTGTAGGTGTCAGTGAAGGGGTCAGTGTAGGGGGGGTTCAGTCTAGGGGGGGTCAGTGAAGGAGGGGGAGGGATGGAGGGGCAGGAAAGAAGGGTCAGTGAAGGGGGTCAGTGTAGGTGTCAGTGAAGGTATCAGTGAAGGGGTTAGTGTGGGGGGGGGGGGTCAGTGTAGGGGTGTAAGTGTAGGGGTCAGTGAAGGTGTCAGGTAGGTCAGTGTAGGAATCAGGAATATCAGTGTAGGGGTCAGTGTAGGTGTCAGTGAAGAAGGGTCAGTGAAGGGGGGCCAGTGTATGTGTCAGTGTAGGTGTCAGTGAAGGGGTCAGTGTAGGCGGGGTTCAGTCTAGGGGGGTTAGTGAAGGAGGGGCAGGGAAGAAGGGGGGTCAGTGTAGGTGTCAGTGTAGGTGTCAGTGTAGGTGTCAGTGAAGGGGTCAGTAAAGAGGTCAGTAAAGGGGTCAGTGTGTGGTGGGGGGGGGGTCAGTGTGGGGGTGTAAGTGTAGGGGTCAGTGAAGGTGTCAGGTAGGTCAGTGTAGGAATCAGGAATGTCAGTGTAGGGGGTCAGTGTAGTAATAAAGTAGGTCAGTGTAGTGATCAGGGTTGGTTAGTGCAGGAATCAGGTAGGTCAGTGTAGTGGTTAGGTAGGTCTGTGTAGGTGTCAGTATAGTAATCAGGTAGGTTAGTGTAGGAATAAGGTAGGTCTCTGTAGTGGTCAGATAGGTCTCTGTAGGTGTCAGTATAGTGATCAGGTAGGTTAGTGCAGGAAACAGGTAGGTCAGTGTAGGTGTCAGTGTAATTGTCAGGTAGGTTTGTGTAGTTATCAGGTTGGTTAGTGCAGGAATAAGGTAGGTCAGTGTAGTGGTCATGTAGGTTTGTGTAGTGCTCAGGTAGGTCTGTGTGGGTGTCAGTATAGTAATCAGGTAGGTTAGTGTAGGAATAAGGTAGGTCTCTGTAGTGGTCAGCTAGGTCAGTGTAGGTGTCAGTGTAGTGGTCTGTGTAGATTTGTGTAGGGGGCGCAAATTACTTACCTTGCCCCGGGTGCTGACAACCCACGCTACGCCACTGATTCTATGTCCCCTCAATTCCCCCTAATACTTACCTAAGCCCAATCCTGATCCAGCCATGTGCATGAGAGCCAAGGCTCTCCCGGGTTTCTCCCTTCCAATTGGCTGAGATGCAGTGGTGGGAGCAGGGGGGCAGGGCTGAGCCGCACTCTGTGTCTTATACACACAGAGCGCTGACGGGGACCCAAGAAGTGGAGGATCGGGACTTGCATTGCTAATGTTTATTATTTTTATTTATTTATTATTTTTTCATTTACAACCACTTTATGTTGGGCTTTATTCTAAACAGAGAAAACAAGAGGAGCTGTTTGCTTTTAGACTGCCTTTCTCTAATGAAATCTGTCAAAGCCATTTGAATATAGTAGATGGGGTGAGTCACTCCTCTAATTTATTCAGCTATTTAGCTCTGTAAACAGCAGTCATTTCCAGAAAAAACAATTAAGATTATCCTGGTAGACATTTGAAAATGAGCCTAGAGCAATATGTAAATATGAAATGTTCACATTCTTCTTCTGACCATTCTTCCAGAAGTACATTTGTGAGGTTAGGCACTTATGTGGACGAGAAGGCCTGGCTCACAGTCTCCACTCTAATTCATCTCAAACATGTTCTATCAGGTTGAGGTCAGGACTCTGTGCAGGCCAGTCAAGTTCCTTCACCCCCCAAACTCGCTTATCCATGTCTTTATGGACCTTGCTTTGTGCACTGGTGTGCAGTCATGTTGGAACAGGAAGGGGCCATCCCCAGACTGTTCCCACAAATTTGGGAGCATGAAATAGTCCAAAATGTATTGGTATGCTGACACCTTAACGGTTCCCTTCACTGGTATTAAGGAGACAAGCCCAACCCCTGAAAAACAACCCCACGCCATATCAAATATAAGGAGACCTCTACCTATGCCACATCCCAAATAGCATTAGAACAAAAAGATGCGGCTGGCATCACATCTAAGATGGTGATAACCTCAGCAGAAATGAAGCCTCCCCATTAGAAGGACAGACACACCTTGCGGAGGGGGGAGGAGCCTGGTCATGGCGCCAGATCTGAGTTCATGCTAGTGCCGACAAGGGAGCCACCCGAGGAATGATGGTGAACGCTCACAATCCTCCAGACCCCAGGAGAAGTTAGTCCGAGACGACACAACCCCATACCTGATCCCCTATGTGACCGTCTGCAGCTCTGCTGAAGGACCCGGAGAGTCGGTTGATCCCTGCCGAAAGCAGGTTCCCCCGTAGAGCGGAGTCCGACGGAAGGAAGGACTGCTCCGGGGAAGTAGATCCCGTACGGCCACCAGGGTGCAGCAGCGTGTGAGCAGCAAGCTCGGACTGTCCGTACGAGCCAACCCCACTCGAGCCCGTCGGCAGAGAGAGATCCTCCATACGAAAACGGCGAGCCGCCCGAGACTGAGGGAGTAGCTGGACGGCATCGGAAACACTGCCCGGGAAAGAGAGGGGATAGGAGCAGCACCCACTACTTGAGAGCAGCGGGAGTCCGATTCCTTGAGAGGGGAGACGCTGTGGATGCCGTATACACGAACAGGCATACAGTGAAGGAGCCCTGACGGGTAAAAAAAGGAGGCATCACGAGACTGGGTCACAAAGGAGTGGTGAGAGGGTGAAAGCCCCCCCAAATTATATATACTTTTTCTTTTTCTTTTTTTTTTTTTTTTTTTTCCTCTTGTTCAATACACACTGCAAGCTCTGCTGAAAGTGACTGTTATCAGGGTTACCCATGGTGATAAGGTTTGACTGACTGTTTGTGATGGGATAACGACCAGGTAAATCCCTTGGGCCAACTGCCAGAGATAGGATATTGAAAGGCTCTACAGGTGGAGAAAGGATTTAACAAGCGAGCCATTTAACTCTCTATTAACTCTATTCTAAACATATACTGAAAAATAAGGTGGAGAGAGAAGGGGAGGCTGGGGGTAGAATGTAACTATGTTATGAAAGGAACTCCTGTGGCCCCTATGATGTTCCCTGCCCAGGGATAGAGCATCTCCCCCGGGGGAGAAAGGAGTAAATAAGCAAGCTTCCTAATTAACTATTTTACCGTAAGGGACTACTATCAAGATAATCCCAGGTGGGAAGGTACTAAGAGACGGTAATAAGGAGTGATAGTAAACACCCCTGGCCTTCCCGGATCGGAAGCTTAAAAAAGGGGATACCCCACAGATTCCTAGAGAAAGAAGATCTAGCGGGCCTAGGAGATATACCCCAATGAGGAGATCTTTCAAAAAAGGTCTATATGATAGACCACTCTGGAAAAATTCTTCAGAATCTTCAGAAATTTTAGGCTCTAATAAACAAATATAAGATCACGGAACCCCCCCCCTGAACCACTAAGTTAGTCAACTAAAAAGGAAATTACAGAGAGGATTCTCCACGACTACCTAAAACACTTCTCCACGGGAGGCCTCTAATATATACATCTGGGGTAGAGGTCCTTACAATACAAGTTAAGAGTTTTCTATAAATGAGAGTGGTGTGAAGTATAAATACTGTGCAACCTAGGTCGCTTAGGAAAGGCTGGAGGTAAGCACATCTGGACAGTCAGGTCAAAAGTAAGGGGACTCGTGTGACAGTAGGACACTGCCTTTGATAAAGAAAGAAAAGGGGACCTGAAAGGCGCATTGGGCCAGAATACCCACTCGGGAAAAATACGTACTTCTTTACCATCTGCTCAGGGCCCCGAAGTAAGCACAGAAAGAGGGCATCATGTCAAAAATAAAGAATAAACAGACAAGAGAGGGGACGGAGAAACCCGCTAAAATTACAGCAAGCCCGGGGACTATCAGAAAGTATATGACTCAAGATGGGAGGGGGCAAAATGAAATAGCGGAAAATCAACCAGTGGTAAAACCAAAACTAAATAATGAGGGGAATAAGAAGACTAAAGGTACAAAAAACCTGGAGCCTCCGGTAGAGGAGACTATAGATTCATCTAGGGAGAGTACACAAATTTTGGGTGACTGCGAATCAGGAAGGGAAGAAGATCTGAGGAGAAGAGATCAGCCACCTACAAAATCTGAAATGATGGAAATGTTCTCCAATCTGGAGAGGTCAATCAAATCTGAAATGTCAAACCTATATAGGGACCTAGGACATACCCTGATAAGAGTGGAAGAAACAGAAATGAAGATCAACACTCATGGGAAAAAATTAAAAAAACTAAAAGATCAAATGAAGAGAATGCAGCTTGACCAGAGGAATATGGCTTACAAGATGGAAGATCAAGAGAATAGAAATAGAAGGAAGAATTTGCGGATTAGGGGGCTACCGGAAAAGGGCAGAGAAGAAAAACTAGAGGAAATGCTGGAAAGTATCTTCAATCCTCTCTTAGGGAAAGAAAATACTGATAAAATAGAATTTGAAAGAGTCCACAGAATACGGAAACCTCTGAATGCTCCAAAAGATAAACCTAGAGATGTAATAGTGAGATTTCACAAATATGATGTAAGAGCTCAAATCTGGGAAAAGATGAAGGACAGACCAATAATGAGATATGAAGATGAAGCGATACAAGTATTCCCAGACCTATCTCAGGATACAATAAATAGAAAACGCACTTTAAAACCAGTGGTAGAGGCATTAAAGAAACAAAATATTCAGTACTTTTGGAGTCATCCGCCAGGTCTGGGAGCACGAAAGGATGGAAGGACGGCCCTACTGAGGTTCCCAGAAGAGACATTGACCTTTTGCGAGGCTATGAAATTACCAGTAATGGAGATTCCGGGATGGACATATCAAGACCCCCTGGAGGAGGACTCTGAAGATGAAAACGAGTGGCAGGAAGAGATAAGGAAAAAGAAAAGGAGTAAAGAGAAGAATTAAAGACTGATGCTCGGACTGGGGAAAAGGCGGTTTGACTGGGGGGAGGGGGGGGGAGGGAGATGTTGGAGGGAGGGGAGGAGGATAGGGAGCATTATATAAAGAGTCTAAATAGGGTGGCACTAAGGAGGCACTAGGGTGAATCTCAACCTTCACCCCAAGGACAGGGAGGAAGGGAATGATTGGCGAGCAGGAGCAGAGCTCAACCCCCGGGAAATGTCGATGGAAAGGAGGGTGGATAAATCGACTAGCCTAGTAATGGGGCAAGTGGTAACTAGGTGCCCAAGGAGGCAAGCTTTGCCTGGGGGAGGGGGGAGGAGGGAGGGGGGATGGGGGGTGGGCTGGGAGGGAAGGGGGGAGGTTAGAAGTAGGGAAAAAGAAAAAATAAAAATATCCCGAATATCCTATTCATATGAAAGACAAAAACCCACTTATAAGAGGGAGAGCCCGAACCGTAGAGAACACCAGCCAAACAAACCCAGAGGGGAGGAAAAGATAAAGAGAAGGAGTAAAACTAAAATATGGGAAAATAGGAACAACAAGATAAAGGGATGGAAGAGGTAAACTTTCTATCTTATAATGTACGGGGAATGAATTCCCCGGTTAAGAGACAGAGAATTATGAGAGAAATTAAATATCTGAACGCAGATGTAATATTCCTACAGGAGACACATATTACGCACTCTACAAATATTAGGTTTTATTCACATAAACACCCTACATGGTACTATGCGGACTCATTTAAGAAAAAATCTAGAGGAGTAGCAATTGGATTTGCCAGAGGGACGAGATTCGTACTGGAGGAGAGGCTGGTGGACCCGGAGGGAAGGTTTCTCTTCCTGAAAGGAAAGTTAAACGACGAGGAGGTCACATTAGCAAACCTATACAGCCCTAACGAGGGACAAGGGCCCTTCCTGGGTAGAACCTTGGGGAAATTAATAAACTTTAAAAAAGGAGGGGTGGTCTTAGCAGGGGATCTCAACCTGAGCCTCGATCCAAAGATAGATAATACAGCAAGGCACCAAAGAATCTCGACTCACCAGAATAAAGAGATTAAGAGAAAATTATACCAAAACCAATTGGCAGATATATGGAGAATCCTCCACCCAAAAGAAAGAGACTATACCTATTATTCAAATGTACACGGGACATATTCAAGAATTGATTACTTCCTGGTAGAACACCGCTGGATAGAGAAAGTTACAGAGGCGAAGGTCGGGATAAGAACCTGGTCAGACCACTCCCCCATTATATTAAAAATGAAATTGGGTAAAAAACAACCCAGAATGAATGCATGGAAAATCAACGAAGAATTAATTAAGGATAAAATATGGGGGAAGGAAATTGAGAAAGAATTAGAATTCTATTTCCAAAATAACGACATAGAGGAGACACCTAAAAATATCATTTGGGAGGCACACAAAGCCTATATGCGGGGCATATTAATATCAAAAGGGGTACAAAGGAAGAGAGAGAGAATTAAAAACAAAGATAGATTGATGAGTGAGGTGTACGACTTAGAACAAAAACAAAAAAAAATAAAAACAAACAAGGTTGATCTTAACCCCCTATTGGAGAGGAAAAAAGATGAACTAAAAGAACTATTAGAACAGGAAATCAGACAAGATTTTAATAGGGTGGCAAGAGAGAAATATGTGGAAGGAAATAGAATAGGAAAAAATTTGGCAAGAATTACTAAGAAAAAAAAAGCAAGGAATTATATTGACAAAATTAAGAATAAAGACGGGGAACTAGTCCATTCAGTTACTGAAATAGCACGGGAGTTTCAAAGATACTACAGTAACCTGTATGCAGTAAAAGGGGAGAGAAAACAAGAGGATAGTTTGTATAGAGAAGGAAAGATCAAAACATATTTGGAAAAAGCAAAAATGCAGAAAATCGAAGAGGAAAAATTAATATTACTAGAGGCCCCAATTACAAGTCAGGAGATATCTAGAGCCATAAAAGAAACCACCGTGGGTAAAAGCCCAGGACCCGACGGGTTTACCATCGGGTACTATAAACAATTTAAAGATCTCCTTATCCCAAGGCTTGAAAAATATATGAATGGACTAGGTACCAAATTTAATATGAGTAAGGAAGCCCTACTAGCCTCAATTACAGTTATACCTAAAGAAGAAAAAGACCAAACGTTATGTTCTAGCTATAGACCGATATCTCTTTTGAACGCAGATACCAAATTATTCACAAAAATACTGGCAATGAGAATGAAAAGGTTAATGAAAGAGTGGATCCATAGTGATCAGGTAGGCTTTATACCAAGCAGACAAGGTAGAGATAACGGTATTAGAACAATCTTGCTGATGAACCAAATGCTCAAAAATAAAACCCCAAATGTGATTCTGTCGATTGATGCTCAGAAAGCATTTGACAGGGTCGATTGGGAATTTTTTGTTTAGAACACTAGAGGAGCTAGGATTGGGGCCGAGGATGATGGCTTGGATCAGGACATTATACAACCAACCCACCGCAAGAATAAGAATTAATGGGATATTATCCGACCCTTTTGAGATGCACAACGGAACGAGACAGGGGTGCCCCCTGTCTCCAATGTTGTTTGTGATCTCGCTAGAACCACTATTAGCAACAATAAGGGGAAGCATAGACATCAAAGGGATAAAAGTGGGGAAAGAGGAACATAAGGTAGCTGCGTTTGCAGACGACCTTTTGTTCTATGTATCCAACCCTAGAATCTCCTTGCCAAATTTAATAAAAAACCTAAAACAATATGGAGAACTCTCAAATTTTAAAATCAACCAAACAAAATCAGAGATTCTAAGCATTAAGATGAGTACACAGGAGAGGAAGAGGCTAGAAAGTGAGTTCCCCTTTCTATGGAGAAAAGAAGATTTAAAATACCTAGGAATTAAACTAACCCCTTATCCCGAAAAGCTATATAAGATAAATTTCCTGCCCTTATTAAACGAAATCAAAACAGAAATAAATAGACTAACACCGAGAGCCATATCATGGATGGGAAGAGTTAATATCATAAAGATGGTAATTTTACCTAAAATATCTTATAAATTCCAGATGATACCAATACAGATCCCACGGGTATTTTTTAAAACATTAAAAGCACTCATAACCAAGTTTGTGTGGAAAAATAAAAAACCAAGGATTAAGTACACGACATTAAGTAAAAGTAAGAGAGAGGGGGGGTTAGCACTTCCAGACTTTAAAAAATACTACCAGGCATCAATTCTCACACGGGTGTTGGAATGGGGAAAAAATGAGAGTGAAAAAAATTGGGTTAAAATTGAGAACACAATGAGTGACACTGATTTAGGGAAAATGATCTGGATCCCAGCAAAATATAGAGAGTTAAATAGTAATACACACGACATCACACGACAGGCATTGAAAATTTGGGACATAATATACACTAGAGAAAAATGGAAATATAACTCACCACTAACTCCACTCCAAGGCACAAAATTTTTTGCACCAGGGGTCGGTAAGGAATATGGAAAATGGATGGGAGAGGGGGATGTAAGGTTAAAGGATATTATGAAACAAGGAAAAATTATTACATTTGCAGATTTGAAAAAAAGGGGGGACTGGAACCTCACGGAATGGAGGTACTGCCAGCTGAAACACTTCGTTAATTCTCTACCTCAGCCGATTAGAGAGGCAAATGAATTATTGCCATTTGAACAGATATGTATATCGGAGAAAATACGAAATAGTATTTCAAATGTGTATAAAATCCTTAATGAAGGTGAAGAGCTGGCATTGCCTCCATTTGCGGAAAAGTGGGAAATGGATTTAGGTGCTCATAGTCAAGGTTTCCAATGGGAAAAAAGTCTGAAACTGGTTCATAGCTCCGCAATAGACATGAGTATGGCAGAAACTAATTATAAATTGGTCTCCCGATGGTATAATACCCCAGATAAAGTGGGGAAATACCATGGGGAGAACTCAAAATATTGCTGGAGGGGATGTCAGGTGACGGGTACAATATCCCACATTTGGTGGGAATGCCCAAAAATCAGAAAATATTGGCAGGAAGTCTTAGATGCAATTAAAAAAATCACCAACATAAACATCGAAGAAGATCCTTGGGTTTGTTTATTTCATGGGACTAAGATGTCGATAAAACATTATAAAAAATCCTTGATTCCACATCTGTTAAACGCTGCAAAAAGTTTAATCCCCCTAAGGTGGAACGAGAAGGAACCTCCATCATTTAAAGAGTGGTTACTACGAGTGGAGAAAACGAGACAGTTGGAAGCTCTAAGGGTGTGGGGAGAAGAACAATATGAGAATAGGATAGAGATTTGGGAGACATGGCAAAAGTTTAAAGAAAACAGGGATTGTCGGTAGTGGTGAGACAGAGAGGAGATAGGAATGGGGAAAATAGGAGGGAGGGAGGGTGGGGAGTTCTATGGGGAAAAACTGCATACTTTTTTTGGATGAAGAATGTAATGAATTGTACTACAATCTCTTTTTATCATGTGTATTTGAAAATCTTTAATAAAGAAATATAAAAAAAAAAAAAAAAAAAAAAAAAAAAAGAACAAAAAGATGCAGAACCCCGTTCTGCTAAAGGTGATACTGATATGAAATATATGTTTGAATATAAAGGAACCGATGAAATTGTATCTATATGTAACATATATATATTGTGTTTAACAGAATAGGATTTCCCCCTAAATTGGTCTTGAGGAAGCTACGCATTATAGCAAAACGCGTCGACCAGTAGAGGCAACCCAGTACATGAAACACCCTCCTTTTGGAACTGACTGCAAGCCAGGCCTTCTCATCCAACATCAGTGCCTCACCCCACGAATGCGCTTCTGTAAAAATGGTCAAACATTCCCGTAGACACACTCCTAAACCTTGTGGACAGCCTTCCCAGATGAGTTGAAGCTGTTATAGCTGCAAAGGGTGGGTCAACTCAATATTGAACCCTATGGACTAAGACTGGGACGTCATAAAAGTTCATGTGTGTGTAAAGGCAGGTGTCTCAATACTTTTGGTTGTATAGCGTATTTTTGCACACACACACACACACACACACATATATATATATATATATATATATATATATATATGCATATACAGTATCTCACAAAAGTGAGTACATCCTCACATTTTTGTAAATATTTTATTCTACCTTTTCATGTGACAACACTGAAGAAATGACACTTTGCTACAATGTAAAGTAGTGAGTGTACAGCTTGTATAACAGTGTAAATTTGCTGTCCCCTCAAAATAACTCAACACACACCCCTACGTGAAAATGTCCAAATTGGGCCCTAATTGGGCACAATCAGCTATTTTACCTCCCCGGTGTCATGTGACTCATTAGTGTTAAAAGGTCTCAGGTGTGAATGGGGAGCAGGTGTGTTAAATTTGGTGTTATCGCTCTCACTCTCTCATACTGGTCACTGGAAGTTCAATATGGCACCTCATGGCAAAGAATTCTCTGAGGATCTAAAAAAAAAAGAATTGTAAATCTCAATAAAGATGGGCTAGGCTATAAGAAGATTGCCAAGACCCTGACACTGAGCTGCACCACAGTGGCCAAGACCATACAGCGGTTTAACAGGACAGGTTCCACTCAGAACAGACCTCGCCATGGTCAACCAAAGAAGTTGAGTGCATGTGCTCAGCATCATATCCAGAGGTTGTCTTTGGGAATAGACGTATGAGTGCTGCCAGCATTGCTGCAGAGGTTGAAGAGGTGGGGGGTCAGCCTATCAGTGCTCAGACCATACGCTGCACACTGCATCAAATTGGTCTGCATGGCTGTCATCCCAGAAGGAAGCCTCTTCTAAAGATGATGCACAAGAAAGCCTGCAAACAGTTTGCTGAAGACAAGCATACTAAGGACTTGGACTACTGGAACCATGCCCTGTGATCTGATGAGACCAAGATAAACATATTTGATTCAGTTGGTGTCAAGAGTGTGTGGCAGCAACCATGTGAGGAATACAAAGACAAGTGTGTCTTGCTTACAGTCAACATGGTGGTGGGAGTATCATGGTCTGGGGCTGCATAAGTGCTGCCAGCACTGGAGAGCTACAGTTCATTGAGGGAACCATGAATGCCAACATGTACTGTGACATACTGAAGCAGAGCATGATCCCCTCCCTTTGGAGACTGGGGCACAGGGCAGTATTACAACATCATCACCACCCCAAACACACCTCCAAGAAGACCACTGCCTTGCTAAAGAAGGTGAGGGTAAAGGTGATGGACTGGCCAAGCATGTCTCCAGACCTAAACCCTATTGAGCATCTGTGGGGCATCCTCAAATGGAAGGTGGAGGAGAGCAAGGTCTCTAACATCTACCATGAGGTCCATGGAGGATTGGAAGAGGATTCTAGTGGCACCCTGTGAAGCTCTGGTGTACTCTATGCCCGGGAGGATTAGGGCAGTGTTGGAAAATATTGGTGGCTACAAAAATATTGACACTTTGAGCCCAATGTGGGCATTTTCACTTAGGGGTGTACTCACTTTTGCTGCCACTCACTTTTGTAGAGATGAATGGCTGTGTGTTGAGTTATTTTGAGGGGGCAGCAAATTTACACTGTTATACAAGCTGTACACTACTTTACATTGTAGTAAAGTGTAATTTCTTCAGTGTTGTCACATAAAGAAATATAATAAAATATTTACAAAAATGTGAGGGGTGTACTCACTTTTGTCAGATACTGTGTATAAATATATATATATTGGAGCCCATTTCACCAGATTCTGATCATTTGTAGCAACTGGCAGCTGTTGATGAGCACACTCTCAGCCACCATAAATGTAAATGTGTGGCATGTGGGCCTTAAGGCCCCTGGCCCACCCTCTTTGCCATTGCACATATGCATTACATGATTGGCAAGAGGTTACATTTATTTTAGTAAAAAATAATTAATTAATAAATAGTAATTCATTTATTATGTTAGTTCCAAGTATAATTGAAAAATGCAAAAAGCACCATTTAAGAGTACATATTAAATACCTTTAAATACTTTCCAAGTGCATCAGATCAAAAATTGGGTAAAGCATTATGTTCCATTTTTTTCCAGAAAGCAGCCACATTCTAAGTAGAAAAGCCTCTGTCTTGCCAAAATGCACTCCAAGTAGAGGTAGTAGGCTCTTTGCAGAGGTCCAACACACCCCCTATTAAGCTGGAGCTCGCCAGTTAGCACATTTCATACCCCCTGCTGATTGGAGCACTCTAGCTTTGACTCATAACTTGACTAATATGGACAATTCTATATTAAAGAGTATAATAGGGGTATGGGATGTCGAACAAACGTATAAGGTTAGGTGATCCCAAGCTTTTTGGACCATATAGTGTATGGTAGTTATTTCACTCGTCTCTGTTTTTACATTGCTAATTTCAGGAACCCTATTAGGATCCCGTTTACGTAGCCAGTTAAGACGTTAATAGTACAATTATTTAAATAAGCACTCTAGCTCTTTTGTTTTTGCAGCCATCGACGCCATTACACGCGGCTCGTAATTGTTTTTTTCATCGGCGCGGCTGATTGATGCTAATAAAGTGAGTGCAATTTAATATTTTGCTTTCCCCACTCCGCCAGAACATTTGTTAAACAAAGGGAACGGCAATGAAAGTACGACATCGCAGCTGACTATGCAAATGTTGAGGCTGAATAATTGGATTATTATACAAGCAGACTCTATAGAGATGTATCGCCAACATAAAACCGCTCCTCGAAGCTCTCACATGACGCGGCCTTGGCAGGACAAACAGCCTGTGTTGTGGTTATGAGCTGGGGATGGCTGAGTGCAGTACAGCCCGCAGGTATATCACTACAAATGACTCGATGAAATAATCCCATTACTTCCTAATACATAATCCGCCAGGCACTGTTTCAATCAGGAGGAAGTGATTTTCATTATTGTATCCAGTATAAAGCATTGTCTCTCGCCTTCAGCAAAGAGCCATCGCGCTCCCTGGTAATCAGCGCCTCCTGTATCGTAATGTGTTTAATGTAGGACACCTCTAAGAAGTGCTTACCTAGCGACGAGGGCTTAAGGGCAGTTTACCTTTAAATTAGATCTAAACCCAAGAACAAAAATTTCAAACAGAAATACGTACAAACATGTCAAGATATAATACATAGCCTGATAAAAAATAAATCAGTCTTTGCTGCAATATTTATCTGCAATCCAGAGATTTCCCCTGCAGTGCTTTTTTTCTGCTACTAGATGTCCTCAGTCTGTTGGCCAGCATAATTCAACCCAATTCTTCTGAGCCCAGGCCATCCCGGACGCACCCCCAACCTGTGACTGGACAGTGAAAGAAGAAGCAGCAGAAGAAAGAAGAAGCAGCTCTTTCATTTAACAGAATGTTTTATGTCAGCACAGCAATGTATTGGCTATTTGTTCTGCTTCCCCCTCTTTGGCTCCATGTACACGGGACATTGTTAAAAGTCCCTTTGAATGCTGGAATTTTTAGGACGTTTGAAACGTCCGTTAGGTCGCGTTTGCACCCGCGTTTAGCGGGCGTTTGCGGGGGTTTGCTGGCGTTTGCATTTAGAACCGTTCCTAGAGGTCAAAAAAATTATTCCCCTTTAAAATGGAAAAACGCGAACGATAATTGCGGGTCATCGCTTTCAGCCGCGTTCAGTTGCGTTTGGTCGCGTTTTTGCGTTTGAAACGCCGGGAAACACACGTTCAAACGCAAATAATTGCTTTCCAAAAAACGTCCCTGAACTCAACTGCCTGACAATGACTGTAAACGACCCTGTGTACATGGACAGAGAAGATAACATGTAGGTGATTTCAGGGGCTTCTGAAAAAAACGCCCAACTGCTCCTAAACGTCCATTTACAACATCCCGTGTACATGGAGCCTTACACTCCAGTCCTGCTGTAGAGGGGCTGCAAGAAGCAGACACTAGGTCAAATTTAGGTTGTTTTTGAATAATCTATTAATGGTGTATTATCATTGCAGAACTTTCAGCCAAAAATAAGATAAACATGAAAAGTCCATTAAAAGATAAAATAACAAAACCAGCTTTTTCTACAAAACACAGAGATTTCCCTGCAGTACTTTTTTTGTATCTGCTACTAGATGTCATCAGTCTAATGGCCAGCATCAAACTGTGACTGGACAGTGAAAGGAGGAGCAGCACAGTAATGAGCTCATCCTTTGTCACTATGCCCTCTCTTTCTACCAGCATGCTTCTTCCAGTGGGATAAAAGGCAGGCCCATTGTAGCTCATCAGTGAATGATGAAGGTGAAGCACGTAGAGGTTGAAATTTAAAAATAAATGTTAATGGTGAGTTTTTATTACAGTGTTGATTATTTGAAGTTTTCTTTTTATTAAAATATTGTGATATTTATTAAAAATATTAAGTTACCATGTGATGTGGTACCATTAAAGTCCTGAGAAACATGCTGATGGTAGGAGAGAACAGACTGACAAAGTGACAAGCTCATCACTGTGCTTCTGGGGGCTTGTCCGGGATGGCCTGGGCTCAGACTAAGAACATCTAGTAGTAGAAAAAAGAGCACGGCAGGAGAAATCTCTGGATCAAATATTGCTTTGCAAATTATCTTTTAATTAGCTATTCATTTTTATCTTGGTATTTTCAGCTGGAAGCTACTTTTATTAAAAACCATTAAAGAAAGACCAGTTCTTCCATTTTGTTCATGCTCATATTTCAGATGTGGTACCAAGGCCAACCATGATTGCAGTGTATTATATTGTACACATATCCTTTATAATCTTGTGTAATTAGTCTTCTCTGTCAGTTTTGGTTTTCATTTAATTGATTTCTATCTCATGTATGAGAGGAAACTTCTTCATAACCCTTTTGGACTTGAGTCTTATTGACAATCTCTTATATAGACAAGAAAGGGTTAAGCAGATTAATCACTCAATTATTACACTGATGGGTAATTTCTCCCGCCTGTAAGCAAAGCCCTGCAATATTAATCTCATGAGACTAATCTCTCCACAATTCCACAACAATCTCCAGCCGTATAATGAACCATTTTTTTTTTTTTCATTAGTTGATGCTTAGAGCATTATATAGCTTCTCCCTGATATGGTCCATCTTTTGGTATTCAGAAGCCTCCACGGAGATTGGAGCGCAGGAGCAGCCTTTTAAAGCTGAATTCCATGCAGACCAATCAATGCAGCTCTGTATTCATTAACACGTTCAAAATATGTTTTTTTTTTCTAAATAGAAGCAGTGTAAGTACCAACATTTTAATTGGTATCCATTTTTTGCAGACCCTGTACAGCAAGGCTAGGTGCAAGAGGGAGAAGCAGCACACATTTTCAATAAGTTCATGTGCTGACAGAGAGGGAGCAGAGTGACAGAGAGATGAGCTCATCACTGTGCTGCTTCTCCTTTCACTGTCCAGTCACTGGCTGGGGGCTGGTCCGAGATGTCCTGGGCTCAAACTGAGGACTATTGAAAAGTCTGATCAACAGTGCGGCAGTGCTGTGTGAATCTCAGGACTGGCTGGATAGAGTTCCCAATCTTTTGACAGATCTTATATGCATATTGTCTGCATATTTAAATTGTTAGAGGGAGGGTCCATAATCTGGGCCAATCAAGCGCCACTGCATGGAAATGTGCTGATAGGGAATGTGTCACTGGGAGTGAAAGACATATACTTAATGGTTTGGATTGCTTCAAATGGGGTCTGTATTTACACTTATGCTAATGTGTATTGTACTTCAATGTCAGACAGGCTCTCCCTATTGTTTGTGTAGTGAGGTGGGATGTGTATTCTGTCCAGACAACTAAATAATTTGTTCAGGTTAATTATATTTCTGTATACAACTTCATCTGCATATGATAATGTAATCAGGCAACCCATGACATGTGTGTGGTAATTTGATCAGGAGGGGGATGTGCTCATGTGTGTATAAATTGAGTGTGAAACTGTTCAATAAAGGAGAAGGTTCCAAAACTTGTACGAGCTAAGTTGTCGGCTGAAGAAAGGAAAACGCTGCTCCAGGTGTATAGTGTGTGGTAATTGCCAGGAGATAGGATATCCAATAGAGTGCTGGCCCCGGCCCGCCTCTGTGGGAACACTTGTAGAAAAAGAAATAGCCGCACATCCAGGGATTCCAATAAGTTTTAAATACCTTTAATTCCAAAATGTTGCAAGTGATGACACCAAAGACACCAACATGAAGTTGTCGGCTAGCTTTGTATGAGGGCGGCTGGGAAAGACAGAAGACCACAAGTACTGTGTGGGTCGGTGGTTCCGTTACAGGGAACCTGCTGATGAGAGGAGGCGCATGATCTCATTAGTCTTCTGCTGCTCTAGCACTGTCCAAACCTAGGCTGAGGGCAGGAAGGTCACCAAGCCTTATTGCCGAACAACACAAGAGAAAAGTGAGGGCAACAGTCTGGCTGAGTTGTGTGAACCTCAAGACTGGCTGGACAGAGTTTCCAAAAGCTGACTTATATGTTAACTGTAAAATTAGATTGTCTGAGGGAGGGTCAATAATCTGAGCCAATCAAGCTCTGCTGCATGGAAATGTGCTGATAGAGAACCTGGTGACGAGAGGAGGTAGATGACCTCATCAGTCTTCTGCTGCTTGTACACTGCCCAGTCCCAGGCTGGGGGCAGGGTGGTGACCAAACCTTTTTGTTTAACTACGCTAGAGAAAAGCTATGGCACTGAACTGGCAGGAATGTATAAATTTGAGGACTGGATGGGCAGCATTCCCAATCCAATGACCTCTCATCAATATGTACATTGATTGATGAAGGTGCTATAATATATATAATGTATAATATAATATATATTTTATATATATATATATATATATATATAATATAATATAATATATAGCCGTATGCATCAGATTTTTTAATGTACATCGATTATGAATTTCGATTGTTGGAGGGAGGATCAAACATCTGAACCAATAGAGCTCTTCTGCATCAAAATGCACTGATGGGGAACCTGCTGAGGAGAGGAGGTAAATGACCTCATCATTCTTCTGCTGCTCCAACACTGTCCAGATGGGGGACGGGGAGGTGACTAAGCCTTATTATCTAACTACATTATCTAACTACACTAGAGAAAAGTTAGGTCATCTATGTGGCAGTACTGTGTAATTCTCAGGACTGGCTATACAGATTTCCCAATCCTTTGGTCTAACAACTCATTTAAATGTACTGTATATCAGCCATAAAAGTTCAGCTTTAATATTGGCAGGTACGCTACCAAAAAAAACCCCGAACCTGCTATGTTTGTGATAATTCGACGGGAATACATAAAAGCGTTTTTTTTTTTTTTTTAATAAAAGGTTGCTGATAAAGTTCTGTATGAGGCCGGTTTTCTGAAATCTCCTCCGGTGTGATATCATATCTGTTTACTTGTTATTCATCCTGTTTCTTGGGATTGTTAAGAAAAGGCCAAAGCACAAGATCAGAACTGCCGTGATTCATACTAATCTGAAAAAAAGTCATCATTAATTCTGCTCAGCCATGGATGGAGAGGGAATCGCTGGGCAAATAACGCAGGGAGCACCCAGCTCTGCACTGGTAGAAATGTACAGCAGATGAATCCTTTTTGATGGCGTTGTTCGACCTCCTGAATGCTAATAGTTGACAAAGAGGGTTTATTATTAATTACACTGAATCTCCTGCTACAGGGAAAGGCATTGACTCACGCGGACCTAAAGTAATGTTAAACCCTCATTTATTTTTTCAGATGCTGTCGGTAAGACGTTGGAGTATTTTTAATAAAAAAAAAAAAATTGCATAGCTGTGTCCAATGAAACTGGGACAAAATCGAATGTTCTCAGGAGTTTCCCTCTAAAGCAGGGGTGGGGAACCTTTTTTCTGCCGAGGGCCATTTGGGTATTTTTAAAATCATTCGGGGGCCGTACAAAATTATTAACCTAAAAATGTGCCTGTTATATTTGGTCAAAAATTTAATTAACTCACCCTAATGTGATGGCTGCAACTGCTTCTCTTTGGTGAGGTGTGTGATGTTAGCTGGTATTGATGATGTTGCTACTGGCAACTGGTTTTCCAGGTTTTCCCCCATCAATGCAGAGTGATCAGTGCCCCCATCAATGCAGAGTGATGAGTGCCCCTCATCAATGCAGAGTGATGAGTGCCCCTCATCAATGCAGAGTGACGAGTGCCCCCCATCAATGCAGAGTGATGAGTGCCCCCCATCAATGCAGAGTGATGAGTGCCCCCCATCAATGCAGAGTGATGAGTGCCCCCATCATGCAGAGTGATGATTGCCCCCATCAATGCAGGGTGATTAGTGCCCCAATCAATGCAGAGTGATTAGTGCCCCCATAAATGCAGAGTGATTAGTGCCCCAATCAATGCAGAGTGATTATTGCCCCCATCAATGCAGGGTGATTAGTGCCCCAATCAATGCAGAGTGATTAGTGCCCCCATCAATGCAGAGTGATTAGTGCCCCAATCAATGCAGAGTGATTAGTGCCCCCATCAATGCAGAGTGATTAGTGCCCCCATCAATGCAGAGTGATTAGTGCCCCAATCAATGCAGAATGATTAGTGCCCCCATGAATTCAGAGCGCATGGGGATTAGAGCGCCCCCTGATTACACACAGAGCAGGGTTCTTCTACTTACCCGCGGGCGCTCTCATACGAAGTCACGCCTCCTGGACTGACTCCTATTATAGACGTCACCACTGTGCTGTCTATCATAGGTAGGAGCCGTGACTTTGTATGACAGCGGCCGCCCCGGGTAAGCAGAGGAACCTGTTCTGTGTGTAATCAGGATGCGCTCCCCCTTCCCTTCCCCCCCGGAGGCAGCCCAATGGCAGGGCCGGATCAGATGGCTTCGGAGGCCGCATACGGCCCGCGGGCCGTAGGTTCCTCACCCCTGCTCTACAGGGTAAACATAATTTATTCATACAAAATAGAGACTTAGGAAGATATTTGTCACATATCTAGTCGGAAGCTGAGGTGCTGACAGGGCTTCTCTTGCAGCTGAGTGCAGGGCGCCCCTGAAGGTAGTGACAGGGAGTGCTATGCCCAAAGAAGTTGTGGCCAGCTGCGACAGGCTTAGTGATGAGATGTCTGCTGGATGTCGGCTGGACGAGCAGGATGCACTGCTAGACAGGGGTCCCTCAGCTGTACCAGAGGAGAATTGGCCAAAGGGAGAGCCAGGAACAGGGTCAGGAGCCAGGCCTGTAGTCATACACGAAGTAACAGCCAAGGGTGAGGCAGCAAGCAAGGTCAGGAGTAACCTGGGGTCATACACTGATAATCAGGCAGCAGAGGAGTCCAGGAGAGCAAGCCAGAGGTCATACATGGGAACAGCAGGCAGGAGCAGAGTCAATAGAACAAGCCAAGGTTCAGGCCGGGAATGGAGACAAGACAGGTCAAAGGCAAGCCGGGTCGGTAACAGGAAATCCAATAGCATCAAGAACAGGAACACACAGGGAAGTTGAAGATCATCCAGCAACTAGTGGCTGATGCTGCTGGCTTTAAATAGGTAATGAATGTACCAGCGGTTTTGTTGGATGAATAGCTATGGATTAAAAAAAATAAATAAAGTACATCATTTATGCTGTCTTTTCCTTTTTTTTATTGTATGAGAAACATGTAAAATAAGTCCCTGACCCCCGTATTAGTAGATGTGTGGGAACGCTATTGAGAATTAATAACACCACCACGTATCTACTAAAGGGCAGCACAGTTCTGTGTGTGTTGGCAAAGCTTGCGATTCCTGACATGTACAAAGTGTGAATTAATCCTCTGCAACGAAAGGCATAGGGAAGAGCTAGCGGTGACGTCATCACGCCTGCCTGTTACGAGGAGTACGGCCATCTTTGAATTCTTACTTTCAGTTTTACTTTGTGAGTACCTCTTTGATTTTAACAAAACAGTTCTTAAGATTTTTCACTATAGAGCTTTTCTTTTTATTTGAACTTGATATTTAGCCACATAAATACTCGTGAGTGCCATTGGTGGAGCAAACTGGATGAGCAGCCCAGATGGCGGGTTGAAGCTTGATATCTGTGCATGGTTAGACCTCTTTTATTTTGGGGGTCAGATCATACTAGTAAAAAAAAAAAACAATACAAATGACATAAATCTTTCCCGTAGTTAGTAGACGCAATAACTTTTGCGCAAACCAATGAAAATACGCTTATTGTGATTTTTTTACCAAAAATATGTAGCAGAAAACACATTGGCCTAAAATGTTAAAAAAATTTAGATTTTTAATTTTTTTTTTGGGGATGTCATATAGCAGAATGTGAAAAATATATAATTTTTTTTTCAAAATTGTCGCTCTTTTTTGTTTATATCGAAAAAAAAAATCACACAGGTGATCAAATACCACCAAAAGAAAGCTCTATTTGTGGGGAAAAAAAGGCCGTACATTTAGTTTGGGTACAGTGTCCCATGACCGCACAATTGTCCGTTAACTTCCTCGCATCCGCGCTACAGCCTATATACGGCTGCAGCGCGGACTCAAATTTTCGGGAGGCCGTTTTTAAACGGCCTCCCAGAAGCAGGCTCCCCGCGCGCTCCCGCGAGCGCGCATCGGGGAGAATCTGTGTCGGTCGTGTCCCTTGGACACAGCCGATCACAGATCGTGGTGAATGGCCAATCACAGCGGCCATTCACCACGTGATCGGACGATCCAATGAGAGATGATCTCATATGTAAACATATGAGATCATCTCTCATCGCCGGCGCTCCTTCCTCACACGGAGCCTGCAGTGTGAGGAAGGAGGGGGAGCCGTCAACCGCCAGGGGCACAGAGACATGTAATCAGGGCACTGATCACCAGTGCCCTGATTACTAAAAGGTAAAAAAACATACAAATTGCCCCCAACAGTGCCCACAGTGCCCGCCATCAGTGTCCCCCATCAATGCCCACAATCAGTGCCCATAGTGCTGCCAGTCAGTGCCCATCAGTGCCTGCTCATCTAGGCACTGATGAGCACTGACTGGCAGCACTATGGGCACTGAGTGTGGGCACTGATGGTGCTGCCCATCAGTGCTCATCAGTGCGGCCCATCAGTGCTCATCAGTGCCACCCGTCAGTGTCCATCAGTGCCATCCGCCAGTGCCCATCAGTGCCGCCTCTCAGTGCCCATCAGTGCCGCCCGTCAATGCTGCCTCTCAGTGCCCAGCAGTGCCACCTCATCAGTGCCCATAAGTGCCACCCCATCAGTGCCCATCAGTGCAGCCTATCAGTGCCCATCAGTGCCGCCTCATCAGCGCACATCAGTGAAGGAGAAACATTTATTTTCAAAATTTACTCGCAGAAAATAAGAAAAACTTTTTTCTTTTTTCAAAATTTTCTGTCTTTATTCTTTTTTTTTTGTAAAAAATAAAAAACCCAGAGATGATTAAATACCACCAAAAGAAAGCTCTATTTGTGTGAAAAAAACGATAAAAATTTCATATGGGTACAGTGTAGCATGACCGCGCAATTGTCAGTCAAAGTGTGACAGCGCTGAAAGCTGAAAATTGGCCTGGATGGGAAGGGTGTTTAAGTGCACAGTAGGCAAGTGGTTAAAGTAACGCAGTGCTGAATCACAAAATAGGGCCTGGTCAGAAAGAGGGCAAATCCTTCCGGGGCTAAAGTGGTTAACCAACAACGAGCAATTTTTACAGACAAAAGATGGCATAGCGAGAAAACAGACAGGAGAGAAGAAGCAAAATAGAATAAAATAGAGTAAAGGAAAACAATGGCGTCGGTGAAATTTATAGAGAGCTTATGCTGCATTTACCCTGAAAACTTACTCAAAGGTGAAATTACACTTTAAGGAACAGTCATCCCACTCTTGCCCCGTTGTTTCATTATCACTCAAGCTGCACTGCGGCCGCTCACTCTTTAGACATCTCGGTGATAAATAGACGGATGATTGCACTCGCACAGTGAGCAAATTCAAGGGTGCTTTATCTTGAACATCACTCCAGAGCCAAGAATCACTCACACAGAAAATTAGTCAGCTGGAAATTGATTGAAATAGCAAAATCCGACCCCAAGAGGGGAAACAGGTTTAACTCATTCTGGGGGGAAGCAAAGCTTCTGACTTGGTAAGGGGTTTTCCATTTTTTTTTTTTGCAGTAGGCATTGCAGTGCGTAGTGGTGATGTATTCTGTAAAAGTGCAGAAACCCATTGCACAGTACTACACTTGAAAAAAAAAAATGACAAATAATGGGGTGGGCAACTACAGATCATGTTTAATGTTGAAAAATGTAAAGTAATGCACTTGGGTGCCAGAAACCAGAAAGCAAACTACTCACTAGGGGGGGGGGGGGGGAACCTCTGGGTGAGTCTAAGATGGAAAAGGACCTGGGGGTACTGGTAGACAACAGGCTTGGCAGTGGCATGCAATGCCAAGCCGCTGCAAGCAAAGCCAACAGAATACTGGGTTGTATAAAAAAGGGGATTCACTCCAGAAATAAAGAGATTATTCTCCCACTCTACAAGACTCTGGTCCGGCCACATCTGGAGTATGCTGTCCAGTTCTGGGCACCGGTCCTCAGGAAGGATGTGCTGGAACTGGAGAGAGTCCAGAGAAGGGCAACAAAAATAATTAGGGGAATGGAGGACATCAGCTATGAGGAAAGACTGCAAGCACTGAACCTATTCTCTCTGGAGAAGAGACGATTGAGAGGGGATATGATATCAATGTACAAATACTGTACTGGTGACCCTAGCATAAGGAACAAACTATTCAGAGAAAGGGAATACAATAAGACACGTGGCCACTCACTAAAACTAGAGGAAAGGCGGTTTAACCTTAAAATACGCAGGGGGTTCTTCACTGTAAGAGCAGTAAGGATGTGGAATTCTCTTCTGCAAACCATCATATCAGCAGGGAGCATCAATAGTTTCAAAAAACTATTAGATGGGCACCTTAAAGACCACAATATACAGGATTATACAATGTATGGTTAACAGCAAACACACACACACATCATGGGTTAAACTGGATGGACTGATGTCTTTTTTCAACCTCACTAACTATGTAACTATGTAATACTTAAAGAGGACCTGTACTGTGGATGTCGTGTCCCACAAAGCCAAGGACAAGGGTAGTCACATTGCCTATGGCAGTGATGGTGAACCTTGGCACCCCAGATGTTTTGGAACTACATTTCCCATGATGCTCACATACAAAACAGAGTGCATGAGCATCATGGGAAATGTAGTTCCAAAACATCTGGGGTGCCAAGTTTTGCCATCACTGGCCTATGGTGTCCCTGCAGCTGATCTTTTCTCCAGGACTAACTTTGTTCTGCACTGTGTTCCTGTGTGGAGGCCGCCATCTTGGTAGAGGCAGGGCTTTGCTTCTTCATGAAACAGCTTCCCTGTCCCCGTTGACTGGAAACTAATAACTGGTGGGAAAATAATGAAAAACTGGCAGGAGAAATGGAGGAAGCACAGTTGGATGGAATTAAAGTCTAACTCCAAGCTTGATTTAGCTCATTTGCACCAAGCTGATTCAAACAAACTATTTCCATGATGCACTTGCCGGGAGCACTGTATATACTCTATCTAGCATCAACTACATACAGTGCTGCGTTTCAACAGCCGTAGTGGAACTTTCTGTCCTATTCCTGGAATTAAATGAATTCCAGTTGAGCACTGCTCAGCCATTCAAGTAAGGCTTGTATTTTATTAATGAATACAAAGATTCCTCTGATTGGCTGAGGTGGAGATTGTGATGCCATCCGCCCACCTCTTAGAAGAAAGGAGGTCTGACCTTAGAGTGCGGAACTTAATTTGGGTTGAGCACTGCTCAGCCATTCATAGATAGCCTTGTATTTTATTAATTTATTCAAGGATTCCTCTGATTGGCTCAGGTGGAGATGGTAACATCAACCGCCCACCACTTAGAAGAAAGGAAGTCAAACCTTAGATTGCGGAAATTAATTTGGGTTGAGCGCTGCTCAGATTGATAGGAAGCCTTGCATTTTATCTACAAATACAAGGCATGCTCAGATTGGCTGCAATGGAGATTATGATGTCATCCACCCACCTCTTAAGAGAAAAGGAGGTCTATCCTTAGATTGCGGAAAATAATTGGGTTGAGTGCCACCCAGCCATTTATAGGAAACTTGTGTTTTATCAATGAATACACAGCTTCCTCTGATCAACTGGAGATTGTGATGTAATTGGCCCACTTCTTGGAAGAAAGGAGGTCTAACCTTAGAGTAGTAAATAGATGGGGGAGGGGTATTGCGCTACAGGGGGATGGTAATAAGTTAGCAAAAAGTTAGCATAAAATTATTATATATCCGGTGATCAATAAATAGATGTATCAATAAATAAAACCATAAGGTGTGCAGTGTTTCAATATTAACCACTTTACCTCTGCCTGCAGTAATATTACTGCGGCAAAGTGGCTCGTTATCGTCTGAAGACGTAGTACTACGTCGTCAGACACTCCCCTTTCTCAGCGGCGCGCGCGCGCCGCCGGAGGCTCGCTCCCGCTGTATTCAGTCACAGCGGGAGTCGGGCCAGGGGAGAAGCAGCGGCGTTTGTCGGGGATCTAGTGTGGAGATCCGCCTGCTTGTGTAAACACAAGCGGGCGGATCTCCTAAGTGACAGGCAGGGTCAGATTGCAGGGTTCAGCATAGCTGAACCCTGGATCTGTCCTTGTGTCACATAGTCACCTCCCCCCACACACGTCAATAAGCACCAGGCATACATTAACCCCTCCCTCTCCAATAAAATTAACCCCTTCCCTGCCAGTGTCATTTTTACAGTAACAGTGCATATTTATAGCACTGATTATTGCAGTAATGTCACTGGTACCCCCAAAAGTATCAAAAATGTGAGTCAAGGGTCCGATCTGTCCCCCGCAATGTCGCAGTCACGCTAAAAAAATTTCAGATCGCCGCCATTATGCGTTAAAAAAAACACCAAAAATGACAGAAATCTTTCCCTTTGTTAGTAAACGCAATAACCTTTGCGCAAACCAATCAAAATACGCTTATTGTGAATTTTTTTTACCAAACATAGGTAGCAGAAAACAAACTGGCCAAAAATTTAAAAAAATTTTGATTTTTACATTTTTTTGGGGGGAATATTGTTGTTTTTTCAAAATTTACGCTCTTTTTTTGTTTATAGCGCAAAAAGTAAAAATCGCACAGGTGATCAAATACCACACAGCACAGCGCCGAATCGCAAAAAGTGGCCCAGACGTAAGACAGCAAAATGCTCTAGTGGTAAAGTGGTTAAATAAAACCTTTTAAATATCTAAAACATGATCCTTGTGCATAAATCTAAAAAATACACATGTGATGAGTCATAAATAAAATAATCATCAATATTGGTATTAAATATATTCAAAAAAAGTGCTCTGTGCTCCAAAATAAATATAGATGAGTGATAGTCTCTCAATTTCTAGTGCTATCTTAAAGTGCTTAATTGTCCAAAAAAACTTCATCAAATGGGGTAAATTTCTTCTAAATCCAAGTGTTAGACCTCCACCAAACACTGTGAAAACAAACAAGGTGATTATGTGCTCCTAATCACCCCTCTGGGTGTGCTAGCCGCTCACCTTCAATTAAATAGTATTGCGTCTTTATTAATATAATCCCTTGAACCTCCTCTCCTTCCTCTTTTCTCTATATCCTCTCAGAGTGGTCCTTGGCTTCAGTCTCTGGATCGGGGTATCCCTCCTCACAACGGGGTCCCAGATATCTCATAGGAAAGTACTTACATAGTGCAGTATTGCCATAGATTTAAAAAATTTATTAGAGTAAAAACACACTTACAAACAAACGTGATTTCTCCGCTTTGTGTATGGTACAGGGTATCGCGGACCTACTTCTGCAAACAAACGTCACTTCCGGCACTGTCCCTACGAGTGTCGTCACGTCCGCCCACGTGACTTCTTCAGGGGATCCCTGGGGGAGGAGAGTCTCCAGTAAGGCATGGAACTGGCCTTTGCTCAGACACAGTTTACACCATCTGCGCTCTGTCCTTGTCTGAGGTCTGCGCTCTGTCCTTGTCTTCATCCCACACCCAGTGGGTCAGCAGTGGGGACTTTTTACTTGTCTTCACCAGGAATCCTTAAGGCATGTCTGTGGCAGAAGAGGTGCAGCCTTTTTACGGAGCATCAGAGTGCCCCCCGGGGGCAATTGCCCCCCCTTCCCCCTGGCCCAGTCATCCCCTTCACTCAATATAGTGGTAGATTCCCTGAAAATTGTGCTGACCTAGGACTAAGGGACAGTGTGGTCCAGAGATGACATTAGGGGTCTAATAGACAGAGATGGAGATTCCTGAATGGTTATCTCAAGCTCTGTGCGGATATCTGTCATAATAGAGTGATCCAATCATGTGAGAGAGAAATATAAATAAATTCTGTATCAGTTATAGAGTACATGTTATATCATTTTTATTTTTATTTTTTAGTGAGTGGGGTAAACTAGTTTTCCCAAGTTTTTTAGTTTTTTTTTTTTTTTTTTTTAATGGTTGATATGTTCACTTTAAGGAGGTTTCAACATTTTTCAATAACCTTTGACAGTAAAAGAAGAGGAGTTTCAGAAGTGAAACAATGTTTTTAGAGCTCTTATCTACTAAAAAAAAAAACCCAAAAAAATAAAAAATGTATTTAGAAAAAAAAACTAACCTATTTTTCTATCTCCTTCCAGCTCTACAGCTCCATGGATTTTGGAAGAAGGTGGCATCTGATGCATGAGCGGATAACACCCAACAGGTTCTATTGGTAAGTCTCCAGCCATACTTTTCATTTGCTTTTCAGAGATGGGAACATCCTCTCGTATTGTAATTTTGTTCTAAAGCAGTTGGACATGTTAATTTTGAAAATAAATGTATAAAAGGTTTATTGCCGTTCATACCAATGCCTCGTTAACACCTGGACAACACTGCCACTTTGCGTTTTTAGTGCTTTTTTTTTTGCAGATTTATAGTGTTTTTTTTTTGGATCGGCATTATTCAATTGAATGGGCCTCCATCCTCTGCTTAAAAAAGCTCATGTACCAAATTTTGGCACCGACCCAAGCATGTTTTGTGTCATGTGTTTTTTCACATTTTTGATGCATTTCGTGGTGCAGAAAATGTGCAGAAAACCGTGCGACTGCTACCCGCGTTTGGGGTGGCAATAAATAATGGCACCATAAGCGTGTTGTCCATTTTGGAGACCCAGTGATAATTAAGATAGATGGGAATGCATCTGGGGTGGCAGTGGGAATGGAATGGTTTTACCTAACGACTTGACCTCCTGCAGGTTTACCCTCCTTCATGACCAGGGTATTGTTTTGCCATTCAGCACTGTGCTACTTTAACTGGAAATTACACGGTCATGCATCACACAAATAGAGCTTTCTCTTGGTGGTATTTATTCACCACTGGGTTTTTTATTATATAGAGGGAAAAAGACAGAAAATTTTGAAAAAAATTATATTTTCTACTTGTTGTTTTGAAAATATATCCAATAAAAGAATGAAAAAATCAAGTTTCTTCATAAATTCAGGCCACAATATATTCTGCTACATGTCTTGGGTAAAAAATCTGAAGAAGTGTATATAAATTGGTTTATGTGAAAGTTATAATGTCTACACACTATATACTGTAATTGCAATGATGAGTGACTTATAGTGAACTGTGATAGGGTTGCGGGTAATCTAGAGGTAATCACTATCTGGGAGGGTCAATAATTGGCACTGATGTTGCTAGTGACACTAATACAGTGATCAGTGATTATACTGTACACTGTACTAACATACCTCCCAACTTTTTGAGATGGGAACGAGGGGCACCTATTAGCAAAATTATGTAGGCATACGCAGCCCTCATAATTTCCACTCGCCTACTAGCATTTGGTGAGTGGAAATTTGCTTAGGGCGAGTGCAGAGGGGGCGTTGAGAACAGATAACTGTTTAGCTCTTCAGCTGCCTGAATAACAGGAGTGACGTTGCCATCACTCCTATCATTCTAAACAGCACACGGTGCAGGCTGCGATGGCTGCTGGGGAAAGAATTTTGCTCCACCCCCCTCCCTCTAGCGCTTTGCTCACCCGCCCACCTGCCTGAACCACTCACCCATTCCGGTCACCTTCCTGCCTGCACCCCTGGAAGAGAAGAGAGATGGGGTTACCAGGAGTGAGTGTGTGCTGAGGTAAGCTCAGCTGACTGTACTTGTTTCATTGCTCCTGCTCCCATTCCAGCACCAAAGCACTAGGGGAATGAGACTGGAACAGGCTGGAATTGAGGAAGGGGTTAACATTTCCATGTCCACCAATGCAGGTGGTAGGTGGGGGGGGGGAAGGGGATGTCAGTGGTAGTGAAAATGACCCTCCCCCCCCACATGCATTGGTCCTAATGGCAGTGAATGTTAACCCAACACCCCCCCCCCATTCGACATTCGTGGTAATGTTAGTGAAAATGAACCCTCTCCCCCCCATTGGGGGGTCATATGAGGGGTTGCATATCAATGCCACTGACCACCAATTTGGGGGAGGGGGTTAATAATACTGACACCTGTGCTAGCGGTTATTATTGCATCCACTAACATCAATGCTGGGGATTATTAATGCGTCCTCTGATACCAGTGTTGGGTTTTTTTTATGTGTCCTCTGATACCAGTGTTGGGGTTTTTTTATGTGTCCTTTGATACCAGTGTTGGAGGTTTTTATGTGTCTTCTGATACCTGTGCTGGGGTTTTTTTTATGGTGTCCACTGACATCAGTTCTGGGGGTTAATAATGGGTCCTCTGATACCAGTGTTGGGGGTTTTAATGGTGTGCACTGACATCAGTGCTGGGGGCTAATAATTTGTCCTCTGATACCTGTGTTGGGGGTTATTTATGGGTCCTCTGAAACCCGTGTTAGGGGTTATTCTGGTGTCTGGCACCAATGCTGGGGGTTATTAATGCATCTACTGACACCAACGCTGGGGTTTATTAATGCAGCCACTGACACCAACGCTGGGGGTTATTAATGCAGCCACTGACATCAACGCTGGGGGTTAATAATGCAGCCACTGACATAAATTCTGTGGATTATGAATACATCCACTGACATCAATGCTAGGGGTTATTAATGCATCCACTGACATCAATGCTGGGGGTTATTAATGCATCCACTGACATCAATGCTGGGGGTTAATAATGCATCCACTGACATCAATGCTGGGGGTTATTAATGCAGCCACTGACATCAATGCTGGGGGTTATTAATGTAGCCACTGACATCAATGCTGGGGATTATTAATGCATCCACTGACATCAATGCTGGGGATTATTAATGCATCCACTGACATCAATGCTGGGGATTATTAATGCATCCACTGACATCAACGCTGGGGGTTATTAACATATCCTCTTTTACCTGTGTTGGAGGTTATTATGGTGTCCACTGGCACCAATGGTGGGGGTTAAAATTAGGGTCACTGACATTAAAGTGGAGTTCCACCCTATTTTTATACTTACCTCCATCTTCTCGCTCCGGGTCACCTGAAAAAGAAATGGATAATCGCATATTTTTTTTTTTTTTACTTACCTCGTAGCGAAGAAAATATACTTACCTTACTTCCTTCTTCCTCCTTCCTCGGCCGCGGCCCGTCGTCACTTCCTGGCTCTGCAATGATTCCTGGGAGCTGGACGTCATAGCTCCCAGGAATCATTGCGCCTGCACCGGCCCCGACGTCAGTTCCGGGTCGCGCGCGTCATCCCCTTCTAAACAGCTTCTGGGCATGCCCAGAAGCTGTAGAGGGATGACGCGCGCGACCCGGAAGTGACGTCGGGGCCGGCGCAGAGCATCGTGGGACCACAGAAGGCGGAAGAAGACGCCGAAGAGGACGCGCTGGCTTCAAGCTGCCCACATCTGAGATGGCAGCGCTGGACAAGACGTTTGCAAGGTAAGTATTTCGTCTTGCAGGTAAGTGCAACCCGGGACAGATCAGAGGCTAGCCATTGTGGAATGCACTAGCCCTGACTGTCCCGGGGGTATTAAAAAAAAAAAAAAACAAATCCAGGGTGGAACTCCGCTTTAATGCTGGAGGTAATTCTAATGTGTTTTTAGGGGGCGGAATTAGGGGCAGGGCAGGGTAGGGGTTGGGTGGGACAACTGGTGGCGAGTAACTCTTAAGGCCTGGCTAGTAGCCCAGGATTTGACATTTTGAGCCCTGGGCAAAGGAAACACCCAATGCCATGCCCCCTTTAAGAGAATTTAACACAAAAAAAAGCTTAGTTAAACCTACAATCGCTTTTTTTTTTTTTTTTTAACCACTGCTTTTCCTTTATATTGCTTTCGCAATTTACAAATGCAGCCATTTAGAAATTGAATGAAACACTTTTGGAAAGGTAAATGAGGGGACAAATGAGGAAAGAGGGACGGAGGGACTTTGTTCCAAATCAGGGACAGTCCCTCGAAACCAGGGACAGTTGGGAGCTATGTACTAATGGCACTGGCTGGGAAAGGGTTAACATCTAGGGTCAATCAAGGTGTTAACTGTGTCCCTAACCATGTGTAATGGGTGCTGCTTTTTATGTTCTGATCTTGCTGTTTTTTCTCCCTGCTTTTTTAGGGAGAAGAAACAGACAGATCGCTGGTCCCTGAACACAGAGTTCTGTTTGTAACTGGACACAGCCGATTTCAGCTGAAACCTGCTGCCAAACCTGTGCTGTGTCCAATCACAGCAAGGGTTGGCAGGGGGCAGAATGGGAGGAAGCCCAATATGTACATGTACATGATTGTGCTTCTACCTGCCGCCCTCTCGCAGTATCTTCACTGCGTCGGCAGGTAGTAAAATCCTCTACCAAGTAAGTCTTGGTGGATGATAGACTAGGCAATAGCATGCAATGTCAAGCGGCAGCTGCCAAAGCCGGCAGAATATTAGCATGCATAAAGAAAGGGATGTATTCCAGAGATAAGACTATAATCCTACCGCTTTATAAAACTCTGGTCCGACCGCATCTGGAGTATTCAGTCTAGTTCTGGTCGCCAGTCCTCAGGAGGGATGTGTTGGAGCTGGAGAGAGTCCAGAGAAGGGCAACTAAACTAATTAGGGGATTGGAGGACCTTAATTATGAAGAGCGTCTGCAATCGCTTAATTTATTCTCCCTGGAGAAGAGACGCCTGAGAGGGGACATGATAGCAATTTATAAATACCTCAATGGTGATCTCAGCATTGAAAAAAAGCTATTCAGTCGCAAGGATTGCATGAGGACTCGAGGGCATACAATGCGATTAGAGGAGAAGCGTTTTGACCTCACGCAACGCAGGGGGTTTTTTACTGTTAGGGCTACAAGATTGTGGAATTCTCTACCACAAGAGGTGGTTTCTGCGGGAAGTATGGCTACTTTCAAAAGACTCTTAGACGTACATCTCAAGAATAAGAAGATTAAGGGGTATGAGAGATGATTACAGCCACACACACCTACACAGGTTGAACTGGATGGACTATTGTCTTTATTCAACCTCAACTACTATGTAACTATGTTATGGGGAGAAGGTAACCAGGGAAGGTAAAATATAATCAAGTGAAACTTCTCTTTAAATGGTTATTCCAGGTGGCAAAATTCTCCGGTTTCAGATATTTCCACATACAGGACCCAAAGTGACATTTTTGTCATAGCAAAGCAAGGTAAATTTAATTATAGAAGTCTTTGCTTTGCCAAAGCGATCACGAAAATTGAAAAATTGAAAAAAAAAAATCTGCTGTACAGAACGAATAAAGGACGGGGTGATTCTTCGCTCTCCTTTCCCGTAATGTTATGGAAATCCGTGACACGGTAATCTTGTGATGCTCACAGTGGAAATTAAATGTATGGCGCCCCGTTAAATGATTTTCTTTTAGCGAATTTATAGACTCCAGACAAAGTTGAACCGCAGCCTCGGCCTTTTTTTTTTCGCCCAGCACCATGCTCGCCATCGCTATAATGAAAGTTACGGTTTATTGACGCTCTGCCCGGTATTAATGCGGTTTTAAGTAGTAATCAGGCTCGTTACGACGCGTCTATCTATCTGGAGGATCGGGGGCGCTTATCTCTGGATGATTCAAATGGCTGCTTCAAAATTGAAGATTCATTTTCACGGTGATATACGCGGCACTTTACATTATGACATCTGCATAAACTCCCGGGTACGCTTTTCGGTTTAATTAATGCAAAGTGATTTGAAAGCGAGTTTGAAGTCATTCTAGACATTTTACAGAAGGCTGTTTAGCACATTTCATCCAGGAGAGATCACGTTGCATTTTGAATGGAAATTATTTGTGTATAAATATTTTGCCACATTTATGAATCGGATGCGGAAAATAAAACTTTAACGGATTTAAGCAAATTTCCTTTCTTTTTTTTTTTTAATTATTAAACATTTTTATATATTTTTTTACTATATTTTTTAACCACTTCAGCTCCAGAAGATTTTACTCCTTTCATGACCAGGCTATTTTTTGTTATTCAGCATTGCGTTAATTTAATTGGTAAGTCATGCGAAGTCATGCAACGCTGTACCCAAACAAAAATGATATAATATAAATATAAATTATATATTTTATATATAATTTTTTTTCTTATATTTAATGTATAGTTATATTATATAACTACAAAATTTATATAATATAAATATAAATTATATATATATATATATATATATATATATATATATATATATATATGTTTTTTTTTGTTTTTTTTTACACAAATAGAGCTTTCTTTTGTTGATATTTGATCACCACTGTTTTTTTTTTTTATTTTTTAAAACAACATATAAAGGGTCACCATAAGAAGAAATAGTAACTTTAAGTGCCGGTTCACACTACGTTGCTCCGACTTAGGGGGCGACCTGTGAAGTCGCGCGCACCGCGACTTCGGCACGACTTGCACGAACTTCATAAAATGAATGTCTATGCAAGTCGCCCCGAAGTAGTACAGGACCCTTTTTCTAATTCGGAGCGACTTGTGTCGCTCCTATTAGAACCGGTCCTGTACTACTCAATGGACCGCGACGGTGCGCGACTTGCCAGGCTGACCAAGTCGCCTGACAAGTCGTAATAGGCACCATACTAAAGTCAGGTAAACAAAAAAAGATATTTATTCAGTTTCATTAAAATAAATAGTAGATTACTGCAAAGTTACCATATAAAATGTACAGATGTGATCAAACACTAAATACTCACCACTTGACCTCCGGAAGAATTACCCCCTTCCTGACCAGGTCATTTTTTGTGATATGGCACTGCTGTACTTTCAATGACAACTGCAACGCTGTACATTAAAAAAAAAAAAATTATCTCTGCCCCTTCCCAAGGCTTTAAAATTACGATAAATATCATTGTTAATGTCTACTCAAAGACCTCATACAATAGTGTTTTTCCTGTTTTGTAACCTGCTATTGTTCATACTCATGTTTGACAACCTTTGTCTATCTTCTGTAAGTTTTTTCTTTGCAAAATTCTCCATAAACATATTTAAAATAAAAAAAAATTATGTCATTTTTTCCCCACAAATAGAGCTTTTGGTGGTATTAGATCATCACTGCATTTTTTATATTTTTTGCACTATAAACAAAAATACACCAACAATTTAAAGAAAAAAAAAACACATATATATAATTACTTTCTCCTATAAAACATATCCAATAAAAAAATGTAAAAAAATGATTTCTTCATATATTTAGGCCAATCTAGTCTGCTACATATTTTGGTAAAAACAAATCTAAATAGGCGTAAATTGATTAGTTTGCGCAAAAGGTATAGTGTCTACAAACTATGGGATATACAGTATACTGGAATGTTTATTTTCTTTTATACTAGTAATGGTGGCAATCAGGGACTTATAGCGGGACTGCGATATTGCAGTGGACAATCAGACTCTAATTGACACTTACAGACACTTTGTGGGAACTAGTGACACTAATGCAGCGATCAGTGCTAAAAATATGCACTGTCACTGTACTAATGACACTGGCTGGGAAGGGGTTACACATATTGGGCAATCAAAGGGTTAAATTTGTGCCTAACCAGTGTTTTTGTGTAAACTGTGTGCTGCTTTTACTAAGGAAAGCAATGGATTGTATTCCCTGCTTTGCAGGGTAACAAAATCCATTACTTTCCCCCTGTCAGGGGGGAAATTATATTTGGAATTATATTGTACATTCACATGAGGCCCTGCCCTCAAGGAGCTTACAATCTAAGGTCCCTAACTCAAATTCATACATGAGGGGATGAGAGACACTGCCCACCACTACCTCCACAAGTGGAAAGGAAGTGAACAGCCTCAGCCCTGAACTTTTCCTAAGGCTGAGCCATCCCTTCTGATGCATTTAACCTGGCCCACCGGGGCTTAGTTATAGAGGTGAAGAAGTGGATCAAAACAATTCTATTGTGCATTATCAACCGCACATGAAACATAAAATTGATTGTGACAAGAGAGAAGCCTGCAGTCCAGGGGTACCATAAATTCTCATGGTGGGGAGCTCACTGTGTGTTTTTCGGGCCCAATGGTCACTACACCATTGCATGTTTTTTTCTCACCTGCCACTGGAGTCAGGCCTTTTGGCTAGGACCAGAGGAATTTTTTATTTCCAGCCGAAAAAGCCCACCATGGTCTTGCACTTTGGCACCAGAAGCACTCATCCACTTCCCCTTTCCATTTTTTGTTGTTTGTCATTGCACTTTTTTGACCATTTTTTGGAAGAGGTGCCCATAGTTCTTCTTGGTCAAACCCACCCAGTATATATATCTATAGTCAAATGTCCGTTTATGCATTGACATACAACCTTAGACCCAGGTATGTCTGGACAGTATGGTCACCTTTTGACTTTGCACCATCCACAGGCAATTTAACTCTTCAATAAGACACAGAAGTTGAATCCAACACAATTTTACTTCAGATAACTTCAGTACAGAGGATTTTTGTCCAGTCTTTTGAAGTGTCAGAGCACAAAGACTTTCCTCAGCCCTGTGTCTCTTCAAAGTACTACCACTGACTGGAAAAAAAAAAAAAAAATGGAAGAAACGGGAAGGGTCTAGCTAAAACTAAACTAACTATCACCAAATAGGAGGGGGGGGGGGACATATGGAAATATCAAAATATAAAAGTAAACAAGTTATAATGACCCCAAACCACCAATAGATGTTAACATACATAAAAACACAACAACCTGATATAGTTCAATATAACAGATACATATACATATAAGTGAGACAGGACAATCTCTTCTCCACCACAAGATATCCTAAGTCTTTGGGGTTAAATGACGCCCAACATCATCCAACCTGAAAGACTTGGCACAGGTCCAAGATTAGTTGTAAGTTTCAGTGGGCTCCATTCACAGAACCAGATCACATGTGCTATTTAGGTTTTTTCTCAAATACCCTATGTGACCCTAAAAATGTCAATTCACTATTGCTTTATGCAGTATTTACCACATAAAGCAAACATGCTCAGTAAATACCACATAAAACAGGAAGGAAAGACAGTTCACGAAGGAAAAAAAATGAATGCAGTAAATAAGTAGTGGATGACATACTGAGGGAACCGGATGCCGCTGGCATCCTTAACAACCAGTAAAAACATTGTTGTTAAGGAGCGGGCAGCCACCGCATCCTTAACAACCGATGAGTCATCAGCTGTCATCAGGGTTCCTGCAGACAGCTGATGACTCATCGGTTGTTAAGGACGCGGTGGCTGCCCGCTCCTTAACATCATCCAACCTGAAAGACTTGGCACAGGTCCAAGATTAGTTATAAGTTTCAGTGGGCTCCATTCACAGAACCAGATCACATGTGGTATTTAGGTGTTTTCTCAAATACCCTATGTGATCCTGAAAATGTCAATTCACTATTGCTTTATGTGGTATTTACCACATAAAGCAAAAATGCTCAGTAAATACCACATAAAACAGGAAGGAAAGCCAGTTCACGAAGGAAAAAAAAATGAATGCAGTAAATAAGTAGTGGATGCCATATTGAGGGAACCGGCTGCTGCTGGCATCCTTAACAACCAGTAAACAACATGGTTTTTAAGGAGCGGGCAGCCACCGCATCCTTAACAACCGATGAGTCATCAGCTGTCATCAGGGTTCCTGCAGACAGCTGATGACTCATCGGTTGTTAAGGACGCGGTGGCTGCCCGCTCCTTAACATCATCCAACCTGAAAGACTTGGCACAGGTCCAAGATTGGTTATAAGTTTCAGTGGGCTCTATTCACAGAACCAGATCACATGTGCTATTTAGGTGTTTTCTCAAATACCCTATGTGACCCTGAAAATGTCAATTCACTATTGCTTTATGCAGTATTTACCACATAAAGCAAAAATGCTCGGTAAATATCGCATAAAACAGGAAGGAATGCCAGTTCACAAAAGGAAAAAAAAATGCATGCATTAAATAAGTATTGGGCGCTATATTAAGAGAACCGGCAGCCGCTGGCATCCTTAAAAACCAGTAAACAACTTGGTTGTTAAGGAGCGGACAGCCCCTGCGTCCTTAACAACCGATGAGTCATCAGCTGTCAGCAGGGTTCCTGCAGACAGCTGATGACTCATCGGTTGTTAAGGACACGGCGGCTGCCCGCTCCTTAACAATCATGATAGTTATCGGTTGTTAAAAAGGAGGTCCAGCCCCCCTATGAAAAAATTAAAGGTCAGCAGCTTCAAATACTGTTACTTTTAATATTAGGACCCTTACCTGTCCAGGAATCCAGCGATATCGGCACCCCAGCCGATGTGTCCTTCAGCTCTCAGGTACTGCCGCTGCCATGGCCTGTAAGGGAAACCGGCAGTGAAGATTTGCGGCTTCACAGATGGTTCCCGACTGCACGTACGTGAAGCGCTCTGTGCTTTGTGAAGGACCTGGCGGCAGGGGAAAGCGAAGGGGGGGTCGAAATTTGAAGTGGGAGCGGGTACCTGTCAAAACCAGGAGGCGGATACATGGAGCTTCCCCTTTTGGGTGGAGCCTTGCTTTAAGGACTCTTGCAGCCCCCTGCTCCTTACCAACTGGCTATTTACAGTCTGTGTTAGGGACGCTGGCTACTGCCACCAGTAAATTACTACAGGCTTCCACTACTAAAATACCACATGTCTTCATGAAATAACTCATGGTATTTTAGTAGTGTTTTATAGTGAATGCAGAAACACTTTTTAAAAAACAGTGTGCAATATCTTACACGGAGGCGGTAAAATACTGATTTGTAAATGGAGCCCACCCAGTAACTCCTAGGAACTATTTAAACCCAATTGCATGCTTCTAAAAAAATAAAAAAAAAAAAAAAAAAAAACAATTTTTTCTTTTTCCCCATTGTCTCCTATCCATATTGCCAACATGTCCTGGAAATGTCCCAAAATTTGCTGAAATTGTGGAAAAATAACTTTTATTTTAGATCCTGGCAGCAGATCAGGTGGACTGCTGGCAAAATATATTTTTATCTTTTTTTGCTCATCTCTGAAAATGACAAAAAAAAAAAAAAAAGATCCAAGCACCACAGATGGAAGCTGACAATTAGTAATGACAAGGATATTTACACAACCCCCTACACAGGTCAACGAGTAAAATACAAACTGAAAATAACCAACAGATACAACATCAACAAAACACTTGAGGACAAGTCCATGCAAATGTGTAAAATCAGTGGCTTCACGTCTGCTTTACATAATGCTGAGAAACGCTGCCATCGAAAAAAAACCTGTCTGAATTTTATGCAAAAAATTCCGACTTCCAGCTGACAATAAGGATTTTAAAAAGCGAAAAAAAACAAGTTGAAAAGACTGAGAAGTAGACGTTAAAGGGCAAAAATATTGAAAACCTTTAACCCTGTAATTACTATAAAGTATCTCAGCTTTATGTTTTTTTTACAAAAAAATTACTAAATGACCTTTTTATAAAAATAAAGTGGATGAATACATGTCCATTATTTTAAAGTGGTTGTATACCAGAGGGGTAACTAGAACCTTCAGGGTCCAGGTGCAGGAAACCAGGGCCCCCCATGTTGCAGGGTCCGGTCGCAAGTGGTAAGTGGTACTTCCACCACTGGTGTCAGTCGTTTTTTATTTATGTTTTTTGCTGGTTACATTTTATTTAATTTATGCATTTATTTATTTAATTTTTTTTTTTTTACAATCTTATTTTTTTAATATTTTTTACAGTTTTGTTTAGAAGCCCCCGTTGAGGGGCTTTGGTGAAATATCAGTGGTCTAAATAGACAGTTCCACCTTTGAGACAGAGAGAGGAGATTGAGGACACAGCCCTCAATCACCATCTCTGTAACATCAGCTGCACAGAATGAACGAACAGGAATAGCTGTGTACAGTACAGTTTTGGTACTTTTTTTAATATTATTGATATTATTACTATTGTATCTATTAACTATTTTTATCTATTTTATTTTTATTTTTATTTTATCTATTTTTTTTTAATTTGTCCGTACTGATCACTGTCTCTGACCATTCATAACTGAAGCATAGTAAACTGTGTTTATTCATAGCTGTGTTTACTATGCTTCATTCACAAACTGAAGCACAGTAAACACAGTTATGAATAAACACAGTTTACTATGCTTCAGTTATGTAGAGGGGATTGGTTCCTCTTTATACCCCCCCTGCCTACGCTCCTATAGGGGGCCGCCTGGGTCCCCTGGAGCATGGAGCCTGTTGCAATTACCACCCCTGTACGTATGCCTCCACTCCTAACTGTAGTGGTTTTGGCGGGATCTGAAAAAAGAATTGTTGCTCTACATAAAGATGTGAAAGTGGGGGGTGTCATGGCGCTCTTCTAATATCCCAAGATGGTACAAGGAATGTGGGTGGATGGGAGGGGGGGGGGGTTATGGGGCTGCGTGGGGGGGGAACAAAGTTTGGTACTGTAGGGAAGCTATAGTCCGCGGCAGCCGGCTGAAGCGTGGAGAAGCCCTGAGAGATGCAAGAAAGGAGAGAGCGGCGCCAGCTTAGTATAGTACAGGTTTATTTAACACTGTTAAAATTGGTGACTCACTGTCCGAGTTCGGAGCATCCGTGCTCCTTCGTCAGGCGATCGCCTGACGAAGGAGCACGGATGCTCCGAACGAGTGCAACCCCTATTTTTCTCCTGCCAGGAAGTGATGTCATCAGGGATCAGAAGTCGGCAGCCGGAGCCCTGTTGTGCATGCTCCGCCGCGGCCAGTGACAACTAGCAGCCCCACAGCGGCTCGGCTATACCTCTGGAACCTCACCACCTTCTCCTATGACCACTATCCTGGAAGAGGAAGATGGATGACCCCAACAGTCTTTGTGTACCGGTCTCACCCAACCTCGGACAGTGAGTCACCAATTTTAACAGTGTTAAATAAACCTGTACTATACTAAGCTGGCGCCGCTCTCTCCTTTCCTACATAAAGATGGCCTAGGGTATAAGAAGATTGCAAAGACCCTGAAACTGAGCTACAGCAAGGTGGCCAAGACCATAGAGTGGTTTAACTAGACAGGTCCCACTCAGAACAGGCCTCCCCATGGTCGACCAAAGAAGTTGAGTGCACATGTTCAGCGTCATATCCAGAGGTTGTCTTTGGGAAATAGACGTATGAGTGCTGCCAGCATTGCTGCAGAGGTTGAAGGTGTGGGGGGTCAGCCTGTCAGTGCTCAGACCATACGCCGCACACTGCATCAAATTGGTCTGCATGGCTGTTGTCCTAGAGGGAAGCCTCCTCTAAAGATGATGCACAAGAAAGCCCACAAACAGTTTGCTGAAGACAAGCAGACTAAGGACATGGATTACTGGAACCATATCCTGTGGTCTGATGAGACCAAGATAAACTTATTTGGTTCAGATGGTGTCAAGCGTGTGTGGCGGCAACCAGGTGAGGAGTAGAAAGACAAGTGTGTCTTGCGTACAGTCAAGCATGGTGGTGGGAGTGTCATGGTCTAGGGCTGCATGAGTGCTTCCGACACTGGGGAGCTACAATTCATTCAGGGAACCATGAATGCCAACATGTACTGTGACATACTGAAGAAGAGCATGATCCCCTCCCTTTGGAATCTCGGAAGCAGGGCAGTATTCCAACATGATAACGACCTCAAACACACCTCCAAGACAACGTCGACCACTGCCTTGCTAAAAAAGCTGAGGGTAAAGTGATGGACTGGCCAAGCATGTCTCCAGACCTAAACCCTATTGAGCATCTGTGGGACATCCTCAAACGGAAAGGTGGAGGAGCGCAAGGTCTCTAACATCCACCAGCTCCGTGATGTCGTCATGGAGGAGTGGAAGAAGACTTCAATGGCAACCTGTGAAGCTCTGGTGAACTCCATGCCCAAGAGGGTTAAGGCAGTGCTGAAAAATGATGGTGGCCACACAAAATATTGACACTTTGGGCCCAATTTGGACATTTTCACTTAGGGGTGTACTCACTTTTGTTGCCAGCGGTTTAGACATTATTGGCTGTGTGTTGAGTTATTTTGAGGGGACAGCAAATTGACACTGTTATACAAGCTGTACACTCACTACTTTACATTGTAGCAAAGCGTCATTTCTTCAGTGTTGTCACATGAAAAGATAGAATAAAATATTTACAAAAATGTGAGGGGTGTACTCACTTTTGTGAGATACTGTATGTATGTATATATATATATATATATATACATATATATATGACAAAGAATTTCCAGAGCACTATAGCACTGTTCTGCAGAGGAGGTTCATATCAATATTAATAACTCATTGTAAAAATGCATGTAACAAGTTTTGACTGAATGTATAACAAAATGAAATAGTGATTATTTAATATTTACTTGTTTATATAAAGGCAACAAACCGACATTTAAACATGTATAAACTTTAAAAACAACTAAATAACTGAATTAACCCCTTCACACCGACGTCACACAAATACTGGACTGGGTTTTTTGCTGGGGGCTGCATATTTGCATACCTCCCTTTGTGCTGGGAGAGCACCGCGTGCTGCCAGCACAGAGACCGGGGTCTCATTGAGAGCCTTGGGCCCTGTACTAACGATTGGGACCCGGAACTCTAGATTCCGGGCCACCTGATCGCTGTGATAGGCTATCAAACTGATCAGTCACTGTGAAGCCCGCCCCCATGTTTTCCTTTTCTGTCACCTGATCGCTGTGATAGCCTCTGATTGGCTATCAAACTGATCAGTCACTGTGAAGCCCGCCTCTGTGTTTTCCTTTTCTGTGAATAAAAGAAAGAGATACTTTGAATCTCTCTCTGTCCTTCAACAGCAAAAAAAAAAAAGTGTGTGTAAAAAAAAATAAATAAATAGATAAAATAGTAATAATAACAATAATATAAAAAAGTACCAAAAATACCTAGATCACGGTTTTTCATTAGTATCAGTCTCAGTGTGTTTTAGGTAGGATAAAAAAAAAAAAAAGGAAAATGCGCACTTGTTTTTGTTATTGTACTATGGGTACAAATAATACCTAACATACACATATGTGGTATCTCTGCAATCGTTAGGAGCAGGAGAATTTATTTTTGGTTGTTTCTTGGCGGTAGGTTATGGTAGTACCACAAAATATACAGCTGAGTTAAAAAAAAAAAGTTGTTTTTTTTTTACTGTTTTGTGCCACTTTTTTTTTTTTTTACTATTTTTTCCTTTGATAATGGAAAAAAAAAAGCAAGAGTTATCCATAACCATTTACCCCCAAATGAAAGCCAAATCTGTCCTAAAAAAAACAAGGTATAATCCACCTGAATGCACAAAGTAGTACTGGGGCGCAGTCATGTTGGAACAGGAAGGAGCCATCCTCAAACTGTTCCCACAAAATTGGGAGCATGAAAATGTCCAAAATGTCTTGGTATGTTGACACCTTAAGAGTTCTTTTCACTGGAACTAAGGGGCCAACCCCTGAAAAACAACCCCACCCCATAATCCCCCCTCCACCAAATGATTTGGACCAGTGCACAAAGCAAGGTCCATGGAGACATGGATGAGCGAGTTTGGGGTGGAGGAACTTGACTGGTCTGACCTCAACCCAAAATAAAACCTTTACGATGAATTAGCGTGGAGTCTGCGAGCCAGGTCTTCTCAACCACATCAGTGCCTGACCTCACAAATGCCCTTCTGGAAGAATGGTCAAACATTCCCATAGACACACTCCTAAACCTTGTGGACAGCCTTCCCAGAAGAGTTGGAGCTGTTATAGCTGCAAAGGGTGGACCAACTCAATATTGAACTCTACGGACTAAGACTGGGATGCCATTAAAGTTCATGTGCATGTAAAGGCAGGTGTCCCAATACTTTTATTAATTTAGTGTATATTATCTTACTTTAACCCCTTCACACACAAGGGTAAAACAAATCTAAATTCCTAAGCCCTAATTTTATGACTTTGATATGTGTTAGTAAGACTGTACATATTATCACAACTACTTTGTGCATTCAGGTGGATTACACCTAGTTCAGGACTAATTGTGCTTTTAGGACAAATTGGGCTTTTATTTGCCTGTATAGACAGGTGTCCCAATACTTTTGGTAATATAGCGTAGCTTCCTATGAAAAGTACACATATCCTTTAAGCCAAAACACAAAATCCCCACACCCTCCATATATGACAAAGGACTCCCAGAGCACTATAGCACTGTGCCAAAGAAGAGGCTAATATCAATATGAATATTTCATTGTAAAAATATATGTAATGTGCTTTGACTGAATGCATACCAAGATTAAATGGTAATTAATAAATATTTGGCTGGAATTTTGTTAAAAATCGTGTTTATGTAAAGGCAACAAACAATAATTTATAAATAAAACATATTAACTTAAAAAATAAATAACTAATTAAATAAAATTAATCAATTATTGTTTCCCTTAAAACAAAATGCAGGTCTAATTTAGGCCAAAACACAAAATTACCACACATTCCATATAGGACAAAGGACTCCAAGAGCACTATAGCACTGTGCCATAGAAAAGGCTAATATCATTATGAATATTTCATTGTAAAAATATATGTAATGTGCTTTGACTGAACGTATAACAAGATTAAATGGTAATTAATAAATATTTGGCTGGAATTAGGTTAAACCCCTTGTTTATGTAAAGGCAACAAACAATCATTTATAAATAAAACATATAAACTAAAAAAATAATTAACTAAATAAATAAAATTAATCAATTATTGTTTCCCTTAAAAAAATGCAGGTATCCTTTAAGCCAAAACACAAAATCCCCACACCCTCCATATATGACAAAGGACTCCCAGAGCACTATAGCACTGTGCCATAGAAGAGGCTAATATCAATATGAATAGTTAATTGAACAAATGTATATAATGTGTTTTGACTGAATGCATACCAAGATTAAATGGTTAATAATAAATATTTGACTGGAATTTTGTTAAAATTCTTGTTTATGTAAAGGTACAAACAATCATTTATAAATAAAACATAAAAACTTAAAAAAATATCTAACTAAATAAATAAAATGAATCAATTATTGCTTCCCTTAAAAAAAAATGCAGTTATCCTTTAAGCCAAAACACAAAATCCCCACACCCTCCATAAAGGACAAAGGACTCTGAGAGCACTATAGCACTGTACCATAGAAGAGGCTAATATCAATATGAATATTTCATTGTAGAAATATATGTACTGTAATGTGCTTTGACTGAATGCATACCAAGATTAAATGGTAATTAATAAATATTTGGCTGGAATTTTGTTAAAAATCTTGTTTATATAAAGGCAACAAACAATCATTTATAAATACATCATATAATCTTAAAAAAATAACATAATTAAATAAATAAAATTAATCAATTATTGTTTCCCTTAAAAAAAAATGCAGGTATAGTTTAGTCCAGAACACAAAATCCCCACACATTCCATATAGGACAAAGGACTCCCAGAGCACTATAGCACTGTGCCATAGAAGAGGCTAATATCAATATGAATAGTTAATTGTAAAAATATATGTAATGTGCTTTGACTGAATGCATAACAAGATTAAATGGTAATTAATAAATATTTGGCTGGGATTTGGTTAAAACTCTTGTTTATGTAAAGGCAACAAACAATAATTTATAAATAAAACATATAAACTTAAAAAAATAATTAACTAAATAAATACAATTAATCAATTAGTGTTTCCCTTAAAAAAATGCAGGTATCCTTTAAGCCAAAACACAAATCCCCCACACCCTCCATATATGACAAAGGACTCCCAGAGCACTATAGCACTGTGCCATAGAAGAGGCTAATATCAATATTAATAGTTCATTGAACAAATGTATATAATGTGCTTTGACTGAATGTATACCAAGATTAAATGGTTAATAATAAATATTTGGCTGGAATTTTGTCAAAATTCTTGTTTATGTAAAGGCAAAAACAATCATTCATAAATAAAACATAAAAACGTAAAAAATATATAACTAAATAAATAAAATTATTCAATTATTGCTTCCCTTAAAAAAAATGCAGGTATCCTTTAAGCCAAAACACAAGATGCCCACACCGCCCATGTAGGACAAAGGACTCTCAGAGCACTCTAACACTGTGCCATAGAAGAGGCTAATATCAATATGAATAGTTCATTGTAAAAATGTATGTAATGTACTTTTTCTGAATTCATAACATGATTAAATGGTAATTAATAAATATTTGGCTGGAATTTGGTTAACCACTTTACCACCGGAGGATTTTGCTGTCTTATGTCCAGGCCACTTTTTGCGATTCGTCGCTGTGCGACTTTAACTGACAATTGCGCGGTCGTGCGACACCGTACCCAAACAAAATTGACGTCCTTTTTTTCTCATAAACAGAGCTTTCTTTTGGTGGCATTTGATCACCTGTGCGATTTTTACTTTTTGCGCTATAAACAAAAAAAGAGCGTAAATTTTGAAAAAATAACAATATTTTTCACATTTTTTTATATGAAATCCCCCCCCCCCCCCCCAAAATGTAAAAATCTATTTTTTTTTAAATTTTTGGCCAATTTGTTTCCTGCTACATATGGTTGGTAAAAAAAATCACAATAAGCGTATTTTGATTGGTTTGCGCAAAAGTTATTGCATTTACTAACTAAGGGAAAGATTTCTGTCATTTTTTGTGTTTTTTTTTTTAACGAGTAATGGCGGCGATCTGCGATTTTTTTGCGGGACTGCAACATTGCGGTGGACAGATCGGACCCTCAACTGACATTTTTTAACACTTTTGGGGGTACCAGTGACATTTCTACAGTAATCAGTGCTATAAATATGCACTGTTACTGTAAAAATGACACTGGCAGGGAAGGGGTTAATTTTATTGGAGAGGGAGGGGTTAATGTATGCCTGGTGCTTACTAACGTGTGTGGGGGGAGGTGACTGAGTGACACAGGGACAGATCAGATCGCATGTTCAGCTATGCTGAACCCTGCAATCTGTCACTGTTTGTCACTGAGGAGGATCTCCAAACTCGATTCCCCGACGATTGGGGAAGAGCATAGGCGATCGCCACTGCTTCTCCCCTGGCCCGCCTCCCGCTATGAATGAATACAGTGGGAGCGAGCCTCCGGCGGCGCGCGAGCGCCGCCCACAAGGGGAGGAGTCCAGCGACGTAGTACTACGTCGCTGGACGATAACGAGCCACTGTGCCGCAGTAGAGGCACAGTGAGCAGTCGTCAAGTGGTTAAAATTGTTGTTTATGAAAAGGCAAGCAATAATCATTTATAAATAAAACACAAAAACTTAAAAAATATCTAACTAAATAAATACAATTAATCAATTATTGCTTCCCTTAAAAAAAATGCAGGTATCCTTTAAGCCAAAACATTAAATTCACCCCCCCCTTTATTGCATGTAATGTGCCCACAACGTCCCCAGATATTGCAGCACACTCCATGCTAATGTAGTTGTATTTTATATTATTTCCAGCATTATCAGTACAGGGAGGATTTTCTGAAACGCCAGATATAATAACATCTGGGCTCGCCTCAATTTCTGATACTGAAATCTAAATGAGATCTGGAACACTTGTAAGATGCTGAATGGAATGAATTATAATCTCGCTGGGATTGAAATAGTTGACTTGATGTATGGGAGTTTCAGTCTGCATTGACACCCAGATCTATAAGATTCAGCGGGATGCTTCGCCGTACGAGGCGGCACAGGAACGTATCTGCAGCTCCATCAGCACCTATCTTAACACGGCTTTCTAATGTAAGGAATGTAACAATGGACCACAGTCCTGCTAAGTCAGCAGTTTCACCAGTGATGTCTTCCAGCTGGCTGGGATCTTGAGGAGCACTTACTTAAAAGGAAATATTAACATAGTTGTAGGTCAAATTGATTTATTTTTTTATATTAACTCCCTTCACACCGACCCTAGACTCGGCTTTTTTACATGGGGCCACGTATTTGCATATCTCCCTTTGTGCTGGGAGCGAGCCGCATAGCACGCTCCCATCACAGAGAACGGGGTCTTACCGAGAGCCCTTGGCCCCATTCTAACGCTCGGGCAGGGCCCCTGATAGGGGGAGACTACCAGTCCTCCTGTAGGGGGCCCGGGCACACAGGAGGGCCCCAACAGCACGGGGGATCGGTGCGGTCGGGCAGAGTGGCAATTACAGAAGGAAGCCCTGTGCGGCTCTCTGCAGCGCGAAAAGTCAGTTTCTCACCCTCCTGCCAGCTTTCAACTTCTGCAGGGAGAGACACAGACACAGGGCATCATTCCTCTAATTGTCTCTCTGAAACCGATCCCCATCCCTGTTTTGCCTGCTTCTGATCCCCCCCCCATCTGCTCCCCTTTCCATGACAACCCCCCCCCCCCCCCGCAGCACGGCAGGTTTCCCTGTCCTGTAAAAAGATAACAAATTGTAAAAAAAAAAAAAAAACATTTAAATTAAACATTGTAATAAATAATTAAAAGAAAATTGTAAAATAAAATAATTGTAAAAATGTTAAAAAAAAATAATATATACATAAAAAAAATGTAAAATACAATTGAAAAAGGGCTAGTTCACACAAAGGTTCTCTGTTATGATTGTGTCCGCTAATAATGATTTTAGTGTATTTTCAGTGGAAATATTGTCTTGAAATTTTCGGGGGGGGGGGGCCTGCAAGGTGGGCTGTACAGGGCCCCATGATTTCTAACAGCAGCCCTGCGCTTGAGACTTTGTTTCTTTTTGCTTCGTTTAGATTAGTTAATCTAGTTATTTCGTTTCGTTAAATTCGGTTGATTCGTTCAATTTGTATTGGACTTTCACAGGTCAAAATAGTTATAGTTTTTTTTTGCATAAAAAAATGTTTTATTTAGATAGGTTGAATGCAAGGTACAAAGAGTGAAACAAAATCATTTTGAACATGCAAAGACAAAATATTTTGTCAATTGTAAGAACAGCATGAAGACTTGTTTTGGCGTAAGCCACACTCTATAACATACAGTATATCAAAAATCCTCAAAGGCAGTTTCAGGGGCTCAAATCTTAGATGCTAAACCTGAGCAAGAACACTAACATTAGTAATGAATATACTAAGAAAACATAGAGACTTGTGCAATAAGGGCAAAACAACATAGTTGAGTCACTCAAGTTTGAAGTAATTTGTGAAGGTAGTGAGGTTTAGCCAGGTTGGGGTGTACCGAAAAGGAGCTCTCTGAGGAGCCTATGCACCGATGCATACGTTTTTGAGGAACATGCTAAGGTGAAACCACCTAACAGGCAGCTTAGGGGAGTAGTATGTCACAAGTATGGCTCAGGAGAATGCTTAGAAGCGAAGAGTCGCTTCCCAAGGGGAGAAAGAAAAAGGAAGAGAATAAAGAGAAAGGAAAGGGGAGTAGCAAGAAAGAGAAGAGGAAATAGGGAGGTAAGGACAGGGTGGGGGGGGGAAGGTATTGTCAACAATATCTTCCACTCTCCCGGGGGGACCCCCAAGGCGAGGCAGCCATGAAGAAAGATCCACAGAGTGAGGAGCCTCTAGGTAGAGGCCATAATTGAGGCATATGTCACTGTGTGTTTAAAACTGGTCCAGTCCTGCCAAATGGTAACAAATTCTGAGTAGGAATCATGAGCGATACTGATCAGTTCCTCCATCTGTTCTATATAATTAAATATGTTAAACCATTCCTTGATGGAGGGAATCAAAGGTGATCTCCAGTGGTACGGCACACACAGTTTGGCTGCGGTTACCATGTGCATGGCCAGCGATTTTCTGTAACTACGACGGCGGGAGGTTACCCAGTGCAACAAGTATTGTGCCGGGGTGAATTCCATATCTCTCTAAGTGGCCTCCCTAATCAATTCATGGACTTTCGTCCAAAAAGGCTGAAGTGCAGAGCACGACCACCATATGTGGAGCATAGTGCCCTGATCTTTATTGCATCTCTAGCAGGTATTCGGGACAGTCTGGCAAAATGTATGTATCCGATCTGGTGTCTGGTACCATCTGGCAAGGATCTTGTATCCGTTTTCCTGAATCGCGACACTCACCGAGGAGCCCTGAATAGTGCGGCAAATAGAGGACCACTCCACCTCCGTGAGGGAAAGGTCCAAATCCCTTGACCAGGCCTGCACAAAGGAAGAGGATGAGAGGAGAGGGGGGGGACAGCACGAGACAATACAGAGCAGAGATTACATGTCTCTGAGGACCACCCCTTTCACACAGGGCCTCAATCCCAGTCGGAGGCCTCGTCCACTCAGATATGGTCCGCCGATTGGTAGAAAAGTGACGAATCTGAAAAAACGTCCACAATGGGATGGAGTGGGGTTGAAGAACTTGGTTAAGTGCCTCCCAAGACAAAGGGGAACCTCTGTGAAAAAAGTGTTTGGCTAAAACATTTTCATGCGGCCAAATGTCTTGAAGAAATGAGCTAGACATGCCCGGCTCGAAAGCAGGATTCAAACGAATAGAAGTCATAGGAGCAGACGCTAGGTTAATTTTCCTAGATTTGTTCCAAGCACAATGCAGCTTCAGCGGGGGACAGATCAGAGGATGACTTCTCAAATCTTCCCTAATCGCGGAGTATGGGAGCCAGGAGAGCAAGTGTAGCGGAGTGTCAGAAAAAGCATTTTCTAAGCCAACGACAGCCTTAAGTGTCAAATGTACATTCCAATCCACAAGTCTGCTCAATATGCAGGCTTTATAAGTGTGTAAGTCGGGTAACCCCAAACCCCCACTCTCTTTAGGGGCCGTGAGCTGGAGGTATCTGATCCAAGGTCTTTTGTCACTCCAGACAAATTTCTGGGAGCGCGATTTAAAGGATGTAAAAAAGGAGTTCGGGAGTTGGATCGGAATCGTTTGGAAAAAATAAAGAAATTTAGGTAAGATGGACATCTTTAAAATAGTTATAGTTTTAATTAAATGATCCCAAATTTTAAGTAGTGGTGATAATAAAAAGTGTAAGTTTGTTGTTTTCAGGCACTTTTTAGGGGGTATCCATAGCAAAGACATGGTGGGGGGACATCTTGGCTTCTATATGGGCCCATTGCTTATCCTTAAAGCAAAATATACTATCTAGGAGTATGGCCATGAGTACTACCAGGGGCAGACTGGCAACTTTCGACCCAGGGGCAAGTACAATCCAGAGGACCATGGTGCAGTGACTCAGCCCCCCGCCCACTCTCCCTTCCTCCTCCTGACCCCCATTCCAGGCTGAAGCCCTGCTCCAGGTACTCTCTATTTACCGGCCAAATCCGGGCTCCCAACCTGGCCAGCAGGGGGTGGTTGGGAGGAGCTGGGACAACTTGGCTGGGGCTGGCCAGGGGAGGAGAGTCTCCAGTGGGGCATGGAACCGGCCTCTGCTCAGACACTTTAAATCATCTATGCTGGGAAGGGAAGGGAGGCCTGCGCTCTGTCCTTGTCTTCAACCCGCACTCAGTAGGTCAGCGATGGGGACTTTTTACTTCTGTACACCAGGAATCCTTTAGGCATGTCTGGGGCAGAAGCGGTGCAGCCTTTTTACGGGGCATCAGAGCAGCCCGGGGGGCAATTGTCCCCCTGGCCCAGTCCTTCCCTGAGTACTACTTTATGATAAAATGCTAAATTTTGATAATCCCAGTCCTCCTTGTTGCTTGCTCCTTATAAGCACATAATATTTTAATCTTGGTTTGGAACTAACCCAACCATATTTAAAAAGTGTGGAACATACAATTCAGAAGAACTTTTTAGGGAGGCTTATTGGTTAAGTCTGAAATATATACAATAATCTTGGAAGAATATCCATTTTAACCACTTCTCCTCTGTGCTATAGCTGAAAGATGGCTACAGCGTGAGCTCACATGGCCGGGAGGGTATCCATGGACGACCTCCCATGATCGCGCTTCCTATGCCCCCCGTGCGGCGCGCATCTGCGTGCATCGGTGCAGATCTGTGTTCACTGTGTCCTTTGGACACAACTGATCACAGATCGGGGTAATGTAACGCTCCCGCGTTTGTTTAGTGAACTGGATTTGCAGCTGCAGAATTTCCACTCAGTAGTCGTGTAGAGATGTGTTGAATCACCATATCCAACTCTCCAGACTCATCATTGTGGCCCAGCCTGCTTCAGCATACAAATATACAGACACTCACATAAGATGTTCCTGGAGTGATAGGTTGTATACGATAGTATAGAGGTGATGTGCTGAAAGGACAGGCGTGAGTAGTGATAGCAATGATAGGCACTCAATAGTAATGTTCAGGAGTGTTAGCAGATGGTGATAGATAGTATGCAGATAGGTTAGCAATCATGTACAAGTAACAGGTGGTAGGGGACAGCAGATGAAGTGTACAGGAGTTGCTAACTTAGTGCAAGGATATAGATGGTAGTAGACTCAAGAGCTAACAATCTATGTAACAGTGCAGATGATAGAAATAGTAATGCATAGATAGCAACAGTCTTTAGTATGCAAGAGTAGATAGTGTAAGTTGTTAGGAAGGAATCCCCTGTGGGGTACTTATCACTAGTTGGTTTAGAGAGGTGAGGGGTCCGGTAATAAGATAAGGATCAGGTAGCGAGATACAGGATCAGTAGCGAGATACAGGATCAAGTAGCGAGACTCCGGTCTATCCAGATATTGGGGAAATAGCTGGAGGCTTCGGCAGCGTCAGACAAGGCTGTATAACAAGCGGTTTGCACCAACACCTTGTGAGTGAAAGCCGGCGATTGAAATAGCCGCTCAGAGCGGCGCCTTGTGATGACGTCATGCGGCTTAAAGAGATTAGCAGGTATATGCGTTCCACCTAGCTGAAAAGGTGGGACGCAATGCAGAGGAAATGGGCTGGAAGGGTACCGAAGGTACCAGAATCTTACAGGTAAACAGCCAATCACAGTGGCTCCTTACCATGTGACCAGCTGTGTCCAATCACAGCTGATCACAGTGTAAACAGTATTTGCCAGTTATCAGCATTCCTCTCCTCATGCTAACAGCGAGTAATGAGAGGAGAGACGATAACCGGCAAATCCACACAGGGAACATTCATCAACATGGGCAACATCATCAAGGCACTGATCATCAGTGTCCTGATTATTAGTACAGCCCCAAGAGTGCCCACAAATGCTGCCAATCTATGCCCACAAGTGCTGCCAATCCGTGCCCACAAGTGCTGCCAATCAGTGTTGCCTGTCAGTGCCCGTGCCCTGATTATCAGTACAGCCCAAAGAGTGCCCACACATGCTGCCAATCTGTGCCCACAGGTGCTGCCAATCTATTCCCATAAGTGCTGCCAATCTATGCCCACAAGTGCTGGCAATCCGGGCCCACAAGTGCTGCCAATTAGTGTTACCTGTCAGTGCCCATCAGTGCCGCCTATCAGTGCCCCCTCATCAGTGCAGCCTATCAGTGCCCATCAACGCACATCAGTGCTGCCTATCAGTGCCTATTAGTGCAGCCTATCAGTGCCTATAGTGCAGCCTATCAGGCTGATTAGCAATTTGTGTTACCAAGCAGTTGAACAGGTGTACCTAATAAAGTGGCCTGTGGGTGTATATTTAATTGGTGTATCTAGCTCTTAGTTTGGCGTTCGGCTTTAGATGAAAAGTTCCAATTAGAAAGTCTTCCATCCTTGTATCGGTTTTAGCCCTCGCCTTTTTTACATTCAGTTTAATCGCTGTGATTTTTTTTGCTTTCTGTTAAAGAGAGCTAAATAATTTACAAGGTCCTTTCTATTTGTGTTCTTTAATTAACACAAAATATGAGCTTGCAAGATGCTTGGTAGCAAAAAGATATAAAACCAATTGCAAATGCTGTTACCATCCATAAAGCTGGTTTTAGTGCAGCAGAAAAACCTACTTGGCTGCGCTGCCGTGAAAGGGATAAATGGGACGGCGGTTGTGTGCAGGAAATATGGCAGAGAGACTCAGACTAGGGCCTCCCGGGGAATTCTCCGTCCGCCTTTTTCGGTACTCCAATTTAGAGGAGAAGTCATTCTTCACTTCAGCTGTTCAGTCACTACAAATCCCAGCATTCCTTCTCTGATACTGGACTGTATGCATTAGGTTTATTAACCACTTCTGGACCGGAAGGATTTTCCCCCTTAATGACCAGGCCATTTTTTGCGTTTCGGCACTGCATTAATTTAACGGACAATTGCACGGTCGTGCGACGCTGTACCTAAATAAAATAGATGTCCTTTTTTCCCACAAATAGAGCTTTCTTTTGGTGGTATTTGATCACCTGTGCGACTTTTATTTTTTGCGCTATAAACAAAAAAAGAGCAACAGTTCTGGGAAAAAAAACCCAATATTTTTCACATTCTGCTATATAACATTCCCAAAAAAATTAAAAATCAAAATTTTTTAGCATTTTAGGCCAATTTGTTTTCTGCTACATATTTTTGGTAAAAAAAAAAAAAATCACAATAAACGTATTTTGATTGGTTTGCGCAAAAGTTATCGCGCCTACTAACTACGGGAAAGATTTATGTAATCTGTATTGTTTTTTTTTACTAGTAATGGCGGCGATCTGTGATTTTTAGTGGGACTGTGAAATTGCGGCGGACAGATCGGACCCCTAACAGACATTTTTGACACTTTTGGGGGGACCAGTGACATTACTACAGTAATCAGTGCTAAAAATATGCACTGGTACTGTAATAATGACACTGGCAGGGAAGGGATTAACAAAGTGGGTGATCAAGGGGTTAAATGTAAGCCTAGGGGAGTGATTCTAACTGTTTGGGGGTGGGGCTTGTGAAATGATCACAGAGACCTGTAATCCTATATAGTAGGATCATAGGGGCTCTATGATCATTGCAGAGAGAAGAACAGTCGGCTGTGTTTACAACAGCTGCCCGTCCTTCTCTCTCAGCGGGGAGCGATGGCGGGTGGCCGGCGGCAATCGGAGCTGCCGGCTTTGTGCATCGGAGTCCCCGCTGCCGAGTGGGGGCGGGAGTACGCTGCTCCCTAGCTGCAGGCGCGTGACCGACGTATACCTACATCAGTTCACGCTCATTAACAGGTTTAACAGGTTAAAGAGGACCTGTCATAATCAATAAACCCTACCGCAGTAGTGTGACACACTGGTACCAGTATGTAAACCAACTTGCAGATGCAGAGTTTTGTACATGTTGTAAAGCCAGCTTCGGGCAATAGAAGCGATTTACAGTCATCTGATCACTTTTATACACTTCTAATAAAGCAGCCCTTGCCATGTGTCCTGGGCTAACCTTTACTTCTTGGTTGTCCGGGACCATCATGACAGCTGTCAAGATGGACAACAGTTAGGAGATCGGTGGATATCAACTTGTTGATCTCCCCTGGGGTAGTATGAACCTGGAAGTGCTCAGCTCTGAGCACTTCTGAGTTCAGCACTATCTGAACTTGACCGCTTTGGTCTGGGAACAGTCTGTTCGAGCACAGGGGTGACATTAGGGGTCAAATAGACTGGTGTATTCCACTTACACTAAGCTGAAATTGTTGCAGGATTTCCATACCTGTTGTAGTCCCAGTTTTCTATATTAATTATAGTGCTTCACTTTTTATTACCCTTTTTTATACTTTTCACTGATTGTCTTCTGTGGTGTTAGCAGCTGTTCCATAGTTCTTGATAGTTGGCGCAGTATTTCCTTCCCACCATTAAATAGACATCTGATGCCTTTTTCAAGAGAACTTACCACTGCACTATGCTATCACATGTTAAAAATAAAAAAATTACACTTACCAAGGTTTGATAGCTCTGAACCTGGAAGTCCTCAGAACTGAGCACCTCCAGGTTCAGAGCCGTCTGGCTTCCCTCTGGCTAGGGAAGAAGCTGATAAAGCACAGGGATGACATGAGAGATCAAACAGAACCTCGGTTGTCTCTTTAGAGAAAACCTGCCACCTGTACTATGCTAAAAATAATTAAACAAAAAACGATCCAAAATGACAAAAAGCAACTCACATGAACCAGCATTGCACACGTGAACACTCCAACTCACCGCCCTCCTTCAAATGTGCAACATGATGGCATCATCGGCAGGTACCACTCAAATGGAGCTTTACGCCCCAAATGGAGCTTTAGATAAGCTTTAGATAACTAACATTATCATCAATCAATAGAGTGATAGCTGAAATATAAAAAATATATATCTGATCTGCATGGGGTATACAGGTGTGAGCACTGAAGTGGCTAATTCATGTAATAGTGTTATTATTATTATTAATTGGGCAACTGTATCTGACAGTTGAACTATTTAAAGAGGATCTTCTCCCTAGAAAAGTCAGCAGCTACAAATACTATAGCTGCTGATCATAGGTGAGCACAACCTATAGTGTTAGCTCAAACTCACATGCAATGCCTATGTGTATGTATTTATATACTATACATATATATATATATATATATATATATATATATATATATATATATATATACATATACACACACACACACTATTTTACCAAATGTATTGGGACACCTGCCTTTACACGCACATGAACTTTACTGGCATCCCAGTAAATGTGCGGCGGGCGGTCGGGAAGGTGTTGATATACAGATTGCAGGCAGAATTGGAATGTAATTCACTCAATTCTAGGGCAGAAACACTGGGAGGTTGATTTACGAAAGGCAAATAGACCGGTTGATCCAGAACTTAGTAAATTAGGTAAAGCTTTACTTTCTTTCTTTCACGTCCAAGACAAATTAAAAAAAACAGCATTTTTGCTAGCACATGATTGGATGATGGAAGTCAGCGGAGCTTCTGCTCGTTTACTAAGCTCTGGAGCAACTGCCCTTGCAAAGTGCACAGTCTATTTGCCTTTAGTAAATCAACCCCATTGTCTTCAATGCAAGCTCTGTAGTCAGATTGTTGGCTGATGTCACTTCGTATTCTGTCTGGCCCAGTGAGCCTCACAGTCAGTAATCATCTCTTAGAACTGAAACCTAACTTATTCTGGCCTTGGTGTCTGGCTCCGAGGCCGGGGGACCCTGCCAGACTAACTGGGGGACCCTGCCAAAGGAACTGCCGGGGCCACTCCAAGCGATGCTGAATATAACGCTCCCCACACCATAATTATTGTACATTATTTACCATTGGAAACTCCATAGCTGTGCCTGCCATGTTCTGTTCATCTGGAAGCCATTCATGGCACACCAGGTGGGTTTCTGCAGTGATTTTTAGGCAAGAAAATACATTGATGGCAACCTACTGTATGTGATAACATCTGTTAAAGGAAAACTTTTTTTTTTTTTATTCATTTTTTTTTTGGTCTACCATACTGTGTAAAAGTTTTAGTCCTTTGTAAAGTTATTTGCTATAAAGCATGAATGCTTTTCAAAATAATGCAATGAATGTTTTTTAATTTGTTTTTATTTTAGGTGGCCCTTTTAGTAAATTTGCAAATATTATTTTCAAGTAATTCACATACAAATATTATTTACAATTTATTTAAAATAATTTAAAATGAGTATTATTGTAAATATTACAATTTATTAAAAATGAATAAAATTATTACTATGAGAATTGTTATAATTTTTTAAAATGATTACAATTTCTTTAAAGCTATTTCAGATATATTTAATCATATTATTTACAATTTATTTAAAATCATTTAAAATGATTATTATTGTAAATATTACAATTTATTAAAAAAAATGAATAAAATGATTACTATGAAAATTATTATAATTTATTTAAAATGATTAAAATGTATTTAAAGCAATTTCAAATGTATTTACAAATATTATTTACAATTTGATTTAAATCATTTAAATTATTATTATTGTCAATTTTACAATTTATAAAAAATTTATAAAATTATTAATATGACAATTATTATAATTTATTTAAAATGATTACAATTTATTTAAAGCTATTTCAAATGTATTTACAAATATTATTTACAATTTATTTAAAATAATTTCAAATGATTATTATTGTAAATATCACAATTTATAAATAAATAATACAATTATTACTATGACAATTATCATAATGTATTTTTTAACGCTATTTCAAATGTATTTACAAATATTATTTTCAAAGTAACGCAATGAATGTGGAACTTTTAGCAACTATAAAAGCCTTAAAAAAGAAATTCCTGCCAACATACAGTATCAGATTGATTTTTCAAAAATGCTCCAGTCCAGTGACTTTGTCTAGGCTGGGAAGATTTAGAACTTTAAGTAGCTTTGCAAATATTACTTTCAAATAATTTATGTACAAACATTATTTACTAAATTGTATTTAATAAAAATAATTAAATATGATAAATATTGCAATTATTACAATGTATTAATTTCAGTAATTTGTATTAAGTTGTAAATAATATTTGTACATACATTATTTAAAAATAATATTTGCAAAGTTACTAAAAGTTCTACTTTAAAAAAGAAAAGCATTCATTGCATTACTTTAAAGATAATATTTGTAAATACATCTGAAATAGCTTTAAATAAAGTGTAATCAATTTAAATGAATTATAACAATTATCATAGTAATCATTTTATTAATTTTTAATAAATTGTAATATTTACAATAATAATAATTATAAATTCGTTTAAATACATTGCAAATAATATTTGTAAATACATTTGAAATAGCTTTAAATACATTGTAATTATTTTAAATAAATTATAATAATTGTCATAGTAATCATTTTATATTTTTTTTAATAAATTGTGATATTTACAATTATTTAAAATTTATTTAAAGCTATTTCAAATGTATTTACAGATATTATTTAATACAGATACCTGTAATACGTTTAAATAAATTGTAATAAATGTCATAGTAAAAATGGTATTAATTGTTAATAAACTGCACTACTTTCTATAATAATATTTTTAAATTATTTTTATTAAATTGTAAAAAATATTTGTACATACATTTTTTTTAAAAATAGTATTTGCAGTGTTACTAATAGATCTACTTTAAACAAAAAACAAAAAAAACCCTCATATTTCATGTACCCTCTACCCTTTCTTTAGCCATGTTGCTCTCTTGTACTCTTTCTAGATGGGCATTGATGCCTTGCCCACAAGGGTTGGGTGTTGAATCCCGTGTCTACCACATAGTGGAACATTTAGTGTCGGTTCACACTAATACGACTTGTCAGGCGACTTTGTCAGCCTGGCAAGTCGTGCACGTCGCGGTCCATTGAGTAGTACAGGACCGGTTCTAATAGGAGCGACACAAGTCGCTCCGACTTAGAAAAAGGGTCCTGTACTACTTCGGGCGACCTGGAGGCGACTTGCATTGACATTCATTTTATGAAGTCCGTGCAAGTCCCGCCGAAGTCGCGGTGCACGCGACTTCACAGCTCGCCCCCAAAGTCGTGCCGCTTCAGTGTGAACCGGCACTTACAGTTTGATGTAATTACTTTTCGTAAGTTCCAATACTGACTATAGGTTGCTACCCTCCTTATAACCTTGAATGTAACAAGATGTTAATTTCTAATATGTACCTCTTCTACTTTGTACTGTTTGATTTTACCTCCTGTATAAGAAAAAAGAAAACAATAAAACAGACTGATTTAAAAAAAAAAAAAAAAAAAAACATTCATTGCATTACATTGTAAATAATATTTGTAAATACATTTGGGAAATAGCTTTAAATACATTGCAATAATTTTAAATTACTTATAATAATTGTCATAGTAATCATTTTATATTTTTTTAATAAATTGTAAGAATTGTCATGATAATATTTTTTATTAATTGTTAATACATTGTAATAATTGCAATAATAATAATAATAATAATAATAATAATAATAATAATAATAATAATTCATAAAATGATGACCATGATATTTATTACAATTAATTTTAAATCATTACAGTTAATTTAAAGATATTTCAAATGTTTTACAAATTTTATTTTCAAAGTAATGCAATGAATGTTTTTTTTTTTCTAAAGTGGACCTTTTAGTAACTATAAAAGCCTTCAAGAAAAAATTCCTGCCAACATACAGTATCAGATTGATTTTTCAAAAATGCTCCAGTCCAGTGACTTTGTCTAGGCTGGGAAGATTTATTTTCTTCAGTGTCCTCACCCCAGTGATCACACTGCAATATTGTAACTGTGTAGCAAGTCACAAAGTATTAAAAGGTTGTAAGCTTGATGTATTTCTTGTCATTTACCATGTTTTTTTTTTTTTTTTTTTTTTTTGTAATTCTGCGAAAAAGAACTTGGATAGAACATCTTAAAACACTTGCAAAGCCCAATCGTGCATAGGCAAAAAAAAAAAAAAATAATAAATTTTTTTTTTTTTTGTTTTAATCATTTGATTGATTGGGCACAGCCTAAACTTATTCACCAACATTCAATTTGCAAAGGGATCAGTGAGCAACCTCTATTCCTTTCGCACATCAGCCTTATACTGCCATTGATCAATAACATTTATGTAGCCCCAATTGGTGGCCCGGGGATTCCATTGGCCATCGGTGTAGTTAAGGATTATGCACTATAAGATATAAGACAGACCACTTTGCCATTAGTATTCTTCATTAACCACTTCAGCCCCGGAAGGTTTTCACAATTGCGCGGTCGTGCGACGCTGTACCCAAATACAATTGACGTCCTTTTTTTTCCCACAAATAGAGCTTTCTTTTGGTGGTATTTGATAACCTCTGTGTTTTTTTTAGATTTTGCACTATAATAAACAAAAGAGCGACAATTTTGAAAAAAAAAAAAAAAATAATAATATTTTTTACTTTCTGCTATAAAACATTCCCACTAAAAAAAATTTAAAAAATCTAATTTTTTTATCATTTTTGGCCAATTTGTATTCTGCTACATATTTTTGGTAAAAAAAAAAATCAGAAAAAGCGTATATTAATTGGTTTGTGCAAAAGTTATACCGTTTACAAACTATGGGATAGATTTTTGGACTTTTTATTTATTTTTTTTTTATCAGTACTGGAGGCGATCAGCAATTTTTAATGACCAGGCCATTTTTTGCGATAGGGCACTACATTTATTTTACTAACAATTGTGTGGCCGTGCGACGCTGTACACAAATAAAATGTATGTCCTTTTTTCCCACAAATAGAGCTTTTGTTTGGTGGTATTTGATCACCTATCCGGTTTTTATTTTTTGCGCTATAAACAAAAAATGACAGACAATTTTGAAAAAGAAAAAAAAAAAATATATATATATATATATATATATATTTTTTTTTTTTTTCTTTCTGCTATATAACATTCCCAATAAAAAAAAAAAAAAAATCAAATTTCTTCATCAGGTTAGGCCAATTTGTATTCTGCTACATATTTTTGGTAAAACAAAATCCCAAAAAGCGTATATTGATTGGTTTGCGCAAAAGTTATAGCGTCTACAAACTATGGGAAAGATTTTTGGACTTTTTTTTTTATTGTTTTTATTAGTATTATAGGCGATCAGCGATTTTTAGCGGGATGGCAGACAAATCTGACATTAACCTTCCTAGCGGTATTCCCGAGCGTGACTCGGGTTTAGAATTTAGAGCCAAAAGCGGTAACCCCGAGCCACACTCGTGCTGGATCCTGGTAGAGGTTTTACTTACCTTTTCTCCGGGATCCAGCGAAGTATGCGGGCGGTATGCGGCGGCGGAGCTTCCTCCCGATCGTCTGCGAGCCCCGGCTTCCGTCTCCAGCAATGTGACGTTCGCAGGGGGGTGGAACCGGCGGCAATTTCAAATGTAAAACACACCAAACACACTGATACCATTCAAAATAAAAAAAAATCACATTACATTGCCCCCCCAGTGCCCTTTCCTGCAATTTTACTGTACTTTTTATGTAACTATATATATATTTATATATATAATATACACGTAATTCTTGTGAATGAGCAGCCCAAACCAACTGTATACATTATATATATATATATATATATATATATAATAAATGTATACAGTTGGTTTGGGCTGCTCATTCACAAGAATTACATGCAAAATAATGGTACCGCTTTCAGCACCTAAAATCCAAAAGAATCATACCGCCAGGGAGGTTAAAAGTCCAGTAATAGGCGGGTCACTACTGGGAAAGGGAAGGGTACCAAACTAACCAGCGGCTCCCTCAGGAGTTGGAGCTACACTTGATTGCTATATTTGGCTCCTACAACGATCCCAAATTTTTCACCACCTCAATTCCTGGGCACTTTTACCCCCCTTCCTGCCCAGGCTAATTTTCAGGTTTCTGTCGCACTTTGAATGACAATTGCGCGGCTATGCAACTCTGTACCCAAACTACGTTTTTATAATTTTGTTCACACAAATAGAGATTGTTTTTGGTGATATTTAATCACCATTGGGTTTTTTTTATTTATTTTTTGCGAAATAAATGAAAAATATTTATTTAATTATTTTTTTGTTCTTCGTTTCTGTTAAAAAAAAAATTCCAATTAACAATTGTTCTTCATAAATTTAGCCTAAAATATATTTTGCTTAATTTTTTTTGGTGAAAATAACCAAAATCAGTGTTTATTATTTAGTCTGTATAAATGAGTCCACAAACTTTGGTGTATATTTGAAAATTGATCGATCCTGATGTACTATGAGTTCATAAAATGCCAGGATAAAATATTTCCTGTACCATGTCTGCAGCTCATGACATCTCCTGTACCATGTCCACAGCCCATTACATCTCCTGTACCATGTCCACAGCTCATGACATCTCCTGTACCATGTCCTCAGCCCATTACATCTCCTGTACCATGTCCACAGCCCATTACATCTCCTGTACCATGTTCACAGCTCATGACGTCTCCTGTACCATGTCCACAGCCCATTACATCTCCTGTACCATGTCCACAGCCCATTACATCTCCTGTACCATGTCCTCAGCCCATTACATCTCCTGTACCATGTCCGCAGCCCATTACATCTCCTGTACCATGTCCTCAGCCCATTACATCTCCTGTACCATGTCAACAGCCCATTACATCTCCTGTACCATGTCCGCAGCTCATGACATCTCCTGTACCATGTCCTCAGCCCATTACATCTCCTGTACCATGTCTGCAGCTCATGATATCTCCTGCACCATGTCCACAGCCCATTATATCTCCTGTACCATGTCCTCAGCCCATTACATCTCCTGTACCATGCCCACAGCCCATTACATCTCCTGTACCATGTCCTCAGCCCATTACATCTCCTGTACCATGTCCACAGCCCATTACATCTCCTGTACCATGTCCACAGCCCATTACATCTCCTGTACCATGTCCTCAGCCCATTACATCTCCTGTATCATGTCCGCAGCCCATGACATCTTTTGTACCATATCTGCAGCCCATAATATTTCCTGTACCATGTCCGCAGCCTCTGACTATATCCTGTACCACGTCTGCAATCTATGACCATCTTCTGTACTATGTCTGCAACCTCTGACCATATCCTGTACTATGTCCGCAACCTCTGACCATCTCCTGTACTATGTCTGCAACCTCTGACCATCTCCTGCATCATGTCCGCAACCTCTGACCATCTCCTGCACTATGTCTGCAACCTCTGACCATCTCCTGCACTATGTCTGCAACCTCTGACCATATCCTGTACTATGTCTGCAACCTCTGACCATCTCCTGCACTATGTCCGCAACCTCTGACCATCTCCTGTACTATGTCCGCAACCTCTGACCATCTCCTGTACTATGTCTGCAACCTCTGACCATCTCCTGTACTATGTCTGCAACCTCTGACCATCTCCTGTACTATGCCTGCAATCTCTGACCATCTCCTGCACTATGTCCGCAACCTCTGACTATCTCCTGTACTATGTCCGCAACCTCTGACCATCGCCTGTACTGTATCCTGTCCACTGCCTCTGACCATCTCCTGCACTATGTCCGCAACCTCTGACCATATCCTGTACTATGTTCGCAACCTCTGACCATATCCTGTACTATGTCCACAACCTCTGACCATCGCCTGTACTATGTCCGCAACCTCTGACCATCTCCTGTACTATGTCTGCAACCTCTGACCATCTCCTGCACCATGTCCACAACCTCTGACCATCTCCTGTACTATGTCCGCAACCTCTGACCATCTCCTGTACTATGTCCGCAACCTCTGACCATCTCCTGCACCATGTCCGCAACCTCTGACTATCTCCTGTACTATATCCACAACCTATGACCATCTCCTATACTATGTCCGCAACCTCTGACCATCTCCTGTACTATGCCCGCAACCTCTGACCATCTCCTGTACTATGTCCGCAACCTCAGACCATCTCCTGCACTATGTCCGCAACTTCTGACCATCTCCTGTACTATGTCCACAAACTCTGACCATCTCCTGTACTATGTCCGCAACCTCTGACCATCTCCTGTACTGTGCTATTATATATATATATATATATATATATATATATATATATATATATATATATATATATATATATGAGGAAATATTAGCTGAACTGAATTTATTTCCTCTTGAGAAGAGGAGATTAGGGGGGATATGATCAGCATGTACAAATACATAAGGGGTCCATATAGTGAACTTGATGTTGAGTTATTCATTTTCTGGACAATGGGCATTCTTTATGTCTGGAGGAAAAGAGATTTAACATACGTAATGTTTACATAGGGAAAGGCTTCTTCCCAGTAAGAGCTGTGAAATTGTGATATAGACTTCCTCAAAAACTAGTCCTAGCCAGCTCAGTGGATTGTTCTTAAATAATAGCAGGGTTAGTTGATCTAGAGAATATCCACTTGCCTCCTGGGGGATCAGGAAGCAGTTTTTCCCCCCACTGGGCGAACTGAACCATGCGTCATTGGATGACTTTGCCTTTCTCTGGCTCAACTGTGGGTATAGGATTGTATATATGAAGGTTTTTTGAGTGTGTATGTGTGTGTTCTTTACATTTAATTTTGTTGATTGAACTAAATGGACTAGCGTCTTCTTTCAACCTCACTAACTATGTAACTGTGTTAAAAGTTGTACTAAACCCACAACAGTAAAATCAGTCTGTATATGCAGTAAAGCATGCTTGTTATACCTATGCTTGGAACCTAGGACGGTAATCCTGTGTTGTGTAAACAGGCTGTTTGATCCTTTCTTCTCTGATCCTCCCCTTCTTCCACCGTCCCCAGTCCAGAGCCTTGGAGTCACTCTGCACATGCTAAGTTTGGTGTGTATTGCTAGAGAGTTTATTTTTTTTTGTTTTCTGGGTGCATGTGATCACCACAGGGCCAATCAGCACTGACCAAACAAAGGGTCAGGGGTCAGGCAGCCTCATAGAACAATCAGAGGAGAATGAATACTCCTCCTACACGCTTTAACCGGTGCTCAGCCGGACACTAATAGAAGTCACAAGACTGCTATATACAGTGAATGAGAAAAGGTATTTAGCAGTTTATATTTTCTAAAATAATTGCATTTCCATGTTTTGTGTACTGTGGGAGACCAGATATAGTGAGTGCAGGGTCCTGGGGAGACCAGATATAGTGACTGCAGGGTCCTGGGGAGACCAGATATAGTGACTGCAGGATTCTGGGGAGACCAGATATAGTGATTGCAGGCTCCTGGTGAGACCAGATATAGTGACTGCAGGCTCCTGGGGAGATCAGATATAGTGACTGCAGGATCCTGGGGAGACCGGATATAGTGACTGCAGGCTCCTGGGGAGGCCAGATATAGTGAATGCAGGCTCCTGGGGAGACCAGATATATTGAATGCAGGCTCTTGGGGAGACCAGATATAGTGACTTCAGGCTCCTGGGGAGACCAGATATAGTGACTGCAGGATTCTGGGGAGACCAGATATAGTGATTGCAGGCTCCTGGTGAGACCAGATATAGTGACTGCAGGCTCCTGGGGAGATCAGATATAGTGACTGCAGGATCCTGGGGAGACCGGATATAGTGACTGCAGGCTCCTGGGGAGGCCAGATATAGTGAATGCAGGCTCCTGGGGAGACCAGATATATTGAATGCAGGCTCTTGGGGAGACCAGATATAGTGACTTCAGGCTCCTGGGGAGACCAGATATAGTGACTGCAGGATCCTGGGGAGACCAGATATAGTAACTGCAGGCTCCTGGATTTAGTAACACTTTAAAGATGCACGGAAATGTGCACTGACGTGTTACAACAGCATGTAACTGTTGCTCTTTTACCACTTTGTATTCCATACTTTGGACCAACCTACCCTGTTTATTGTACTGTATGTTACATAATCGAGACCAACCCATTCTGTGCACTATGCTATACATTACATAATCCAGATGTACCCATTCTGTACCTTGTGTTATCGTTCGGATTACTCTACTTTGTATGCTGGGCTGTACATAGTATAGTACATTCTATCTAATTCTCTATATTGTCCTGTACATTCTATATTTCACACAATATACTGAAAAGCATACTTTATACCAGGGATTCCCAAACTATGGCCCTTCAGTTGTTCAGGAACTACAATTCCCATCATGCCTAGTCATGTCTGTGAATGTCAGAGTTTTACAATGCCTCATGGGACGTGTAGTTCTGCAACAGCTGCAGGGCTGTAGTTTGGGAATTCCTGCTTTATACTTTACACCACCAAATTCTGTACCCTATGTTGTACGTCATATACTCCAGAACACTTCCCTCTGTGCAATGTGCTGTATGTTTCATAATCTAGACCACCCATCCTACGCGATATGCTGTACGTTAAATAATCTGGATGCCCATATTCTGTATTTTGTGCTATATATTTTATCATAAGGATCACTCCATATCTGTAGGCTGAGCTGTACTTTATATCAGGGCCGGGAGGGGAAGCTGCCCTGGGCACTGTGGTATCATGTGAACTTTGGGGGCATCCAGGGCCGAGACAAGGGGTGGGCAGGAGGGGGAGGTGCCCTAGGCACTGTGGTATCATGTGAAGATTAGGGGCATCCAGGGCTGAGACAAGGGGTGGGCAGGAGGAGAGGCTGGCCTGGGCACTGTGGTATCATGTGAAGTTTGGGGGCATCCAGGGCTGAGACAAGGGGTGGGCAGGAGGAGAAGCTGGCCTGGGCACTGTGGTATCATGTAAAGTTTGGGTGCATCCAAGGTGGGCACAAAGGGTGGGCAGGAGGGGCAGCTGGCATGGCACTGTGGTATCATGTGAAGTTTGGGGGCATCCAAGGTGGGGACAAAGGGTGGGCAGGAGGGGAAGCTGGCCTGGGCACTGTGGTTTCATGTAAAGTTTGGGGGCATCCAAGGTGGGAACAAAGGGGGGGCAGGAGGGGAAGCTGGCCTGGGCACTGTTGTATCATGTAAAGTTTGGAGGCATCCAGAGTTGGGACAAGGGGTGGGCATCCAGGGCAGCTGTCCTGAACCTAATCCTAAGGCAAAGGGGGTGGGCACAGTTTGGCATCTTTGCCCTGGGCGCTGGATGGCCTTCTTCCGACACTGCTTTATATACTACATAATACTTAACTCTCCGTATTGTTCTTTACATATATATGTATAATTTATTATTTAAACCATCAATTTCTAAATCCTGTGTTGTGTTACATACTCCAGAACACTTCCTTCATTACCACCATTGCTACCATTACCAAGCAATCTTAGTGTCCTGAAACGCGTCAACCTTTGTTTCCCTGTCTGTGATGTATCAATTTATGTTTGGATTTTGCCAGTGGTGAATACATTTCAGTGTTTCTTTTCACATCAGAGTGCGGTCACTACTTTTGTGTTTCAAGTATTGCCTGGACTATGAATCTGACACATACCTGATCAGCAGTCTCACCTGAGCGGCTTACCTGTTTTCAACTTCACTTCCTTTATTACACTGTGCTGTATGTTACATTCTGTGGAACATCCCATCCTGTGCACTGTGCTTAATCTGGATGCCCCCATTCTGTGCCTTGTGCTATGTGTGTTATTATTCAGATCACTCCTCTTTGTATGCTGGTATGTACATTATATACTACTTAACTCTCTATACTGTTTTGTACATTATATACTACTTAACTCTCTATACTGTTATGTACATTACATACTGCTTAACTCTCTATACTGTTTTGTACATTATATACTACTTAACTCTCTATACTGTTATGTACATTATATACTACTTAACTCTCTATACTGTTATGTACATTATATACTACTTAACTCTCTTTACTGTTATGTACATTATATACTATTTAACTCTCTATACTGTTATGTACATTATATACTACTTAACTCTCTATACTGTTTTGTACATTATATACTGCTTAACTCTCTATACTGTTATGTACATTACATACTGCTTAACTCTCTATACTGTTTTGTACATTATATACTACTTAACTCTCTATACTGTTATGTACATTATATACTACTTAACTCTCTTTACTGTTATGTACATTATATACTACTTAACTCTCTATACTGTTATGTACATTATATACTACTTAACTCTCTATACTGTTTTGTACATTATATACTACTTAACTCTCTATACTGTTTTGTACATTATATACTACTTAACTCTCTATACTGTTTTGTACATTATATACTGCTTAACTCTCTATACTGTTTTGTACATTATATACTGCTTAACTCTCTATACTGTTATGTACATTACATACTGCTTAACTCTCTATACTGTTTTGTACATTATATACTACTTAACTCTCTATACTGTTATGTACATTATATACTACTTAACTCTCTTTACTGTTATGTACATTATATACTACTTAACTCTCTATACTGTTATGTACATTATATACTACTTAACTCTCTATACTGTTTTGTACATTATATACTACTTAACTCTCTATACTGTTTTGTACATTATATACTGCTTAACTCTCTATACTGTTTTGTACATTATATACTGCTTAACTCTCTATACTGTTATGTACATTATATACTACTTAACACTCTATACTGTTTTGTACATTATATACTACTTAACTCTCTATACTGTTTTGTACATTATATACTGCTTAACTCTCTATACTGTTTTGTACATTATATACTGCTTAACTCTCTATACTGTTATGTACATTATATACTACTTAACACTCTATACTGTTTTGTACATTATATACTGCTTAACTCTCTATACTGTTTTGTACATTATATACTACTTAACTCTCTATACTGTTTTGTACATTATATACTGCTTAACTCTCTATACTGTTTTGTACATTATATACTGCTTAACTCTCTATACTGTTTTGTACATTATATACTACTTAACTCTCTATACTGTTTTGTACATTATATACTACTTAACTCTCTATACTGTTTTGTACATTATATACTACTTAACTCTCTATACTGTTTTGTACATTATATACTACTTAACTCTCTATACTGTTTTGTACATTATATACTGCTTAACTCTCTATACTGTTTTGTACATTATATACTGCTTAACTCTCTATACTGTTTTGTACATTATATACTACTTAACACTCTATACTGTTTTGTACATTATATACTGCTTAACTCTCTATACTGTTTTGTACATTATATACTACTTAACTCTCTATACTGTTTTGTACATTATATACTGCTTAACTCTCTATACTGTTTTGTACATTATATACTGCTTAACTCTCTATACTGTTTTGTACATTATATACTACTTAACTCTCTATACTGTTTTGTACATTATATACTACTTAACTCTCTATACTGTTTTGTACATTATATACTGCATGCTGAAAATGTATACTTTATACCACCAAATTCTATACCCTGCATAGTATGTTACGTACTCCCGAAAACTTCCTTCTGTACACTGTGATATATGTTACATAATCTACACCATGCCATCCTGTGCAACATGATGTACATTAGATAATTCAGATGCCCCTATTCTGTACCTTGTGCTATATGTGTTACTATTCAAATCATTCCACCTTGCATGCTGGTCTGTATATACTACATAGTACATAATACTCTGTTCTGTACATTATATACTCCACACTGTATACTAAAAACCATACTGTAGACTTAGACAACTCAGTTCTATACCATGTGCTGCAGTGGCGGTTGGTGCTCAGCAATTCGGGTGGGGGCGGCAAACCAATGCGCATCCCCCCGCCCCCGTCGGTTCGTCGTCGGGTCATCAGGTCAGTCAGGTGACACATTCCTCCTCCCCCCTCTGCCTCCTTACGTCCTTCTTCCTGTCGGGATGGCTGAGCCGCTGTCCTCCTCCAGCCGCCGTGTGTCTTCTGCCTCTTCCTGGCCAGTAAGATCGCTTCTCTTTTCAGCCAATCAGGAAAGGGGTCTCACAACCCTCTTCCTGATTGGCTGCGAGGAGAGTCAGTGTGACATTAGCGAATATACATTCGCTATTGTCACACAACTGGGTGAGCTCGGGCGCAGTGCTCTGTGCCCTGAGCCCGCCCTTTTCTGAAGCCTATTAAAATCTCTGGCTCTAATCACGTGCTTAAAAAAAAAAAAATCCCCTATTGGAATCCATGCATCCTGCACCCTGCATGTAGATTAGGGGGCCAGATGCATGGATGGGGGCCCTCAGTGGATGGGCCGCCCCTGCTGTACTGTATGCTACACACTCCAGAACACATCCTTCTGTGCACTGTGCTGTATGTTACATAATCTACACCACCCTATTCTGTGCATTGTGCTATACATTACATAATTCAGATGTCCCCATTCTTTACCGTGTGCTATATATATCATTCAGATCTCTCCAATTTGTATGCTGGTCTGTACATTATACACTATATTACCAAAAGTATTGGGACACCTGCCTTTACACACACGCATTTTAAGCAGTTATAACAGCTTCAACTCTTCTGGGAAGGCTGTCCACAAGGTTTAGGAGTGTGTCTATGGGAATGTTTGACCATTCTTCCAGAAGCGCATTTGGGAGGTTAGGCACTGATGTTGGACGAGAAGGCCTGGCTCACAGTCTCCTCTCTAATTCATCCCAAAGGTGTTCTATCGGGTTGAGGTCAGGACTCTGTGCAGGCCAGTCAAGTTCCTCCACCCCAAACTCGCTCATCCATGCCTTGCTTTATGCACTGGTCCAGATCATTTGTTGGGTGGAGGATTATGGTGAGGGATTGTTTTTCAGGGATTGGGCTTGGCCCCTTAGTTCCAGTGAAGGGAACTCTTAAGGAGTCAGCATACCAAGACATTTTGGATAATTTTATGCTTCCAACTTTGTGGGAACAGTTTGGGGATGACCCCTTCCTATTCCAACATGACAGAGGAATAAGGTGAATCCTTCTAAACACATGTCAGCAGGTGTCACTGCGTGGTCCCCCCATTTCACTAATTTTGCTAATCCATGTCTCTATGGACCTTGTAAACATAGCTGACCATTCTTCTCCCTGGAATGGTAACAGAGTGCCTGTGATCCTTCTATATAGGATCACAGGTCTCTATGGTCATTTCACAAGCCATGCCCCCATACAGTTAGAATCACTCCCCTAGGTACACATTTAACCCTTTGATCACCCCTGGGTTAACCCCTTCCCTGCCAATGGCATTATTACAGTACCAGTACATATTTTTAGCACTGATTACTGTAATAATGTCACTGGTCCCCCTAAAAGTGTCAAAAATGTCAGTTAGGGGTTTGATCTGTCCGCCGCAATGTTGCAGTCCCACAAAAAATTGCTGATCGCCGCCATTACTAGTAAAAAAAAAAAAAACATAAATAAAAATGACATAAATCTTTCCCCTAGTTTGTAGACGCGATAACTTTTGCGCAAACCAATCAAAATATGTTTATTGCAATTTTATTTTACCAAAAATATGTAGCAGAAAACATTGGCCTAAAATGTTAAAAAATTTTGATTTTTAAATGTTTTTTTTTTTTTGGAATGTTATATAGCAGAAAGTGAAAAATATTGTTTTTTTTTTTTTTTTTCAGAATATTTGCTCTATTTTTATTTATAGTGAAAAAAATAAAAATCGCAGAGGTGATCAATTACCACCAAAAAAAAGCTCTATTTGTGGGAAAAAAAAGAACATAAATTTTATTTTGCACGACCGCGCAATTGTCCATTAAAGTAACGCAGTGGCGAATCGCAAAAAAAAATGGCCTGGTCATTAAGGGGGCAAATCCTTCCGGTCCAGAAGTGGTCAAAATCCTTGTAATCAGGGCCGTCTTTAACACAGGGCAAAAGGGGCAGCTGCCCTGGGCCCAGATATTGTTGTGGGGCCCAAAGCAACAGCCCCTTGAGCCCACACTGCCTGCAAATAGGTACTAAGTGGATTTTAGAGGGCCCAAGAAAATATTTGCCCAGGGTCCAAACAATTTTAACGACAGCTCTGCTTGTAATGTACAGAGATCACCCAGAGGGGAATGTTGTTTTTCCCCAACAAAAGTGGAGTTACGCTTTAAATACTCCCTATCATTGCACTCTGTAGGCTGTGTTGTACATGACATACTCTGTACTGCTGATCTGTACAGCATTGCCTCCTAACAGAAAGTTATTTTTAGGTCTTGTTGCTATTGAGAACGCACACGCAGTTGTATTACGGTGTGATTGCAGAGGGTTGCGTATGTTCTTTTGGTTAGACTGTCCATCAGAGCTTGGCGGATCATTCATCCTGATTCTCCTGCAGGAAGCGATCTTCCACGCTCTTCTCACACAGCCTCCTGTGATAAATTAGTGAGAGATTTTACATTCTTTTCAGGAACACAAAGCCTGTCCAGGTCAGGAGGGAGAGAGGAGCCACTGATGCAAGTCACTGAGTTTTTTGCTGCGGATCTGTGCAACAGTGATAAGCTCCGTCTTATGTTATGGACGGAATTACAACTCGGCGCCAAAATGTTCCCTTTACATTCCACGCAACTGCAATCCGCTTCTATGATGTTTCTCATTACTTTTTTTTATATAGATGATTGTCCTGGGGCAAAACTGATAAGTTTTTTTTTTTTTTATTATCTTATTTTTATTATATTTTTATTATTTATTTTTATTTATTTTTTTTTTTTTTTTACAGACATTTATATAGCACTGACAATTTTGTTACAGCAATTTACATATTGTACATTCACATCGGTCCCTGCCCTAGAGGAGCTTACAGCCTAAGATCCCTAATTGTTTCCAACATACATTATATTACCAAAAGTATTGGGACGCCTGCCTTTACACACACATGAACTTTTATGGCATCCCAGTCTTAGTCCGTAGCGTTCAATATTGAGTTGCAGCTATAACAGCTTCATCTCTTCTGGGAAGGCTGCCCACAAGGTTTAGGAGTGTGCCTATGGGAATGTTTGACCATTCTTCCAGAAGAGCATTTGTGAGGTCAGGCACTGATGTTGGACGAGAAGACCTGGCTTGCAGTCTCTGCTCTAATTCATCCCAAAGGTGTTCCATTGGGTTGAGGTCAGGACTCTGTGCAGGCCAATCAAGTTCCTCTACCCCAAAGTTGCTCATCCATGTCTTTATGGACTTTGCCTTGTGCACTGGTCCATATATATATATGTATACATATATATATATATATATATATATATATATATATATATATATATATATATATATATATACTTTATATACACTATATTTCCAAAAGTATTTGGACACCTGCCTTTACAGGCACATGAACTTTACGGTCATCCCAGTCTTGGTCCGTAGGGTTCAATATTGAGTTGGCCCTCCCTTTGCAGCTATAACAGCTTCAACTCTTCTAGGAAGGCCGTCCACAAGGTTTAGGAGTGTGTCAATGGGAATTTTTGACCATTCTTCTAGAAGCGCATTTGTGAGGTCAGGCACTAATGCAGGCGAGAAGGTCTGGTTTGCAGTCTCCACTCTTATTCATCCCAAAGGTGTTCTATCGGGTTGAGGTCAGGACTCTGTGCAGGACAGTCAAGTTCCTCCACCCCAAACTCGCTCATCCATGTCTTTATGGACCTTGCTTTGTGCACTGGTCCAAATAATTTGGTGGAGGGGGGATTATGGTGTGGGGTTGTTTTTCAGGGATTGGTCTCTTAGTTCCACTGAAGGGAACTCTTAAGGCATCAGCATACCAATACATTTTGGACAATTTAATACTCCCAACTTTGTGGGAACAGTTTGGGGATAGCCCCTATATACTTTATATACACTATATTACCAAATTATTGGGACGCCTGCCTTTACACACACGTGAACTTTAATGGCATCCCAGTCTTAGTCCGTAGGGTTGAATATTGAGTTGGCCCACCCTTTGCAGCTATAACAGCTTCAACTCTTCTGGTAAGGTTGTCCACAAGGTTTAGGAGTGTCTATGGGAATGTTTGACCATTCTCCTAGAAGCACATTAGTGAGATCAGGATCTGATGTTGGTCAAGAAGACCTGGCTTGTAGTTTCTACTCTAATTCTTCCCAAATGTGTTCTGTTGGGTTGAGGTCAGGACTCTGTGCAGACCAACCAAGTTCCTCCACCCCAAAGTTGCTCATCCATGTCTTTATGGACCTTGCTTTGTTGCACTGTTCCATATATATATATATATATATATATATATATATATATATATATATATATATATATATATATATATATATATATGTGTGTATATGTATATATATATATATATATATATATATATATATATATATATATATATATATAGACACTATATTTCCAAAAGTATTGGGACGCCTGCCTTTTTTTTTTTCAAAACAGTGAGGTTTATTGAAACTTTTGGTACAATACAAAAATAAACCGTGCATTGAAACTTCGATCATATTCATAATACACAGGGGTACAAAAATACAAATATTCACAGTGATTAACACTTAGAAACAGAACAGACATAGTAAAAAAATAAAAAAAAATAAGGCAGTAGTCAGTTACTTTCTTTCGGCCCAACACTCAAGCAAACAATATTGGTTTAACAGGGACGGTCAGCATAAAGCAGTTACCTACTTCACTACTGAGCCGTATCAGGGCACTGCACCCATTTGTCCCAAATCTTGTTGAACTTCTGAGGGCACCCCCTATGTTTATATAAAAGTTTATGAAATGGGATGACACTATTAATTTCCTTAATCCACAATCCTAAAGTAGGAGGAGTAGGTCTCATCCACCGTCTGGCTATCAATTTACGTGCTATAAACAAGGTTTCCTGAAGAAATATGACAGTGGATTTGGGCATCTCTCCATCCGGATAGACCCCCAGGAGACACTCCTTAGGAGAGAGTTGTAGAGGAGACCCCATTTTGTCATGCAGAAATGTGACTACCTGTTGCCATAGAGTCTGTAATTGGGGACAGCTCCACAGTAGATGAAAGAAGGAAGCATCAGGGTCTCCGCACATAGGACAAGAGGGGACCAAGTCAGGGTGATATTTGGACAGTCTAAGTGGGGTGAGATAAGCCTGGGGTAATATAAAGGTCTGGGTTAGGCGATCCGACAGTTTTGGCGACACTCTGCGACACGTCTCCAGGGCATCCTCCCATTCCTCATCCTCCATGGCCCCCACACTGCGCTCCCAGCGGGTCTTAAGTGCAAAAGCTAAAGTGGTCGAAGAAGGTGTGTGGAGCTCAGAGTAGAACATGAAAATGAGGTGACTGGGTTCTGTACTTTTAACAATCTCTAGGGTGGTAATCGATTCCATCTCAGGAGGGCCGTCAGGGAATTGAGATCTATAGGCATGGGAGAGCTGTAAGTATCTGTAGTGCATGGGGCCCTGGAGCGCAAACTGGTCTCTCAGGGTCTCGTAAGACCGTAGACCAGTGGTCGTGGAGATATGGCTAAGGAGAAGAATACCCCTCCCACTCCATACCGAAAGGTCAGGGATGGAGAGGAACTCACGCAATGTACTATTATGCCACAGAGGGGTAAATGTGTGGAATGGAGGGCACCGAAGCCTGGACGCTACCACCTCCCAGATCCGACAATAATGATATAGAAGAGATCTGGGGCACAGGGGCTCCGGCGAGCCCCTGACGCCCCTAAGGATAACTAGAAGGGGGTCCCCGAGGGGATGAGCCCACCCAGGGCAGAGCAGGGTCAAGAAGCGCTCTCTATCCGTTTTATCTATGTGAAAGAACTGGGACAACTGAGCTGCCAGATAGTACAAATTAAAATCCGGCAGGGCCAACCCCCCTAGATTTGTAGGATTCTTGAGCTTGCGCCAGGAGATCTTGTGCCGGTCAGCACCCCAAACAAAGGTCTTGAGGAGTGATTCCATCTGCTTAAACAGCCTGAGTGGCAGATAAATAGGAGAGTGCCATACAGCATAGAGAATTTTGGGAAGGAGAACCATTTTAATTAAATTGACTCTACCCATCACTCCCAGAGGTAATTTGGACCATACTTGAATTTTAGCCTTAAGCAGAGGGAACAAGGGTTGAACGTTATCCGGGACATAATCTGCTGAGCTAGCTGTCACTTGAATCCCTAAGTATTTAATGCGGGATACACATTGTAGGGCCGGGTTTGCGGGGGCGATCGCCTGCGGGCTCTCGTCAAGTGGAAGAATTTGTGACTTATCCCAGTTTATCTGAAAACCGGAGAATCGTCCGTACCATTCAATTAAAGAAAGGGCTGTGAGCAGGGATTCTCGAGAGTCTTCCAAATACAACAAAGTGTCATCAGCATACATGCTGATTTTCTCCTCTAGCGGTCCCCTACGTAGGCCACGAATCCCGGGGTGTGCTCTAATGGCCATCGCCAGGGGTTCCGCGGCCAGGGCATACAGCAGGGGGGAGAGGGGGCACCCCTGTCGAGTGCCACGGGATAAAGGGAAGGCGGTCGACTGCCAGCCATTGGCCAGGACCCTAGCTACCGGGGCGCTATATAGAAGTTTGACCCACTTAATAAAATTAGGTCCAAAGCCGTATCGGTCCAGGCAGGTCCATAGAAATGGCCACTCTACCGAGTCGAATGCTTTAGCCGTGTCCAAGGAGACCACCACCCTGCCACCCATTCCGTCATGTTGTGCCTGGAGATTCATGAATAACCGGCGAAGGTTAAATGAGGTGTTCCTCCCAGGCATGAACCCGGCCTGGTGCGAGTGTATGAGCGAAAGGATCACCTTGTTAAGACGGAGGGATAAAATTTTCGCAAGGATTTTAGTGTCTACTGGGAGGGGACGCCTGCCTTTACACGCACATGAACTTTACTGTCATCCCAGTCTTAGTCCGTAGGGTTCAATATTGAGTTTAGACAGAAGCCAATTAACTTACTAGCATGTCTTTGGAGTTAAACTTTTCAAAAAGAAATGCTAAAATACAATTATAAATTAAAATTTTGTTAAACTTAAAATAATATTTTTCCTATCACACCCAGTTGTGATACAAAGCATTGGAAATCAATATTTGGTGTGACCACCCTTTGTCTTCAAACCAGCATCAGTTCGTACACTTGCACACTTTGTACACCTGCACAGAGTCAGAGATTTTGTAGAATTAGAGTCAGGTGCATGATTAACCAGTTATACCAAGCAGGATGATCATCAATTTCATATGTTGGTTGAAACACAGTCATTAATGAAAACAGAAACAGCTGTGTAGGAGGCTTAAAGGTACAGCCAAACTCTGCTACTAAGCGGAGGTTGTGGAAGACAGTTCCATGTGTTTCATTTGGAATGATGCAATAAATGATATTTCGATACCTCAGTTTGCAGCCATTTCCTTTCATATGTGTGGTTTACATAAGCAGACGGCTCTTCTGTCATTCTAGCCGAAGATCGCGGGAGGCCAGCGGCGATTTAGCCTGCTCCTCCCGCGGTCTGGCTCCCGCTGTGTCTAATCACATTGGGTGCTTGGCTCCCCGTGGCGAACGCGTGCCACTGATTCCACGTTCACGTAATCACGTAGATCTACATGATTATGCGCAGCCGAGCCGCCCTGCCGCAGTAAATCGGGTGCCATGTTGAACTTCCCAGTGACCAGTATGAGAGAGTGAGAGCGATAACACCACATTTAACACACCTGCTCCCCATTCACACCTGAGACCTTGTAAAACTAACGAGTCACATGACACCGGGGCCCAATTTGGACATTTTCAATTAGGGGTGTACTCACTTTTATTTCCGGCAGTTTAGACATTATTGGCTGTGTGTTGAATTATTTTGAGGGGACAGCAAATTTACACTGTTATACAAGCTGTACACTCACTACTTTACATTGTAGCAAATTATCATTTCTTCAGTGTTGTCACATGAAAAGATAAAATAAAATATTTTCAAAAATGGAGGGGTGTACTCACTTTTGTGAGATACTGTGTGTGTGTGTATATATATATATCTATATATATATATATATACATTATATATATATATATATATATATATATATATATATATATATATATATATATATACACCTACCATTCTCTGTACACTCTGAAAATCCCAGGAGGTCAGCAGTTTTCGAGATGCATCAACAATCATTCTGCAGTCAAAGCCACTTATATTATGCATCTTCCTCATTCAATGTTTGGTTGAATAATCGATCCTCTTGACCATGTCTGCCCGCATTATTTATTGAACTGCAAATACATGATTTATTAGTTGGGTATAAGTGTTGACGAGCAGTAATAAAAAAAGTAGTCAAGATTGCGGGAGCATTTTATATACACGTATAATGAAAACACCAACTGTTTTTGAGGTGGTAACATTTACTAAAGTATAGTTATTCGTTTTTTTGTTTTATTTTAATATGGCCAAGAATATAATTAATAGAGGGCATGGCGTATTGCGGGAAGAACATATGGAAGAACAGGTAAACAATTGTGAGCTAGATGATACAAGTGAGTTTTGTAGGCTGACAGAAGTATTTCAGAATTAAAGGAGAAGTGGCGACTCTGCATTCTGTCATCGGTCGGGACCACCTTTCTTCTCCCTGATTCCCTTTAACATCCCTGTCTACGTCACGGCCAGAGAGCCCGATTGTGAGACAATCTGCACCAGGATAAATGGGGAGGGGGGGTCAATCTCCCCTTAGTGGACATGGACCAAGGGTCTAACCTTTCCCCACTCAATGCAAAACTAAGAAAAAGAAGTGGTTGCTTTTAAATACACTAAAAACAGAGTTTGGAGGTCAATTGATACAAAACTGATGAAGCCTAATTGACTCGAAACAAGTATTTTGTCACCCTTACAAAATAGAGTAAAACATTCCTTACGGAAGCATAGCAGTGCCTACTTTCATTTATTTCCTGTATTAAATATTGGGTTGTTTGGCAGTCAGTACCAATTTTTGCGCTTGGAAAGTTGGTGATCTGAAGCTGCTCCCCTCCCCCCCCTCCCCCTCTTTAAAGGCTAAGTTCACCTTTTCCAGATTGCCTATGCAATCAAGAAATTACAATCTACTCATTTTTTTGTAAAATGGTCATTAATCAGTTTACGACTGCCCGCCGTTGATGTACTGCGGCAGGCAGCCACTCCCAGGCAAATCGCCGTACATGTACGGCGCTTGCTATCGGGAGGCTAGGGGGTGAGTGCACCCCACAGCCGGCACGCTCCCCCCCCCCCTCATCAGCGGGGAAGCCGATGCACAGGTCAGGTGGCCCCGATTCCTGCCTGACACCCGCAATCGTTCCCCGCTGAGAGAGAAGGACGGTCGGCTGTTGTAAACACAGCTGACCATTCTTCTCCCTGAAACAATCATAAAGCCCCTTTGATCCTTCTATATAGGATCACATGTCTCTATTTAAGAAGCCACGCCCCCCACAGTTAGAATCACTCCCCTAGGCTCACATTTAACCCCTTGATCACCCATAGTGTTAACCCTTCCCCTGCCAATGTCATTATTACAGTGCATATTTTTAGCACTGATTACTGTAGTAAAGTCACTGGTCCCCCCAAAAGTGGCAAAAATGTCAGTTAGGGGTCCGATCTGTCCGCAGCAATGTCACAGTCCCACTAAAAACCGCAGATTGCCGCCATTACTAGTAAAAAAAAAAAAAAAAAAACAATAAAAATGACATAAATCTTTCCCGTAGTAGACACGATAACTTTTGCGTAAACCAATCAAAATACGCTTTTTGCGATTTTTTTTTTACCAAAAATATCTAGCAGAAAACAAATCGGCCTAAAATGTTAAAAAAATGTGATTTTTACTTTTTTTTTTGAGAATGTTATATAGCAGAAAGTGAAAAATATTGTTTTTTTTTTTTCAAAATTGTCGCTCTTTTTTTGTTTATAGCGCAAAAAATAAAAATCGCACAGGTGATCAAATACCACCAAAAGAAATCTCTATTTGTGGGAAAAAAAAGGACATCAATTTTATTTGGGTACAGCATCGCATGACCACGCAATTGTCTGTTAAAGTAATGCAGTGCCGAATCGCGAACTAGGGCCTGGTCATTATGGGGGCAAATTCTTCCGGTCTTAAAGTGGTTAATTTTATCGTCATACCTGGGTCCCCCCAGAAGCCTGGCTGAAAAACGAATTAGCATCTCCCCACTTCCTTCCTTGTTTCTAGGACATGAAAACCATACTTCTACTCTCCGTGTCCATTCACACACATTTAGCTCAGCCCCAACCCCTCTCTCTCCTCATTGGCTGTGATTGACAACAGCAGGGGCCAATGGCTCCCGCTGCTGCCGAAGCCAATGAGGAGAGAGAGGGGTTGGGGCTGAGCTAAATGTGTGTGAATGGACACGGAGAGTAGAAGCTTGGGAAGGAGCCTGCTTGTGTGCCCCCATAGCAAGCTGCTTACTGTGGGGGCACTTTGCAGGGGGGGTGGGCCAGTAATGCAAAACCACTACACAGAGCAGGTAAGTATGACGTTTATTATTATTATTATTTTTTTTTTTTTTTTTGTAAATTACCTTTATTATCACTTTAAAGTGGATGTAAACCCTCACATAAACCCAGTGAAGTGAACAACCTCAGATGATACACAGATATATAACAAAGCTCCCTACATACGTTTTGCATGTATATCTGCTGTCTACAGCTTTCTATTTTTAGTATGTCTTTAAAAAGGGCACATCAGGTTAGAATTTGTTCCTGTTTCAGCTCTGGGTGTGGAGTCTTGGCATATACTGCATGGAAGCTGATTGGAGGAAAGGCACCCCTCCTCCATATAGGCAGAAGAACGAGCAGTGTTGTGAAGAGACCAGCTCTCTGCTAATCTATTTATAGCACCCACCCCGAAACAAATTTCCAGCTGCTTTTATATCCAGTGTCAGAGAATTGTCAGAAGTTATCATGCTGATAACAGAGTAACGGAGCAGCAGAAAATCACGGGACTTAGTGCTCTGGAGAGAGATAAGTAAACACTAAAGATATAGGTCAAATTTCATAAATCGGGTTTACATCCACTTTAAGGGAATGTGTAATTTATTTTATATATTAAAACGGGCAGGCGGTGATCTCTCTCTGCTTTCTGAAAGCTCTTTCTTGCAGCTGTTGGGCTAAGAAAAGACCTGAATGACTCAGAGGTGGAGAGGGTAACATCTTGATATTTCAAGAATTTTATTGGGTTTAACAGAAGTGGATTATAAAGCACTTGTGAAGGTAAAAGGGACAAAAAAAAAAAAAAAAAAACATAGATACTGTACTGTATATAATTATAAAGAGGTATACAAGAGCATGAATTAAATATACACCAATCATGTTTTTATTATGTTTTTTACTGTGTATATATATATATATATATATATATATATACATAAATACATAAAAAATAAATATATATATATATATATATATATATATATATATATATATACATAAATAAATACATAAAAAATAAATATATATATATATATATATATATATATATATATATATATATATATACAGTAATCCCCCGCTCCATCGCGGTTCAGTTTTTGCGGTCCCGGTAATTCGCGTTTTTTTTTGTAATGTTATTTTACTATATAAATCATTAAAAATGAAATATTTTTGTGTTTTCCATAGCTCTTGCTATGTCTCTTAGTATCTTTTATGTGTTTAAATGAGTTTCTATTGTTTTAAAAGTGTGTTTAAAGACCTTAAAATGCTTCTACACGTACAGTGACAGTAAAATAAACATGCCTACAATGCATTTTAATAGGGTTTTTCTATTTCGCGGAATTTCACTTTTCGCGGCTGGGTCCGGAACGTAACCCCCGCAATGGAGGGGGGTTTACTGTATATATATATAAATGAATAAAAAATATAAGTATAAATATATATATATAAATGAATGACAAATATATATATATATATATATATATATATATATATATATATATATATATATATATATATATATATTCATTATATAGATAAAGAAAATAAAAGCCCTAGATTATCATGTATTACATAAAGATTAGGTAGTAATTATTTGAAAAAAAAAACGTCAACGTAACGTAATCAAATTGTCTTTCAAAAGGAAAGGAGACATTGTTATAGCTGTATAGGCTAAAAAGATAGTATTTCTAAAATAATAAAGACATACTAAAGTGAAAATGAAAAGCAAATTGTCAAATAGTCAATCGCACAAGACCTCCAATATGCATGCAACAGTGATAGACTTGTAAAAGGAGAAAAAGAAAATGGCGCTAAGTAGAAGGAGGTTTGGGGGGAGGGTCTTATGGATGGTTCATGGAAAACGTTTCAATAGAAACAGTATAGAGTAAAGGAATTGTCAGGGACCTAAGATCCGGCTCCCAAAAACGTATTGATAGTTATAGATTTTCCTATCAGAAAGCCCAGAATCCTCTGCAAATTGATTGTCATGGATGCACTTCATACTGTTGTTAAATAAGCTATAAAAAATAAATAAAAAATTATATAAAACATTTTTTTGGTTTACAAATATATGAGCTTTCTTTTAAAAAAAATAAAAAAAAAATAAAAATAAAAATTAGAAAACAATTTTAGTGTCTCTTTAAGTGGTTTGTCAGCTTGACTTTTCATTATAATAACAGGTTTGCTTTAAACACAATTTTTATTCCAAGCTGTGGCGGTGTTGTGCGGCCGCTTGATTTCTGGAGAGCAGCAGAAACACTCGCACGTAAAAATCCCTTAACTGCCTATTTTATTCAAGCTGTTAATTGGATTATATATGTTTACTTGTCTTACAATTATTTCAGTGCAGAGTATTAATATTTCATAGAGAAGGACGGCGTTGCAGTTTATTAAACAATGGAGAGAGCTATCTGCAGACTTGGAATGGGAATATCCAACTCTTCTTCAGTATTCAGTGTACAAATGCCAGTTATTTAAAGAAGCACTACACCCCACATCACAAACTTAGTCTATATGCATGAATGATGGGAGGGAGGCTTCCATAGCATTCACATTTACAGGAATGGAGAGCTCAGTGGGAAACATTATTACACAATGAATCTGATTTACTACGGCTCCTGGGGTGATGCACCTTTCATGAATGAACAATTTAACTGTAACTTCTCCTTATTTACTATATAAGCACAGCAAATACACAATGCATTTACTAAAATGTGTTTTTTTTTATTTATTTATTTTTTTTCAATGGAGTATTGTTTTTTTTTTGTTTTTTTATTTTAATACAGAAAAAATAAATAAACAACTGTACACAAATACTAAACACATATACAATTAAAAAATGCAGAGAACAATTAAGAATATATTTAAAAAAAAAAAAAATTTGCTAAACTATTCCTCTTGAAACTGTGTCTTACTGTGGAGGAAAAATTGAATGTTTTTAAGCTATTTTCTCTATAGTGTCGAATGTTCCCTATAGAGTGAATGAAGAAAATACCACATTATGGCCACTATATGGAGCTGTTCATTAGAAAATTTATATTTCCTATGATCATCATCTGTGGCTAGTGGCCATAATGGAGTATTTTGCTGAGTCACTCTATTCTGTATAATATAGACTCGTAACATTCGATGTTGCTCCCACTCACACAGAACAAATGTACATGCAGTTTCACAGAATGAACAGCTCTTATTTATATATATATATATATATATATATATATATATATATATATATATATATATATATACATACATATATATATATATATACATATACATATATATATATATATATATATATATATATATATATATATATATATATATATATATATATATATATATATATATATATATATATACATACATACACACACAGTGCCTAACAAAAGTGAGTACACCACTCACATTTTTGTAAATATTTTATTCTATCTTTTCATGTGACAACACTGAAGAAATGACACTTTGCTACATTGTAAAGTAGTGAGTGTACAGCTTGTATAACAGTGTAAATTTGCTGTCCCCTCAAAATAACCCAACACACAGCCATTAATGTCTAAACCGCTGGCAATAAAAGTGAGTACACCCCTAACTGTCCAAATTGGGCCCAAAGTGTCAATATTTTGTGTGGCCACCATTATTTTCCAGCACTGCCTTAACCCTCTTGGGCATGGAGTTCACCAGAGCTTCACAGGTTGCCACTGGAGTCCTCTTCCACTCTTCCATGAGGACATCACGGAGCTGGTGGATGTTAGAGACCTTGTACTCCTCCACTTTCTGTTTGAGGATGCCCCACAGATGCTCAATAGGGTTTAGGTCTGGAGACATGCTTGGCCAGTCCATCACCTTTACCCTCAGCTTCTTTAGCAAGGCAGTGGTTGTCTTGGAGGTGTTTTTGGTTTGTTATCATGATGGAATACTGCCCTGTGGCCCAGTCTCTGGGGGGGGGGTTATGCTTCGATTCAGTATGTCACAGTACATGTTGGCATTCATGGTTCCCTCAATGAACTGTAGCTTCCCAGTGCCAGCAGCACTCATGCAGCCCCAGATCATGACACTCCCACCACCATGCTTGACTGTAGGCAAGACACTCTTGTCTTTGTACTCCTCACCTGGTTGCTGTCACACACGCTTGACACCATCTGAACCAAATAAGTTTATCTTGGTCTCATCAGACCACAGGACATGGTTCCAGTAATCCATGTCCTTAGTCTGTTGGTCTTCAGCAAACTGTTTTCAGGCTTTCTTGTGCATCATCTTTAGAAGAGGCTTCCTTCTGGGATGACAGCCATTCATCCAATTTGATGCAGTGTGCGGCGTATGGTCATAGCACTGACAGGCTGACCCGCCACCCCTTCAACCTCTGCAGCACTGGTGGCAGCACTCATACATCTATTTCCCAAAGACAACCTCTGGATATGACGCTGAGCATGTGCACTCAACTTCTTTAGTCGACCATGGCGAGGCCTGTTTTGAGTGGAACCTGTCCTGTTAAACCGCTGTATGGTCTTGGCCCCCGTGCTGCAGCTCAGTTTCAGGGTCTTGGCAATCTTCGTATAGCCTAGGCTATCTTTATTTAGAGCAACAATTCTTTTTTCAGATCCTCAGAGAGTTCTTTGCCATGAGGTGCCATGTTGAACTTCCAGTGACCAGTATGAGAGAGTGAGAGCGATGACACCAAATTTAACACACCTGCTCCCCATTCACACCTGAGACCTTGTAACACTAAAGAGTCACATGACACCGGGGAGGGAAAATGGCTAATTGGGCCCAATTTGGACATTTTGACTTAGGGGTGTACTCACTTTTGTTGCCAGCGGTTTGGTCATTAATGGCTGTGTGTTGAGTTATTTTGAGGGGACAGCAAATTTACACTGTTATACAAGCTGTACACTCACTACTTTACATTGTAGCAAAGTGTCATTTCTTCAGTGTTGTCACATGAAAAGATATAATAAAATATTTACAAAAATGTGAGGGGTGTACTCACTTTTGTGAGATACTGTGTGTATATATATATATATATATATATATATATATATATATATATATATATATATATATACCCAGAGCTTTTTTTCAGCGGCAACGCGGGGGAACGCTTCCGGCACCTCCAGTACCAAATGTATGTATGTAATAGGAAGAGGTGTGCTGGAGGGTCCATTGATGCTGGCTGCTAGGGGGTCTATTTTTTTTTATTTTGTGAGGATCTATTGTTGCTGGTGGTGAGTTAAATTGGTGCTAGGGGTTTTATGTTGCTGGTAGGGAGCTATTGTTGAGGGAGAGGTCTGTTGTTGCTGGCTGCTTGAAAGTCAGTTGTTGCTGCTGGAGGGTCTATAGATGCTGGCTGCTTGGAGATCTATTGTTGCTGCTGGGAGTCTAATGTTGCTCGGGTGGATCTTTTTTTTGCTAGGGGTGCTATTTTGTTTTGGGTGGTCCATTGTTGCTGCGTGGGGGGGTCTATTGTTGTGTGGGGGAACAATTGTTGCTGGGGGATCTATAGTTGCTGGCTCCAGGGGATCTATTTTACTGCTTTTCTTGTGACAAGAACAAATTCCAAACAAATTTTTAGCACCTCAAAACGATACTGGGGGCAGTACTGGAAGGTGGCTAAGAGGGGGACCAAGGGACAGTGCCAAGAGGCGGGTAGGGGTGGAGACAAGGGAGGACTCAAAAGGGGGGAGTTCCTGCACCTATTCCCTGAGAAAAAAAGCCCTGTATATACCCTTTAATTAAATAAACTAAATTAACCCCTCTCCACCCTAAAAAAATAAAAAAACACACCCCTTAATTCCGTGGAGCCCAGATTATGACTCTAGGGTGACATGAGACCATTTGATGCTTGCTATGTGGCAAGTAGTGGCTGCAGTAGCTATTAATAAGTGCTTACTTAGGGACAGCAAATTAAATTTTCATGAAGTAGATTCTGCTAGCCAAAGGATTTAGTTTATTACTTTTTACACTTTCAAAATCTTTCTGTGCTGTCCATTCTTTTGTCACTTTTAGTGTTTTTTTTTTTTTTTACCTTTTATAATGGATCTTGCTGCAAGAAATTTTCAAATGTGACAGCAGTAATTTTTCAAGGGGGCTGTAAGCCGTGCCGACTTTAAAGGAACCGTATTGACAGTGATCTCTAACCGCCCCAGTCCCTGATAGTCTCCTGCAGAATTTCCCCAGTCTCCATCTGCAATTGTTGCATATCTTCAGCCTTTGACTATCTACTGCTATAGAATGGAGAGGGATTTGCAAAGAGAAGATGGACTTTTTAGGCACAATTGTTAAAGTTAACATCAATGTGTACATTTATTTTAAACAAAATTCTAAGCCCCCGTTCACATTAGGTTGCTCCGACTTCAGGGGCGACCTGTGAAGTCGCGTGCACCGCGAATTCGGCGCTACTTGCACGGACTTCATAAAATGAATGTCTATGCAAGTCGCTCCTGGTCGCCCCGAAGTAGTACAGGACCCTTTTTCTAAGTCGGAGCGACTTGTTTCGCTCCTATTAGAACCGGTCCTGTACTACTCAATGGACCCGACGGTGCGCGACTTGCCAGGCTGACCAAGTCGCCTGGCAAGTCGTAATAGTGTGAACCGGCTCTAAAGAAGGAAAAAAGTAACAACAACAATTTTAAATTCAAATAGTATCCAGAATGTATGTCAAAATATTATTTTCACCAAAATGATCCAGAAAACATTTCAACTGCTCAAGGTGGGTAGGCAAGGCTGCAATTCGAGCAAACACAGCTCCTTGAATAGGATGCACGCCCTGTCACTGCTGCAGAACCGTGTAGATACAATCGAAGGATGGCCGCACTCCCATAAGTGATGCAATTACGTTTATTCAGGAGAAAAAGTAAAAACAAAGAACCCACACAATGGTGTACAAGCAGGGGGAATAAGGTGACACGTTCCACACGACTAGCGTGCTTCATCAAAACCATCCAAGACATGGCCACATTGCATATATATATATATACATACATTTGGTACTGGAGGTGCCGGAAGCGTTCCCCCGCGTTGCCGCTGAAAAAAAGCTCTGGGTATATATATATATATATATATATATATATATATATATATATATATATATACACACAGTATCTCACAAAAGTGAGTACACCCCTCACATTTTTGTAAATATTTTATTATATCTTTTCATGTGACAACACTGAAGAAATGACACTTTGCTACAATGTAAAGTAGTGAGTGCACAGCTTGTATAACAGTGTAAATTTGCTGTCCCCTCAAAATAACTCAACACACAGCCATTAATGACCAAACCGCTGGCAACAAAAGTGAGTACACCCCTAAGTCAAAATGTCCAAATTGGGCCCAATTAGCCATTTTCCCTCCCCGGTGTCATGTGACTCTTTAGTGTTACAAGGTCTCAGGTGTGAATGGGTAGCAGGTGTGTTAAATTTGGTGTCATCGCTCTCACTCTCTCATACTGGTCACTGGAAGTTCAACATGGCACCTCATGGCAAAGAACTCTCTGAGGATCTGAAAAAAGAATTGTTGCTTTAAATAAAGATAGCCTAGGCTATACGAAGATTGCCAAGACCCTGAAACTGAGCTGCAGCACGGGGGCCAAGACCATACAGCGGTTTAACAGGACAGGTTCCACTCAAAACAGGCCTCGTCATGGTCGACTAAAGAAGTTGAGTGCACATGCTCAGCGTCATATCCAGAGGTTGTCTTTGGGAAATAGATGTATGAGTGCTGCCACCAGTGCTGCAGAGGTTGAAGGGGTGGCGGGTCAGCCTGTCAGTGCTATGACCATACGCCGCACACTGCATCAAATTGGATGAATGGCTGTCATCCCAGAAGGAAGCTTCTTCTAAAGATGATGCACAAGAAAGCCTGAAAACAGTTTGCTGAAGACCAACAGACTAAGGACATGGATTACTGGAACCATGTCCTGTGGTCTGATGAGACCAAGATAAACTTATTTGGTTCAGATGGTGTCAAGCGTGTGTGACAGCAACCAGGTAAGGAGTACAAAGACAAGAGTGTCTTGCCTACAGTCAAGCATGGTGGTGGGAAGTGTCATGGTCTGGGGCTGCATGAGTGCTGCTGGCACTGGGAAGCTACAGTTCATTGAGGGAACCATGAATGCCAACATGTACTGTGACATACTGAATCGAAGCATAACCCCCCCCCCCCCCCCAGAGACTGGGCCACAGGGCAGTATTCCATCATGATAACAAACCAAAAACACCTCCAAGACAACCACTGCCTTGCTAAAGAAGCTGAGGGTAAAGGTGATGGAATGGCCAAGCATGTCTCCAGGCCTAAACCCTATTGAGCATCTGTGGGGCATCCTCAAACAGAAAGTGGAGGAGTACAAGGTCTCTAACATCCACCAGCTCCGTGATGTCCTCATGGAGGAGTGGAAGAGGACTCCAGTGGCAACCTGTGAAGCTCTGGTGAACTTCATGCCCAAGAGGGTTAAGGCAGTGCTGGAAAATAATGGTGGCCACACAAAATATTGACACTTTGGGCCCAATTTGGACAGTTAGGGGTGTACTCACTTTTATTGCCAGCGGTTTAGACATTAATGGCTGTGTGTTGAGTTATTTTGAGGGGACAGCAAATTTACACTGTTATACAAGCTGTACACTCACTAATTTACATTGTAGCAAAGTGTCATTTCTTCAGTGTTGTCACATGAAAAGATATAATAAAATATTTACAAAAATGTGAGTGGTGCACTCACTTTTGTTAGGCACTGTGTGTGTATGTATGTATATATATATATATATATATATATATATATATATATATATCTATATCTATATCTATATCTATATCTATATCTATATATAGATATATATAGATATATATATTAGTGATCAACCGATATCGATTTTTCATTGCCGATACCGATATTTTGGCCAATGCATAATATCGGTATCGGCCGATATGGGCTGATATTTTCGTACATTTAATTTTTTTTTTGTTTTACTTGACAGGTACTCTTGTGGAGGGATCTGGGGGTATAAAAGACCCCAAACCCCTCCTCTGCATTTAAAAGCATTCAAAACGCAAAGTTTGGCTGTTTTGAATGCTGTCATTTTTTAAAATCTGGTGCCAGTACCCGGAAGTGATGTCATGACATCACTTCATTGCTTATATCTTTAATTTTTACATATGTGAGTGGCATATTCAATAACATTTGTAAACAGAATTATGCTACGTGACATCATTTTACCCTGAAATGAGCAATATTTGGAATATCGGCAATATCGGCCAGATCCGGGGCCGATACAGATATATCGGCAAAAGTCAATATCGGCCCTCGATATATTGGCCGTGCCGATAATCGGTCGATCCCTAATATATATATACATCAAACATCCCACGATTATACAGGTGTAATAAATCAATTAATGCTCGATCTGATCCTTGTTCCCATTCCAGAAGACATATCAATCGATCTTTCAACAAGAAAAATACCATTCAAAAATAAAAATAGTTTCTGTAAAAGAAAAAGATACTGTACGTCTAAATATCTCTATAAACTACTATGAACATCTAAAGGAACAACAAAGACAAGAAACAAAAAGAACAAAAACCAAAACAAGGAAGAATAAAAATATAGCATATGTTCCTAATTAAAGGACCATAAACACACCGGTGGACATGGCACCAAAAAATCCCATTAATATTACCAACTATACTAAATGGTTCACTCTGGATCAAAGCAGAGAAAGTACTCCTAAAAGTGGGTCAGGTCCCACTCAAAATTCAAACCCACTGGAATTCTGGTATGTAGAGAAAATATCCAAAACACCTCTCATTTGCATAAAACTCTAAATTTGTCTCCACCCCTCCTAGGGGTGCTGATTTTCTCTATACCCTGAATCTGCAATAGGGAGGTGTTACCCCCATGAGCCCCATTAAAATGTCTAGCCACATTGGTTCCATATTCTTTCTCATTGTCAAAAACATGAGAGCCCATGAACTACTGAGGGGGGGCACTGTGCTGCCAGCTCTGTGAAAGTGATCAGGAGCTATGGAGCTGCCTCATCATTTTTACTTTTAAGCCAGGAGCCACCTAAACAAAACCCACACAAGCTGACAGAGATGTATAGTAACTAAGTAGAACTACTTCACTACTGTACTTAACCTCCCTGGCGGTATGATTCTGTCAGGAATTCTGTTCCAAAAGCGGTACAATTCTTTTCATGGAAATTTGGCGTTATGTATTATAGGCCTACAATTCTTAGTAATTACTGACTTAAACCTGACCAAAACAAGAGTCTAGTAGACATCCCAGATGTGATAAATTTGAAACACAAACAAGTGAATTATAATCGAATCAATAATATTATTTTATTATTTAATATATAATATATATAATAAAATTATATTATTGATTAGATTATAATTCATGCGTTATATATTATATATATATGTGTGTATATATATATATATATATATATATATGTGTGTGTATATAGATATATATATATGTGTGTGTGTATATATATATATATACATATATATAACGCATGGATTATAATCGATTCAATAATATAATTTTATATATATATATATATATATATATATATATATATATATATATATATATATGTGTATATAGGTATATATATATATATATACATATACATATATTTATACATATATATATATATATATATATATATATATATATATATATATATATATATATATATATATATATATATGTATATGTATATATATATATATATATATATATATATATATATATATATACACACATACATATATATATATATATATATATATATATATATACACACATATATATATACATATATATATATATATGTGCATATATATATATGCATATATATAATATTAAATGTGTTATGTGTTTTGTGCAACGTTTTTTTTTTTTTTTTTTTTTAATTTCCCTCCCTAGTTCCGCTCCCATGCAGCATTGCTGCTGCAGGGAACGGAACTAGGAAGTCCTCCTACCGACAGACGAGCGGCGGAGATCTCGGCTGGCGGTCACAGCAATGAGAGCTCATCGCTGGATCGCCAGGATAAGGTAAGAGAAGCTCCGCTGCGCTGTCTGCACGCTCTGCCCATTGACCCCGAGCGTGACTCGGGGATACCGCTAATAGCAGAAAATTCCTACCCCGAGTCACGCTCGGGGATACCGCTAAGGCGGTTAAGTACCGAAAGGCGGTATCTGTACTTTCCTAGAGTATAATTTTTTTCTCCTACTTCCACTTTTACTTCACTACATTTTTTCGATGATTTCAATACTTCTACTCCGATATTTTTTTTTTGTGCTGCATAGTTACTCGTTACAATTATAAATATTACCACTGCCAGAAAAGTAGATGGCCGGTTTCATGAAGTTCAAAAAAATGTGTATAATGTCATGTGTAAATCAGCGCATACGAAAATAAATGCTACTGTATGTATAAATAAAATGGTCTACATATCTGCTGTTAAGGGGAAAGAGAACCTCCCCCAACCAAGGAGAGTCACAAGCGTACATAGACCTTTTTTCTGGTAAGAGGCTGATTCTGCTTTTTTCACTGGAAGGTGAGAGCACAGGTTTTGCAGTTTTGTTTCACTGGAAGAGTCTATTTGGATATTATTTTGCACTTACCTTCATCCGCCGGGTAAGGGGGAAATCCACAAGGTGGTGGGAGGAGTCTGCACCTATTATTTGGAATAGCACCTGTTTGATTCCTGCACCTTTGAAAATATATTCATCTTGTTTTGTCACATATATATGGTATTATGGCATTATATATATATGGACTTTTTATTGACTTTGATTTCATACACTCTTCCTTTATTTCATTATTGGAATATATTGTTGTATATCACATTGGTTTATATATGATTTTGCGCACCAATAAGCTGTGGAGAAAAAAAAAACATGCAGGGAAGAGAAGGAGGGATGCTTTAAAGGGGAAAGGGAGGGACATACTTTATCTGTTTTTGTTTACAAAAAGTTACAGCCAAAGAAATCATGATTGTCCTTTAGGTTAATCATTTGAAATAATAAAAAACAATATGATGTTCAAACTTTTGACTTCTTTCTTTAATAACTACATAACACAGTACTTATACTTTTACTTTCAGTACTTAAGTAGCATTTTTTTTAAAAATAACTAATGGTACTTTTACTTTCAGTACTTGAGTAGCAAAATTATTAAAAAAAACTACTTGCAATACTTAAGTACAAAAAATGTTGAACACTTTAGTACTTCTACTCAAGTCACTTTTTGACAGAGCACTTCCACTTCTACTCAAGTCACTTTTTGATCGAGCACTTGTACTTTTACTCAAGTATGGGTTTCGAGTACTTTATACAAGTGTGCAAGCTGATGGCCATCAGCTTGTGAATAAAGGTTCACTTTTTGGACATACTACGTATGCCCAAAGAGCTGAACTGGTTATTAGGACGTGGCATAGTGCACATAACTCGTGTCCGCAGTGCCAGGGCAGCCATCAGAAATTTTGGAGCCCCTTACACAGCATTAGGACTGCCCCCCCCCCCCAGCTCGAGCACCAACAGGGTCCACCCACTAGCCATCCCACCGAATTTTCTGTGAATGGGGAGGAATACAATCTACAGCTTACCAATACTTAGATGTGGTGGCTGCATTCATCTTCTTATTTTCTGTTTTTCCCAGGTGATCTGGTCATTAGCACACCTCCTGTGTTAGAGTGCCTCCACTCTGGATGAAGGAGAAACAAGAGACACCTTTGGATAGCGGCAGGGAGGGCAGGGAGGGCAGGGAGGTGGGGAGCGTTAGATGTACTAGCAGATTTAGGTAAACTAAATAAATTGCAGCCATACTCCAGCTCACACTTTATAATCAGTTACAGCAAACATTCTTTTTCCTTTTGGGATAAAAGTGTTATATGAATAAATAGAAACTGGTCATTGTAAGCACCTCTGCCAGTGTTAAATGGTTTGTCTCCAAGACAGCTCGTTCTTTGGAAAAAGAACAGACTTACTAGCAGGGTCACCAGGTGAAAATAAAAGAAAGAAAACAAATGCAGCTACCACATCTAAGAATTGGTAAGCTGCATAATAACAAATGTTTGTTTTGGGGTTTAATACCACTAAAACCACTTTAATACTGGAAGGATTTGCCCCCTTAACCACTTGCCGACTGCCTAACGCCGATCTACGTCGGCAGTCAGCCCCTCACAGGCAAAGTGACGTAGGTCTACGTCGCTAGCCTGTGAGGGTCTAGGGAGCGAGCGCGCGCCGCCGGAGGCGCGCTCCCGCGCGGTCACGCAACACCCCGCGCGTGTGACCGGCGGACCCGATGTCCGCTGGTCACTCTGCGATCGTCGGGGAGAGGGAGAAAGTCAGGCGGCTTGTGTAAACAAGCTGCCTGTCATTCTCCCCTGTGTATGAAGGATGATCATATGGTTCTACTATGTAGAACCGTTGATCACTGTTCATACATCTGAAGCCACAGCCAATCACAGTAGAAAGCACGCCCCTAGGGACACACATAGCCCCTCCCTTTCAAAAAAAGTTAACCCCTTCACTGCCAGTGTATTTTTACAGTAACAGTGCATATGTATAGAACTGATTACTGTAGAAATGTCACTGGTAACCCCAAAAGTGTCAAAAATGTCATTCAAGGGTCCGATCTGTCCGCCGCAATGTCGCAGTACCGCAAAAAAAATCGCAGATCGCCGCCATTACGCGTTAAAAAAAAAAACAACAAAAATGACAAAAATCTTTCCCTTTGTTAGTAAACGCGATAACTTTTGCGCAAACCAATCAAAATACGCTTTTTGCGATTTTTTTTTACCAAACATAGGTAGCATAAAACAAATTGGCCGAAAATGTTAAAAAATTTAGATTTTTACATTTTTTTGGGGGGGAATTTCATATAAAAAAATGTGAAAAATATTGCTATTTTTGCAAAATTTACACTCTTTTTTTGTTTATAGCGCGTGATCAAAAAATCACACAGGTGATCAAATACCACCAAAAGAAAGCTCTGTTTGTGGGAAAAAAAGGACGCCAAATTCGTTTAGATACAGCGTCGCACGACCGCGCAATTGTCCGTTAAAGTCACGCAGTGCCGAATCGCAAAATACCCCCTGGTCAGGAAGAGGGTAAAATCTTCCGGGGCTTAAGTGGTTAATGACCAGGCCATTTTTTTCAACTTGGCACTTGTTAATTTAACTGGCAATTGGCGGTCGGGCGACGCTGTTCCCAAACGGAATTTAGATCCTTTTTTTTCCCCACAAATAGAGCTTTCTTTTGGTGGTTTTTGATCACCTGTGTGATTTTTATTTTTTGCGCTATAAACAAAAAAAGAGCGGCAATTCTGAAAAAAAAAAAAAAAACAATATTTTTCACATTCTGCTATACATTCCCCCCCCCCCCCAAAAAAAAAAATTCAAAATCTACATTTCTTAACATTTTAGGCCAATTTGTTTTCTGCTACATATTTTTGGTAAAAAAAAATCACAGTAAGCATATTTTGATTGGTTTGCGCAAAAGTTATTGCGTCTACTAACTACGGGAAAGATTTAGGTCAATTTTATTTATTTATTATTTTTTTTTACTAGTAATGGCGGCGATCTGCGATTTTTTGCAGGACTGCGACATTGCGGCGCACAGATCGGACCCCTGACTGACATTTTTGACACTTTTGGGGGGACCAGTGACATTTCTACAGTAATCAGCGCTAAAATATGCACAGTTACTGTAATAATGACACTGGCAGGGAAGGGGTTAACCTAGGGGTGATCAAGGGGTTAAATGTGAGCCTAGGGGAGTGATTCCAACTGTGGGGGGCGTGGCTTATGAAATGGCCATAGAGACCTGTGTTCCTATATAGAAGGATCACAGGGGCTCTGTGATCATTCCAGGGAGAAGAATGGTCAGCTGTGTTTACAACAGCTGACCGCTCTTCTCTCTCAGCGGGGAGCGATCGCGGGTGTCAGACGGAAATCGGAGCCGCCTGCCCGCTGCATCGACTTCCCCTCTGACGAGCCCCCTAGCCTCCTGCCTGCAACCGACGTACAGTGATGGCGGTTTGCGCAGAAGCGGCTGCCTGCCGCAGTACATCTGCGGCGGGCGGTCGTAAAGAGATTAAGTGGATATTGTTATACATCACAATTATACATAGATGATGGGAAGGAAGGAGATTAATAAACAGACTGGGGTAAAGCTATTTCCAGTGCTGGCAGGGGGAGAGAGAGGGGGTGGGGGGCAGATAAAGAGAGAGAAAAAGGAGAGCAGGGGGAGAGAGAGGGGGCAGGGGGAGAGAGAGAGCAGGGAGAGAGAGAGGGGGGGCAGATAAAGAGAGAGAAAAAGGAGAGCAGGGGGAGAGAGAGTGGGCAGGGAGAGAGAGAGAGAGAGAGCAGGGAGATAGAGGGGGGGGGGGGCAGATGAAGAGAGAGAAAAAAGGAGAGCAGGGGGAGAGAGGGGGGCAGGGAGAGAGAGAGAGAGAGAGAGCAGGGAGAGAGAGAGGGAGGCAGATAAAGAGAGAGAAAAAGGAGAGCAGGTGGAGAGAGAGTGGGCAGGGGGAGAGAGAGAGGGGGAGAGAGAGAGGGGGAGAGAGAGAGGGGGGAGAGAGAGAGGGCAATGAGAGAGGGGGGCAGGGAGAGAGAGAAAGGAGAGCAGAGGGAGAGAGAGGGAGGGGGAGAGAGAGGGCAGGGAGAGAGAGAGAGAGGGGGAAGGGAGAGAGAGAGAGGGGGGGGGCAGGGAGAGAAAATGAGAGTAGGGGGGAGAGAGGGGCCAGGGAGATAGAGATGGGGCAGGGGGAGAGAGAGAGAGGGCAGAGAGAGAGAGATGGGGGTCAGGAGAGAGAGGGGGCACAGAGAGAGAGAGGGGGCAGGGAGAGAGAGAGGGGGCAGGGAGAGAGAGAAAGAGCAAGAAGCAGGGAGAGAGAGGGGGCAGAGAAAGAGAGGGGGCAGGGAGAGAGGGGGGGAGGGAGAGAGGGGGGGAGGGAGAGAGGGGGCAGGGAGAGAGAGGGGGCAAGGAGAGGGGGGGGAGAGATGGGAAATAGGGACGGGAGTGTACTCACTTTTGTTGCCAGCAGTTTAGACATTAATGGCTGTGTGTTGAGTTATTTTGAGGGGACAGCAAATGTACACTGTTATACAAGCTGTACACTCACTACTTTACATTGTAGCAAAGTGTTTTGGGGTACACACCATAATGCAATAGGCTGCACACACCTATGGAGGGTGCACTGTGTTTGGGGTTCTTCAGACCCTAATATTATCACAGCATCTTTCAGTGTTCTCAGGCTTTCAGGGTCATGTCTTCTGCATGCTAGATGGGATTGCATGAAGTTGAGTTTGCAGATTGTTCTACAAACTCCCTCACTTCTTACCTGCACTTGTCAGAGAGAAGAAACATCTGTAGGATTTTTAGCTACTACCTATTTTCTAATATAGCAGTAATAATTCACTACTTTTTCCATAATATAAAATTTGACACCAAGCAACACAAGAACATAGTTACATAGTTTCATAGTTACATATAGTTAGTCAGGTTGAAAAAAAGACACAAGTCCATCTGGTTCAGTGGTTCTCAACTCCGGTCCTCAGGGCCCACTAACAGGCCAGGTTTGCAAGATAACTAAATTACATCACCGGTGATCTCACTTTCTGCTCAGTGATTGCAGTATTCTAGTCTGCATCTCCCCAAGGTAATACTTAAAATCTGGCCTGTTAGTGGGCCCCGAGGACTGGAGTTGAGGACCACTGATCTTGTTCAACCAACATAATGATGCAGGTGTGCTGAGAAAGTTTATTTAGTATTAATATTCCATTGCTTCATGCTTTAGAGGTGAAGTATGGTATAGTTTTCTCTGGAAAGCATGAAGCAAGGCTCATCTACTAGGACACAAGTGTTGCACAAGATCTCGATGAAGATATCTGCTCTAAGTTACGTCACCTTATTGTAATCTGTTTGGCGGATTGTTTGCACAGTGTTTTAGCTCCAGAGCACTTGTTTGGGATGTGAGATTCCTCAGTTAGATAGTTCGGCGCCTTGGGAAAAAAAAAGAGAAACATGAATTATTTATTTTTTCCAGTGACAAGTAAGTACGTTGAAGAAATATCTCCCCAGACTTTCCTCTCTGCGGGTTCGGAGCTTAAACAAGTGTGAAAAGCAATGTATTGTGCTATCCTCCCGCAAGAGGCCCTGTCCCCATGGGGTTATGTTGGGAGATGGACGGGTTGGTTGTGTAGCACCTGCCTCCCGGATAAGAAACGGGGACAGCTGCAGCCTTGGGTGTTGTCACAGACTTCGAGAGCACTTACTTCCCAGCGAGAAACCAGCTACGGGGGAATGAAGATGTCGAGCAGCCAGGAAATATCAAGGTCAGGGAACAGCAGACCGGCATCCCGTGTAATAGGATTTGGAGTCATATTGAGTTATGGAGAAGGCTAATAAGTTTGAACATGTTGCAATGAAGACGCGGCCTCTGGCTTTCAGCTCCAGAGCTCATGCTGAGGAGTGCAGGAATGTGTCCTTAGCTGTACTCTTATCTTCACTTAAAGTGGATCTGTCATAAAAATAAGAAATGTAACTACACTCAGTTATGGAAATTACATTTATGATACTTATCATTAGTGCCTCCTTTGAATCCAATATTTGGTGGCACAAGAATTGTTTGCATCCAACACGTCAACATGTATTAGCTGCTTGCATCCTTCCCTCTGTGTGCTGTGGTCCTCTCAGCCACTATGTCCCTAGTTTGTCCCTGCAGGTCTGAAGGCACATTTTGTCTGACATGTTGGATGTTGGATGCTGAAGATCATAATGGCATCTTTAACAAAGCAGGGGTTCACTTTAGCCCCTTTCCATAAATCTCAAATTACTTCCTAAATATAGAACTTGCACTCACTGGGCACTTTATTAGGTTCACCTGTTCAATTGCTTGGTGACACAAATTGCTAATCAGCCAATTGCGTGACTTTGAACTAGGGATAGACCGATGTGTTTTTTTCAGGGCCGATACCGATATTTTGGTCACAACGTATCGGTATCAGCTGATATGGGCCGATATTTTGTACATTTAAAGTTTTAAAAAATAAAGATAATTTTGACATAAATCTGGTACTAAAAATGTTAATTTTTGTTTAATGCTTAATGGCTGGCTTGCTGGCACCCTGTGGTGGGTGGCTGGCTGGCTGGCTGGCACCCTTTGGTGGGTGGCTGGCTTGCACCCTGTTGTGGGTGGCTGGCTTGCTGGCACCCTGTGGTGGCTGGCTGGCACCCTGTGGTGGCTGGCTGGCTGGCACCCTGTGGTGGGTGGCTGGCTTGCACCCTGTTGTGGGTGGCTGGCTTGCTGGCACCCTGTGGTGACTGGCTGGCTGGCACCCTGTGGTGGCTGGCTGGCACCCTGTGGTGGGTGGCTGGCTGGCACCCTTTGGTGTGTGGCTGGCTTGCACCCTGTTGTGGGTGGCTGGCTTGCTGGCACCCTGTGGTGGCTGGCTGGCACCCTGTGGTGGCTGGCTGGCTGGCAACCTGTGGTGGGTGGCTGGCTGGCTGGCACCCTGTGGTGGATGGCTGGCTGCCTGGCACATTGTGGTGGGTGGCTGGCTTGCTGTCACCCTGTGGTGGGTGGCTGGCTGGCTGGCACCCTGTGGTGGGTGGCTGGCTGGCACCCTCTGGTAGGTGGGTGGCTGGCACAGGGGCTGTGGGTGGCTGGCTGGTACAGGGCCTGTGGGTGGCTGGCTGTCTGGCACCCTGTCTGTGGGTGGCTGGCTGTCTGGCAGGGCTTGTGGGTGGCTGGCTGGTACAGTGCCTGTGGCTGGCTGGTACAGGGCCTGTGGGTGGCTGGCTGGCTGGTGCAGAGCCTGTGGGTGGCTGGCTGGCTCGCTGGTACAGTGCCTGTGGCTGGCTGGTACAGGGCCTATGGATGTGGGTGGCTGGCTAGCACCGGGCTGCTGTGGGTGGGTGTATGGCTGTGATACACTGCCGCGAATTTAGTCCCGACTCCAGATGAGGCTGTCCAAGGCAAGGGAGGCGGCCTAAGAAGGCAGAGTGACGTCACAAAAATATCGGCAATATCGGCCATTTCCGGGGCCGATGCCGATATATTGGGGAAAGCGCATATGGGCCACCGATATATCAGCCTTGCCGATAATCGGTCTATCCCTACTTTGAACGTGGCATGGGTATTGGTGCCAGCCCGGCTGGTTTGAGCATTTCCTGTTTTTTTTCATGTACAACCATCTCAAATATCCAGTGAGCGGCAGTTGTGTGGAGGAAAATGTCTTGTTAATGTCAGAGGAGAATGGGCATACTAGTTGGAGATGATTGAAAGGCAACATTAACTCAAATAACCACTTGTTACAACCAAGGTATGCAGAATACCATTTCTGAATGCACAACACATCAAACCTTGAAGCAGAAGACCACACCAGGTGCCACTCCTGTCAGCTAAGAGCAGGAACCTGATGCCCCATACACACGTGCAGATTATCTGCAGACTTACCTTTTCTATGTAGTGCAAGGGCCTGCCGGATTGCATACAAATTGAAAGTGTTTAGGTTTGACCTCATATTATATGGTTTTGGTAAGTCTGCAGACAAAAGTCTGCAGATAATCTGCACGTGTGTATGGGGCATAAAGCCCCGTACACACGTACGGATCGTCGTCATACAAACGTCGGCGGACGAAAGATCTGCCGATTGTACGCGTGTTAGTATGGTGCCTCCGACAGCTGTCTGCGCACAATCCGCGGACAAGAGTCTTTCTTGCAAACATGAAAATTTTTGTCTGCGGACACCAGAACGGACGATTGTTCGCCTGTCAGTACAGAAATCAGCCGACAGACTGCAGATTTGCAAGACTGGGCATGCTCAGAAAATAAAAAACACAGGGAAAGTTAACCATTACATGACATCACTTCTGCAGTCAGCTGAAGTCTGCGGACAAAATTCTTGTGCTGTCCTTGTGCTGTCTTTGCACTTTTCAACAGACACCGACATCCCGGGGAGAAAAGACGAACGTTTGTATGACGACGATCCGTACGTGTGTACGGGGCTTTAGGCTACAATTTGCACATTCCCATAGACACACTGCTAAACATTGTGGACAGCCTTCCCAGAAGAGTTGAAGCTGTTTAAGCTGCAAAGGGTGGGCCAGCTCAATATTGAACCCTATGGACTAAGACTGGGATGCCATTAAAGTTCATATGTGTGTAAAGGCCGGCGTCCCAATACTTTTGGTAATACAGTGTGTGTGTATATATATATATATATATGCATTTGGATGTACTTGGTACTTTCATACCTTGCAAAGGTGTAACAAACAATGAGATAGATGTGTGTGGGGGAGGTGTTTATTTGAAGTAGGTGTCAGTGGAGGGTATCATCTTTAGTTTAAATGTATTGTAAAATATATATAATAGGACTTGGTATACTCTTTCAGTGATCACACAAAAATCTAAAGATATTATAAAGTACAATTTTTATTTTTAATTTTTTAAATTTGTTATTTCTAATAGCAAAACATGTATAAAAATCACATATTTAACGTAGCTGTTTGCATATTAGTCAAGAATGTTTTTTAGAGCCAAAGTTCACTTAATTGTGGTCCCACATCCCTATGTAAATTGTATAACAATAAAGAAAAGAGAAGAACTGGGATTTTGAAGGTAGCCACTCATAACCCCCAGGGAGAAAATAAACTCAAGTGTTTATTTAAAAAATATATAAATTTTATTGAAACATTGTTAAAAAATTGCATAGAATAAATACAAAAAATAAATGCATTATCTCCTCATGATGCATATGACAGCAGGCCCCTCCCTATATGGAAAAGGGTGCAGCCTGTGGGCATATCCGTGATTTGAATAAAGATTGTTTCTTTGGAGGTGGATGAATTAGATTCTTTAGGGTCCACGGGTATATCCGAAAATAGCAGGATCCTGCTAGTTTCGGAGATACCCGTGGCCCTTAGAGAATCCTGCTAGTTTTGGAGATACCTGTGGACCCTAGAGGATCCTGCTAGTTTCGGAGATACCCGTGGACCCTAGAGGAGCCTGCTAATTTGTGAGATACCCGTGGACCCTAGAGAATCCTGCTAGTTTCAGAGATACCTGTGGACCCTAAATGATCCTGCTAGTTTCGGAGATACCTGTGGACCCTAGAGGATCCTGCTAGTTTCGGAGATACCTGTGGACCCTAGAGGATCCTACTAGTTTCGGAGATACCTGTGGACCCTAGAGGATCCTACTAGTTTCGGAGATACCTGTGGACCCTAGAGGATCCTGCTAGTTTCGGAGATACCTGTGGACCCTAGAGGATCCTGCTAGTTTCGGAGATACCTGTGGACCCTAGAGGATCCTGCTAGTTTCAGAGATACCCGTGGACCCTAGAGGAGCCTGCTAATTTGTGAGATACCCGTGGACCCTAGAGAATCCTGCTAGTTTCAGAGATACCTGTGGACCCTAAATGATCCTGCTAGTTTCGGAGATACCTGTGGACCCTAGAGGATCCTGCTAGTTTCGGAGATACCTGTGGACCCTAGAGGATCCTACTAGTTTCGGAGATACCTGTGGACCCTAGAGGATCCTGCTAGTTTCGGAGATACCTGTGGACCCTAGAGGATCCTGCTAGTTTCGGAGATACCTGTGGACCCTAGAGGATCCTGCTAGTTTCAGAGATACCCGTGGACCCTAGAGGATCCTGCTCGTTTCAGAGATACCCGTGGACTCTAGAGGATCCTGCTCGTTTCGGAGATACCTGTGGACCCTAGAGGAGCCTGCTAATTTGTGAGATACCCGTGGACCCTAGAGAATCCTGCTAGTTTGGGAGATACCTGTGGACCCTAGAGGATCCTGCTAGTTTCAGAGATACCTGTGGACCCTAGAGGATCCTGCTAGTTTCAGAGATACCTGTGGACCCTAGAGGATCCTGCTAGTTTCAGAGATACCTGTGGACCCTAGAGGATCCTGCTAGTTTCGGAGATACCCGTGGACCCTAGAGGATCCTGCTAGTTTCGGAGATACCCGTGGACCCTAGAGGATCCTGCTAGTTTCGGAGATACCCGTGGACCCTAGAGGATCCTGCTAGTTTCGGAGATACCATGGACCCTAGAGGATCCTGCTCGTTTCGGAGATACCCGTGGACCCTAGAGAATCAAATTCATCCACCTCCAATGATATGACCTTTATTCAAATCACGGGTATCCCCACAGGCTGCCTCCCATTCCATACAGGGAGGGGCCTGCTGTCATATGTATCATGAGGAAATAATGCATTTATTTATTGTATTTATTCTATACAATTTTTTAACAAAGTTTCAATAAAATGAATATAGTTGAGTTTATTTTTTCCTGGGGGTTATGAGTGGCTACCTTCAAAGTCCCAATTCTTATATTTTCTTTATTGTTATACAGTTTGTATATTAGTACCAACAGTCAGCATCTACTATCAGTGTGTATGATGCTGATAGTTGATTCTGACTGTTGGTACTAATATACAAACAGCTACATGAAATATGTGATTTTATACATGTTTTACTATTAAAAATACAATTTGTACTTTTATAATAACTTTAGCTTTTTGTGTGTTCACTGGAGGGGTATAGAAAGTCCTATTATATATCTTTTTTACAATCCTTGTAAAGGTGAAAATCAAGGAAAAGATCCTAAAAGAGGAAAACTATCATAGACGTCTCATCTTAGGGGTGTTCATTTTTTAATATTCAATTCTTGTTTTTGGCTTTAGATTCACTTTAAACTGCACCCCTAAAAGTGTTATTGTGAAGGGAAAAATAATATCATGTTGAGCGTACAACTATCATGCTATTTATTATGCAGATTTTTCATTTTGTTGCATGCTGCCAAAAATCCAACCCAAAATTTAGCTACGTAGAGCCCACCGATCCATTCTGGTGCGAGTGCCGAAAACATACTCATTTTCCAGCACTTAGTATTGCCAACTAAAAACGAGATCAGATAAGGGCGAAACCACTTTCACAAACGCACCTGCAGCCATGTTGCCAGTAATTCTTTTTTAAACCTGCCCTGTATTGTTTCCTTGGCAAGAGTGATGAGAACAGGCAGAGCTCACTAATGATAATTCTCAACGCGTAGACAATTCGTGGTATTTCTGCCACATTGGTCAGGCAATTAAAATACAATGTGGTTAAATAATGTGTCTATCTGGAACTGTCTTTGTTGGAAAAATCTGACTGTGTTCTCTCTCTCTCTCTTTTCATTTCTCCAGGTCTGTAATGGGCTTAGATAAGGAGGCTGACCTTGTCCACATGGAGGCTCAGACAGCTGACAGATGTGAGTGCTTCTAGATGAATCATAATAGAAATTGCTGCCTTTTACACAGCAAAATCATGTGCTTTTTTAATACCTGGAATTTGCATTTTAATTGACCGGCATAAGGTAGATTGTTCTGTAGTTGACATGCCACTAAACTGCTTAAACCCGTGTCCATCATCCATCGTGCTTCTGAAGACCATTGGCTGATGGAGGTACCAGGAGCTTCTCAGTGTTTCTGAGACAAGCTGATACTAGTAGTTCCTCAGCTTGAACCAGTTGCTGATGCAAACTAGCTTCTCTTCTGTGTTCACTTCTTTAATTCAAATGAGTGTCGGGAAGATGCCCCAACATTTATGTTCACATTGGAAGCACCAACACCGTAATCCATTTACCAATTTATGTGTAGATGTTATTGTCCAGGGCGGGGTAAGGGGTGTGAAAATTGTGGAACCACCCTGGTTTAGTTACATTATCCCATCTTTGGTGTAAGAAAGACTTCAAAAATGTTAATCCTTCAATTGACATGCCTGAAAGTGTGAATTGTTGTCAAAATGCCAGAGTATCTATGTTAGCACAGCATTGTGCATGGAAGGTAGATGGTGTTGAAGGTCCCCACCCAGTTCAATCATGGTTGTTCCAGTTTGACGTAGATGACCTGCCTTCACCTCCAGTATTTATTTTTCTCTATATTCCTACTAGTGGTGCAGCGTTACCCCCGCAGAAGCCGCTTAAGTAAAATGGGTTCCGCACTCTGCCCCTCAACCCAAGAACAATCTTAGCCCCTCTGGCACACCTGGTAATAGTGTTACATAGTTACATAGTAGGTGAGGTTGAATAAAGACAATAGTCCATCCAGTTCAACCTGTGTAGGTGTGTGTGGCTGTAATCATCTCACATACCCTTGAATGTTCTGATCCTTGAGATGTACGTCTAAGAGTCTTTTGAAAGCCACCATACTTCCCGCAGAAACTACCTCTTGTGGTAGAGAATTCCACAATCTTGTAGCCCTAACAGTAAAGAACCCCCCCACGTTGCCTGAGGTTAAAACGCTTCTCCTCTAATCGCATTGTATGTCCTGAGTCCTCATGCAATCCCTTCGACTGAACAGCTTTTTTTCTAAGCTGAGATCCCCATTGAGATATTTATAAATTGCTATCATGTCCCCCCTCAGGTGTCTCTTCTCCAGGGAGAATAAATGACAGCGATTGCAGACGCTCTTCATAATTAAGATCCTCCAATCCCCTAATCAGTTTAGTTGCCCTTCTCTGGACTCTCTCCAGCTCCAACACATCCCTCCTGAGGACTGGACAGAATACTCCAGATGTGGTCGGACCAGAGTTTTATAAAGTGGAAGGATTATAGTCTTATCTCTGGAATACATCCCTTTCTTTATGCATGCTAATATTCTGCTGGCTTTGGCAGCTGCCGCTTGACATTGCATGCTGTTGCCTAATCTATCATCAACCAAGACTCCCAGATTTTTCTCCATTTTTGATTCCCCCAAGGGTTCCCCTCCTAACGTGTGTTGTGCTTTTATGTTTTTAGTCCCCAAGTGCAAAACCTTACACTTCTCTACATTAAACCTCATTTGCCATGTCGTTGCCCACTCCGTTATTTTGTCCAGATCATTCTGTAGGATATCTGCTTCATGCTGTGTAATTATTGCCCTGGCCAATTTTGTGTCATCTGCAAAAACTGATATCTAACTACTGATCCCGACCTCAATGCTGTTTATGAATATTTTTTTTTTTTTTTGCAAAAGACCAATAGAAACACACACGTGATGATGAAACACAGAAATATCTTTACTATAAGGTTTCTGTGAAAAAGTGACAACTAATAACAGTATATTCTTGTATGAATTAGCTGAAGAGCAATAACCAAGGTCAAAAGCAATATAATTCAATATATTATATCAGGCTGCTTCTAGGGGATTACACAACCGTAAATAACCCCAGAAGCAGATGCAAGCACTTAAACAACAATGAACCATAATATAATATCTTTGCACAAGCTTGGTTACCTCTACTAAAATTGGCACTATGCGTAAAGTCAGAAGAAGAGCTGTAGAATGAATTTTTCCTATGTCATACTTCTCTCCCCTATCCCCTGACCCCACAGGCTCAATCACCAACACTGTACCTAATTCAGTGCTCATTGTCTTGACTCCTAAATGAGACTATCCTGCATTCACCCTACACACACAGAGCCCTTAGCATGTGTGTGCAAATCCATATAGCACCAGTCACTTCAGTCCTTTTGATGAAGAATGAGGCCTTGTATATTCAGCTAGCCACTGTAGTTGAATTACTTTGAACTCCTGTCTGGCCAAGTGTAAACTGTGGTCTGGTGATAGTATCCAAATAGCAAGGCTGACACTATGACTACTTAACTGGGCTTTAATAAACCCAGGTTCTGGCAAGTGTGGGCAAAGTGAAATAACCCTTTCTATGTGCAGGATCCTTGTTTACTGCAGATGGGCAGATGTCCCCTCCCTCACCAATCCTGTTGTCAAGGCCCAAATGAAAGTCCTGGAACAGGCAGGCTCTTCTGGTAACCTGACTGGTCACCTCACCCTGGAGCGTTTCACTCAGACGGTGCAGGTGCACCTGAATATGCACCAGGGATCCCTCTCTCTCTGGCTGGATGTCAAGAACACCACGGTGGGCTGACCGGGGAGATGGCACCTCTCTCTTGCATCTAGTCTCTTCTCCTGCCTTGTGGTGGACTGAACTGCCTAGCACACAAGATGGATGCCTCTTCTCCTCCTCTTGCCATAGAATCCTGGGGTGTGTAGTTCAGCTCTTATATAATGCTATGAAGCCATTTTTAGTGGGGACTACATGCCCCAGAATGCGTTGCTGATTGCTGCTGATTGGCTCTCTTCCCTCTGCCAATGAGGATGCAGAGGAGGGAGCAGAGCAAACAGAGCCAGTGTCAGGCAGTTAACAGGAATTCTCTTCCTCGGTGAGAGCCTCGGTCAGCTTGGCATGGTGCAGGAGACGTAAAGCACCCGCTACAAAGGTGTTTGTAGTCTCCTACTAGATAGGTTGCTAGGATGCTATGCAAATTTAGTTTTTTTTTTGGGTCCTCTGTAACCAGTGGAGTAGATGTTGATTTCTTTGGGCTGCTCTGTGTTCCACAGACTGCAGGTTTGTTTTTTCCCCCTGCATTCTAGACCTTTTTGAGACATAGTAGGCTGGAAAGTCAAACAAGCAGTTTAAATATTTATGGCACTTCAGTCAATTCCTAGGGAGGTGTGCCAAGTAGGTGGCTGAAGAGCACATCAATAGTCTAAAGCCTGGAGCAGCCAGTCTAGTCCTACTGGGGGAGCTCCCAGCTTAGACCCCATCCAAGTTCTTCAGCAATACAAATCCTAAAAAGACATCCCCTAGACCAGTGATGGCAAACTTTGGCACCCCAGATGTTCTGGAACTACATTTCCCCATGATGCTCCTACCCTCTGCAGCGTAGGTGAGCATCATGGGAAATGTAGTTCCAAAACATCTGGGGTGCCAAGGTTTGCCATCACTGCCCTAGACTGATTACTGAGCCAGAGTGAATGAATTGTTGCTGTGTGCCTGGCTGCCTCTTCAGTCATCTTTGGGGGGACAAGAAGTATTGGACAATCTCTCCAATGGGGACACAGACAAAACAAAAAGCAATTTCTTTGCAGAGAGGGGAATAGGTAACACGCTCTGACAATATTTTTTTTGCTGTCCATACCTTATTGTTTTAGTGACCACCGCTTCCCCTTCTATTGTATGGGTGTCACGGGTTCAGGAAGTGAGGAAAATCTCCCTCAATGTGTAACAGTCAAAGCTAAAACCTGAGCAAAAAATGTAGCTCTTCCCCACTCAATCCAAAAGACAGATGATGAGTCCTTGGTGGCATAAAGTTAAGTGAGAGTGATAATTCCACAAACATGGACTGCTTTCTGTACAGAGAAAATTGGATGCTTGATCGATATTGATTTGATGGAGGCAAGTGACAATGAAATGATGTTTCCGGGTATTGGAAATGCATCTGTGCTTTGTTGGGTGACCGTCTGAATATATTAAGGTGAAGAAATAGATATGAAACAGAAGTTTAGTGTGACGGGATATGGTCATTAAATTTAATTTCCACATATTGATTTTTTCTGGTGACGTAGATCTTTTGAAAACTTAGCTTTGCTAAAAATTTGCACAGTTTTTCTGAGACAAACACGTTATGGACTTGAAATAGAAGATTTGTTCAGTAAAATTTTTCTTACCTTGGCTGCAAGGTAAGAACAATTTTACAAGTCTGATATTTCAAGTCCATAATGTGTTTTCTCAGAAAAACTGCAAAGAACTAACTCCCATTTTACTGACCCTTTATCTATATCATGTGGGCCAAGTTGGCCCGAACAAACTATTTGCTATGCTAAAAGATTGCTGGATACTTCTATTCTCATTTCTCAAGAAATTTCTGTTCAGTTTTACCCTTAACTACTGCCAGCATTTTGAGCTCTGATGAAAAGGGAGTATTTAACCCCTGAAACATGTATTTATTTGATTGTCTTGAACAATAAAAACCTGTTGGTGTCAGGAATCAGCAACAGGGAAGGCTAGATCTGGGTGGCTACATTTAGGAGACTGAGACGGGACTGTGTGAATTATACCCCAATGATAAAAAAATCGAATTATCAAGATAACAGAGTAACAGAAAGCCCAACTAACAAACTGACTGTATACAATGCAGAGACAGGCTCATCTAGAGCCCAGGGCAAACATGCCAAACTGCACCCCCCCAAGACATATGAGCATTATGTGTCAGCAAAAATCCTCCCTAAAAAAAAAATTGAGCACTTCTCTGCATGCTTACCCCTCCCAGTCCAAATCCGCCCCCCTGCTAAAATCCACCCTGCCAGCACAAATCTTTACCCTCCAAATCCCCCAGCACAAATGCACCCCCTCCCAAAAGAAAATCACCCATCCAAGCGCAGAGTCTCTACCCTTCTGAGTACACATCCTGTGCCACCCTTTAAATCCCCCCCCCCATCATCCCTCCTAGCACAATTCCCCTACCCCTCTACCACATCAGCTCTTCTAGCACAAACACCCCAAAACCCCCCTGTTAGCACAATTCCTCTTCCCCCATCCCCCTAAATCACCACTGCTAGCAACCCTAAAATGTCTCCTCCTAGATCAATTCTTATCCCTTGCTGCCCCCCAATTCTCCCTCCCAACACAAATACCCCCCTCCCAATCTACTCATGGCGACCCCTCACATCAGATGATATCACAGTGTCCAGGGTGCCCTCCCCTCCTGCCCACCCCTTGTCCTTGCCCTGCAGGGAGAATATGAGAAAGGGAATCCGGGACTGGGATCCTGAAGTAGGGGAGCAGACAAGAGGCAGCAAGGTACAGGATGAAGGGCAAAACACTGATGTGAGAGGACCTAAATACCCTCCCAGCAGCCAGCATCAGGTGGAAACTGATTACTGCGGTCCAATCTGCTGGCTGCTGTGAGACACCCACTGGTGGACACTTAAACTACAAACTTTTGCTCTGGGAAGCACAGTGTCACCATTAGTGATCCAGATAATGACTGTTGGGTCTCATATGGGTCACTCATCCTTTTTATTTCTTAGACTGTTCTGGAGCCACTTGAGGTCACCCCATATGACAGAGAGCTGTGCCCTAAGTTTTGAACACAAGTCCTTTCCCTTTATTCAAACCTTTGTTCCAGGCTACAACAGACAAAAAAGGTCATATGTGTGGCAGATCACTGAAAGATCCTGTGGATATGTGAAATGACTGGCTCAGGCCAGCCTCCAGCCAAGCCATGCTTCCAACACGTATCACTCTGCCCCCACAGCCTAATCATGGGGAATGATATGGAGAGTTCAATCCCTCTGTACAGAGCCATGTGTTGATTGTAAACACAGAGCTCTTGGCTGGGATTGGTCACACCCTATTAGCAGGTCCCAGCCATGAATTACTGGCTTGAACCTGTTGACAAATTCCCACTGTGTACAATTATAGCGGGAGTAAGCAGGCATGGGTTCACGCGCCCTTTACCCAGAAACTGTCTGCGGCATACAGGTACATCGCTGTGCCTGTACGGGCTGCCTGTCCACAGTACATTACGGGCAGGCAGCCCACAAGCAATTAATGAATTCAGTTTGATTCTTGACCCTTCCCTAGCTGAGTGATGGCACAATGAGGGATCACCACCACTCTTCCAAGGCCATAAGTGTGCTGTAACTTGCCCAAAACGTGACTGGACAGTTAAAGGAGAAGCAGCATACTAAACATCTCATCTTTCACTATGTTCTTTACTTCCATCAGCAAGCTCCCATGCATTAGAGCACAATTAAAGCTGAACTCCAGGAATTCAGCTTCTTTGTAAAAAGTGAAGGCACACTATGGATTAAGTCCAAGGAGGTGCATGACATCTCCTGGGCTTATCTCTAATATTTCAATTTGACAGTATTATTGCACACCATTTAGAGTCAGTGCAGATAATATGCCTGCCCTTCCCCTAGTCCTGCCTAATTACAGAAGCGCTTGTATTATGTGAACTCATTCACAAAATACAAAGGCTTCTCTGAATGGGCATTAGAGGGGAGGAGTCGGCTTTGCTGCTCTATGTGGCTCTCTCTCCTCTCTCACAGCTCCAAGTGTCAGTGTATTTTCCGACAGAGCCATAAACTTGTCAAATAGGAATAACAGAGGTAAGTTCAGGAGATGCCATTTACCTCTTTGGGCTTAACTTATAGTGTGCACGCGGTTTTTACAAAATGGCTGAATTTCTGGAATGCAGCTTTATTTCCAGTCTAATGGCTACAAGAAACTGAAGTCACATTCAGGTACTTACATTGCTTTACCTTTATAAAATAAATGTAGTTTTGTGTTAAATAAATACATCGCTACATACATTTGTGTCTTTTATTTTTGCCGAAAGTTCAGCTTAAACCTTCAATGAATCTATTACTGGATCAAATCATATTATTTTATTATCTGCCTAGAATTCACAATACATCACAAAGTAACAAAATTGGTCAAAAGATGACTTAAAAGGAAAAAAAAGGGAGCATTTTAAGGAAATCTTGAGACCAAATATAACTTTTTTTTTGCTCTCAGTAAATGGATTGACAGCTGAAACCCCTGTACCTCTCCTTTTGTTTGCAGAAAGAATACATAATTGCTCTCAGGATCTTAGGTGAAAGGGCTTTTATATAAATGATTAATTTATTTTACCCTGATTACTCATAGGTGCCATTCAAATGGTCCTTCTATCTGTATGGTAATTAGCCCAAGTCATTTACTCACTGGCTGCACTAGAAATTCACCTGAGCGTGCTGTTTGCTCACAATATAAAGGACGAAGCCTGTAGCATATTCTCCTTTGGCGTCTCCTTATTTGCATTTCGGATTTTATGGCGTTGTCGTCTTATGAAACACCCGGCGTGAGTAAAGCTCTGCTCGCTAGAATACATTTCTTTAAATATTTGCCTAGATTTAATTTAAACCTCAGGAGTTTGCCGGTTTAGTGGTCCGGAAAGGCTTACATTAAGCTTAGAGTAAACCAACAAAGGAGGAAAAAATATAGGCTGACTTATTTGAATACTAAGCTCCAGCAGCTTGTAAATGCTGGTCGTACTCTCTGGATGTCTACTGGCCTTTCCCGCAGGCACAGGAATGTGGAAAGAATGAATGAATGAAAAAATAACTATAACCATCCCCTTTCTTTCTTTTTGTCTTTCTTTCTTTCTTTTTTCTTTCTTTCTCTTTCTTTCTTCCTTTCTTTCTTTCTTTTTCTCTTTCTTTATTTTTTTTTCTTTTTGTCTTTCTTTCTTTCTTTCTTTCTTTCTTTCTTTCTTTCTTTCTTTCTTTCTTTCTTTCTTTCTTTCTTTCTTTCTTTCTTTCTTTCTTTCTTTCTTTTCTCTTATTTTCTTCATTTAATTTTCTTTTTTTGTTCTTTCCTTTCCCCTTCCCTCTCCTTTACCTCATTGTTTTCCTTGCCTTAACTTTCTTTACCCTTCCTTTTTTTTTTTAATTTCCTTCCCTTTTACTTTCTTTTCAGACGTATTTAATTTCCTTGTCTTGTCTTCCCTTTCCTTAACTTTCCTTTTTTTAAATTTCTTATTTACTTATTTTCCTTCTTTTTTGCTTTTCCTTTCCATTCCCTTATTCTTCTCACTTTCTTTTTTCATTTACTTTCCATATCTTCCCTTTTCTTTCCCTATTTCTCTTGCTTTTGCTACCCCTATCACCTTCCTTTTCCCTTTTTCTTTCCCTTCCTTTTCATCTTTTCATTCTTTCCCTTTTCTTTCCCTTTCCTTTCCTTTTCCCTTTCTTTTCTTTTATCCTTTACTTTCCCTTCCTTTCCTTTCTCCTCTCCTCTTTCCCTTTCTCTTTCTCTCCTTTTTATTTTCTTTTTACTTTACCTAATGTTCTTCCTTTCATTTTCTATTCTTTTAACTTTCGTTTTTTCTTTGCTCCTTCTTTTCTTTCCTTGCATTGTTTCTCTTTTTTTTTTCTTTTCCTTCCTTTGTTTTCTTGTCCTTACTTTCTCTCTTTACCTAATTATTTTCCTTTTTCCTTTCCTTTTTCTTCTCTTTCTTTTTTTTTTTTTTTTTTTTTTCGTTCGTTCATTTTAAATTTTTTTACCTAATTTTCTCCTTTCACTTTCTATTTTCCCTTCCTTTTGCTTTGCTCTTTTTTTACCCTATTTTCTTTTATGTTCCTTTTTTTGCTTCTTCTTCTTTCTTTGTTTCCCTACCTTTCTTTTCCTCTCTTTTTCTTTCTAGTTCTTTCCTTTCCTCTCTTTTCATTTCCATTACCTCGTTCTCTTCCTTTCTTCTTCCTTTTCACTTTGCCTTTTGTTTCCCTTTACTTTTCTTTTTTGCTTTTTTCCCTGCTCTCCTCATTGTGTGGTCATTGGGAAGCATTCTTCCCAATGACCACACAATGTAAGGGCCATTTCCCACTGATTACCAATGTACGGAGCAGATATATACATATTCGCCAGCACACCAAGGATCTAGCATAGCAGTCCGAAGAAACTTTTTATAGCAAAAGGATCACATCAGGATAGGTGCAACGTTTCGGAGTCATGTAGGACCCCTTCGTCAGGCATGTTATGAAGGGGTCCTGCGTGACTCCGAAACATTGCACCTATCCTGATGTGATCTTTTTGCAATAAAATGTTTCTTCAAAAAGGCTGTGCAAGATCCTTGGTGTGTCGGTGAATATGCATGTATCTGTGATAGATCCAGTGTCCAGCTGGTGATCGCTGCAGCACCCAAAACTGATGTGCCTATATCCAGAAAGGTGTGCGATGGGAATATGAACTATTCTGACAATGTAAGGAGCATTCTTCACACTGATCACCAATGTAAGGAACATTCTTCTCACTGATCACCAATGTAAGGAACATTCTTCTCACTGATCACCAATGTAAGGAACATTCTTCTCACTGATCACCAATGTAAGGAACATTCTTCTCACTGATCACCAATGTAAGGAACATTCTTCTCACTGATCACCAATGTAAGGAACATTCTTCTCACTGATCACCAATGTAGGGAGCATTCTTACCACTGATCATTATTCCTAATCTACATTTTTCCTGGTCAGTGATTGAGAACTGACCAAAGCCCCTTGATCGGCATAACAGCAGCGGTTCTATCATTTTTAGAAGGAGATCAGCTGTAGCTTCCCCCATATTCTTGCCCTGACAAGTTTTCATTAACATGTACGTAGTGAAATAGGAGTTTTGCTGTTATTTGTAATGTCTGAAAACAACGCGATCTGGAACTCCCCTTTAAGATTACCCGAATGTTCATATTACAGTAATTTGATTAATTACGAGTGAACTTTTTCCAAATGCTTTCACACAAATCTGGCAAAGAGGAGATATTTCCATTCTTCTCTAAAACAAAAAGTGTTACTCAGAGGATTAATTAAGTTTTCAACTCAGTCTGAAGGCCAGAGCAATTACCGCACATTAAAGCAAATAATCTCTAATTAAGGAAGCAGGGATTGGAATTATTGTCCTATTGCTTGTGGTTTGCTACATTGTTCAAAGGAAAATACATTTAAAATTACATTTCTTGGGGAGTTAGTGGTGTATTTTTTTTTAAGTCCAAATTCTTTGAAAAACATAATATATGCAAGATATGAAAAAAAAAAAAAAAATAATAATAATAATAATAATTATGAATTTTTATTAACTATGTCTAAAGCCAAAATTTTTAAATTTTGTACAACGCGAGGAGTAACCACCTTGGGGTGCCATCTATTCCCTATTTGGGAAATGTCCCTTCATTTCCTATCATGCAGACACAACAGGAAAGAAGAAGGAAAACTCTCTAAAGGGAGATAAATATCTTCTCGGAAAACTCTAACCAGAAACTGTCCCTATGAAAGATGGCCCCTCTATTCCTACCTTGTTGACAACTTAAAAAACTTGCATATAAAAGTTCAGAAATACAAAATTTGAATTGCTTGCTTACTTGCCTTAAAATGTGACTACTTAAGGCTATTCCCTCACACAGCCCCCTCCTTTCTTGCACATTATAGCATTCCCATGCTCTGGGAGTGACTAATAACTGTCTATGCTGGCTCAGCTCCTCTGACCCTCCCCTAACCTTCCTACATAATCTTTTAGTTTCTGGAGGAGGAGTGGAGGGGAAAGCTATAGAGCAGCCTTTCTCAACCAGGGTTCCTACAGAGGTTGCTAGCAGTTCCTTGTGCTTTGGCTGATTTTCCTCCCATTGGATGGTACCTGCATAATTCTGGGGACAATTCAACTTGGCAGAGTCAGCAGCAGGACAGCTATGATCTTTTTAGCTGCTGTAAGGCTCACTATACAGGGATATTCTCCCCACTGACCACCAATGTAAGAAGCATTCTTCCCACTGTCCACCAATGTAAGCAGTAAGGATGATCGAACTTTTTAAAAGTTCGGTTCGACCAGAACACCCGAATTTTCCAAAAGTTCGGTTTGGATTTCAGAACCCCATTGAAATCAATGGGACCCGAACTTCGGTAATCAAAAAACACAATTTTGAAGCCCTAAAACCCAATAAATGCCCCTAAAAAGTGCCTAGGGTTCTGGGTCATGCCCCATTAACTAATAATCACACAAAAAAAAGTTCTTAAAAATTGTCATTTTTGATAAAAAAAGCCAATTATTGAAAAAAAAAAAAAAAAAGAGAGATTTCAGATCTGGGGGGTCTAAAAGGTGTGCATGTGAAGTTTCAGCTCTGTAGCATGTCCAGAACCAGAAAAAAAAAAGATAATTTTTCAGTAGAACAGGGATGTGGGTCGGGACCCTCCTTTAACTTTAACACCTATATGATCTTTTTTTCTGGTTCTGGACATGCTACAGAGCTGAAACTTCACAGGTACACCTTTTAGACCCACCCAGACACAAAATCACACAAAAAAAGTTCTTAAAAATTGTCATCTTTGATAAAAAAGCCAATTATTGAAAAATTAAAAAAAAATAAAAAAGAGATTTTTTGATTTATACTTTGGATTTAGTATCTGGGGGGTCTAAAAAGTGTACATGTGAAGTTTCAGCTCTGTAGCATGTCCAGAACCAGAAAAAAAAAGATTGTTTGTATTAGAAAACTTTCTGACAGGGGGTTTGCTTCGCTCCTCTAACACCTTGCCGGTTTAATAGAAGGCATTTTTTTGGGATCTTTGCAGTCAGGAAAAACATCTGAACTTGTGTAAAGTGGTACTGTGCACAAGTTCCGATGTTTTGTCTGCCTCCAAAACCCCCCAAAAAATGCCAGCAAAAACACACCTGGGCATTTTTTTTTTTTGACGCTAGCGTTTTTTTGGCATTTTTTTGGGTTCTTTTGAGGCAGGCAAAACATCTGAACATGTGTATAGGGGGTATATATACACATATATGTCTGAATATATACCCCTAGACATATATAGGTGTGATAGTAGCAGAAATATATTACTGTAAATGATTTCATTAGCGCAAGCATTTATTTCTGCTACTATCACACCTATATATGTCTAGGGGTATATATTCAGACATATATGTCTATATATACCCCCTATACACATGTTCAGATGTCATGTCTGACATCAAACATGTCCTCAAAAAAGCACTGGCAGTGGCAGCCCCTGCAGCATAAAAAATGCTTGGCTGGTGAGAAGCCATATTCCAGTTACGAAGCTATTCAGAGAAATGATCATTTCTCTATAGCGGTCACCATGCTATGGAAGGGTTTTGTCACCCTGCCATAGCAGTCACTGCCAGTTAACCCTACACTACACTACGGTCCCCTTACACTTAACACTTTCCCTAGAGAAACTAAATTTTTGAAGCTAACTTAAGTGTAAAGGAGCACTCTAACTACACTAGATATCCCTTTCCTCACACTAAAAATAGCTAAATGACACTTTTAAAGTAAAATTAACAGAACTGCTTCCATTCTCTTCCATGTCCAGTATAACAATGCTAGGAATATGGCGGGGGCGATCTTATATACTGGGGGGCGTATTCACTAATGATTGGTCTAGGGACCCCCTAGTCACTCCAATCACATTCCTAGCATTCTCCTGCCCCCTCAATTGGATTTTGCTAATGGTTCTGGTCCAATCACGGGCTTTTAAAGCCCATTTCCTGAAGCATTGCATTTTGGGCGGTTCTGGTTGCCGAATTCCGAACTTTTTGGGCAAAAAGTTCTAAATTCGGCCGAACCTTGAACACCCAATGTTCGGGTCGAACCGATGGTGGACCCGAACCGTTCCATCATCCCTAGTAAGCAGCATTCTTCCCACTGTCCACCAATGTAAGAAGCATTCTTCCCACTGACCACCAATGTAAGCAGTATTCTTCCCACTGTCCACCAATGTAAGAAGCATTCTTCCCACTGACAACCAATGTAAGCAGCATTCTTCCCACTGTCCACCAAGGGGAATTCCTTGCACTGATTACCATTATAAAAAAGGAGCATTCTTCCCACTGACCACCAATTTAAGGCAAATTCTTCCCACTGACCACCAATATAAGGAGTATTCTTCACACTGTCCCCCAATGTAAGGGGCATTCTTTTCAATGATTACCATTATATAAAGGGGCATTCTTCCCACTGCCTACCAATGTAAGGGACATGTTCCCAAAGATTATTAATGTAAGGCACATTCTTCCCACTGATTACCAATGTAAAGTGCATTCTTCCCACTAACTACCAATGTAAGGAGCATTCCTCCCACTGATAACCAATGTAAGGAACATTTTCCCACTAATTAGCAACGTAGAAGCATTCTTCCCACTGACCACCAATGTAAGGAGCATTCTTCCAACTGACCACCAATGTAAGGCCCATTTCCCACTGATTACCAATGTACGGAGCAGATATATACATATTTGCCAGCACATCAAGGATCTAGCATAGCAGTCCAAAGAAACTTTTTATAGCAAAAGGATCACATCAGGATAGGTGCAACGTTTCGGAGTCAGGTAGGACCCCTTCGTCAGGCATGTTATGAAGGGGTCCTGCGTGACTCCGAAACATTGCACCTATCCTGATGTGATCTTTTTGCAATAAAATGTTTCTTCAAAAAGGCTGTGCAAGATCCTTGGTGTGTCGGTGAATATGTATGTATCTGTGATAGATCCAGTGTCCAGCTGGTGATCGCTGCAGCACCCAAAACTGATGTGCCTATATCCAGAAAGGTGTGCGATGGGAATATGAACTATTCTGACAATGTAAGGAGCATTCTTCACACTGATTACCAATGTAAGGAGTATTTTTCCCTACTGACCACCAATGTAAGAAGCATTCTTCCCAGTGACCACCAATGTAAGGAACATTCTACCCACTAATTACCAATGTAAGGAGCATTCTTCCCACTAATTACCAATGTAAGGAGCATTCTTCCCACTAATTACCAATGTAAGGAGCATTCTTCCCACTGACCACCAATGTAAGGAGCATTCTTCCCACTAATTACCAATGTAAGGAACATTCTTCCCAGTGATTACCAATGTAAGGAGCATTCTCCCCACTGACCACCAATGTAAGGAGCATTCTTCCCAGTGATCACCAATGTAAGGAGCATTCTTCCCACTGATCACCAAGGTAATTAGCATTCTTCCCAATGACCACCAATGTAGGGAGCATTCTTCCCACTGATCACCAATGTAAGGGGCATTCTTCCCACTGACCACCAATGTAAGGAACATTATTCCCACTGACCACCAATGTAAGCAACATTATTCCCACTGATCACCAATGTAAGGAGCATTCTTCTCACTGATCACCAATGTAGGGAGCATTCGTCCCACTGAACACCAATGTAAGGAGTTTTCTTCCCACTGACTACCAATGTAAGGAGCATTCTTCCCACTGATTACCAATGTAAGGGGCTGTCAGGGCTTACCTTTGTTGGGAGTCATTCAGGCAGAGATTTATGCTCACCCTTGCAAACAAACACAGACCAGGGTGACCAGGTAAGAAGCCACCTGGCCTGTGAGTTTGTGCACGGGGGCTGTGCAGGATAACCAGGTCCAAATACAGGCAAGGACTAGAGCAGGAGAACCGTCAGGTGAAGCCAGAGGTCAGATGCCGGAAACAAACAGGAATTCAGGAACTCAAACAACAGGAACCAAACCAGGAAACCAGAGTCAATGAACTGACACTGCCCTTAGGGAGGGGCAGTGTCTTATACCTTGTTAATTAGGTATCAAATACAGCTGGAGAGTTACTGACAGGTCTGAGCCTCTGGTGAAATCCAGCCCCCTAGTGCTGCAGGCAATACAGGAATAAACAGGAGTTCTCCAAAGTCCTGAAGTGGCTCAGAGGCTAGTTTGCAGACTGGGAAGCCAGAAGGACACAGGTTCAATACCTCTGAATGGCACCAGTGGGGTGGCCACGCCTAGCCGTCTGGCGGGTATGACTAGAACCCTGACAGTACCCCCCCTTTAGGGACGCCCGCCGGGCGTGAACATTTTCCTCAGCAGGAGTGGAGCGTCTGGCACGCAATGCCTCCTCAAATAAACACAAGTCTTTTTTGCAGACTACAGTACCATCAGAAGCATAGGTACAGTCTGGTGGTATATCTTCTTCGAGCAGGCTTGAAGTAGTGTTGGTACTAATAAGAACTGCATCTTTAGGAGACAGCGTTGCCTCTTCTGTGGCTTTAGACAGAAGTGTCACAGAGGTCACGTTATCAGGTACCTGAAGGACATTGGTGGTTTCAATCACAGTGGTCTGAGTACCTTTGGCCATAGACGAACATGAACTTGTGTGACAACAATGTTGGCAATTCACAGACAGAGGTGTATTGCTGACTGGGTATAACTGAACAGCACCCAAATGGAGAGCCCGAGGTCTAGGAGGGCGCGTAGGGCACAGAGAGATAAAGTGCCCTCTTTCTCCACAGTAAAAGCAGAGACCACGGCCTCTCCTCCGGTCTCTTTCATCAGGTGTCAATTTGGTCTTTATCTTTATGAGACCTATCTCCATGGGTTCTTCAGAGTCGGCAGGAACATGGGAAACCTCTGGAGTTTCTCTATGAACAGGTTCACAAGATGGCAACATTGACGTGTGGTGTTGGTTTTCCCTGTCTCTGGGTATCTTGGATTCTCTGAAACCTGACCTTGGAGTAGACGGTTTTCTAGAGGTCTTACACTGCAAGTCCAATGCAGTCAAGAAGGACACCCAGCTGTCAAGGACAGGATTCTGAGCAAGCAACATCTGGTGTGCCCATGTCTTGATCCATCCAGACAGCAGATTGATAGCCGCGCGGACCTTGATAAAGTCACTGGCATATGTCCGAGGCTTTAAGGCAAATAAAATTTCGCAGTCCACCTTAAAGCACTGGAAAGAAGCACGACTACCATTGAATCTCTCAGGCATGACAACAAACGGCTCTGAATATGCAGGTTCCGAGACTGGGCGTACTGTGCCTTTAAGTAACAGAATTTCACGCTGCAGCTCTGAAACAGTCTGGGCCAGGCTGGACACTTGCAGGGTTAGCATCTTGCACATCTCTGCTGACTCCATGTTTGGTCAGTTCATTCTGTCAGGGCTTACCTTTGTTGGGAGTCATTCAGGCAGAGATTTATGCTCACCCTTGCAAACAAACACAGACCAGGGTGACCAGGTAAGAAGCCACCTGGCCTGTGAGTTTGTGCACGGGGGCTGTGCAGGATAACCAGGTCCAAATACAGGCAAGGACTAGAGCAGGAGAACCGTCAGGTGAAGCCAGAGGTCAGATGCCGGAAACAAACAGGAATTCAGGAACTCAAACAACAGGAACCAAACCAGGAAACCAGAGTCAATGAACTGACACTGCCCTTAGGGAGGGGCAGTGTCTTATACCTTGTTAATTAGGTATCAAATACAGCTGGAGAGTTACTGACAGGTCTGAGCCTCTGGTGAAATCCAGCCCCCTAGTGCTGCAGGCAATACAGGAATAAACAGGAGTTCTCCAAAGTCCTGAAGTGGCTCAGAGGCTAGTTTGCAGACTGGGAAGCCAGAAGGACACAGGTTCAATACCTCTGAATGGCACCAGTGGGGTGGCCACGCCTAGCCGTCTGGCGGGTATGACTAGAACCCTGACAGGGGCATTCTTCCCACTGACCAACAATGTAAGGAACATTCTTCCCACTGATCACCAATGTAAGGAGCATTCTTCCCACTGATTACCAATGTAAGGGGCATTCTTCCCTCTGACCACCAATGTAAGGTACATTCTTCCCACTGACCAACAATGTAAGGAACATTCTTCCCACTGATCACCAATGTAAGGAGCATTCTTCCCACTGATCACCAATGTAGGGAGCATTCGTCCCACTGGACACCAATGTAAGGAGTTTCCTTATCACTGACTACCAATGTAAGAAGTATTTTTCCCACTGACCACCATTGTAAGGTGCATTTTTCCACTAACCCCTAATAAAGTGATTTTAATAGGGACTCCCTAAGACCTGAAAATTTGTTCAAGGGTTTGTAAAAAGGTTGAGAAACACCGCTACAGAGTGTCACTTGAGGGACAGCTCTGAGTCCTATGGGGCTGCTGACATTACACCTAAGATGGGGGTGCACAACAGCAGTTTTAGAGTTTTTTAATGCCTACATGTGTAACTCTTCAAATATGGTAAATGCACATATAATCTCATTGCACTGTAATATCATAGACGCAGCAAATATGTTTTGACTTCAGACTTAATAAAAGCCTGCAAAGCGTTAATACAAGAAGCGAACGTTTGATTCAACATGCCAGCAATCACCAAAACGAAAATATCAGCTTTGACTAGAGTTGGCCTTTTATACCTGCACAGACTTGACACCAGCCTTGATCTCTGCTCGTCGTGTCAGCCGCACAATAGACCCAACACATGGACTTAAAGTTCAGGCAGAATTAACGGAGGAACATGAGGCGCCTCCGCTGAGATTTAATATCTAATATTAATGGCGCTCATTGATCAACGGCCTTTTTTTGTTTGGTGTTTTCTTTGATGTTTATTTCACAGTCCCTCGTCTTTGTTTTCTATCAAAGGCCGTTCTTTATGAATATGAGATTCGACTTGAGAGATAAGGCTGTGGGCATTGCAGGTCATAAAATAAAGCGTAGGTCCGCCCTATGGTTTGTGGAATATAAACAGTTTTTGGTGAAGAACAGCAGATTGGAAGAACAGACAAAATAATCAATCTTAAAATTCAAATTTTTAATGAAAATCTTGAACAAAATACAGATTTTAAATGAAAACAAGAACAATAAGATATTTTATGTTACCTGTAACAGAATTGTAGGGGAATGTTTCAAATTTTAGAGACTGTCACAGAAGTTCTATGTGTGCACCCTTAGTCACATGACACATCGAGCCGGCAATCATTTACGCCCAAACACGAGTTAAGATATTGGAATCAAGTGCAGTGATAGTGGCTTTTATACGCTGTTTCAGCTCTGGGGAGGGGCGAATACCTTGTCCTTTATGTACCCCCACAGGAAAAAGTCACAAGGTGTTAAGTCAGGACTTCTAGGTGGCCATTGGGTCATTGGCATGTTGTAGTCCACAGTCCGTGCAATCCATCGGCGAGGAAGATGTTCATCAAGGTAATTGCATTGATTTTCCCAGGCTTCGTTGAATGGTAGTGAAAACGCTATCAACGACTTCTTCCAATACAAGCAGTCATCCAGGACTTTTAAAGCAGATTTCCGCCCCCCCCCCCCTTTTAAAAATTAAAAGTCAGCAGCTACACATATTGTAGCTGCTGACTTTTAATAATAGGACACTTACCTGTCCTGAAGTCCAGCAATGTCGGCACCGCAGCCAATGTTTCCATCGGCTGTCGGGTGCTGCCGCCGTCATTGCCGGTAAGGGTACCTGGCAGTGAAGCCTTGCGGCATGAGCGAAGCGTGCTGCGCATTCGGATTGGCTTGGCGGCGGGGAAGGAGGAGGGGCCAAACTTTTGAGGGATGGCGCCGTCTCCCGGAAGTGGGGAAGGGTATCCGTTCCCCCCTCCCCCCTGAAAGGTGCCAAACATGGCACCAGAGGGGGGGGAGAAAGCAAATGAGCGGAATTTCCACTATTGGGTGGAATTCCGCTTTAAGTTTGGACAAACAATGCGTTGTTTCAAATCTCTTTTTTATGCCAATCGTAAAAAGATTTTCTGGTTTGAGGTTCTTTTTCGAATCACGATCAAAAATGCTATTACACAACAGTTACAGATTCAGCTTTGCTCAATTTTAAGAACACAAAACTCCTTTTCCACTGCAGACGCTGCCATTTATACGTCACTTTCCTCAGTAGCAGGACACAAACTTTGAGTACATCTACCTAACGGTTCGCAGTTGTGGTCCGTGTCTTCAACTGTTACTGTTTTACAGCATCTGGAAACTGTATACTTCTTTATGAATCCCCCCTGCAGTAATTATATTACCATGGGCCCTTTAAAAAAAGCAAGCTGCTTTCGACTGAGTTAATTTTATTTTTCATGCTTGGAGCTTTTCAGCTTAAAGTAGATTTAAACCCAATCACTAAAATCTCATGGAAGCCTAAACATATTAATGTAATTTTAATAGTCTGTTCAGATTTTATTAAATGAAAACGTGGTGATTAAAAAGTCCCCATCAGGCTCTTCCTGGTATAGAGTGACAACACTGTGTTCCTGTTTCTGAATTGTGCTTCACTAAAACTGGTGCACTCAGAATCTGGTGCAACTGTGCATGGTAGCCAATCAGCTTCTAACTTCAGCTTGTTCAAATACTGTAAGCCCCTGTTCACACCAGTGCGACTTGTCATGAGATTTACCTATCGAGCTGTTCAAATTGGTGCGACTCCAACTTGTACTGATTTGAAAAAGTTTCCTGCACTATTGTTGGCAATTTCATGTGCGACTTGCATAGCCCCTTGAAGACCAAGGCTGGCCATACATTATACAATTTTCTTACAATTTTTCCTGTACAATTTTCTTTATATTTACCTTCAACTATGTAGTACAAAGGTCTGTCTAGTTGGATACATTTGAAAGTGTTGTTTAGTTTTGACCTCATATTATATGGTAAATCTAACAGAAGATAGTACAAGAAAATTGAACATGTATGGCCAGCCCAAGTCTTTTCTGGCACTTTTTGTTTACAAGTTTACATTTTTCCTGGAAGATTTCTTATAACCCTTAAACATATTATATATATATATATATATATATATATATATATATATATACAGTATATATATATATATATATATATATATATATATATATATATATATATATATATATATATATATATATATATATATATATATATATATATTTATTATTATTTTTTTTTTTAAGCGAACACCCAAGGGCAGTGATGGCAAACCTTGGCACCCCAAATGTTTTGGAACTACATTTCCCATGATGCTCATGCACTCTGCAGTATAGTTGAGCATCGTGGGAAATGTAGTTCCAAAACATCTGGGGTGCCAAGGACCGCCACTAGGGATGATCGAACGGTTCGGGTCAACCATCGGTTCGACCCGAACATTGGCTGTTCGAAATTCGGCCGAATTCCGAACTTTTTGCGGTAAAAGTACGGAATTCGGCCATCAGAACCGCCCAAAATGCAATGGGACAAGAACTGGGCTTTAAAAGCATCAGTAAAAGCCAATTGAGGGGGCAGGAGTCTGCTAGGAATGTGATTGGAGTGACTACGGGGTCCAGAGGCCAATCAGCAGTGAATACGCCCCCCACAGTATATAACATAGCCCCGCCAAATCTCTAGCACTGTAATAGAGAGGCCGTGGAATAGAGTGGAAGCATTTCTGTTACTCCTGCTGCTCCAGTGTCATTTAGCAATTATTAGTGTGAGGAAAGGGACATGCAGTGTAGTTAGGGTACTATTTTCCACTATAGTTAGATTCAATAATCTAGTTTCTGTAGGGAAAGTGTTAAGTGTCAGGGTGACCGTAGTGTAGTTTAGGGTGAACTGACTCTGACTGTTATGCCAGGGTGACCGCCAGAAAAAAAAGATAATTTTTCTTAGAATTTTTAGTAGCGCAGAGATGGGGTTCCGCTCCTTTCACACCTCGGCGTTTTTGTTTCAGGCGTTTATTGGGCTTTTTTGTGAACGTCTCTGGAGACAGGCATTACATCTGAACTTCTGTATAGGGGTATATATACACACACACACACGCATATATATATATATCTATACACATACACACATATAGGTGTGAAAGGAGCGGAACCCCATCCCTGCGCTACTGAAATAATTTCAGTAGCGCAGGGATGGGTTTCCGCTCTTTTCACATCTATATGTGTGTATGTGTATATATATATATATATATATATATATATATATATATATATATATATATGTGTGTGTGTATATATATATATGTGTGTGTGTATATATACCGCTATACAGAAGTTCAGATGTCATGCCTGACTCCAAAGAGTTCAGATGTCATGCCTGACTCCAATAGCCCCTGGGGCATGACCCAGAAACCTAGGCACTTTTTAGGGGCATTTATTGGGTTTTAGGGCTTCAAAATTGTGTTTTTTGATTACCGAAGTTCGGGTCCCATTGATTTCAATGGGGTTCTGGAATCCGAACCGAACTTTCGGTAAATTCGGGTTTTCTGGCCGAATCAAACTTTTCAAAAGTTCAATCATCCCTAACCGCCACCACTGCCCTAGGGAATAAAATGGCGATTGTTGCAATCTGCAACAGCGTTTTTGCAGTGCAATTTTTTGGGAAAAAAATCACTTTAAAAACGATAAATATCCCCATTTTTTTCTAAAATATGAAAGATAATGTTATGCCGACTAAATAGATACCTAACATGTCACATTTTCGAATTGCGCAATGCTCACGGAATGGCGACAAACGATGATACTTAAAAATCTCAATAGGTGATCTGTTTAGAGCTACAGAGCTACAGAGGAGGTCTAGTGCTAGAATTATTGCTCTTGCTCGGACATTTGCGGTGATACCTCACATGTATGGTGTGAACACTGTTTACAAGAACCACGCTGTTGAATCGTTTCTTGGGCGCGCCAGTAAAAACGGCAATTCAGATGAATTCAGGAGTTTTAGTGCACCTTCAGAAGTGCACCACACCCGCAAGATGTAATAGAAGTGTATGGCAAAGGGCAGCTAGCCTGCAGGAAAGCCGCAGGTGCACTGCTCCACACCCGCAGTGCAGGTAAACGCAGCACATCTGTGTGAAAACAACCTTATAGAGGGCTCAGGGAGGTAAGGGCTCATTTACATTTGTGGTTTGAGGGGAGGTGGAACCCCATAGTTCATTATGGCCTGTAACTAGTTACCAAATCACTTAAAGTGTTACTAAACCCAGGAGCCTGCAGTCACTATATCTGGTCTCCCGCAGTACACAGAACATGGAAATTCAATAGTTTTAGTAAATAAAAACTGCTAAATACCTTTTCTCATCAGCAGTATATGGCAATCTGGTGACTTCTATCAGTTAAAGCTTGTCGGAGGAGTATTCATTCTATTCTGATTGTCCTCTGAGGCTGCAGGACCTCTGACCTTCTGTCCGGACAGTGCTGATTGGCCCTGTGCTGATCACATGCACCCTTCCAATTAAAAAAAAAAATATATCTGGCAATACATACCAAACTGAGCATGTGCAGAGTGCCCCCAAAGGCGCTGTACTATCAGTGGATGGATTGGGGACTGTGGAAATCACTGTAGTAGGCATCACTACTCCAGTGATCTCCACTAGCCTATTGGGTCCCACGCCAAGCAGCTGTCTTGCTGGATAGCATTGACCCCATTCAGAACATTCTTTGCATTTATTCAATGAATATAAAGCATTCTCTAAATAGACAAGGTGGAGAGAGTGATGCCACTGACCTGCCTCTACACCAGGGGTCTCAAACTGGTGGCCCTCCAGCTGTTGCAGAACTACAATTCCCATGAGGCATTGTAAGGCTGACAGTTACGAACATGACTCCTATAGGTAGAGGCATGGTGGGACTTGTAGTTCTGCAACAGATGGGGAGGCCACAATTTTGAGTTAAAGCAAGACAGGTACATATACACAACGTTCAACCTGCGCCAGTGAAAGAGTAAAGTACATTCGATCTTATGAAAAAAGTTTCAACTGTGGCTGTAGGTAATCTTTTTAGGAGGTATGCAGGATAGTTCAATCCCTGGGGTTAGTGGAGATGGATGGTGGAGGTGGCTGCAGGCTTCATACAGAGCTAGAGGGACTCTGCAACAGACAAAAAGTGGTAGGAGAAGAAAAGCAGCGCCACCTCAGTGTAGATTAAAAGGTTATTTATTACATAAAAACAACGTAGTAACTCACACAGAGGAAATAGTCGATCAGCAAATGGTGATGGTTCATCTGCAACACAGACTTACATCCAATAGTGGCAGGGGGGTGCTCGCGTTTGGAGCATGCATGCTCCTTCCTCATCGCCTGAGGAAGGAGCATGCATGCTCCGAACGCAAGCACCCCCCTGCCACTATTAGATGTAAGCCTGGATACTGAACGCTGCCAGAAACACAGGAAGTGTCGGACTCCACCGGCACAGCCAGGACCACGGCCGCCACAGTGTACTTCCCTAACATCCCTGCAGTGTTGAAGATAAACCATCACCATTTGCTGATCAACTATTTCCTCTGTGTGAGTTACTACGTTGTTTTTATGTAATAAATAACCTTTTAATCTACACTGAGGTGGCGCTGCTTTTTTTCTCCAACCACAATTTTTAGTTCCCTGCTCTACACCTTGTCCATTCGTTGAGAAAATGAAAAGCATTCTCTGAGTGGTGCCCATTCAGAGCAGCCAACCATCTGTGTATAGAATGCAGCAGGGCTGCCTCTCAGCACAGGACCTGGAAGCATGGGCGTCCGCAGAACTTTTTCAGGGGGGGGGGGGGCATCATTTTAAGATCACATGTGCTCCGCCCCTTTTCAAAAATGTCATGAAGGGGAGGGGCTTATTCATTTTACTTATTTTGAGTATTTATTTGTAAAGAGCAAAAAGCAGCATTTATTTTAAAGCATTTGTTAGCCTAAAAAAATATATATATATTGATCCTGTTCCCTTAAAGCATGTTATACAGCACAGTGCTTTGCTGTGTAATTTTGCCCCTTCAATCACCTAAAATACCTGGCTGATCCTGTATGGTTTTGTCCTCCCCTCTGTAAACTGACCACGGTATACCATGGCTGCTGAGCCCTGACACTGTGGTCAGTTTACGTGCCTCCGTCATCCGCAGCCTTCCTGTCCTCCTTTGTCCTCTCTCCCCCTTCCCTCCCTGCCTGTCTCCTCCTGTGTCAGTGCCCGCCCCCTCCCCCCTCTCCTGCTGTTGTAGTTTCATTTAAAGTTTCATATCCTGTCTACAGTCTGTTTAATAATCCTGTGTGCCCCTGTGTATGTGTTTTATAAAACTAAGCCATTCTTTACAAGTTTCCAGAGCACCACTTATCGCTCACGTGACCCGCCACCTCTCTCCTCCTCTCCCCCTCCTGAATGACATCAGTGAGGAATCCTCGGCCCCGCCTGCTGAAGGCACCTGTCAGATGGGAAGAGGAGAGAGCTGACGGATCACGTGAGCGGCGCTCGGCCCTCTGAAAACTGGTAAAGATGGGCTTATTTTTCAAAACACAGACACAGGGGCACACAGGATTATTAAACAGACCAAACAGGATAGTATAAAGTGGCTTAACAACCACTTGAAAGGGGAAGTTGAGATTCCAGGGGGGGGCATTTGCCCCCCCCCCCCCTTGCCCCTACCTGCGGATGCCCATGCCTGGAAGTTAGTGGAGACCACTGGCTTAGCAGTGACTACTACAGTGATTTCCAGCTTGTAAAAGTATCCCATAGGTATGGATATGCATAGTTACATTGGTCCAAACTGGTCCAATGTAACTATGTAGAAAATTGCCATGCCTGGAATGCTTCTTTAAAGTTGGACTCCAGGCACAAAAGGATTTAAATCCACTTTTTTGCACCAAATGTATTAACAAACTCAGATATTGTCTTATAAAGTATTGGTGAAATCTCCCCTGTGCTGTACATAGCCTAAGCAGAGAGCAGAGCAGTGGGAGGGACCCAGCAGGCTCCACCTACTACAGGCGGCCTTTAGAAAACTACAGCAGGGGGCGGAGACAAGACCAGTCACCCTGCACAAGGAGAGAGATCAGCAGTGAGCGGTCTTTGTTACAGGAAAAGTCTCATACTGGATTACTGTACAGATCTGGAAGAATTACACAAAGCACAACAAGATTCAGGGAAGGACACACATGATGAATGGATTTAGATCATATTTGTTTTGCATTAAGTTTAGCTTTAACATTGTGAAGGAGAATAGTGGAGACCAGTGAAGAAAAATGATGAGCTCAGTTGCTGTCAAACCTGACATCCAATCATAGACGGCAGAGGTATCCCCCAACCTGTAGCCACATGTATATACGCCCCTTGCATACGTGCAGCTGCAGGGCAGGGAATTTCTCCACTGCCTATGATTGGCTGTCGGCTTTGAAAGCTTCCTGGTGCGATAGCTCAGGCGGGTTCGGACTCACGTCTGAAAATGCCTGAGCTCATTCCTAACAGAACAGCAAGAAATCACTGGTCCCAACCACGGGAAGAGGCGCCACATAGAGTCACGTGACTTGACTGTAGATTCAGGTAATTAAAGGCAGATTTTAGAAGCATTTTTTGTAAAGGCAGTTTACATAGATTGGGGGGGGATTGCTCAGAGATTGGCTTTAAAATATGAAAACGTTTTCTACATGATGAATGGGATTAGAAAAAAAAAAACGACAGTGCTCCTTTAATCATTACCTTTTTTTTTTTTTAATATAAAGGGTTAAACTGATTAAAGAGGTGAATTATTTATTACGTTTTATTGTGTAAAATTTGCTGAACAGCGGTCCGGAACATGCAACCCGAGCTACTTATCAGTGGTTGAAAAAAAAAAAAGAAATTGCTTTCCGTTAACATCTAGACTTGTAAGCTCCATCCAAAGGCTAATTGTGTTCCGTTGATTGCTCTGCACTGAAATGAACACCTGACATTTAAGCATAATCGGATAAGCAGCCTTTTGCAATTTTGTATGCATAGGATCTGGAAACAACAGGCCGACACTTTGATTTCACAGGTTCCGGGCCGTGTCAGACAGCTGAATAGTCTTCCCACAAGGCTTGAACAAAAAAAAAGTCTAATTCAGTTGGAGAATTGTTAATTTTAACTCACGTCATATGTTATAATAAAAAAACCTTCACCAGATTTTTCCAAAAAATAACACAAGAATTATATCATGCAATAACTCCAATTATTGGAGCCAGCTCATTGATAAATTTGATTTGAATAAAGTACAGTAGATGTAAGCCCAGTCACTAAAATCTCATATAACGTTAACCATTCGCCAACAGCTCCCACTGGCCCTTTAAAGGGTGCTAAACAATGTGAGGCAGAGACAGAGTTCCTAATTATGTGACCATTATGATTGGCTGTCACAGCCCTCACATGATCAGTAGTCCTGCCAAACAGCTCCTGATCATTAATTGTGACTGGGAGCTGTATCTTCCCTGGTGTTACGGCCAGCCAGCCATGCTCTTGGATGGACCCCAGGGCCGCCATCAGGGGGGTACAGCCCATACACATGTAGGGGGCCCGGGCATCCGGGGGGCCCCAAACAGGGTAGGGTTGCCATCTGTCCTTGCAATACCATTCAATTGTAAGCTCTGCCAATCCCTTGCAGACTGGCACTATGTAGGGTGTCCTGCCCCTCACTAGCCCTCACACACAGCTGTAGACCCTGCCCTCCCCTCTTCTCCAGCTGTTCACGCCTGGACAGGAGGGGCAGCATTTACTAAAATCATTCACCTTTATTTTCCTGGGATGGAGGCGATGGAACTGGAGGAGGAGGGGGACATGGGATAAAAGAGGACATGGGAATGGAGGAGAAGTAATACATGGGACTGGAGGAGGATGATGACATGGTTGGCGGGCCCTGAGGAATGTTGGTGGTCAGGTCCGGGGGGGGGGGGGGCCTAGGCCTAAAACTGTGTTAGGGGCCCCAACATTTCTGATGGCTGCCCTGACATTGGACCCATTTTGGGCTGTGGTTAGGATCTTTTAGCTTCCCTTTGAAACTCTCTCTTTGCCCTTTTTCCCATTCTGGGACCCTTGTACCATGCAATCACATCACCACAATACCAGGCTTATTGTTTTAGGATATATGGCTGCACTCTGCAAAAATTCCAATTTATTGAAAAGCCGTCTAAAAACACATATAATCTGTAGATCCTGGATTTCAGCTGACGAGTTGGACATTGCACCTGATGGAATGAGGATAGCGTGGGAGATCATGTAGAAGACCATCTTGTTTGCATGTACGGATTATTGTTTTTAACCTTCATCTGTAGGTGTGCAACTATTACTGTCCAGTACCTGATCCGAGGCCAAGGGGCTGAGAGGGCTCCCCTTGCAGCTAAGTGTGGCACACCCCTGAAGGTGGTACAGGAAGTGTAGCGTCCAAAGTTGCACGGGTTGCCAGCAGGATACAGAGGAGTAGAGCCGATGAACTCCAGGAGTTTGCTTGGAAGAGCAGCAGGGTATGGTTTCTAGAGAGTCCCGCAAGGCCAGGCAACCTAGTGCAAATGTAAGTCCAGGCAGGGGGTCAAACACAGGAAGCAAATCCGGACGTAAGCTGGGTAGAATAAACAGGAACAGGCCGAGGTCTTTGGGTAGAAGGCAGCAAGGTCAGCAATGGAAGCTGGGGTCATGCACAGGAGATTAGCAGAAGCAAGTCGGTGGAGAGAGCCAAGGGTCAAGCCAGGAGGATCAATCAGAGTCAGGAGAAAGCTGAGTCACAACAGGGAATCCAATAGCAGAAAACAGGAGGCACAGGAACACAGGGAAGCTAACGATAATCCAGCAATGAGAGGCATTCCACAGTCACCTTTTATAGGCCAGCTAAAGGCTCCGTCTGTCAGGCATTGCGAACGCGCGTTCCCCAATTTGCGCGTTCGCGCCGTTGTGAACTCCTGCACACTCTTCATGCACCAGGGCATACAGGGATGTGCCGGATGTGCCGAGTGCGTCCATTGATATTACTGGCAATGCTGCCAGTTCTTTCACGGCCATTTCCCTGACAATTACCCTCTCTATGGATTTCCAGGTGTATTTATTCTCCTGATGAAGAGCGATACTCAAAATGCATCAGCAGCTTCCACATCGAGATTGTTACACTTATACCAATGATAGTTACTTCGTATTAATATTATTATTATGCATGATTTATATAGCGCCAACAGTTTATACAGCGCTTTACAATAAAAAAGGGGACAGTACAGTTACAATACAGTTCAATTCAGAAGGAGTAGGAGGGCCCTGCTCATGGAGCTTTTAATCTAAAGGGAGGGGGAGGTGGTACAAAAGGTATTAGCTGCGGGGGATGATCTGATGGAGGGGACTCAAGTACAGTTCTTGGGTGGAACTGGGGTAGACTTCCCTGAATAAGTGAGTTTTCAAGGATTGCCTAAATAAAGGCGGACAGGGTAGGGGCTGACCAGACATACTGGGGCAGGGAGTTCCAGAGAATGGTAGAGGCTCTGGAGAAGTCCTGGAGGCAAGCATGGGAGGAGGTAACAAGGGAGCTAGAGAGCAGGAGAGCAGGAGGTCCAGGGGGGAGCAGAGAGGATGATTTGGGTGATATTTGCAGGTTGGTGATGTACCTGGGGTGTTCACAGTCTATATCTTTGGAGATATGGTTTTATGTTTTCTAATAAAGATGAAATAAACTGTTTTGATATATTTTCTTTTTCTGAATTATATTTGGTGCAGGGAAAGTACCATACACCCATGATACAATTAGTTGGATAGACTATTTGTAGGATGTTGGCACCCTACTAGCCTTCAATCACAATAGTTATCTTCTGCTGGTGACTGGAAGCTAGTGCTGAGACAAGGTCGTTTAGCAGCAAGGGTTAGTTTGGAAGGAGTTGCACTGCTCATGTATGGCCATTTGATTGATTTCCAGCAGCAGATGGCTGGTAGGTGGTTTTCATGTCAGCTGTGGGTGGATTAAGAGGAGGGTAGGTGTGTTAGAGTACAGTATGACAGATTTAGGGGTTAATTTAGTCCAGGCAAATAGACTGTGCACCAGAGGCGTAACTAGAACCTTCAGGGCCCCGGTGCAAGAAACCATGAAGGGCCCCCGGACCCCTGGCCTTCCCTTCAAGCCTGGGGCTCTTCCCACTGATCCTGGGTCCCTTTATTCTCATTGTGGGGCCCTTTATTACAGTCCCGCAGCGGGACCCTTTCACAAGTTCTGCAGTGGGCCCCCTTCCTACCATCTTGGGGCCTCCCAAGTGGTGGAATGCCAGGTCCCGGTTGCAAGTATGACCTTTGCACTCCTGGAAGTTCACCCACTAGTGTCAGTAGTTTTTATTTTTTGGTATTTTATTTGTATTATCCCCCTGGTTCCCTATTGTGACACATCCCCTGCAGCAGCCAGCAGGAGAGGGAAGGGAGCACAGTGGGGGGGGCTCAGCACATTAGGGGGGGGGACCAGGGGAGCACACAGGGGCCCAGAGACAGCAGAACACAAGTGAACTGGATAGGAGGAGTGGCAGGGGAGCTGCACAGGCCCTCTGGAGCATGGGGCCCGGTTGCAATTGCAACCCCTGCAGTTACGCCCCTGCTGTGCACTCTGCAAGTGCAGTTGCTCTAGAGCTTAGTAAATAAGCAGAAGCACTGCTGACTTCCATCATCCAATCATGTACAAGCAAAAATGTTGTTATTTTTATTTTCCTTGCACGTGATTGGCTACTCTTTGCAAAGTGAAGCCTTACCTCATTTACTAAGCTGTGGAGCAACTGCACTTGCAGAGGGCAACTGCAAAGTGCACAGTCTACTTGCCTTTAGTAAATCAACCCCTTAGTTGTCAGAGCGGACAAAAAGCTGCAGCCCCGGTAGAAAGGAGGCCACAGTCTCCTAGTTGCCTACCACTGATATAGAGCAATCTCAAGGTACATACCGATCACCCCTCTGCAGAGGAGCAGGCCTATCTATGAAGTGTATTGATGCATTATTAAACAAGGTTTTTATGACAGAAAGCAGCTTTCTTTTCATTCTTTGAATATTACGGTTATGGAAATAATAGTGTACCCCTTGAGGCCTGCATTCATTGGTTGGGGGGGGGGGGGGGGGGGTTAGGCGTGCTTGTAGTGGATCAGTAAAATCTTTCATCACAGCACATCAGTATAGCCTTTCATCACAGTGCATCACAGAGGCTGTGAAAGACCTTTTGTGTTTAAGTGGTTCTAAAGGTTTTTTACCTTATTGCATTCTATTCATTAGGGTAAATCCCCCCCCCCCCCTTATGCTTACCTGAGCCCCATCTCAATCCAGCGAGGTGCTTGAGAGCAGCGGCTCTTCTGGGTCCAGCAGTGGGAGCCATTGGCTACTAGCTGCACAGCTAGTGAGCCACTGAGAGCGCAGGGGTGGGTCCGAGCTGTGCTCTGTGTATAAATGGATAATGTTCATTCACAGCAGCGTGGTTCTGGAGTGAGCCTGCTTGAGTGCCCCTATAGCAATAGGCTTGCCTTTAACCACTTAAGCCCCAGGCCTATTTGACACTTTTTGTTTACAAGTTAAAATCAGTATTTTTTCCTTGAAAACTACATAGAACCCCCAAACATTATATATATTTTTTTAGCAAAGACTCTGGAGAATAAAATGTCAGTCATTGCAATATTTTTTGTCACGCGTTATTTGCGCAGCGGTCTTTAAAACGCCATGTTTTGGGAAAAATTATGAAAAATCACATTTCACTGCATTTAAAAAAATAATAAACAGTAAAGTTAGCCCATTTTTTTTTATATTGTGAAAGATGATGTCATGCCAAGTAAATAGATACCCAACATGTTACGGTTTAAAATTGCGCACACCCGTGGAATGGCGACAAACTACGGTCAATAAAAATCTCCATAGGCGACGCTTTAAATTTTTATAACGGTGACCAGTTTAGAGCTAGAGTGTAGCTCTTTTTTTAAATTATTGCTCACGCTCTGGCGATCGCGGCGATACCTCACATGTGTGGTTTGAACAGGGATTTCATTCGCGGCTCGACTTCCGTATACGTTTTCTTTTGTGCGCGAGCTAACAGTGACGGGGCGGCTAAAAATTTTTTTTTTTCCTATTTATTTTATTTATTTTTTAAACTTTATTACAGGTTTTTTAAAAAAAAAAAATCTGATCAATTTTATTGCTGTCACAAGCAATGTAAACATCCCTTGTGACACCAATGTGCAGTAACAGGTACTCTTTATGGAGGGATCGAGGATCTAAAAGACCCCAAACCCCTCCACTACACTTTCATGTATGCAAAACGCTGAAAACAGCATTTTTGCATACAGTCGTAACCCAGAAGTGACATCATGGACGCCGCCTCCGGGTTACGTCATCTGAGACCCGATCGAAGCCGCTTCTGGCTTTGATCGGGACTCCATCCAGCTGTGCCGGCTGGGTGCTCGGGTCTCCCGGTGGGACGGGAGGCCCGGGCAAAAGTCACGGAAGAGCGGGACGTCCCCTCCCGCTCACCCGGGTAACGATCGAGCGGCTCCCGAGCCGCATCGGTCGTTACCGACAGAAAGCCGACAGTCGGCTCTAAACCACAGTACCGGGATGGTGCCTCTAGCTAGAGACATCATCCCGGTATAACCCATAGGCCCAAAGTCTGCCGATGTAAATATACGTCACTTTGTGGTAAGTGTTTAAGGGCACTCGGCAGGGGGGAGGAGCCAGGACCACCGACAGGGGACCCAAAAAGAAGAGGTTTGTGGCTTCTCTTTGCAAAACCATTGCACAGAGCAGGTAAGTATGTTTGCTATTTTATGAAAAAATAAATAAATAAATAAATAAATAATAACAACCCCCATTCACATAGAGGCGACCTGTGAGGCGACCTGGTCGCCTCACAGGTCGCCGCAGGTCGCCTTCCATAGGGAAGCTGCGGACCAGTTCTAATAGGAGCGACACAAGTCGCTCCGACTTAGAAAAAGGGTCCGGAGCTTCTTTGGGGCGACCAGGAGGCGACCGCCATAGACTTCAATGTTATGAAGTCCGTGGCGGCCGCTCCGAGGTCGCGGCGCGCTGCTCGCACCGCGATCTCGGAGGTCGCCACCTGAAGTCGGATCGCCCCTATGTGAACGGGGGCTTAGAATCACTTTAAGGTCAAGTATCAGAGGTGATGGCCTAACTATACATGTGTGTTTATGTGGTGGGGCGATTACTCTTTAAAGGGGCAGAGACTGTGATAGACCTTTTGTATTAAGGTAAAGTACCAGAAGGGAGGGCCCAACTATGCAAGTGTGTGACCATGGGGTGGGGCGATTACCCCTTAGGTAGGGGTTAAGGCTGAGGCTGTGATAGATATTTTGTATTAAGGTAAAGTACCAGAAGGGGGGGGCAACTATGCAAGTGTGTGACCATATGGTGGGGCGATTACCCCTTAGGTAGGGGCAGAGGCTGTGATAGATATTTTGTATTAAGGTAAAGTACCAGAAGGGGGGCCCAACTGTGCAAGTGTGTGACCATGTGGTGGAGCGATTACCCCATAGGTAGGGGGCAGAGGCTGTGATAGATATTTTGTATTAAGGTAAAGTACCAGAAGGGAAGGCCAAAATATGCAAGTGTGTGACCATGTGGTGGAGCGATTACCCCTTAGGTAGGGGCAGAGGCTGTGATAGATATTTTGTATTAAGGTAAAGTACCAGAAGGGAGGGCCCAACTATGCAAGTGTGTGACCATGTGGTGGGGCGATTACCCCTTAGGTAGGGGCAGAGGCTGTGATAGACCTTTTGAATTAAGGTAAAGTACCAGAAGGGGGGGGAGCAACTATGCAAGTGTGTGACCATGTGGTGGAGCACTATTTAGTGCAGTGGACCACTGGGCTGTATATAAAGATATAATTTTGAAGACTTCACATTATTACATGAACTGTATATATTGTTATCCAGAAAAATGCAAGGTGGAGGACTATTTTGTGTAGGCAGGGCTTTTTTTCCAATGCGGGGGAACCCTCGCGCACCTCCAGCACTGAATATATTTTATAGCAAAGAGTGCTGGGGTGTTCTGGAGGGTCTAGTGATGCTGCCTGCTGGGTGATTGTCGCTGGTAGGGATCTATTTTTGTGTATGGTTCGATTGTTGAATAAAAATGAGGGGGAAAGAAAAGGGACAGTTACCTCCAAGGATAGTAGGACTTTGTAGGCATCCACTGATTAACCACTCTACTACCGCTCACGGTAATAGTACTGCGGCAGAGTGGCTCGTTCCCGTCCAGTCACGTAGTATTAACGTGACTGGACTCCTCCCCTTCTGGGCGGCGCTTGCGCGCCGCCGGAGGCTCGCTCCCGCTGTTTTCATTCACAGCGGGAGTCGGGCCAGGGGAGGAGCAGCGGCGATCGCCGCTGCTCTTACCCGATCGTCGGGGATCGAGTCTGGAGATCCGCCCGCTGTGTGTAAACACAGCGGGCGGATCTCCATAGTGACAGGGAGTGACAGATCGGACTGTTCAGCATAGCTGGACATCCGATCTGTCCATGACTCACATAGTCACCTCCCCCCCTACACGTCAGTAAGCACCAGGCATACATTAACCCCTCCCTCTCCAATAAAATTAACCCCTTCCCTGCCAGTGTCATTTTTACAGTAACAGTGCATATATATAGCACTGATTACTGCAGTAATGTCACTGGTACCCCCAAAAGTGTCAAAAATGTCAGTCAGGGGTCCGGTCTGTCCGCCGCAATGTCGCAGTCCCGCAAAAAAAATCGCAGATCGCCGCCATTACGCGTTAAAAAAAAAACACCAAAAATGACAGAAATCTTTCCCTTTGTTAGTAAACGCAATAACTTTTGCGCAAACCAATCAAAATACGCTTATTGCGATTTTTTTTACCAAACATATGTAGCATAAAACAAATTGGCCAAAAACTTTTAAAAAAATTGGTTTTTACATCTTTTTTGGGGGGAATTTCATATAAAAAAATGTGAAAAATATTGTTATTTTTTCAAAATAAACGCTCTTTTTTTGTTTATAGCGCAAAAAGTAAAAATCGCACAGGTGATCAAATACCACCAAAAGAAAGCTCTGTTTGTGGGAGAAAAAGGACGTAAATTTCGTTTGGGTACGGCGTCGCACGACCGCGCAATTGTCAGTTGAAGTCGCACAGCGCCGAATCGCAAAAAGTGGCCTGGACGGAAGACAGCAAAATCCTCCGGTTGTAAAGTGGTTAATCTCACAAAAAACGTACAATCTTAGGTAGTGGAAATACATACAAAATGTATTGATATAAAATTACATAAAAACCATCACAAAGATAAATATGCACAACAGTGCAACAATATGCTCCTGAACTAAAAGAACCCATATGTGGTCCGACAAGTAACAGGGTCTGTGTCTGAGGACCATAAATATGGTCGACCTCCTGTGTCTGGATCACCAGGGTTCTAATGTGCAAGTATACCCAAGGAATCGCTACGGGTTTCGCTATGCAGCTTCTTCAGGGGATTCCGTTGGAACTAGGAGACATATCGTAATGAGTATAAATTCTATAGTATTCTATTGTTGCTGGCAGGGGGGCCTTCTGTTGCTGGGGGGGGGGGGTCAATTGTTGCTGGGAGAGATTTACCGTTGAGGGAGAGGTGTATTACTGTTGGCTGATGGGAGATCTGTTGTTGCTGCTGGAGGTCTATTGTTTCTGGGGTGGTTCTTTGTTGAGGGGGTCCATTGTTGCTGGGGGGATCTATTGCTGCTAGGGGTTCCATTGTTGCTGGGGTGGGGTCTATTGTTGATCGGGTCTGGTCTATCAAATTCCATACAAATTACTTAGTAAATGATACTCGGTTCTGAAAGAAATCAATCCCAAATGGGATTAGCAATTGGTGAAAGGGGACATTGCGATACCAAAGAAGTGTATTGGGAAAAGTTGATGCAAAAAGGTATATAAAAATGATCTTTTATTGATTCAGAAATAAAAAGATCTATATGCTACAATAGCTTATGCTATGCTAGGGAGAAAGGTAGGGGTGTTTAAAGGGACGGTGCTCAGAGGTGGGTAGGGGGCAGAGATGAAGATTTGTAGCGGGGGAGAATATAAAAGGTTTTTTGATAGCCAGTGGTGCACTATGGGTGCACCACATTCACTAAGCTCTGGGTAAAATTCCCTTGCTAAATGAACAGCTTTTTTTTTCTCTTTAGTAAATCAACCACAATGACTCTGGCTGATGTGTTTAGAGTCGGTTCACACTGAGGCGACACGACTCCTTACTACTTCGGGGGCGACTTGTGCATTCCCATGCACCACGACTTCGGAGCGACTTGCAGGGACTTTACATAATGGAAGTCTATGCAAGTCGCTCCAAGGTCGCCCCGAAGTAGTACAGGACCCTTTTTCTAAGTCGGAGCGACTTGTGTCGCTCCTATTAGAACGGGTCCTGTAGCGGTCAATGGACCACGAGGGAGCGCGACTTGTCGAGCTGACAAGTCGCCTGACAAGTCGCGCTAGTGTGGACTGACTCTAAATCACTTGGACTTCTTCAAGGGCACTGAAGAAGTCTGAGTGATGAAAAGTGTGGGATGGTATCATTAGGGTTGATTTACTAAAGAAAAATAAGCCTTTTACTTTGCAGGGAAATTTGGTGAAAATTTACCTTGGAAGGAATACCCGATTACATGCAAGGAAAATAAAATAAAAGGTATTTCAGCTTGCACATGATTGACCGAAGAAGCAAATTGAACAGCCTCACAACCCCATTGCACGCATCATGTGAGTCATCGCAAAGCCCATTTCTCTCAGGTCCTCTCTCAGATTATCTACCAAGATGACTCTCTATATGTTTCTCTGGGTTTTTTTTTTCTTTTAACGGTGAAACCTGAAACTTCTCACTTATGCAGGTTCTCCTACGGCAACAGGAATAGCTTGAGGCTCACACATGGGAACTGCTGCAAAGATTTAAACTTTAGTCAGCTATTCTATCCGCTGTCCATTATTTAGCAGGACAGAATCATCTGTAAATGCCTACATCTCAGTAAGATTTGTTCCTGGCTGTGCAGACAATGTTAAAATCTCAAAAAAACATTTTGGGCAGCACATGGCTCTCCTCATCTTCCCAGGGAAGACTATATATTGTTTTGGGGAGGCCGGGGTCTTGCCACAGGAGAAGGATTCATTATTGAATGCGGTCTTTTTCAACTTTTTACCACAGAGGAACCCTTGAAATAATTTTCAGGTCTCTGGGAACCCCCACTAAAACCAAATAATTGGAGTTTAATGGAAAAAATGCCCTTTACATGGGTGGCCAATGGGAAGAATGCCACTTATGCATAGGTGACCAGTGGAAAGGATTCCCTTTACATGGGTGGCCAGTGGGAAGAGTGCCCCTGACAGTGGTGGTCAGAATGCCACTCTTACAGACACCCAAAAAGATCATTGGTGCCAGGTTGTTGGCTCTGCTATTTGGCCTTGGCTCTAGAATTATGAAGGCACCATCAAATGGGATGTCAACTAGCTGCTACTCAAGGAACCCCTATCAGCCTTTGAAGGAAGCCTTTATAGTCGGTTCACACTGGGGCAACACGACTCTGTACTACTTCGGGGGCGACTTGTGCATTCCCATGCACCACAACTTCGGAGCGACTTGCATGGACTTCACATAATGGAAGTCTATGCAAGTCGCTCCGGAGTCGCCCCAAAGTAGTACAGGGCCCTTTTTTCTAAGTCGGAGCGACTTGTGTCGCTCCTATTAGAACGGGTCCTGTAGCGGTCAATGGACCGCGAGGGAGCACGACTTGTCAGGCTGACAAGTTGCCTGACAAGTCGCGCTAGTGTTGACCGAGTCTTAATGTGTTGCTTCCAACACACCACCAACAAACCACCTGACTCTGCCAGCTGTTTCCTTTATTTCCAGTAAACATATGGTTGGCCATGAGGAGTCTTCTGCAGACATCTATCACCTTTTTCCATCAGGCCATGCAATATTTCCAGAGCACCCCAGATATATTCTTGATCTGCTTCCTCAAAAGGAGTTTCCAACTTCCTCTCCTTTGACTAATTACATGCTCACCGGTTGTGGTCTTCAGGTTTACCCCATCAGTCACAACTGTAATAGAGACTTATATCCATATAGAAATACCATGTCAACAGGCACAATCAGAGTCTGGTGGAGACTAGACAATGTTCAGATGTGAGACAGGGATCAATAGTAGATATGGGGACCATTTACGGGCCTATAGGACTAACAGAAGACAGACAAATGGAATCCGGAACACAAACTGGATAGAAACCAAAATTAAAGGCCCTTGACTTATGTGGAAATGGTCACACGTACAATTAAGCTAGAATGCGTTTCCTAACCCTATGCTACCCTAACCTATACTATGAGCTGTTTTATGTAAAATTTAAGAAATTGAGGTTGTTCCAATAACTTGAATCTTCTCGCACTGACCTGCAGCTTCTCCAGTTCCAGTTTTTTCTTTTTTTTTTTTGGAGGGGATATTTACGCAGCAGTTAAACGATTCTTGAGGTTTTTTGTGTTTTTTAGTTGGACTCCAATGAGGAACTTGTAGTTAGGACAGAAAATAAACGAATCAGTTGGTTGCTCGCAGCATATTTATTACATGGGCTTATCTTATTTGCATAGTTGCCGGTTTGCTGTTAATTTGAACTAAAAAGGCAGTTTAACCCAATTAATCAGTGGCCTTGCCTATCCAGCACAAGATAGTTTGCTGTCATTATTTGGGCAAAACTTTAAAGCAGGATTTCTCAACCGGGATTCCATTAAACTCTAAGGGATGTAAGTTCCAACTGACATAATTTTAGCTATCTGTAAGGGGTCAATTCTTCCCAATGGCCACAAGTGTAAGGAGCATTCTTTCTATTGACCATCACACTAATGTATCATGAGTTGTAGATTTAGTAATTTTTAGCAGGGGTTCCCTAAGAAGGGAAAGTTATTTCAAGGGTTCCTCTGTGTTGAAAAGGTTGGGAAAGGCTGCACTAGAGTATGTTGTGTATAAAGTTATGCCTATGCTTCTCAAAATCCAAGTTTAGGGTAGAGAAGGAAGATTCCTCAAGATGTCCATAAGGGCCTAATCAGGGGAAAGTTTTCTACTGTCTGTAAATACCCTTTGATTGTAGCACAGGTTTATTTGATAGCCAGCCTTAACTTGCCAATCCTTAACCTCCCTGGCGGTATGATTGTTTCGGATTTTAGGTGCTGAAAGCGGTACCATTATTTTGCTAGTAATTCTTAAGGATGAGCAGCCCAAACCAACTAGTTACATAGGATTTTTTTTTACTGTGCGTTCTTCTTTATAACATCTCGGGTATGATAAAGTTTGAAACACAAAATCATAAATTATAATATAATAAATAACTAAATTAAATGAAAGTATATATAATATATACACATATATAAAGTACATATATAATATATATATATATATATATATATATATATATATATATATATATATATATATGTATATATATGTATGTGTGTATATATATATATATATATATATATATATATATATATATATATCTATATAAAGTACAGTAAAACTGCAGGAAACAGGAAAGGGCACTGGGGGGCAAACTAATGTCAATTTATTTTATTTTGTAATGTAATCCAATAGGATTAAAATATATCAGTGGGTTTGTGTGTTTAACAATTTAAATTTGCTGCCGGTTCCACCCCCCTGTGAGTATCAGGAGACGAAAGCCGGGGGAAAAGGGCATCGGGCAGAAGATACGGCCGCCGTATGCTGCAGGGACACATCGTGGGATCTCGGGGAAAAGGTAAGTAACCTCTACCAGGATCCAGCGATGCTCCCTGGCGGTACCCCGAGAGTGGCTCGGGGTTACCGCTAATGGCACTAAAATTTCACCCGAGGCACACTCGGGAATACCGCTAAGGAGGTTAAAGTGGGTGTAAACCTCAGACATGAAATTTGAGCAAAGTATATCCCTCTATAGTGTGTACTTGTCCCAAATCCAGAGCACTAAGTGTAATTTCTGTATGCTGCTTTGTTCCTTTGCTATCAGCTTCTGACAAGTTTTCCTAACGCCAAGAGAAAAATGGTGACAAGGGAGGGACTTCCAGAAGATTGACAGCCTCAGCTCTGTTCCTGTGTGCTATATTGGGGGGGGGGGGGGGTGTCCATTCTCTCAAATCAGCTCTCAGAGCTCTCCTCATTGATCTCTGCAGAGTGTAACTTCGGCTTTCCGCACCCTTTTTTCTGAGCTCTCAAACAAGCCTATAAATTCAGCAGTTTGAATGGATGTAGAGAAGAGAAGACTGAAGGTAGACAGGTGAAACTTATGTAAGAGTATTAGTTTAATCTCTGTGTATCAGCTGAGGATAGTTACTTCAATGGGTATATGTAAGGGCTTACAACCACTTTAGAGCCATTAAGAGCCGGTTCACATAGGGGCGACCCGACTCGGAGCGACATGCACGGACTTCATATCATTGAAGTCAATGCAGGTCGCTCCAGGTCGCCCCAAAGTAGTATAGGACCCTTTTTCTAAGTCGGAGCGACTTGTGTCGCTCCTATTAGAACAGGTCCTGTGCTAATCTATGGCAGGCGACCCACGGTGACTTGTCAGGCGACCAGGTCATCTGACAAGTCGCCCCAGTGTGAACCGGCTCTAAATGTCCAGTTTGCCTTGCATGATCCAAGTAGATGTGTAAATAAATTCCATAGGAATAAAAATAAATAAATAAATAAAATCTATCACAAGTCATTACTGATAGTGGTAGCTGCACTTGAGTTGATTTAGGTTTAAATTCATTTTGTCCAAATAGGGTGATGAATTATTGTCCTAGTTTTTTATTTTTGTGCCGCATCAGACTAATCACATGGAAAGTGATGCCCCCATATTTGGTTCCTTCTGAAGCTAGATCTGTGTGTTGAGGTGTCGGCATGCCGGAGTACAAACAATGCAGCACACATTAAGTCCTTTTATTTGCTGAAAAAAAAATGTGAAACAGCATCGGACACATTTCTAGAGTCTTACAATGCGCCTTTCTTGAGGCTATAGTAAAAGAAATATAAACATAATATACATGTGTCAGGAATAAGATAATTCTAAGCCAGGGGAAAACTGGCTAAAATAATTGCTTTTGTGTTTGCATAAAATCAGTTTTGTATTAGTGGTGGTGTCTACTAAAATCTACTAAATCATATAAATAATAATAAATATAAGAGTCCTATTTCTGACACATGAATATTAAAATTGATTTTACTGCACCTCTGAGGAAGATGGTATTTTAGCCCCCCCCCCCCCCCCCAAATAAAATGCATTGGAATGTTTTATCCATTTTCTAGCAACTGCTTCATTTTCCAACCCTTTGTACTCTGATGCTTTTACTACACTTTGACACACAGATCTTGGTCGCAAGTCAGTCACTAAAGTTGTGGTAGGTTCAAGTGCCCAGCCAGGAGGGAGATACACTGGAGGAGACCCATTTCAAAAATTGAGCTCATAATATTTCCTCCTCCCCATTTCCCCTTCCTTAGCTTTTACATCAAGATCAATATCACAACTATCCTTTCCTCCCTTCCTGTTATGGTTCTAGGTGTAATTCTGGACTCTGACCTCTTCTTCGAGTCCCACATCCAATCACTATCCAAATCGTGCCACCATCAACATTTCCAAAATAAGTTGCTAATTCACTCACTTGTTATATCTTGACTTGACTAGTGCATCTCCCTCCTCATTGGCCATTATACTGTACAAGCTTCCCTGCTTTTAGATTATTTAAAATGCCGCTGCCAGGCTCATCCGCCTTCAACAGTGCCTGTTGCCCCTCATTTCCAATTGCTCCACTGGCTTCCAATTGCCCAACATATTAAATTCTCAATATTAACAACAAGTACAAAGCCATGGACAACCTTGCCTCAAGCTGCATCACCAGAGTTTCACCCAAAACTCTCCTTTTGTGCCTTCCAAGACCTCCTTTTCAATGGTTTCCTCATCCCCCCCTCCCCCTGCATGCTTGCCTCCAGGACTCCTGTAGAGCCTCTCGAATTCTCTGGAACTCCCTACCCCAATTTGTATGGCTATCTACTACTCTGTCTTCCTTTAGGCAATCCCTGAAAGCTCATTCTATTAGAAAACCCCATCTCACTTCTACCCAACAAAGGAAACTTTGATTTTAAAGCAACTCATCTTCACACATTTATTACCTTTTGTATCACTTAGGCCCCTTTCACACAGCTCCGTTCCATCGAGCAGGCGAATTACAGCTCCGTCTCCGCTCTGTGTGTGGAGACAGAGGTGTCAGATCCCCGCTCTCCTCTATGGAGGAATCGGATGAGAACGGACCGCCTCTCCGCTCTCATCCGATCTGATCCGCCAGACGGATGGAAAATAGGGTTTCCATCCGTCCGGATTTGACGGACAGGATTGGATCAGATATCAGCAGACATGTCTCCGCTGACATCCAAAGTCCCATAGAGATGCATGGGGCATCCGTTTAGATCCGCCTGAAAAACTGACAGGCGAATCTGAACGGTCCGCAAGTGTGAAAAGGGCCTTAATCTTCCCTTTTGGATTGCAAGCTTCTCCAAGCAGGCCTCTCCAAACTGTCAGTGCCCAGGTTTGAACCTCTGCTGTGTCTGGTGATGTCTCTTCTTGCCGAGTCACCTGGGAGGCTGAACAGCTCCCTGGACAATTCATTTAATGATCCTGCCTAAACCATGTTTCTCTTGAACTTTGAACCCTTTGCTTCTCCCATGAACTTTCTATTTAAGTCATGCCTTTGCACTCCCTGTTTCCAGATTATTGTGCTCTCTCCAACCAATTTCTCGCCCCTGTCTCCTCTGCTGCTGTGCGTATCTTTACGACCACTCTTTACTGACCTTTGGCTTGTTCCTCGATGACGTTTCTGCTTGATCCCAACCTGCAACCACTTGTTACTGACATATGGCTTTGGTTTACTGACTACGCTTTTGCTTGATCCCTACCTGTTATATCTGCTACTGGACCCCGGCTTGCTCACCGTCTTGCAGCGCAGTCCTGAAGACTGGTACTAACATGCAGCAAAACCCTTCTCTGTCATCAGGAGCTCTGGTGGATACCAGTTAGGCCCCGCACCCCAAGTGAGCCCACATCATCCACTGATTGGTGGGAGCCTCTCTACTGCTATAGCTACTGGTCTCTGAGCCTGACCCTGATACAAATCCTCTTGTCTTGAATTAACTTAGGGCAACAAAAAGAAATATATAATGCTTGCTAAGTCCCATTTAATATAGTGAACCACAACGATAATCCCTTGTGCGTAAGTGTGATAGCCCAAATAGGAAAAGTAGCTCTGTTGTAAAAAGTGGATACTTGTTTTGAAGCCTTGCTGCCCTCTAGAAGTGGGGTTGTCCTCAGAAAACTGTAGAAAATATCTAAAAACAGAGAGAACACTGGGCCAGTGCATTATCCAACAGCAATTTTTATTAGGGGTAAAATATAATAAATAGGTACTCCCAAACGTAGGTAGTAAAAGCACTCATCCGGCCTCTCCACGTGGCTACACTCTCCCAGGCTAGCTGATAGCTAGAGCTTAGGGGGGACCTCACCAAGGTCCCTGCTGGCTGACACATTTTGAAGGTACAGTATGTTCTTCATCAGAGCCCTTCAAAACATGTCAGCCAGCAGGGACCCTGGTGAGGTTCCCCCTAAGCTCTAGCTACTGGCTAGTTTGGGAGAGTGTAGCCATGTGGAGTGACCTGATGAGTGCTTTTACTACCTATGTTTGTGAGTAGCTATTTGTTATATTTTACCCCTAATAAAAATTGTTTAAGGATAATGCACTAGGCCAGCGTGTCCTCTGTTTTTATCTATTTTCTCTAACATAGTGAACCACCTGATGCCACTGAGCATTCACTTTATATACAAATTTATGTCAGACTCTTTACCTGCTTGGCCAAGCCTTGCCTGCTTTATGCTGTTTTCTCCTAGCAGAGAGATCCATCAGACCTCAATACGATTTACGAAAGCTCTAGAGAAATTTTGACCTTGCAAAATAAATGTTCTCTTCTTATGGTTACCCATTGGAACAGGGGACTCTGGGTGACCCTGTCCTTTAAGGCAATGTTCTTATGTACTCCACCACTGTACGTGTTGTGCTGTCCTAGCAGTAGAGAGCCTCATAGGCCAGAGTCAGGTTGCCCTTGGGTCGAATCTGTCAAATCTGTTCTGGCCACATTACTCTGCCGTGGGTGACAAATGTCCAAAAACTCTAAAGTTCAGAAAAGTTGGCTCTGTTTTCTATCAGCTATTTGGGCCTCTTAAGCGTTCCCCTCTCAGCCACAATTGGAAGCAATCCGTTCATCTCCTGAAAAGATCAGATGAAATGTCATGGAATTCATTACAATCTGGCAGAGCGCTACAGACCAGTCTCGCCGTCGCTCCTCTGGCTTAGAGCAGCTCCACACCTGTCAGCACTTCCCTGAGCCCTGATCAATCAACGGGAAGAAGTTCTGAGAACACAAAAACTTTTCATCTAAGCTGCAAACTTTTCTCTCCCTCTTAAAATCCTGAAGACTCTCCCAGGAGCTTTTCATTAACAAATATTACATTAACACCATGTAAAGTTTCTATTTAAAGCAGCCAAAATGTTGTTTGGTCAATTTTGTTCTTTTTTTAATAGTTTTTTGTTGCAACTTTTTTACCTAAATGTTATTTGTATTCCAAAAAGGAAAGGGACTTTTTTGTATTCTATCACCAGATACATTTAACCACTTGACCTCCGGAAGATTAACCCCCCTTCATGACCAGGCCATTTTTTAAGATGCAGCACAGCATTTTTCTTTACCTGACAATTTCGCAAGCGTGCAGCGCTGTACCCAAATACATTCCTTTCCTTTTTTTTTCACAAATAGAGCTTTCTCTTCATGGTATTTGATAATCTCTGCGGTTTTTATTTTTTGCGCTAAAAAGACAGACAATTTAAAAAAAATATATATATATACAGTATATATTCTGCTATAAAACATATCCAATAAGAAATATGTAATAAATTACATTTCTTTAACAATTTAGGCCAATATGCATTCTGGTACATGATTTTGGTAAAGAAAATCCCAATAAGCGTATATTGATTGGTTTGCACAAAAGTTATAATGTCTACAAACTATGGAATATTTTTATTTATTTATTTATTTTTACTAGCAATGGCGGTGATCAACGACTTAAAGCTTTTACAGGCATTTGAGCTTTTTTTTCAGCTTGAAGAAATTTGTACTTTTATGGACTCTTTTGTGCATTTTTATTGAGCTTCTTTGAGCTTTTTTGAGCATAAGCATTTTTTTTTACAAACCTTCCCCTCAGTTAATTTTTTCTATTTTTTTATTGTCTGTTTGAGCCTCTTTTATGCTTTTTCATGCTCTTTCCTGCTATTTTCACAAGTTTTTGCGCGTTTTGGGCACTTAGGCGTCTCTTCTGCTCAAAAGCTCCTCTCAAAAACGTGAGTTTAGTGTTTTTTTTTTCTGCTTGTAAACTCCTGAAAGGGCAATAGCATGCACGGACACATTGGCTAACCTAGAGGGACGTTTCCAGGCAGAAAAAAATCAGAGCTCAAAAAAGTTCAAAAGCCTGTAGGAGCCGCTTCTTTGAGCTGCAGTGTGCCTTTACTGACACTTTTTGGGGACCAATGACACTAATACAGTAATCAGTGCTAAAAATTAGAGATGGGCTTGATGTTCGAGTCAAACGTAAGTTCGTCTCAAACATCAGTTGTTCATGTGTTCGGCAAACACATAAACACCTGGGGCGCTCGGCGGGAAGTTCGCCCGCCAAAGAGCGCCCCATGAATGCACTGCACGTTTGCAATGCATTAAGTGTTTGTGATTGGCCAAAGCATGCACCTGACCTGTCCACGCCTCACACTATTTAAGGCTGCTGCTTACATGGCAGCCATGTATAGTGTGTGACAATAGAGATTAGGCAGATAGTTAGTGGATAGTATGTTGTTAGTTTAGTGCAGTTAGTGTAGTGTACAGGCATACCCCAGTTTTAAAATGTAGAGATATGTTGTAGTCCTGGGTCCCCTCTTGGTGCTGTTTTTGTGTCCCTGTCATCTATAGTTCGTGAGCAGTGCCATGCCAAGCTAACCAAAATTTCCCTTAGACGACAATGTTAAAGACGGGGAGCAGTGCCATGACAAGCTGACCAATATTTCCCATAGATGCATGAGCACTGAAATCTGAAAACTGGTCTAGGCAGGAAGGGGGTGAAAGTGCCCTGTATTTAAGTGGTTAAAAGGGACCCTATGACAGAATAAAAAAAAAAAAAATCCCTTGGGTCTGGTATAGATTTTAGGTGGACCACACCAAAATGTAAAAGAAAAAAATGGTGTGCCGCCCCCAAATCCATACTAGACCCCGGGGAACTCCATGCCAAAATTAAAAAAAAAAAAAAAAACGCATGGGATCCCCCCCAAAATCCATATCAAACCCTTATCCGAGCATGCAGCCTGGAAGGCCAGGATAGGGGGAGACGAGCGAGCACCTCCTGAACCATACCAGGCCACTTGCCCTCAACATGGGGAGGGTGCTTTTGGGTGCCCCCAAAGCATCTGGTCCCCATGTTGATGGGGACAAGGGCCTCTTCCCGACAACCCTGGGCTGTGGTTGTGGGGGTCTGCGTGTTGGGGCTTATCGGAATCTGGAAGCCTCCTTTAATAAGCCCCCCCCCCCCCTATGTGAATGGGTATTGGATATATCGTACCCCTACCCATTCACCAAAAAAGTGTAAAAAAAGAAAAACCACAGAACACAGTTTTTGACAAGTCCTTTATTAAAAATAAAAAAAATGGTGTCCCTCGATGTAAATCCATCGTCAATCAAGACGCCCGTCGACCCGAAAAATAGATACAAATTCAAAAACGCTTTGCCTCTTCTGTGGCGTCCTGCCGCATTCCATCCTTCAGCTTTAACAGCTGTTTTATAAGCAAGGGGCGGGGCCACTCGGTTACGTCACCTCGAGGCTCCGCCCCCTTCTGAAGTCACACATTTTTCCATGTTTTTTTATCTGTATTGCCAGGAGCCGACAATACATTACAGCCGCAAGCAAGTTAAAATGAAATTTTTTCCTTTAGAAATTTCAGTATTGCTGCAGCAGACTCCATACATCGTACAGATGCGCCGCTTTAAAGGCACATCAAGGGGACCCAATAGGCACGATATTTAAAGGAATTTTTATTTTTATTGTTTCATTTTAGGCATTATTAAAATCATTGCTCCTGTAAAAATGATTGTGTTAAAAACATTTTTTTTTCGCATTGATACATTATTATGGTAATAACTTGCTTATAAGCCTTTAACCACTTTACCTCTAGTCACATTGCTGCTACCGCAGCAATGTGGCTCGTTCCCGTCCAGCGACGTAGACCTACGTCGCTGGACTCCTCCCCCTGTAGGCGGCGCTCCCGCGCCACCGGAGGCGCGCTCCAGCACCACCGGAGGCGCGCTCCCGCTGTTTTCAGTCACAGCGGGAGTCAGGCCAGGGGAGGAGCAGCAGCGATCGCCGCCGCTCTCCCCGATCGTCGGGGAATCGAGTGAGGAGATCCGCCCGCCTGTGTAAACAGAGCGGGCGGATCTCCTAAGTGACAGGGAGTGACAGATCGGAGTGTTCAGCATAGCTGAACATCCGATCTGTCCTTGTGTCACATAGTCACCTCCCCCCACACACGTCAGTAAGCACCAGGCATACATTAACCCCTCCCTCTCCAATAAAATTAACCCCTTCGCTGCCAGTGTCATTTTTACAGTAACAGTGCATATTTATAGCACTGATTACTGCAGTAATGTCACTGGTACCCCCAAAAGTGTCAAAAATGTCAGTCAAGGGTCCGATCTGTCCGCCGCAATGTCGCAAGTCCTGCAAAAAAAAAAAAATCGCAGATCGCCACCATTACGCGTTAAAAAAAAAAAACACCAAAAATGACAGAAATCTTTCCCGTAGTTAGTAAACGCAATAACTTTTGCGCAAACCAATCAAAATACGCTTATCGTGATTTTTCTTACCAAACATAGGTAGCAGAAAACAAATTGACCAAAAATTTTAAAAAAATTAGATTTTTACATTTTTTTGGGGGGGAATTTCATATAAAAAAATGTTAAAAATATTGTTATTTTTTCAAAATAAACGCTCTTTTTTTGTTTATAGCGCAAAAAGTAAAAAGCTCACAGGTGATCAAATACCACCAAAAGAAAGCTCTGTTTATGGGAAAAAAAGGACGTAAATTTTGTTTGGGTACAGCGTCGCGCGACCGCGCAATTGTCAGTTAAAGTCAGCGCCGAATCACAAAAAGTGGCCTGGACGTAAGACAGCAAAATCCTCTGGTGGTAAAGTGGTTAAAATTAGCACTTTTGATTTTTCATGTTCAGGTCCCATAGAAAGTTTGCATGTTTGCTAGAACTGTTTCCCTGTTCAAGATGTTCTGGTGCAAACCGAACAGGGGGGTGTTCGGACCATCACTATTAAAAATATGTACTATCACTGTACTAAATAAACTGATCGGGAAGAGGTTAACATTAGGGGCGATCAAAGGGTTAACTGTGTGCCTAGCCAGTTTTTTAGTCTACTTTTTGAGGTGCTTTTACTAGGGGAAGGCATGGATCCATGCCCCTGCTTTAAGTCCTAGGTATGTGATCCGGTACAGCAGTAAAGGATAAGTTCACCTTTTTGGGCAGAATTTCACTTTTCATAATAAAGAGAAGCATTTTCTAATGTTATTACTGGCTCAGCCAATTTACTTATCTCTCATGTACCTCATTCACAGAAGCTTTGAAATTTCATATACATTTGAATTTTTTTTTTTTTTTTAGACTTCCATCACTTCCTGTTGGCCATGTAACATCCAGGAAACTTTGAATCCCAGAATGCACTGCCTTCCTGCATCACAGAAAAGGGCATGATAGAGTGTGTTCATCACTCTGGACCACACCTCCCTCATTACTATTCTACCTTCCACCCACTTTCTGTACAATCTGATTGTACAATCTCCTTTAGATCTACATCAGCTACATGGCCGGTCTGTGCAATGGCCGGTCTGATTTGATACAAATTGAGTAGAGCCAAACCAGCCACACTTCTCTTCTTGCATGCAAGCCACTTCCTATGTATATACATTAGTGGCGGCCCATCCATTAGGGGCGCAGGGGCGCCACCCCCTCTATCCCCCTATATGAAAAAAAAAAAAATCCCCCATTGGAATCCATGCATCCGGTGCCCTATATGTAGGTTAGGGGGCCGGATGAATGGATTTCAATGGGGGATTTTTTTTTTTTTTTTTTTTTTTAAGCACGTGATTAGAGCCAGAGGCTCTAATAGGCTTCACAAAAGGTTGGGCTTGGGGCACAGAGCACTGCGCCCTGAGCCCACCCAGTTGTGTAAGAAAAGCGAATGAATATTGACTATTATAACACTGATTCTCCTCCCAGCCAATCAGGAAGCGGGTCATGAGACCTGTTTCCCGATTGGCCGAAAGGAGAAGGCATCCTATTGGCCAAGAAGGAGGGAGGAGACAGCCGCCAAGAAGGAACATGGAGACTGAGGGGGAAGCCACCGCCGATGCCTGTCAGTGCCGCGGAGCAAGGTAAGCAAACTGGCAGGGGGGGGGATATGGTGGTGTGGGCTGGAGTGATACGGAGGGGTCCATCTGCCCCCCCCCCGACTGATGGAGCACCAGCCGCCACTGATATATATGTAATGTAACACTGAATGTAAGTTTAAGGAAGTCTCCTAGCCTTAGTTTGTTAAAGCCTTGCAAATTCATGTTAATGATTAACTTCTGCATAAAATCCATATTCAGAGAGATCAATATCCTATCAATCTCCCTTTTGTTCCTTTGAAGAAGGAATGCTAATACAAATCAAACTCATATTCTTCATACCTGCTTCACCCTCCTTGATGTCATTGTTAAAATCATACACATAATAAATTTAATTGCAACATATACCAAAATTAGAAGATGACAAGATCTTACTTGTCTAGCAAAGTGTCTATGAAAGACAAGAAAGGGGACATAAGAGTATTTAGATAGATAAAAATAGTCCTCAGCAAAAATAGAAAAGAACACAAAAAAAGAATCTCTCTTGTATGGCTTGCGAATGTCCATAAATTTCCAGATTACAAATTCCACATTATTTCCCTCTTTAAGTTAATTTCCTAAACTTCTACAACACCTCCAAACTTTGATTCTGTACCCACTCATGCAATTAGAAGGTTCTACACTCCATCAAAACCTGCCTCTCGGTAAGGGTAGGGACAGAACCTGACATTCACAGACAGACTGGCAGAGCAACAAAGCATCCTCTGGGCTAGATCTTCAGGCTGGTACCTCAAATCTTTCTTGTGGTGTTCACTGGAACGCTCAGGCCTTGGGTTGGCATCATGACTCTTCCTCTAGGCTTTCCCCGGAAGCTTTTTCAGTAGGAGTCCTCCTTTAACCTTCAGCAATGAAGAGTGGAGACTTGTCATACCAGGATGATGGCTTGGCAAAGCTTTTGGACTCCTAGGATCTCCTGTTTGGCTTTAGAACATCAAGGATTTCCATGCACAACATGTAGTCATTTCTTTCAAGTAGAGCATCTGGGTAGGGGCATAAATGGGGGGGGGGGGAGGCATAAATAACCATAGAATCACCTAAACTACTAGATGAAGTGTCTTAAATTTTGGAGAGGTTAAAAATAATGTTCTGTCATTTTAAGAGTTCAAACAGAAGTCCATAAGTCCATTAAGCATGCAGAGATAAAATGTTTCTTAGCAGCAGTTTCCATTGCTAGACTTATATAGATTCAATATATATTCAAATGAACATCTTTCTCAAACCCAATATTGCAGCAGGAGTGGAACCAAGGGTCCCAAAACAGAAAACCCCTCTTAACCACTTCTGGACCAGAAGGTTTTACCCCATAATGACCGGGCCATTTTTTTTCAAAATGGCACTGCGTTATTTTAACTGATAATTGCGCAGTCATGCAGTACAGCACCCAAAGAAAATTTATGTCCTTTTTTTCCCCCACAAATAGAGCTTTCTTTTAGTGGTATTTGATCACCTCTGCAATTTTTTTTTTTTTGTTCTATAAACAATTCTGCGACAATTCTAAAAAAAAAAATATATATTTTTTACTTTCTGCTATTTAACATCCCCCCCCCCCCCAAAAAAAATTAATTTTTTCATCATTTTAGGCCAATTTGTATTTTGCTACAAATTTGTGGAAAAAAATCCCGATAAGCATATTTTGATTGGTTTGCGCAAAAGTTATTGCGTCTACAAATTAGGGGAAAGATTTATTTCATTTTTATTTATTTTTTACTAGTAATTGCGACGATCAGTGATTTTTAGCGGGACTGCGACATTGCGGTGGACAGATCGGACCCCTAACTGACATTTTTGATCGTTTTGGGGGGACCAGTGACATTTCTACAGTAATTAGTGCTAAAAATATGCACTGTTACTGTAATAATGACACTGGCAGGGAATGGGTTAACCCAGGGGGCGATCAAAGGGTTAAGTGTGAGCCTACAGGGTGTTTTCTAACTTTGGGGGGATGGGTTTGTGAAATCAATACAGAGACCTGTGTTCCTAAATAGGAGGAACACAGGAGCTCTGTATTGATTCCTGAGAGAACAACAGTCTGCTGTGTTTACAACAGCAGACCGCCATTCTCTCTTCACAGGGAGCGATCGCGGGTGCCCGGCAGCAAACGCGGGCGCTGGCCCAATGGATCGGCTTCCTCGCTGGTGAGTGGGTGCGCACGCGCGCCTCTGGTGGCGCTGACCGCCGTACAGCGCTTCACGGGAACCTGCTGACCTGCAGCTGTATCTAAGGCTTGCCATTTCCTAAATGTTTTGTAGAACATTTTCATAGGTCATTAGGGATGATCGAACTTTTGAAAAGTTCGGTTCGGCCAGAACATCCGAACTACCCGAAAGTTCGGCCCGGATTTCAGAACCCCATTGAAATCAATGGGACACGAACTTCGGTAATCAAAAAACACCATTTTAAAGCCCTAAAACCCAATAAATGCCCCTAAAAAGTGCCTAGGGTTCTGGGTCATACCCCAGGGACAATTAATCACACAAAAAAAAGTTGTTAAAAATTGTTATTTTTGATAGAGAGCCAATTATTGAAAAAAATTTTTTAAAAAAAGAGATTTTTTGATTTTGACTTTGGATTTAGTATCTGGGGGGGTCTAAAAAGTGTACCTGTGAAGTTTCAGCTCTGTAGCATGTCCAGAACCAGAAAAAAAGATATTGTTTGTATTTTGTCACTTTCAGAGCACCAATATGGCTCCGCTCCCGTCAGCATTTTTTTTTTTGCTGCAGGCGTTAATAGTGCTTTTTTGAGGACATGTTTGGAGTCAGGCATGACATCTGAACATGTCTATAGGGGTATATATACATACACCCATGTCTGTATATATACACCTGCACATATATAGGTGTTAAAAGGAGCAGAACACTATACTTTTGCTAATGAAATCATTTGCACAAATATGGTTACACTCCCAACACCTATATATGTGTAAGTGTAATATACATATTAGTGTGTGTGTATATATATACCCCTATACAGAAGTTCAGATGTTTTGCCTGCCTCCAAAGAACCCAAAAAAATGCCCAAAAAAATGCCTACAAGAACAAACCTGGGCACTTTTCTTTTGGCGCTGGCATTTTATTTGGGTTCTTTGGAGGCAGGCAAAACATCTGAACTTCTGTATAGGGGTATATATATACACACACTGATATGTGATTTTGTGTCTGGGGGGTCTAAAAGGTGTACCTGTGAAGTTTCAGCTCTGTAGCATGTCCAGAACCAGAAAAAAAAGGATTGTTTGTATTAGAAAACTTTCAGCTCAGGGGGTTAGCTTCTCTCCTCGGTTTTCACACCTTGCCGGTTTAATAGAAGGCATTTTTTTGGGTTCTTTGCAGTCAGGAAAAACATCTGAACTTGTGTATAGTGGTACTGTGCACAAGTTCAGATGTTTTGCCTGCCTACAAAACCCCCCAAAAAATGCCAGCAAAAACACACCTGGGCATTTTTTTTTTTGACGCTAGCGTTTTTTTGGCATTTTTTGGGGTTCTTTTGAGGCAGGCAAAACATCTGAACTTGTGTATAGTGGTATATATACACACATAATTATATGTATATAGACACCTAGCCATATATAGGTGTGATAGTAGCAGAAATATATTACTGTAAATGATTTCATTAGCGCAAGCATATATTTCTGCTACTATCACACCTATATATGTCTAGGTGTGTATATGAATATATGGATGTGTGTATATACACCACTATACACAAGTTCAGATGTTTTGCCTGCCTCCAAAACCCCCCCAAAAATGCCAGCAAAAACACACCTGGGCATTTTTTTTTTTTTGACGCTAGCGTTTTTTTGGCATTTTTTTGGGTTCTTTTGAGCCAGGCAAAGCATCTGAACTTGTGTATAGTGGTATATATACACACATAATTATATGTATATAGACACCTAGCCATATATAGGTGTGATAGTAGCAGAAATATATTACTGTAAATTATTTCATTAGCGCAAGCATTTATTTCTGCTACTATCACACCTATATATGTCTAGGGGTATATATACAGACATATATGTGTATATATACCCCCTATACACATGTTCAGATGTCATGTCTGACATCAAACATGTCCTCAAAAAAGCACTGGCAGTGGCAGCCCCTGCAGCATAAAAAATGCTTGGCTGGCGAGAAGCCATATTCCTGTGCCGAAGCAATTCAGAGAAATGATCATTTCTCTATAGCGGTCACCCTGCTATGGAAGGGTTTTGTCACCCTGCCATAGCAGTTACTGCCAGTTAACCCTACACCACACTACGGTCCCTTTACACTTAACACTTTCCCTACAGAAACTAAATTTTTGAAGCTAACTTAAGTGTAAAGGAGCACTCTAACTACACTAGATATCCCTTTCCTGACACTAATAAATGCTAAATGACACTTTTAAAGTAAAATTAACAGAACTGCTTCCACTCTCTTCCATGTCCAGTATAACAATGCTAGGAATATGGCGGGGGCGATCTTATATACTGGGGGGTGTATTCACTAATGATTGGTCTAGGGACCCCCTAGTCACTCCAATCACATTCCTAGCATTCTCCTGCCCCCTCAATTGGCTTTTGCTAATGGTTCTGGTCCAATCACGGGCTTTTAAAGCCCATTTCCTGAAGCCTTGCATTTTGGTCGGTTCTGGTTGCCGAATTCCGAACTTTTTGGGCAAAAAGTTCTAAATTTGGCCGAACCTCGAACACCCAATGTTCGGGCCGAACCGATGGTGGACCCGAACCGTTCGATCATCCCTATTCACTAATGATTGGACTATGGACCCCCTAGTCACTCCAATCACATTCCTAGCATTCTCCTGCCCCTCAACTGACTTTTACTGATGGTTCTGGTCCAATCACAGGCTTTTAAAGCCCATTTCCTGAACCATTGCATTTTGGTCGGTTCTGGTTGCCGATATTCCGAACTTTTTGGGCAAAAAGTTCTAAATTCGGCCGAACCTCGAACAGCCAATTTTCGGGTCGAACCGATGGTCGACCCGAACCGTTTGATCATCCCTAATGTCATATGGTGAACGCATCAATGAGAAACAATGTGTTACTAGACCTACTGATTACTAACAATATAGATATGATTGTGGATGTAGAAATAAGGGGAAACTTAGGAAACAGTTACCATAGGTCAATTAGTTTCAGTATAAATCATAGAAATAGGAAACACAAGGGTTATAACGTACCTGGTGAAGACTGGAATGATGTGGAGGCCTCTCTTGCTCCTCCTGCCTGACACTCCTGAAGGTGGGAACAGAGAGTGTAAGGCAAGGAGTGGCACGAGTGCCGTAGCAGCTAGCTGGTGATGTTCACTCCGTAGGTGGGTACAGCTGGTAGTCGCAGTCCTTGGAACAGGGTGCAGTGGCAGCTTGGCACCAGAGCGTGGGAGCAGCAGCCAGCGGAAACCGGGCAGTGAGGTACCGAATCGCAGACCAGATCCGTTTAAGCAAGCCAAGGTCAGGGTAGTAAGCAACAGAGCAGGAGCATGGGCAGAAGCAAAGTCCAAAGGCAGGCCGGGTCATACACAGGTAAGTAGTAACAACAGATTAGATCTCAGAACCACGGGAACAAGCTGAAGACCATTCATCAACTGCTCACAGTACTAGAGCAGTTTAAATAGGCCACTGGGACCAAATGCTAATTGGTGAGTGCAGGGGTGCAATGTGCACGGGCGTGAGCAAAAGTCTGTACTGGCCTTCTGGTGGAGGAAATCCAGTTTACCTTACAAGGGTGATACAAGGACACTGAATTTCGAAAGAGCCAATTTCCCTAAACTGCGCTCTATGCTAGACACGTTTAAATGGGATAAAATCCTAGGAACAAAGAACACGGAGGAAAAATGAGAGTGCTTTAGGGACATACTAAATAAAGTTATTGGCCAGTGCATTCCAACAGGGAATAATTTTAAAAGAGCTAAAAAAACCCTGGGTGGCTAAACTTCAACGTAAAAATGCATATAAAAACAAAAGAAAAGGCCTTCAAAAAATACAAGGCTGAGGGGTCACTGGCAGCATTCCGAAATTACAAAGAATGCAATTAGAAATGTAAGAGTGAAATTAGGGCGGCTAAAATAGAACAAGAAAGGCACATAGCGGAAGAGAGTAAAAAAAAAAAAAATCCCAAGAAATTATTTTAGTATATAAATAGTAAGAAAGTGAAGCCAGAACACATTGGCCCCATAAAGGATGACAAAGGGAATCCAGCTACAAAGGACAGAGAGAAGGCGAAGTTGCTAAACAAATTCTTCTCCTCGGCCTTCAGAAAGGAATGGGGGGGCTACATTAACCCAGCTTGTAATGTTAAAGTTAATAACACGTCACAGGAAGCAACCTCATGGTTAACAGAAGACAGACTAAAAACTGGACTTGAAAAACGTAACGTAAATAAGTCACCAGATGGCTATCCAGATATGTAGCCAATAAAGAATTGTTGCAATTAACGTTACTGAGTAGCCAGCTTCATTGTATCAGAGGATTATTGCTACATTTCAAAAGCATTTAGGCCAGTAACATCCATTACAACAATTCTTTATTGGCTACATAGCTGGATATAGTAATAACTAACGCGCTTTGTCTGAAGCCCTACTCATAGAATAGAGTAGGGCTTTAGCTGAAATGTGTTTGTGTGGTTTTACTGTATCCTGGTATGTAGCAATTAACCACTTGGGTCCGCCAAACGTCAAATGATGGCGGATCGGTCCAGCTCTCGTTCTGGGAAGACCTCATATGACGACGCCCCAGAATGGCCTTTCTCACGCACCCGCAGGGGCACACAATGCGGCAATCATGGCCGCGCCGTGTCCCTAGGACACAGCGCGACTCCGATCTTGATAAAGAGCCAATGACTTGGCTCTTTACCCATGTGATCGGCTGTGTCCAATCACAGCTGGTCACATGTAAATGAGGAAGTGCAGTTTACCCACTCTCCTCGCCTCACACTTTTCAAATGTGTGACGAGGAGAGTGGATCAGCGGCTCCTCCTAAAAGGGGAGTCTAGGACAGGTAATCAGGGCACTGATCATCAGTGCCCTGATTAGAGTAAAGTAAAAAACAGCGCCCATCAGTGCCCACAGTGCCCACAATCAGTGCCCATAATGCTGCCAGTCAGAGCCTATCAGTTCCTGCTCATCTGTGCTGCCCCTCAGTGCCGCCGGTCAGTGCCCATCAGTACCGCCGGTCAGTGCCACCCATCAGTGCCCATCCATGAAACCCATCAGTACCCATCAGTGTCACCCATCAGTGCTGCCTCTCAGTGCCCATCAGTACCACATCTCAGTGCCCATCAGTGCCGCCTTTCAGTGCCCAACAGTGCCACCTATCAGTGCTCATTAGTGCCTTTTCATCAGAGCCACTTTATCAGTGCCCATAAGTGACACCTCATCAGTGCCCATCAGTGCCGCCTCATCGGCGCACATCAGTGAAGGAGACAAATTACTTATTTTCAAAATTTACTGACAGAAAATAAGAAAAACTTTTTTTTTTCAAAATTTTCTGTCTTTTTTATTTTTTTTTAGTAAGAAATAAAAAACCCCAGCAGTGATTAAATACCACCAAAAGAAAGCTCTATTTGTGTGAAAGAAATTATAAAAATGTCATAGGGGTACAGTGTAGCATGACCCCGCAATTGTCATTCAAAGTGTGAGAGCACTGAAAGCTGAAAATTGGCCCGGGGAAGGAAGGGGGTGAACGGGCACTGTATTGAAGTGGTTAAAGAATTATTGCAATGTTACCAAGCAGCCAGCTTCACTGTATCAGAGAAAAAATCTTTGTAGTCTAATTATACCTATCCCTGATCTTTCAGGAAGGACTTACACTATGTAAGTCCTTCCTGAAAGATCAGGGATAGGTATAATTAGACTACAAAGATTTTATGCATTTGGGAACTAAAGTTGTAATAAATCCTGAACGTTTTTTATTTTAACACAGTAAGCATAATAAAATATTCGTTCCCCAGTAAACTATTTGTTAACATTCATACCAAATCGATTTACAACTTTCAATGCTGCATCTCAGTGTTGCTTCCCTGAACTTCCAGTCTTTATAGGAAAGGGTTTCATTTCAAAGCAGATATAAAAGATACACATCAATGCAGCTTTGTAATAATAAAAGTGTGACAGACTGCCTGGCATCCCGCCTGGGTGGCTCCATCAAGATATAGCTTCCCGTTCCCCGTACGGGCCACCAAAAAAAAAAAAAAAAAAAAAAAAAAAAAGATATAGCTTCCTCCGCTCTGGAACCAGGAACCAGGTATTATAGCTGAGAATTGCACCCACGAACTAGACAACACTAGCTTAGGTGCAAAGGAACTAACTTTATTGTAAATTCACAGATAATATATACCACACAAAATCAGGTAAGAGCTTGATCACATTATCCTAAACAATCCTAAACAATGCAAACGGTAAACAGTAATGTCTAATGAACAGCCAACATAAACATAAACAGGATGGAGGTGGATTTGCCTGCTGGCTGTCCCGCGCCCCCCAAAATGATCATGCACCAGCCGCCACTGGGTAAAGTACAAAAGGCATCCTGATAGGAGGAGAGAAGAGAGTGACAAATAGAAGAGCTAATCAATCTGCTGCTTCTCCTTTCACTGGACGTGTAAGTAAGTGTGACACTGCAGCAGAGAATGATCAGCTCCCCTCCGTTGCTGACTTGATGGACCCACAGCAGGGAATAATAAAGTCCTCTCCCTTGCTAGACAAGGCTGTGCTGGGCTGTGCTGTGCTTCAAAGCTTTTGTAAATCTCAGGATCGAATGGAACTGCAGCAGAGAATGATCGAGTTCTCTCACTTTGTAGATAGGGCTGTTCTGTGTGGCGGAGCTGTGTAAATCTCAGGACTGTGTGGAACTGCAGCTGAGAACAATTAAGTCCTCTCCCTTGCTAGACAGGCTGTACTGTGTTGCAAAGCTGTTGTAAATCTCAGGACTGGATGGAACTGCAGCAGAGAGCTATCAGCTCACCTTCTTTGCCAGACAAAGCTTTGCTGTATGGCAGAGCTGGATGGAAGTGCAGAAAAGAATGATCAGGTCCTCTCGATAGCTAGACAGTGCTGTGTGGCAGAGCTGTGTAAATCTCAGGAATGGATGGAACTGCCCCAGAGAACATTAACCACTTAAGCCCCAGAGGATTTGGCTGCTCAAAGACCAGGGCCTATTTTGCTATTCGGCACTGCGTGACTTTAATGGACAATTGCGCGGTCGTGCGACACTGTACCCAAATTAAATTGATGTCCTTTTTTTCCCACAAACAGAGATTTCTTTTGGTGGTATTTGATCACCTGTGTGATTTTTACTTTTTGCGCTATAAACAAAAAAAGAGCGACAATTTTGAAAAAGTAACAATATTTTTCACATTTTTTTAATATGAAATCCCCCCCCCCCCCAAAAAAAAAAAATGTAAAAATCAAAATTTTTTAACATTTTAGGCCAATTTGTTTTCTGCTACATATGTTTGGTAAAAAAAATCACAATAAGCGCAATTTGATTGGTTTGCGCAAAAGTTATTGCGTTTACTAACTACGGGAAAGATTTCTGTCATTTTTATTGTTTTTTTTTTTTATAACTAGTAATGGCGGCGATCTGCGATTTTTGCGATCAAACCCCTGACTGACATTTTTTACACTTTTGGGGGGACCCTTGACATTACTACAGTAATCAGTGCTATACATATGCACTGTTACTGTAAAAATGACACTGGCAGGGAAGGGGTTAACTTTTCTAGTGATCAAGGGGTTAAGTGTGTCACTAGGGGCGTGATTCTAACTGTAAAGGGGCGTGGCTTTTGATGTAACCACAGAGACATACGGTCCTACATAGCAGGATCATATGATCTCTGCAGTTACACCAGGGAGAATGACAGGCGGCTTTGTTTACATCAGCCATCTGTCCTTCTCCCTCTCCAGCGGACGATCACGAGTGACCCGCGGACATCGGAGCCACCTGTCACTCGCGCGGGGATGGCAGTGAACGAGCGGGGGCTACCTCCAGTGGCGCGCGCTCGCCCCCTATTGGCTCGCGGGCGAGTGACGTACCGGTATGTCACTTTGCCCAGGGGGGGCTGACCAAGGGGTTGGCAAGTGGTTAAGGGCCCCCTCTCTTGCAAGACATGGCCGTGCTGTGTGACAGAGCTGAGTAATTCTCAGGACTGGTTGGCACTGCAGCAAACAATGATCAGGTTTCCTCATTTTGCTAGACATATCTTTGCTTTGTAGCAAAGCTGTGTAAATCTGAGGACTGGACGGAACTTCAGCAGAGAACGATCATGTCCTCTCGGTAGCTAGACAGCGCCTAGCTGTGTGGCAGAGTTGTGTAAATATCAGGACTGAATGAAACTGCCCCAGAGAACAGTCAGGTCCTCTCCCTTGCAAGACAGGGCTGTGCTGTGTGACAGAACTGTATAAATCTCAGGACTGGATGGAACTGCAGCAAAGAACAATAAGGTTTCCTCCTTTGCTAGACATATCATATCTGCTTTGTAGCAGAGCTGTGTAATCTGTAAAGCTGAGGACTGGATGGAACTGCAGCAGAGAACGATCAGTTCCTCTCCCTTGCTAGACTCTGTGGTGGAGCTATCTCAGGACTAGATTCAACTGCAGCAAACTGTGATCAGATCATCTCCTTTACTAGACAAAGCTTTGCTGTGTGGCAGAGCCAGAGTTGTATAAAGTACTCGAAACCCATACTTGAGTAAAAGTACAAGTGTTCGATCAAAAAGTGACTTGAGTAGAAATGGAAGTGCTCGATCAAAAAGTGACTCTAGTAGAAGTACTAAAGTATTCAACATTTTTTGTACTTAAGTATTGCAAGTAGTTTTTTTAAAAATTTTGCTACTCAAGTACTAAAAGTAAAAGTACAAGTACTGTGTTATGTAGTTATTAAAGAAAGAAGTCAAAAGTTTGAACATCAGATTGTTTTTTATTATTTCAAATGCAGCTTTTATTTATACATACAGTAGCATTTATTTTCGTATGCGCTGATAATACACATGTTTTGAACTTCATGAAACCTGCCATCTACTGTTCTGGCAGTGGTAATTTTTATAATTGTAACGAGTAACTATGCAGCACAAAAAAAAAAAATATCGGAGTAGAAGTATTGAAATCATCGAAAAAATGTAGTGAAGTAAAAGTGGAAGTAGGAGAAAAAAAATTCTACTCTAGGAAAGTACAGATACCACCTTTCCGTACTTAAGTACAGTAGTGAAGTAGTTCTACTTAGTTACTATACATCTCTGGGCAGAGCTGGTGCAAATCTCAGGACTGGATGGAACCACAGCAGAGAACAATAAAGACCTCTCCCCTGCTACACAGGCTGTGAGTGGCGGAGCTGTGCGAATCTCAGAGCTGGATGGAACTGCAGCAGAGAACGATCAGGTTTCCTACTTTGCAAGACATCCAGTCCTAAGTAATCTTAGGACTGGATGGAACTGCAGTAAAGAAAAATAAAGACCTCTCCCCTGCTAGACAGGCTGTGAGTGGCGGAGCTGTGCAAATCTCAGAGCTGGATGGACAGAAATTCAAAATCCTATGGCAGCTTACATAAATGCATTTCATCAACGCATTTAACTGTTTTCCTGGAGTTTAGCTTTCAGCTATATTACGCGCTCAGCCTATGGAAGAGACTAGTTATTGCCTCGCCATTAAACGCGCTATCAGGGATGGCAATCAGATGACCTCGGGAGTTATGGGATGCACCAGGACCTGTCAGCTTCAGTCAATACTATGCACATGAGATATATTCATTAGGCATTCACTGTAATGAGCGAAGCCCCCGGCCAGCGGTGACATACTGCGGTGACAGGAGGCAGACCGCGGCGCGCCGGGTCTGCGTCTGCACAAAGTCGCTCTGCACTGCAGTATCTCAATCTAACGAGCTGCAATAGCCTCATAAACACAGAAGCCTCTCCGTTAATGCTACAGCAGACATCGTAACCTTTCGGATCAGCAAATTATTCTTGCGGTGCAGCTATCTGCTCAGCTACCGGCTCACCGGGGCTGATTACAACAATTGAGTCATTCCCTAATCAGACCCTGCTTTGTAATTATCCATCATTCATTGTGTGGGGACTGCGTGGGTCCCTGACTTCCCACTGAACCTGGAAGGTAGACAGTTCATTACAAAGTGTCAGCGCTGGCGGTGGCAACAGTTATTAGGATGATTTCCTATAACAGTTTGGAATTTTGATAATAGCCAGTTCAGCAAGTAAAGTTCCCCGCGTTCAGAGGAATGTCTCACATTTATTTTTCTCTTAGAAGAGAAGAAAAGGAAGATAACTCGAGGCATTTGTCCTCACAGGGAACGGGCATACAGCATGGTGCAACACAGGGCTCTAAAGGGTCAGTCCACCCAAAACGTGAAATCTTAGTGTTTGGTACATGCTGGAGAAACGAAGGCCAAAAAGTGGTCCCACCACCTCCTCTCTGACACTGTCTCCTGCAGCAACTCTCTCCTGACACTAGATGGCACCCTGTGCCATTTAACCTGAAAGATTGTGGAGTGCAGGTCATCCCAGACCCAACCCCTGAGGAGGCATCTCCAAAGAACCCTGCGCTCACATACAGTGACACTGAGAGTGGCACTAGTGTCATCATGTCAGATCCTAAGAGGAAAATAATAGTGTGTGCCTGAAAGAAGGTAAGTATTACAAAAAAATAAATAAATCAGGAGGACCTTTGAGGAAGGAGAAAGTACCAGGAGGGAATATCCCAGGGTTGGACTTTAAACCTAATAGTCTTTTGTATTTCTCAACTGAGTTCCTGGGTCTGTACACCTGCTGTGCCCATTATGAGGGGTTCCTACCTTCTCTGAGCTGAGTTCCCAGGTCTGTACACACACTGTGCCCATTATAAGGCATTCCCACCATCTCTACACTTTGTACACCTGCTGTTCCCATTATGAGGTGTTCCTATCATCCTGGTGCTGAGATCTTGGGTCTGCACACCTGATTTCTCCACTCTGAGGGGTTGCCACCATCCCTGCACTGAGTTCCTGAGTCTGTACACCTGCTGTGCCCATTATGAGGGGTTCCCATCATCCTGGTGTTGAGATCTTGGGTCTGCATCTGTTGCTCCCACTCTGAGGGATTCCCACCATCCCTGTGCTAAGTTCCTGGGTCTGTACACCTGCTGTGCCCATTATGAGGGGTCCCGCCATCCCTGTGCTGGGTTCCTGGGTCTGTACACCTGCTGTGCCCATTATGAGGGGTTCCGCCATCCCTGTGCTAAGTTCCTGGGTCTGTACACCTGCTGTGCCCATTATGAGGGGTTCCGCCATCCCTGTGCTAAGTTCCTGGGTCTGTACACCTGCTGTGCCCATTATGAGGGGTCCCGCCATCCCTGTGCTGGGTTCCTGGGTCTGTACACCTGCTGTGCATATTATGAGGGGTTCCCTTCCCACCAACCCTGTACTGAGTTACCGGGTCTGCACACCTGCTGTGCCTATTATGAGGGATTCCCACCATTCCTACACTGAGTTTCCAGATCTGCACACAAGCTGTGCCTAATATGAGGGGTTCCCACCAACCTTGTACTGAGCTCCCGGGTCTGCACACCTGATGTGCCCATTAGGAGGGATTCCCACAACAATACACTGATTTCCCGGGTCTGTACACCTGCTGTATCCATTATGAGGGGTTTCCATCATCCCTGTGCTGAGTTCACTGGTCTTCCCACCTGCTGTGCCCATTATGAGGGGTTCCCACCATTCCTGTGCTGAATTCCTGGGTCTGTACACCTGTTGTGCCCATTATGAGGGAATTCTGGTCCATAAACATGATTGATGTCCTCATTGACCAGAGTATCCCATTTCCTAGGCTGCAGGGGATTCCTAAAAAAGCATTCAAGCATATGCAGGTTCCTGCATTTTTCTTCTTATTGGTTTTGGATAGAATGCAGAAATGTTAGCATTTTGGTTAACTTTTTATTGCTGGATGTGTCCCCGCTGGAGATATTTACCCTCACTGTTGGTCCAGGGGCTAACAGCTACTCTATCCAAAGACAGAAAAAAGTTTTTTTAGCTTTGCATACACCGTAAAGCTAACTTCCCTTCAGTCTTGCACATTTTTACTGGCTCCTCCCCTGTACTGAAATTGCATACTCTTGATTTCACTTCACATTGTGAGTTGTTCACAATGTGCATTAGAAGCTGCAGAAATTCTGAGCCAGCGTTATTTCCTGTCTGACTAGCATGAACTGGCCCTTTCTTCCCAAGCCCGACTGTCCCTGGCCCACCCCTTTCATTCATTGCATTTCAGTTCTTTTAGGAATGGAAGTTCAGCATCACATGTGGGCATTACCTAGGGTGGTCTGCATGCAAATCCAGGCTGCTTAGGAACACCCACTCGTCCAGCCTGACATCCACCCACCATGACATCATTGGGTTTATTTGCATGCATTAGCTCCGATAGTGGTGTGCCGAGAGTGCCACAGTGACCGATGGCTCAGGAAAAGCTCCCGATAGAAGTTTTCCAATCATGTGACCGCCTTGACAGCCAATTACGGCGGTCATATGATCACAAGTCCCACCCCGCCTCCAGGAAGGCCAAACCCCTTAAAGGGGGCCGACGCAAAGTAATTAATACAATATATTATAATATAATATAATATAATACAGTTAAAAAGAATACAATATAAATATATATAAAACAATACAATATAGCATAATACAATACAATAAATTATAATAATAGAAAAATATTGGAGTTGGGCTTTTAGCCTCAGAACCAGCCTTTGTAGTGATTATTATCAATGCAAGCTAATAAATGGCTGCTATGGAAAAAATCACAATTTCTTTTTTTTTCATTTGCCCCAGTGTTTGTAAAAGGGCCTCGCAGTGTCTTTTTTTTCTGCTCCAGCACAATACGCTCCGCATCATTGGCTTCCTATATTATGCTTAAATAGAATACTGCAGTATCTGTGATGAAGCATCTTTATAATTTTAAAAGGAAATCATTGCTATTTCATTGGCTGAGGGCAATGAAGCATTTTACTGCTATTGTCCGTTCGAGGCCAATTAATTGTGCTGTAGCCGCTCGTGACTTATTAAAATCTTAACTGCAACTAGACATTTCATGGTTATTAGCGCCAAATGACTAGTTTACTGGGATTCTGCTGGAAGTTGCGGTAAGGCCATCCAGTTAAATATGTGCTGGGGTTGCAGTCTGCCTGCAGTAACAAAGAACTGAATTGACATTCCACTTATTCGAGTAAAATTATATTCTGCTTACTTATTCGGAAATTAAAGCATGTATTTTGAACTGGTGTTTTAACTGATGGGTAAAAGGAACGCTGATGGTTATGGTTGCGTCAGTTATTTGCTAAAGCAGATTCTACTCTTGCAACTGTTTCGACAAAAGGGTGGGGTTTAGCTGAAAAGGGGCAGGGCTGCATGGTAGGCGGAGTGGCTAGGATCCTAAAAGATGCTCAGGCACACCTGAGCACTTAAGCCCCGTACATACGAGTAGAAATTTGGCCGGGAAATTTCGTCCGACGACCGATCTGCCGATTTTCGGCTTGTTAGTATGGTGCTTCCAACAACCGACTCCGACTTTTCGGACGAAAAAATTCTGGTGTGCAGGCTATATAATTTTTGTCCTCCGTCAAAACACGTCCGATTTTCATCTCATTAGTACAGATTTCGATGGGGAAAAATCTTATGAGCAAGACTAGTCATGCTCAGAGATGAAAGAACACATAGAAAGCAATCCAACACATGACATCACTTCTGAAGTAGAATTCTGTCGTACGGGAAAATTAGTGTGCAGTCTAGAGCACATTCCAACCAACAGACACCACTCTGGACAAAAGATGGACGACCGGTCTGCGGAAATACGTTGCGTGTGTACGAGGCTTTAGGCTGAACTGTTGGCGCTCACTCTCTTTGCTTCCTTCCTCCCTTTGGTCCTTTTTTCTTTCCTGCTGCCTTTTCTGCCATTTGCCGGCAGTGCTCTCTGGTCAATCTTATCTGCTATCTACTAAACCATAAAATAATTGTCTTTGGATGAGATCTGAGTTCAAGATTAGTAATTTTCTTGGAAAGTTTTCATTGGTCCCAAACAGCCATCAATGTAATTTTATATATGGGATACCATGGCTAAAAATGGTAAAAAGTCAAAGTCACAACTGCCTAAAATAAATACATAACAAAATAAAAGTAAATGAGCTGCACCATGTTCCAAAAGTTTTACATACACAACACTGGGGGTGTACTGGCGCAAAGAGAAATTAGAGGGATACCATCAATTTCTATCATATAGGACAGATTGTGGAAAATCCATACTAGGGTGGCACATATATAGTCCAAAAGTCCATAAAAAAAACAAGTCTTTAAACACTTGAAGGCTGCCCTGTCCCAAGTAAGAAGAGGAACTTGCAGTGAACTATAAAAGAAAGGCAGGCGCCACTCTAAGTGTAATAGGACTCAAATTTTATTGGAGAAATCAGCACACTATATACTCACAAACGATTAAAAAGAAACAGCAGTGGACAATGGGCGTAGAGTTCGTCCGGAGGATCGATAGATCCGGGTGCCTGTGGAAGAGGATCCGACCGATCCACTGTGTAGTCCGCTCGAGCCGATGGGAAACGACTTAACCCAGGTCTGAGGAAGGAGCGCATGCTCCGACAACGCGTCGCCTGCCTACGTCATCACGCTCCACTTCCAAGCCGGAAGCCGGAAGTACGCCGCCGGAAGCCCCGACAGTGTCCCCTGGGTTTGGGTTAAGCCGTTTCCCATCGGCTCGAGCGGACTACACAGTGGATCGGTCGGATCCTCTTCCACAGGCACCCGGATCTATCGATCCTCCGGACGAACTCTACGGCCATTATCCATTGCTGTTTCTTTTTACTTGTTTGTGAGTATATAGTGTGCTGATTTCTCCAATAAAATTTGAGTCCTATTACACTTAGAGTGGCGCCTGCCTTTCTTTTACAAAAGTTTTACATAGAATGGATATACAAAATAAGAGACAAATCATCAGTACAGCAAAAATTGAAAGCGGTTTGCCTACAGCAGGGTTTCTCAACTAGGGTTTCTTCAAAGGTGGCTAGAGGTGCCTTGAGTAATGAGCAATTTCTGTCTCTCAGATAAATTCCCACTAACACCATTGATCTTTTAAGGCTATCTGTAAGGGGGTCATTCTTCTCAATGACCATAAGTGTAAGGTAAGTATGTATCACGTGTTGTAGATAAAGTCATTTTAGAAGGGGTTTCTTGAGACCAGGAAGTTATTTTGAAGGGTTCCTCTGTGCCGAAAAGGTGGAGAAATTCTGGTCTACGGGATCTTACTTGTACGATAGCAATTCAAAAAAAAAATCCCGGGACACTAAGTAGAAGACCAGGGGCATGTGCTCTTGGTTGCAGGGTCTAGCACTGCCCCTGCAAATTTCTGTAATAATGCAAAGCAAGATTTAATGCCATAAATGGTATATATCTCCATGTCAACAGCCCGTGGCGGTCACTGGACCATCTCGAATGACATCTCTGGTTTTGAGAGATATCCAAATCAAAGATTTTTAAAAAAAAATCAAGGCACTGGACTTGAAGCTTGGAGCTTGGTTTTGTTCAGATGCATGGAGAGCTACCCACCTGCATCTGAAGAAAGCCAAGCTTCAAGTCCAGTGCCTCGTTTCTTTTTTTTTCTAGGCTGTTGACATGGAGTTCTTCTCGAATAGATCTCGGCTGCTCAGAGAACACAGAGTAGAGGGTTTGTCCCACAAGAGTCGGGCATACCCAGCTTGAGAAGTTTGCATGAACAGAAGGAACCAAGCACCACATGATAAATTCAAATGTCCATATATCCTTTATTCGTAACAGTAAAATCACAACCAGTAGAAAGAAAGTGGCCAAAGCATTTCAGGGACCAGAAAATGCACTTCATCAGGGCTTAGACTTGCTTGTTACTGTTTCAGTATGGATGTGTTGTAGGAGGGAGCTAATGAATGGGCACAACTGCGCAGTAACATGGGGGAACCATGCTATATGTGCCTCATTACAATAATAATATTCCTTGTGAGTTATTACCTGTGAGTGACCAATGTTAAATTATATAGCTAGGCCCCACAACAGAAGGACCATGTCTCTTCTTCAGCCAGTGACAAGGGTTTACTCCTACCTATTCCTGCACCAGACTACAGAACATTTAGAGATTAACTGTGTAGAACACTCAATACTCTTCAAAAATAATTTAGCACAGCAAACTTGTCTTGCTCCAGCTCCTAGGTTTGGAAGAGGAACACCACATACATGCGTACACATATTTAACATATTTAACAAGGCCTTGTCCTGAAGAAATTTCCATACAGCAGCGGTCTTAGGATTGGGATGGAACCCTCCGTTGACTGGAATTTTAACTGCAACCCTCTGTTAATGGCCATCACCATCCCATCTCTTCCTTTTGTACAAAACAAGAGAAGAGGGTAGCTTCTGCTATCCATTTTCCAGTGGTTGGTTAGCTGCTCAAGTTTACGGGACTTTGGCCTTTGGTAAGCTTCCAATGGACAGAGCCATGGTTTAGAGATACTCCTCTTTCTTTTGTACAATGATGTTACAAAATCACCTGAAACGCTCTTTTCAAACACACTTCATTCCTCTCATTCTACACACGTTGCCATTTACAGAATGCAGTTTGCGATATTGGTACAAGGATATTACATTATTCCGCATTTTAGATGTCCTTCACACAGTTATTTCCATTACAACAGACATTAAATCACTCCACTTCTCTATGGCTTAATATATCATTCCCTCGCAAGGTAGTTTTGCCTACAACAATGGTGCCGATGTACAATGATGAGGCTGTACAATGATACAGGTGTACAATGGTGTGGGTACCAACAAAGAACTGACTGTTTAAACTTGTTTAACTTCAGATGCACCTGCCAAAAGTTGTATCTTTCAAAAAGGGAAAATAAGCAGTCATGCAGAGCTCAATGTTTTTTTTTTTTTTGGCATTGCCAGATTAGACCTATAAGAGGCTACTGCACAGCCATGGCCAGTGCTTAGAAGCTAGGAGGGGAGGGATAGTTTAGCTCACTGGGCGGTGGAGCAGAAGCAAAAAGGATAAATGCAATTGTCATGAAAAAAAATGATAAAAAAAACCTGCTACCTGTAAAAGAAGCTTGTACAGTGCCTTGCAAAAGTTTTCAGCTCCCTTGAACTTTGCGACCTTTTGCCACATTTCAGGCTTCAAACATAGATATAAAACTGTAATTTTTTTTGAAGAATCAACAACAAGTGGGACACAATCATGAAGTGGAACGAAATGTATTGGATATTTCAAACTTTTTTAACAAATAAAAAACTGAAAAATTGGGCGTGCAAAATTATTCAGCCCCCTTAAGTTAATACTTTGTAGCGCCACCTTTTGCTGCGATTACAGCTGTAAGTCACTTGGGGTATGTCTCTATCAGTTTTGCACACCGAGAGACTGACATTTGTGCCCATTCCTCCTTGCAAAACAGCTCAAGCTCAGTGAGATTGGATGGAGAGCGTTTGTGAACAGCAGTTTTCAGTTCTTTCCACAGATTCTGGATTGGATTCAGGTCTGGACTTTGACTTGGCCATTCTAACACCTGGATATGTTTATTTGTGAACCATTCCATTGTAGATTTTGCTTTATGTTTTGGATCATTGTCTTGTTGGAAGACAAATCTCCGTCCCAGCCTCATGTCTTTTGCAGACCATCAGGTTTTCTTCCAGAATGGTCCTGTATTTGGCTCCATCCATCTTCCCATCAATTTTAACCATCTTCCCCCTGCTGAAGAAAGCAGGCCCAAACCATGATGCTGCCACCACCATGTTTGACAGTGGGGATGGTGTGTTCAGGGTGATGAGCTGTGCTGCTTTTATGCCAAACATAACGTTTTGCATTGTTGCCAAAAAGTAAAATTTTGGTTTCATCTGACCAGAGCACCTTCTTCCACATGTTTGGTGTCTCCCAGGTGGCTTGCGGCAAACTTTAAACAACACTTTTTATGGATATCTTTAAGAAATGGCTTTCTTCTTGCCACTCTTCCATAAAGGCCAGATTTGTGCAGTATACGACTGATTGTTGTCCTATGGACAGAGTCTCCCACCTCAGCTGTAGATCTCTTCAGTTCATCCAGAGTGATCATGGGCCTCTTGGCTGCATCTCTGATCAGTCTTCTCCTTGTATGAGCTGAAAGTTTAGAGGGACAGCCAGGTCTTTGTAGATTTGCAGTGGATTGATACTCCTTCCATTTCAATATTATCTTCTTGCACAGTGCTCCTTGGGATGTTTAAAGCTTGGGAAATCTTTTTGTATCCAAATCCGGCTTTAAACTTCTCCACAACAGTATCTCGGACCTGCCTGATGTGTTCCTTGTTCTTCATGATGCTCTCTGCGCTTTAAACGGACCTCTGAGACTATCACAGTGCAGGTGCATTTATACGGAGACTTGATTACACACAGGTGGATTCTATTTATCATCATTAGTCATTTAGGTCAACATTGGATCATTCAGAGATCCTCACTGAACTTCTGGAGAGAGTTTGCTGCACTGAAAGTAAAGGGGCTGAATAATTTTGCACGCCCAATTTTTCAGTTTTTTATTTGTTAACAAAGTTTGAAATATCCAATAAATGTAGTTCCACTTCATGATTGTGTCCCACTTGTTGTTGATTCTTCACAAATTATTACAGTTTTATATCTTTATGTTTGAAGCCTAAAATGTGGCAAAAGGTCGCAAAGTTCAAGGGGGCCGAATACTTTCGCAAGGCACTGTAAATACTCACCTTTCAAGGTGCCACAATGACTAACAATAGACTTGAAGTCTGCTGGAAAAAAAAAAATACTTCCGAAAATGTCAGTCCCCTGGTCCTCTGCAGGACCCACTGGTTCCTCCTTCTGACCTCACACAACGATTTTCTCATGCAGTGATGTCAGAAGGAACCAGTGAGACCTTCTGAGAACCAAGACAATTTTACCAGTGGGCAACACGAAAGTATTTATTGCCTTCTTCCACTGATAACAGCTCTTTTAGCAAAACATTTCTCACTACAGAGTCACTTTAATTCATTAGTTGAGGAGCTAGTGTGAAAAAAAGCAAACGTCAATTTTCAGTTTCAAAATTGTCCTTCAAAAAGAAGGCAAAACAAGACCTAAAGAAGACAGCTCTGATTTATCTTACTAGCAGGAAACAGTTTTCTGTTCACCGTCAATAGCTGTTGTATTAATTCCTGGGATCAATCATTCTACTGATGAATCCAGCTAGTTAGAATCAGAGAAACCACTTTTTCTGTTAAGAAAATAAGAAAAATTCAATGCACATTTACATTTAGTTATATTGTGAACCAAAAGCACCTGCCTTGACAGAGAAGTACTAAGTGTTCAAGAAAGGACCATTTTCTATGCGGTTGAAAAAAAGGGAAACATTTATGGCCTCGTCCAAATCATGCACAAGAAGAAACTTGATGTTGACCGGGGAAAATTCTCCAATAACCTACAATAACGGACTAAACAATAGAGACAAATGATGGAAAAAATAATAATCTTTATTATACAATATTAAGATAGATATGAATTAAGGTATCCCTATTAGAAGGCATCACTTTCTCCAGATGTTTGGGGGGGGGGGGGGATACCTTGATTTTTATCTATTTTAATATTGTAGAATAAAGATTTTTATTTTATCCATTATATGTCTCCATTGTTTTAGCTGTTATAGTGCGCTATTGTAGGTTACTGGAGACATTTCTCCAGTCAACACTTATACACACTATAAGATTTTCTGAAGACTTTTTCCTTTAGACTTACCAAAACCATATAATATGAGGTCAAACCTAAACACTTTCAATTTGTATGCAATCTGGCAGGCCCTTGCACTACATAGAAAAGGTAAATCTGAAGGAAATCTAACCACAAAAGTTGGATAGCATGTATCCAGCTTTAAGGCCCGTACACACGAGTCGAAATTCGGCCGACCGATCTGCCAATTTTCGGCTTGTTAGTATGGTGCTCTCGACAACCGACTCCGACTTTTCGGCCGAAAAAATCCTGGTGTGCAGGCTATAAAATTTTTGTCCACCGTCAAAACACGTCCAATTTTCGTGCAGTCAGTACAGATTTCGACAGGGAAAAATCTAATGAGCAAGACTAGGCATGCTCAGAGATGAAAAAACACATACAAAGCAATCCAACACATGACATCACTTCTGAAGTAGAATTCTGTCGTGCGGGAAAATTTGTTAGTCTAGAGCACATTCCAACCAACAAACACCACTCTGGATAAAAGACGGACGACCGGTCGGCAGAAATTCGTTGCGTGTGTACTAGGCTTTAGTTTCTTCTCATTTTCTATGCAGGTTACCATTGGTTTCTTTCCATAAATTCAATAAGTCAAGATGGGCATATTAGAGCACCTTGACTTTGGATTCCTGTAGTAAATGGTGGAAGAGAAGGGTGTCTCCATTTTATTTTGTTACCCAACTCCAATCCAATTTTTTTATTTTATTTTAATACTTAAAAAGAGTAAACATCTCTGTCCTGTTTTTATTACTATCTGTGGCCCTGTCGTGGAGGTTTCAGCTCAATTTCGGACCTTGTGATAGCAGGACACGAAAATAACCCCTCCATTAATAAAGAAAGACTGCAGATGTCATCCTGTTCCAAAACCATACAGGCACCAACTTGGATTGGTGATGATTAGTAATGGGCGAATCTACTGGGGTTCAATTTGCCCACACGCTGTTCGGCAAAAACATTCAGAATTCCACAAACTGTGAACTTTAATGCCAACCCCACTGAAGTCAATTGGAGGTGAATCTTTAAAAAAATGTCTCTCTATTTTGAATGATAATCGGCAAGTGAGTGTGAAGCAAAGGTCATTGGGAGCTGGGCAGTGCCATGCCAAGAGAGAAAGGACCAGATCTAGCCTGTCTGATCTGGGGTTCCAGTAAAAAAGTTAGGGGGCATATTCAGGGCTGCTGTTAGAAATCGCGGGGCCCCGTACAGACTACCTGGCAGGGCCCCCCCCAAGAAAATATTAAATATATATTTAGCTAAAATTACAACAAAAATTACAACAAAATCACTATTAGCAGACACAAATATAATATAACTCGCATAATTCCTGCTAAATCTAAAAAATAAAAACTATGTTAAATAAAAATGAAGATGAGATAAGAAAAATATACAGGCTGGGTAGTTGGAGCTCAGTGATCAGAGAGACAGAGAGAGAGAAACAAAGTTACAAATAAACTCCTGAGCAGAGATAACATTAGAGCCAGTGCTGGGAGGGGGGCCCACACAGGGAGGGGGATTAGTGAGGGACCACTGTCTCTTTCTCAGCAGATAAAAGCTGATAGCAGAGAGAGGGACAGAGATCAGATTCAGGTGCTGGAGGAAGATTTCTGTATTTGTTGTCCATCACTAATCCCCCCTCCCTGTGTGGGCCTCCCTGTGTGCTGGGTCCCCCTACAAGAGGGCTGGTGGTCCCCCCCTATCAGCGGCCCTGGGCATATTGTCAACACCTACCCAGCACTTCAGAGTCAGCCCCCATCACAGTCTCCCCATTACATTGTTTCCTTCAAATCAGAGTCACCCCCATGCCAACAGAGTCCCCCCATCGAAACAGAATACCCCCCCCCAACACAACAGAATATCCCCTCATTACAACAGAGCCCACCCCTATGACAACATAATGCCCCTCATTCTCCCAATACAACAGAGTCCCCACTTTCACAAATGGCAACAAATGATGCCGTGCATCCTGGTCCACCCCCCTGCACTATGCAAACAAATGGTGTGGTGGATAGGGGCTGGGCACTGTGTAGCCATGCATACTTAGCATGGATAAGACTGTATGCTGCCCCCAGCCCTTCTTCCCGATACCAATGTCACTTGTCCTGGGGGGGGGGGGGGGGGGCACTACTGAAATGTAAAGCCCATCTCAGCACCACCCTATATTTGGCCCTGATGAAGGGCAATGCAACAAAAATGTTAAAAAACAGCATTTAGCATTTATTAAGGCTTGAATGAAACATTAAATATACACAATACAATTATATTTTATTATAGTAATGCCTGACCAATAAACAAAATCAGGTAAACTGAGCAAAAGACAATAAAAAATGTATTGAATGCAAAAATGCCCAGTTCATTTAAATAACATGCTTGGGGAATTCCTTTAAATGCTGCCTGTGAAGTGGCAGAGATGTAAGACATACTAAAGCAAAAGTGACATTTAGAAAGAAAAGAAAATACAATTTGCTGCTAAATGACATGGCTTTGATTTGTTTGTAAACCAAGTCATTTTCAAGGCGAGTAGACAAAGGAATTACTAAATAAAGGGCATAGGGAGCAGGGCACTGCCCTAGGGGACATTAATAAAAATACACAATTCATCTAATTAACATGCTAAGGGGGTTGTCTTAGACCTGCACAATTACTGTAAGTGGCACACTTGTATGTACAAAAAGAAAAGCTAAATTACATTTCATTAAGGAATTTCACTGTGAATCCCACATGGCAGCAAATTTGAACCTCATTCTAGTGATGATGAATTTGACAAGCTGGTGAAGGGAGTATGGGGACACATTGGGCAATCCAAATAGGGTCTGTAATTGTAAAGCGCTTAAGAACCCACCCAATTTATTATGACTTCTAAATTGCACCATATTGCACTCTATACTGGGTGGACATTGTCTCCATCTACTTGCAAAATGTTGCTTTATGTGAGTACTTTACATTATATTTTTCTGCTTCTTTCAGATGCCCATTACATAACTTGTAGAATACAAGAGTGTGCAGAGACCACTAGGAGCGGACCGTTCTCTCGTTATATTGACACCAATTCATTAGTGGTACAGGACGAATATGTCTTCATTCAGGTAAGAGACCAATCAGAGTAAAAGGACACCACCCTTCTTACTGGTGTCAGCCAATGGTTGTCTTTAATGCATGATGGAAGTTGTAACTTTGTTAGGTTTCCACATCAGGATTGTTGATGGAATGCATACAGTTTGGAAGTCCTAGTCCAGGTCCAGGAGGACCAGGAGTAGCTCAAAGCCCAGTAACCAAAACCTCATATATGAGTTATAAAGAGACCTCACCCAAAAAAATAAACTAAATGTTTCTTGCAATTGAAGATTGATTTTGCTTATTGTTTCTACTGCCCATTCCATGAACTTTTTCTCTCTTGAAGATCTACGGCCACCCAAAGAATCTTAATATCTGACACTTGTCGATGTGTTGGATGCCTGGTGCCCCAATGCGTGCTGTGGTTGCATCCAGTAGACAAGAGGGCACCATCAGATAGAGTAACCTTTGTTTAAGTCTATCACCATTGGATTGAGTAAGCTTTCCTAAAGTAAAATGTTTTTTTCAAAATAACAAACATGTTATACTTACCTGCTGTGTGCAGTGGTTTTGCACAGAGCAGCCGGGATCCTCCTCTTCAAGGGTCTCCCACTGGTGCTTCTGGCCCCTCCCTCCTGCCAAGTGCCCCCAGAGCAAACAGCTTGCAACAAGGGCACCCGAGCAGGTTCACTCCCGAGCTGCGGTTCTGCATGCCCATTCACACACAGAGACGCAGCTCGGCCCTGCCCCTCTCTCATAAGGGTTGCATTCTCACTACTGACCACCAATGGAAGGGGTATTTGTCATATTGAACCCTGATAAATTGGTATTATTAAGGGTTTCTCCCAGGCCTGAACATTATTTTAGGGGTTCCCCTGGGGTAAAAAGGTTAAAGTGCTTGTAAAGGCTGAATGTTTTTACGTTCACGCATTCTATGCATGAAGGTAAAAAAAAAAACCTTCAGTGTGCAGCATCCCCTCAAGCCCCTCACTTACTGATACTTACCTGAGCCCGATCTTTCTCCAGCGATGTGCACGAGAGCCACGGCTCTCCGGGAACTCTACCTTGTCATTGGTTAAGACAGCGGCGGGATCCTTTGGATTCCGCTGCTGTCAATCAATCAGCAGCGGAATCCAATGGCTCCTGCCGCTGTCTTAACCAATGACAAGGTAGAGTTCCCGGAGAGCCGTGGCTCTCGTGCACATCGCTGGAGAAAGATCGGGCTCAGGTAAGTATCAGTAAGTGAGGGGTTTGGGGGGATGCTGCACACTGAAGGTTTTTTTACCTTCATGCATAGAATGCGTGAACGTAAAAACATTCAGCCTTTACAAGCACTTTAACCTTTTTACCCCAGGGGAACCCCTAATATAATGTTCAGGACTGGGAGAAACACTTAATAATACCAACTTATCAGGGTTCAATAGGAAAAATACCTCTTCCATTGGTGGTCAGTAGTGAGAATGCAACCCTTATAGCAGTGGTCAGAATACCACCCTTCCAGACAATAATACGATAATTGGTGTCATGCTTCTGGCTTTGCCAAGTGGTGTTGACCCCGGAACTATGCAAGCACCATTAACTTGGAGGTCAATCAGCCATAGCCGAAGAAACCCCTAGCAACCACTGGAGGAACCCTAGGGTTTCCAAGGAACCTTGGCTGAGAATGGCTGGGATAAAACATTGTTGAAGAGCAGGCATGTCCAACATGCGGCCCGGAAACCCCAGGCAATGCAGCCCGCTGACAATTTTTTTTGCTGGGGAGGAAGGAAGTCGAGTCGGGGGAACGGCCACAGAAGCAACCTCGGAGGGGATCATCCACTAGTTGTGTTTAATTAGGGCTTGGGGGGAGTGGCGCGGCAGCACGGGAAGGGTGCGGCGGTGTTTTATTACTTGTATACCTTAACTAATAGTATATATTTTATATGCGGCCCGAGAAAATTTCTCTACACTCAATGTGGCCCAGAGAAGCCAAAAGGTTGGACACCCATGATGTAGAGCTTGACACATTGAACTGCAACAGGGGGTAATGAACAAAGACATTCAACACTTCCAGAAGTATCAGATATTAAGAGTCCTCAAATAGCTATAGCACTTCAAGAGTCAACAAATTCCAGGAATGGGTGGAGAAGCACAACACTGGGTTTGCAGCACATTTATGAGAAGATACTTAAATGTGATGGTTAAAAAAAACTTTTTGATTACAGTTGTTCCATAAGAGTGGTAAAAAGGATTGACTTTGGAATCACATTTTTGATTATTGGTATGCACCATAGCACTATTTTTCTTTTTTTTTTTTTGGTGTATTCATTTTTACAGTTATTTTTTATATTGATTTTTGATTTATTTGTTAGGTTTTTTGTTGTAACTCTATGTCTAAAACAATTTGCTTTTCTAAGTGGACTTAGTGAAGTGTCCATTTTGGGGTTACTCATTTATTTATTCTTGGGTCGTTATTGCAGTTGATTGAGTTGATTGACATTAATTGAAGTTTTTGGTACACACGCTGAAATTAAGAGCTGCACTTTAATTCGTTTATTTTAGTTTATTTTTTTTCATCCTGTGCTGGCAGCCATTGGTGTATTTAGGTTTTGTGCTGCCCTAGGCCTGACTAAACTTGTGCACCCCCTAATTTACATATGACCCACCCCTTCCTGTAAAGGCCATGCCCTTTACTGTTTACGACCCGCCCTGTCATCTGTGAACCACAGACCACAAGTCTATCAGTGCCCATCAGCGTAGCCTCATCAGTTCCCACACATTCAGCCTCATCACTGCCCATCAGTGCAGCCTTATCACTGTCCGCTTTATGAGGGTGCCAGACCGATTTGACTCCCGGACTCTACCCTCTGGCCCAATTTACCCAATAAGACTGGCACTATATTAAAAGTGTAGCGCAAGCCGGCGGAGACCCTTTTCGTGTGTGAACCGGGAAGAGGCTGTTTTTTTTTTTTTTGTGCAGGGTGCAGCTTTTTTGCTGCCCCCCTGCAAAATGCCGCCCTGGGCCTTGTTGGCCTAGGCCAAGATACAGCTCTGCTGGCAGCTGTTACTAAATTATGGTTTTATTATAGGGCAAGGATCCCTTAGGGATTTTTTTATTGAGTATTTCCTATTGTTGAATGACAACTGTCTCTCAGTAAAGCCTCGTACACACTATACAGCTTTTGTTGTTAGATTTCCTTTAGATTAAAGCCCCGTACACACGTACTGATCGTCAGCCGAACGATCGGCCGTCTTTTGTCCAGGGCTGTCGTGTCTGTTGAAAACTGCAAAAGACTGCACACAAATTTTGTCGGCCAACAACAGCCGACTGCAGAAGTGATGTCATGTGATGGTTAACTTTCCTTGTCTTTTTTCTTTTCTGAGCATGCCCAGTCTTGCTAATCTGCTGTCTGTCGGCCGAAATCTGTACTGACTGAGGAACAATCGGCCGTTCTGGTGACAGCCAACAAATATTTTAAAGTCTGCACCACAGATTCTGTTCAGCCGAAAATGCGCTGTCGGCTGTCGGAAGCATCATACTAACAAGCCGACAATCGGCCGATCGTTCAGCGGCCTAATATTTACGGCCGACAATCAGTACGTGTGTACGGGGCTTTAAGCCCCGAACAGAATCGGTGTGCAGGCTATAAAATTTTTGTTGGCCGTCACCAGAACGGCCGATTGTTCGCCAGTCAGTACAGAATTCGGCCGACAAACAGCAGATTAGCAAGTCTGGGCATGCTCAGAAAAGAAAAAACACACGGAAAGTTAATCACATGACATCACTTCTGCAGTCGGCTGTTGTTGGCCGACAAAATTCGTGTGCAGTCTTTTGCACTTTTCAGCCGACAGGACAGCACCGGACAAAAGACGGCCGACATTCGGTACATGTGTACGGGGCTTTACCTTCAACTATGTAGTGCAAGGGCCTGCCTGATTGCATACAAATTGAAAGTGTTTCAGTTTGACCTCATATTATATGGTTTTGGTAAATCTAAAGGGAAAAATCTAAAGACAATTTTATAGTGTGTATGGCCCATTAGGCTCAGGTGTTGCTACCCTGCACCCCTGGTGGACACTAAAAAGTGGCCGTAATGGTCCACTGTTGTCACGATCAGGAAGCTGGCCCAGAGCAATGATGTGCAGTCAACATTTGCGCACATGCATGTAGACAGGAAGAGTGTGAAAGAGGCTGGCGGAGATCAGCAGCACCGAGGCGCAACAAAAGGTGAATACGGGATTTTTATTTTAAAAATGTGCAATGACAATTGTTTTAAGCACAGTGTTTAAGCAAAATAAATAATGTCCAGTTTAGTTTTAATGTCCAATTTAGATGCTATTTCCAAGCCTTCTCACTGTAACAGATTGCAGATCCTAAGTTTAGTTCAAAAAATGTATTTTGTCTCTTTTTTCACATGCAGTAGCCCTAATTAGCTCTCACTTTCTTCTCAGCTTTTTTGTCAGTTTTGTTTTCCTTTTTGGTTTCCATTTGACATTTCATGCGTCTTTTTTTTTTTGGTCTTTTTTTGAGTGTTGTGTTGAGAATACATTTCATTAAAAAATAGCTTTATATAATGTGTAAACACATTTTTTAGACATTGCACCAGGAACATCAGTTTAGCACTGTAATAGGTTTGTGAAGCAGAAAAATGTTTGTGCTGCATAGCTATGGTAACACTAAACCTTTGAGAAATCACATCTAATTAAATTTGGAAAAAAAAAAAAAAAAAAAAAATGTAGTTCTTTCTTTTTTAAATGACCTTAAAATACATTAAACATATTTATTAGAATGCAATCTACCAGCCCAAAATTAAAAATGCTGTTTTTTTGTTTTCCTATGTGATTGTGCATTCTTTGCAAGGTGAAAATTCCCCACATTAACCAAGTTATGAGGAAAATTTCCCTGCAAATTTCAGCGTCTATTGCAAAGTGAAGGAAATCAACCCCAATGTGTTTTAAAAATACAGTTATGCTTGTACCACTTCAGTACTAGTGGATGCTTATATATATATATATATATATATAATGTACACAGTATTTATACAGTATATTATATATAATGGAATTTTTGTAAAATCTTACCGTAAAATTCCTTTCTCTGAGTCCTCCGACAGTCGCCGCCCCTTCATAATCTCCACCAATGGGTAATTGACCTTTGCTCCGTAGGAGTAGCTAGGCAACAAGATTTGTTAATATCAAAGCTTTTAGCATATCACACCCCTAGGGGGCGGTCCCCTCAGTCAATACCTCTCTGCTTCCAGCATTCTCAACTCAGTTTGGTAGCATAGCAGTAGAGTACATAAACAAACCCCAAAAGAGGGGCGGGGGCGGCGACTGTCGGGAGGACTCAGAGAAAGGAATTTTACGGTAAGATTTTACAAAAATTCGTTTTCTCTTACGTCCTCCGACAGTCGCCGCCCCTTCATAATCTCCACCAATGGGACGTCCCAGAGCAGTGTAGACATGAAGGGTGGGAAAAAACGCAGCCGCGCATAAAGCAACGCAGTACCCACATCAGAGAAAGGAACCTTACCAAAGTAAGAGAACCAACCTGGCAACAGGAAAACATGCTCAACAGGAGCAACAACCCAGGAAGAACAAGTAACCCAGGGATAAAAACACCCCAACAGCCAAGGGCCCAAACAAGGGACCCTAAGGCACTGCCGCACAAAGAACTTTATGGCCAAAGGAAGCATCTGCTGATGCCTGAACATCCACTTTGTAAAATTAAAGGCCCGTACACACGTACCGATCGTCGGCATACAAACGTCGGTGGACGAAAGATCTGCCGATTGTACGCGTGTTAGTATGGTGCCTCCGACAGATGTCTGCGCACAATCCGCGGACAAAAGTCTTTCTTGCAAACATGAAAATTTTTGTCTGCGGACACCAGAACGGACGATTGTTCGCCTGTCAGTACAGAATTCGGCCGACAGACCGCAGATTTGCAAGACTGGGCATACTCAGAAAATTAAAAACACAGGGAAAGTTAACCATTACATGACATCACTTCTGCAGTCAGCTGAAGTCTGCAGACAAAATTCTTGTGCTGTCCTTGTGCTGTCTTTGCACTTTTCAACAGACACCGACATCCCGGGGAGAAAAGACGAACATTTGTATGCCGACCATCGGTACGTGTGTACGGGGCTTTAGAGAAGGTGTGAACGGACGACCAAGTCGCCGCCTTACACACCTGGGCCACAGAAGCCTGATGACGATAGGCCCAAGACGTACTCCGAGATCTGGTAGAGTGCGCCTTCACAGGGAAAGGAGGAACCTTCCCCTCAAAGCATAGGCTTGCACAATTGTCTGTCTGATCCATTTGGCGATGGTAGCAGCCGACGCCGCCATGCCCTTCCGAGGTCCCTCTGGAAGGACCAATAGGGAATCCGACTTGCGAAAGGACTTAGTCGATGACAGGTAAACCCTGATCGCCCGAACAACATCCAAGGCATGCAAAGCCACCTCCTTCGGATGCTTAGGCTTCGCGCAAAGCGAAGGCAAGACAATGTCCTCATTCAGGTGAAATTCCGAGATCCTCTTCGGAAGAAAGGAAGGGTTAGGTCGCAAGACCACCTTATCCAAGTGAATCACCAAGTAGGGAGAGCTGCAGGACAAAGCCGCCAGCTCCGACACCCTACGAGCCGAAGTTATAGCCACCAAAAAGGCAACCTTTTTGGACAACAGAGACAACGAGATCTCCCTGATCTTTTCAAAAGGAGCATGTTGCAACACGGACAGAACAAGGTTCAAGTCCCATGGAGGCAAAGGCTCCCTCCTAGGAGGGGCCAAGTGTCGCACCCCCTGAACAAAAGTGCGAACCAACGAATTAGACGCCACTGGGCACTGAAAAAGAATGGCCAGCGCAGAAATCTGACCCTTAATCGTGGCCAGCGCCAAACGCTGGTCCACTCCAGTTTGGAAGAAAGCCAACACTCTCGACACAGAGTATGAGCGCGGAGAAAACCCCCTGGACTCACACCAAGCGAAGTAAGCTTTCCAAGTACGGTAGTATATCTTACCGGAAGAAGCTTTTCTAGCCTTAATCAAAGTAGGGACGACCTCAGGGGAGAGACCCCTATCCCTCAGGACCTGGCTCTCAACAGCCATGCCGTCAAAGCCAGCGACTGTAAAGCAGGATGGAATATCGGTCCCTGCGACAGAAGGTCTTCTCGAAGCGGCAGACGCCACGGAGCGTCGACTGCCAGATTTACGAGGTCTGCGTACCAAGACCGGCGAGGCCAGTCCGGTGCCACCAGAATCACCGTATGCGGTTCCGAGGTTAACCTGCGAAGGAACCTGGACAACAGTTGAATCGGAGGGAAGGCATACATCAGGCGATACTGATGCCAGGGCGCCACCAACGCGTCCGGGGCGTCCGCCCATGGATCGCGCGTCCTTGCCACGAACCTTTCCACCTTGTTGTTCAGACGAGACGCGAACAGGTCCACATCCGGAAGACCCCACTTCGCGCACAACTTCTGGAAGACATCCGGGTGAAGGGACCACTCTCCCTGGTCCAGGGTCTGGCGACTCAGATAGTCCGCCTGCCAGTTCTCCAGCCCCGGAATGTGCACAGCTGTTATCGCTGGGACGTGCGTCTCGGCCCACGACAGAATGCCGTTTACTTCCCGAGCCGCACGGGCACTCCTGGTGCCCCCTTGATGGTTGATGTAGGCCACCGCTGTGGCATTGTCCGTCCGAACCCGAACCGGACGGCCCTGAAGCCGTTCCGACCAATGCAGAAGGCAAAGTTTTATTGCTCGCAATTCCAGAATGTTGATCGGAAGGGAGGATTCCTCCTCCGACCAAGTTCCCTGGGCGGACAAAACGCCCAGAACACCACCCCAGCCCGACAGGCTGGCATCCGTGGTGATCACCGTCGGGTGTGGCGGCTCAACGAAATCCGCAGATCCAGAGATTGCGGACGCCCGTCCCACTTGGCCAAGATCTCCGCCTGAAGACCCCGCGTGTGAAACTGGGCGAAGGGAATCGCCTCGAAAGCCGAGACCATCAATCCCAGACACCTCATACATGTCCGGAGGGACGAGCACTGAGTGTCCCTGAAGGACCTGACCTCGTCCTGAAGCGTCCAGAGCTTGTCTTCCGGCAGGAAGACCTTCGCATGAGCAGAGTCCAGGATCATCCCCAGGTAGGGAAGACGAACCGACGGACACAACGTTGATTTTGGAAAATTTATCGTCCAACCTAACTCCTGCAGAGTCTGCATCGTGGTGGACAGGTCGTTCACCAGGCCCTGACTGGTCGCAGACCGAAGCAAGATATCGTCCAGATACCCCAAGACAGAGATGCCCTGGGCTCTCAATAAAGCTAGGACCGGCGCAAGCACCTTGGTGAAAACCCGCGGAGCCGAAGCGAGACCGAAGGGTAACGCCACGAATTGGTAATGATCCTCCGCAATGGCGATTTGAAGGTACCTCTGGTGACCCTCGAAAATGGGGATGTGAAGTCGATGGAGGCCATGAGCTCCCCCGGAACCAGGGCAGCCACCACCGAGCGCAGGGATTCCATGCGGAACTTGCGAACCCGCACAAAGCGGTTCAGAGCTTTCAAGTCCAGAATCGGACGTACCTTGCCCTCCTTTCTGGCCACAGTGAACAGATTGGAGTAGAACCCGCGAAATCTGTCCCGATGAGGCACCGGAACCACCACTCCCTGGGCCCGCAGGTCCCGCACCGCCAGGTGCAGATCCTGCAAATGCTCCGGAGACAGCTGAAGATTTGAGGGAAAAAATCTGCTCGCGGCCGAGAGAGAAACTCGATCTTGTATCCAGATCGAACGATTTCCTGAACCCACCTGTCCCGAATGCGGGCCAGCCAGGGTTGAAGAAAACCGAGCAAACGTCCCCCCCCCCAGAACCGGGTGAGGGCGCCCCTTCAGGCCGATTTGGTATGGGCAGCGGACCCGGACTGGCCGGACTTCTGCTTACCTGCCCACGGCTTCTTCTGGGAGCCTTGGCCCTTGAAAGACTTGCCCTTGTATTGCGACCGAAAGGCACGAAAGGACCCCTGAGAGGGCCTAAAAGAGGTATTCTTCTTACCGCGAACAGACATATTCTTGTGAGTGTGGGGTAAGAGAGTGCTCTTACCCCCGGAAATTCCCTTTATCAGAGTATCCAAAGACTCGCCAAAAAGGCGAGATCCCGCGTAGGGAAGATTTGCTAGAGTCTTGCGAGAGGATTGGTCAACAGACCAACATTTCAGCCATATCAGGCGACGGTTCAACACCGCTACACTGGAGAGGCGTGCAGCCAAAGGGACCAAATCCAAGTCCGCATCGCACAAATACATGATACCCTGATGAATTTGATCTACCATAGCCAATGTTGTCGGCGGAGCAGAGTCAGCCACCAGGGTGCGCCTGAGCACCTGCGTCCAATCCGCAATAGCTTGGGCTGCCATAATGGAAGCAAAAATAGGCTTCAGCATAGAACCAGCAACCGTATAAGCATGACGGGCCAGAGACTCCAATCTCCTGTCCGTCGGGTCCCGGAACACCGGGGTATCCTCAGCAGGAATCGCAGTAGATTTATTCAAAACTGCCACCGCGTGATCCACCTGAGGCGGCACACACCAACGCTCATCAGTGGTGGGTGTAAATGGAGAACGCAGCTTGAACTTACTTGGCACAGTAAAGGGCTTCTTTAAATTGCGCCATTGCTCATCAACAGCGCGCTGAAATTCCGCAGGGCAGGGAAAAACCTGCGCTGTTTTGCGCTTCCTTTGTGTCCCATAAGAGGACATCAAAGCAGGAGGACTTGGTTCATCCTGCAGACGCAGCGTTTCCTTGATAGACGTAATCAACTCATCCATGAGTGCAAGCTCTTCAGGCGAGCCAGGGGGAGAAGTATCAACTCCTTCTACCTCAGCCTCCCCCTCAGACCCCACAAGGTCCAGAGATGAACGAGACCCTGAGAAGGGCACTCCAGCCATAGCAGCCCCATCGCCCTCTGAATCAGAGGAAATAGATAACCTGGGCTGTTTTGCGGATCGATCAGCCATTAGCATCTGCACCTGAGAAGCCAAGTTCGCTACAACAGCAGCCAGATCAGCCCCCTCGGGGGATGCAGCAGCCCCTTGGCCCCCCACCAGGGTGGGAGGAAACTTGCAATCCTGAGAATCCATGCCCCAGTATCAACTGAAATAAAGGACTGCCCCTTTTAGACCGCGGCGAGCGCAGCCCACCGCACACTACTGGATGTACCGACCCCCGCAGGGATAAGGACACTGAGCAAGGAAATACAGGATAAGGAAGGTAAAAACCTGGAGAGACCACACAGCTGCTGCCACCGATCGCTGTTCCAGTGAAAAAGGAAGTGATGCAATGACTGACCGCCCTATATAGCCTATGAAGGCTTCACAAACATGGCCGCTCGGCTGAGGGAATTTAGGCAATAAGAAAATGGCGCCGACATGTGCGTGTATGAGCGATCGCCGCCAAAATGGCGGCGTTTGGCGCCAAAACACCGCGCTGTACCACACAGGGCCGGTCACCACAGTTTGCCGAAAAAAATGGCGGGCCGCATCAGCGGTCGCCGCACAGCATGTCTGAGCCCAGTCTGCCCCATACATCTCACACAGCAGAGCGGGAGAGCCCCCCCCCACCCCCCCCCCCGCAGCCCACAGAAAGGCAGCTATCACAGGAATCTGACAGGGAGCTCAGCACTTACACAGACATGCGGGTCACACAGTCACAGACTGACACCCAAACAGACAGGTCCCCACATAGAAAAACACTTACCATTCCGGATGGCGTGGGGAGCCTTCTCTAGCGACCAAACCGCTGTACTGAGGACAGGGAGTGTCGCAGCCAGGACACAGTGGACTGCGGTGCGAAACCGCAAATGGCGTCTGGTGAGGTAGCCACCTCACAGGCAGCATCCCTGCAGCGAACAGGGATGGGTCGTTCATATAAGCCAGGGAAACCTGAGCTGAACGCTCGATGGCAGGCTGGGGAAACCCCTGGCTCTCAGCCCTGGGATCCAGGGTGGCCAGTCCGAGACCCAGCTCCGCATGATCATCTTCATCCGAAGAAAACTAAACTAATGCTGAGAAAAAAAACAGCTAAGTAAAAGAAAGAGAAAAATACTTGAAATAAAATCAAAAGAGGATAGAAGGCTGAGACGGAAAGCCCCAGCACAGGAACAGCCAGCTACTCCTAAGCTAGGCAATTGAAAACTGAGTTGAGAATGCTGGAAGCAGGGAGGTATTGACTGAGGGGACCACCCCCTAGGGGTGTGATATGCTAAAAGCTTTGATATTAACAAATCTTGTTGCCTAGCTACTCCTACGGCGCAAAGGTCAATTATCCATTGGTGGAGATTATGAATTTTTTGTTATATTTATATAAATAATTTTTTGTTATAAAGATATTTATACATATACATATATATATATATATATATATATATATATATATATATATATATATATATATATATAATGTTTTTGTTATAAAGAGCTATATATCTTTATAAAAATGTAAAAAAATAAAAATAGCAGCATCCACTAGTACCGAGGTGGTACAAGCACAATTCTATTTTTAAAACACATTGGGGTTGATTCCCTTACTTTGCAATGAAAGCTGCACTTTGCAGGAGCATTTTCCTCAGAACTTAGTTAATGTGGGGAATTTTCACCTTGCAAAGTTTACCCAATCACATACATGAAAAAAAAAAAAAAAAAAAAAAAAAAAAATTGAATTTTTGCTTGCACATGATTGGATGATGGAAATCAGCAAGGCTTCACCTCATTCACTAAGCTCTGGGGAAAATACCTTTGCAAAATGTAACTTACCTTACAAAAAGATTTCTTTTAGTAATTGAACCCCATTATCTCTTTTCAAATGGTTGTAAACTTTTACATACACCCAGTGAAGTGACTACCTCCGGTGAGATGAAAAATATTCCTAAAAAGGTCATACCTGTTTATCTGCAGCCTCTCCCCTCTACAATCTTATAAAACACACAGTCTTTTTTTTTCTCAGCTCCAGCAGTCAGGGGGTGGGGATCAGATGTCACACACTGCATAGATAGAGAAGAGAGCTGAGTGTAATCTGAGACCCGAGTGGAGGGAAAGGACACGCCTTCCTCTACACAGTTTTACAAGGAAACGTCTGAGGCTGTCAATCATGTTAGATTGTCAGAAGTGACTCTTGCAGATAGCAGAAGGAGGGGAGATCAGAGAGGAAGCACACTAGGTGCTTTGGACTGAGATAAGCGCACACTACAGAAAGATACGCTTTCTTCATTTTTCATTTCACAGGTTTACAACCATTTTAATACCTCAAAGGTCACCATTAGCTTTGTAAATATAACCTCTAACTTTTATTAAGCCATATAAGTACAGTTGTTATTTTCAGAGAAACCTATCTGGCATCCAACTAACAACTGTACTTTTATTTTCTCCATCAGCCCATCCCCCACAGTTATTACCTCTTGTATCTCATGACCCTCCCTCTTAGATTGTAAGCTCTAATGAGTAGGGCCCTCTGATTCCTACTGTATTAACCACTTGCCGACCAGTCACGTTGACTGTACTGCGGCAAAGTGGCTTGATTCCGTCCAGCGACATAGACCTACGTCGCTGGACTCCTCCCCTTGTAGGCGCGCTCCCGCTGTATTCAGTCACAGCGGGAGTCGGGCCATGGAGGAGCGGTGATGATCGCCGCTGCTCTTCCCCGATTGTCGGGGAATCGAGTTTGGAGATCCGCCCGCTTGTGTAAACAGAGCGGGCGGATCTCCTAAGTGACAGACAGTGACAGATTGCAGTGTTCAGCATAGCTGAACCTGCGATCTGTCCCTGTGTCACTCAGTCACCTCCCCCCCACACACGCTAGTAAGCACCAGGCAAACATTAACCCCTCCCTCTCCAATAAAATTAACCCCTTCCCTGCCAGTGTCATTTTTACAGTAACAGTTGTAGGGGATCAGACTCAAGGCAGGGACACGCTCACAGTTTCTTTAGAAAATGACAGGTTTAATGCACTCTCAAAAGTTCATAACAAAAGAAACTGGCTCCTGGCCAAACAAACTAAATAAACTTCCGCTCAACTGAGCCTTACTGTGTTTGTAGTCCTTTTAAAGTCCTTGCTCAGGTAAGTGTCCTTTCTGGCACAAACGAGAATATCCCAGGTTCCAGAGACAAGCAGCCATGCTCCCATTTGCTTCCTGTAATGGAGACATCCACACTCTCTTCCTGAGATCCAGGTCCAGCTGCCTTAATCAAGGCCTAGCCAGAGACCAACAAACTGTGGTCCATGGAATTGGGAATCTGTCCCACCCAGAGCACTATCAGATTCCCAGTAAAACCAGCCCCGGAACAGACCTTACTAATAAAGGGTAAAGGCTAGCACTCTTTACCATACTGTCTTTGCTGATTTTACCTTAGATTGAAAAATCTAAGAAACCGTGGAGGAACATAGATCCCATCAACCACTTCCCCAGCCATTTGGAGCTGTTTTACCAGCACCCTGCTACATATCCCCCCCCTCTGCTCAAACTCGGGGGGTTGAGCACCTTGGGCAAACAAACTGTATACTCTGGAGAGGGCATCAGCATTAGCTTGTTGGCTACCTGGTCCATGTTCTACCACAAATTTGAAACTCTGTAGAGCCAAGAACCATCTGGTAACTCTTGCATTTTTCTCTTTATTTTGGGCCATCCACTTGAGAGGGGCGTGGTCTGTTAAGAGCCTAAACTGTCGCCCTAACAGGTAGTATTTTAAACTCTCCAGAGCCCATTTGATTGCAAGACATTCCCGTTCTACAATAGCATATCTTTTTTCTGCGGGGGTCAATTTCCTACTTAGGAATGCTATGGGGTGTTCGTCCCCATTCACCACTTGGGACAGTACTGCACCTAATCCCACTTCTGACGCATCAGTCTGCACTATAAATTCCTGTGTAAAATCCGGGGAAATTAGGACAGGGCTATTACAGATGGCTGTCTTTAAGTCCAGGAAAGCTGTCTTTAAGTCCAGGAAAGCTTTCTCAGCTTCTGGGGTCCAAGTTACTGCTAAGGACTTACCCCCCTTGGTAAGATCCGTAAGGGGAGCCGCCAATGTCGCAAAATTGGGGATAAACCTTCTGTAATAGCCCCAAAAAGGCCCTCACCTGTTTTTTATTGAGGGGTCTTGGCCAACTTTGGATGGCCTGTATATTTGTGACCTGGGGTTTTACCATCCCCCGGTTAATAATATACCCCAAATATCGGGCCTCCTCTAATCCCACAGCACATTTTTTTGGATTAGCCGTCAAACCCTCACCACGGAGGGCATTAATAACAGCCTGCACTTTAGGTAAGTGGCTCTCCCAGTCTGCACTAAAAATGACCACGTCATCTAAATAGGCCGATGCATAGGCTCGGTGGGGTTTAAGGACACGATCCATCATCCGCTGAAAAGTGGCCGGTGCCCCATGTAGGCCAAATGGCATCCTCCTGTACTGCCAGTGCCCCTCAGGAGTAGAAAAAGCTGTCTTCTCCTTGGCACGATCTGTAAGAGGTATTTGCCAATACCCCTTCGTAAGATCCAGGGTGGTGATATATCGGGCATGTCCTAGATGCTCAATTAGCTCATCTACTCTGGGCATGGGATAGGCATCAAATTTTGATACCTCATTTAACTTTCGAAAGTCGTTACAAAATCGGATGCTTCCATCCGGCTTGGGAATCAGGACGATTGGACTACACCACTCACTATGGGATTCCTCCATCACTTCCAGCTCCAACATCCTCTTTATTTCCTCTGAGACTACTTGGCGCCGGGCTTCCGGGATCTGATAGGGTTTTACATTAACTTTCACCCCAGGCTCTGTCACAATATCATGCTTGTACATTGAAGCTATCCCTGGAAGATCAGAAAAGAACTCCTTATTTCTTTGCAGAAATTCCTTGGTCTCTTGCTTTTGGCTTACTGACAGTGCCTCAGCGATCTCTACCCCAGGCATAGAAGAAGGACCTGTGGTAGACATGGTTGAGGGTACTTGGACCATAAGGGACTCTCTGTCCTTCCAGGGCTTCAATAGATTGACATGATATATTTGGTAGGGTTTCCTTTTGCCTGGCTGGTGTACCCTATAGTTAACTTCGCCCACCTGTTCTACAACCTCGTAGGACCCTTGCCATTTTGCCAGAAATTTACTCTCCACTGTAGGTACCAGCACAAGAATTCTGTCACCGGGGTTAAAGGTTCGGATCTTGGCTGAACGGTTATAGACTCTAGCCTGAGCCTGCTGAGCCTGTTGCAAGTGGAGTTTAACAATGGGCATGACTTTTTCAATCCGGTCTTGCATTTGAGCAATATGCTCCACCACGCTTTTGAGTGGGGTTGCCTCTTGTTCCCAGGTCTCTTTTGCTATATCTAATAGGCCCCTTGGATGTCGGCCATATAGCAACTCAAATGGAGAAAAACCAGTGGAGGCTTGCGGTACTTCCCGTACAGCAAACATGAGGTAGGGCAAGAGGCAGTCCCAGTCCCTACCATCTGCTGCTACAACTCGTTTTAACATTCCTTTCAAGGTTTTGTTAAACCTTTCCACCAGACCATCCGTTTGCGGGTGGTACACAGAAGTGTGTAAGTGATTAATTTTAAACAATTTGCACAACTCTTTGGTAACCTTCGACATGAAGGGAGTGCCTTGGTCAGTCAACAGCTCCCGGGGAATACCCACACGTGAAAATATAAGCGAAAGTTCTTTAGCAATACTCTTAGCCGTGGGGTTCCTCAACGGGATTGCCTCTGGGTATCGGGTGGCATAGTCCAAGATAACCAGGATATACTGGTGCCCCCTAGCGGACTTAACCAAAGGACCTACGATATCCATGGCAATCCTGTCAAAGGGCACCTCAATGATGGGTAATGGTACCAGTGGACTCCGGAAATGTGAGACCGGAGCAGTGAGTTGACAAACTGGGCATGACTCACAATACAATCTGACATCTTTGTGTAAGCCTGGCCAATAAAACCGTTGCATTACTCGCTCTCTAGTTTTATCCACACCCAGATGCCCCCCCGAGAACATGAGAATGTGCTAAATCTAGTACCATGCGTCTATGGGACTGAGGTACTAGCAACTGTTCCAGTCTCTCTCCCCGTATCTCATCCACTCTGTAGAACAGGTCATTTTCCATAGAGAAATGTGGGAATATAGCCTCCTCCCCCGGCTCTTGGGGAAACCCATTTACCACTGTTACCTGTTCCCTGGCCCTGGCTAAAGTGGGATCCCTCAGCTGGGCCGTGCCAAACTTTTCCTGAGTGGTGGGGAGGTCCGGTAGGTCTATCTCTGGCGGGGGGGTTCTCTGTGTCACCTGCGAGGACCTCCAGGGGAAAATTTGGAGACTCCATCTCTTCATTCTGCTCCTCCAGCAGTTCGGGGTAGCACGGGTCAGATCCAGCTGGGGGCCTGGCTTCTTTGGCATTTTCCCATAAATCCCAGAAAAGAGGGAAGTCTCTCCCAAGGACAGCATTATACATTAGATTTGGGACCACTCCTACTTCATGGTCCCTGGTGCCACCGGAAGATTCAATTGACACAATGGCTGTGGGGTAGCACTTGGTGTCTCCATGGATACAGACCACTCCTATTAGCTGACGCTGCAACTTGTGGGGGTTCACTAGACTGGCGTGCACTAGAGTGACGAGACTGCCGGAGTCCAGCAAGGCAGTCATCTGGCAACCATCCACTTTAATCACACAAATTTGTTTCTCAGAGCCACCTGGCTGTTGTGATGTGTCCCCCTTAGCAACAAATGAGCGTTTCTGGGTCACGCTGCAATCCATAGGTTTCTGGGTTAGGGGACAACTGGCGACCAGGTGTCCTGGTTCTTGGCACCGCCAGCACACTACAGGTCCCCGGTCCTGTCGGGTCTCCCTCTGGCGATTTGACCTCCTTATGCCTTGCGCATCAGTGTCGGTATTTACCTCCCTTTTCCCCCCACTTTAGGGCCGGAGCGTTTTTTCCCATGTTGGTGGGCTTTTGTCTCTGGGAGAAGGATTCTTTGGGTGCTACCCCCCTGAAGAAAGTCCTCAGCTCCACGAGGGCCACCAACTCATGGGCATCTTTAGGATCTGCTTGCCCGGCAAACTGCTGTATAGGGATGGGAAGGGCTCTCACAAAGCGATCCACTACCACTCTCTCCACGATCTGAGCTGGAGTGGCGACCTCTGGTTGTAACCACATCCGTGTGAGATGAATGAGGTCATACATCTGGGACCTTGCAGGTTGGTCCACCTTGTACTGCCACGCATGGACGCGCTGGGCCCTCAAGGCCATTGTAACCCCAAGGCGGGCCAAAATCTCTGTCTTAAGGCTCTGGTATTTGCGGGCTTCAGCAGCACTCAGATCAAAATAGGCCTTTTGGGGATCTCCGGTCAGAAAAGGGGCAAGCACCTCAGCCCACAGGTCCTGGGAAAGCCCTTCTCGCTCTGCCACCCTCTCAAATACCGTGAGGAAAGCCTCCACGTCGTCCTCGGCTGTCATTTTCTGTAGTGCCGCCTGCACTCGCTTGCGTATATCTGCAACATTGTCCACTTTTAGAGCCTTGTCAGCCAGGGACTGTAACTGTCTCTGTATGAGCTTATTGAACTCTTTTTGTTCTTGCATGGCCACCTGGGAAGCTGCAGCAAACAAACGGTTTGTTTCCTGTTGCTCAGTGCGTGCTTGCACCAACTGTTTCAATAGTTCCTCCATTTTTACTTGCACCAGTATACTGTCCCTTTAAGAGTGCTGGCTATATATATTTCACCTTTATAACAAAATGTCACTGCAAGAGGTACAGTCTCTGGGTCTTGTGCTCGCTCCAAGCCACCAATTGTAGGGGATCAGACTCAAGGCAGGGACACGCTCACAGTTTCTTTAGAAAATGACAGGTTTAATGCACTCTCAAAAGTTCATAACAAAAGAAACTGGCTCCTGGCCAAACAAACTAAATAAACTTCCACTCAACTGAGTCTTACTGTGTTTGTAGTCCTTTTAAAGTCCTTGCTCAGGTAAGTGTCCTTTCTGGCACAAACGATAATATCCCAGGTTCCAGAGACAAGCAGCCATGCTCCCATTTGCTTCCTGTAATGGAGACATCCACACTCTCTTCCTGAGATCCAGGTCCAGCTGCCTTAATCAAGGCCTAGCCAGAGACCAACAAACTGTGGTCCACGGAATTGGGAATCTGTCCCACCCAGAGCACTATCAGATTCCCAGTAAAACCAGCCCCGGAACAGACCTTACTAATAAAGGGTAAAGGCTAGCACTCTTTACCATACTGTCTTTGCTGATTTTACCTTAGATTGAAAAATCTAAGAAACCGTGGAGGAACATAGATCCCATCAACCACTTCCCCAGCCATTTGGAGCTGTTTTACCAGCACCCTGCTACACAGTGCATATTTATAGCACTGATTACTGCAGTAATGTCACTGGTACCCCCAAAAGTGTCAAAAATGTCAGTCAAGGGTCCGATCTGTCCGCCGCAATATCGCAGTCCCGCAAAAAAAATCGCAGATCGCCGCCATTACTCGTTAAAAAAAAAAACACCAAAAATGACAGAAATCTTTCCCTTAGATAGTAATCGCAATAACTTTTGCGCAAACCAATCAAAATACGCTTATTGTGATTTTTTTTTACCAAACATAGGTAGCAGAAAACAAATTGGACAAAAATTTAAAAAAATTTTGATTTTTACATTTTTTGGGGGGGAATTTCATATAAAAAAATGTTAAAAATATTGTTGTTTTTTCAAAATAAACGCTCTTTTTTGTTTATAGCGCAAAAAGTAAAAATCGCACAGGTGTTCAAATACCACCAAAAGAAAGCTCTGTTTGTGGGAAAAAAAGGACGTCAAATTTGTTTAGGTACAGCGTCGCACGACCGCGCAATTGTCAGTTAAAGTCACGCAGTGCCGAATCGCAAAATAGGCTCTGGTCAGGAAGGGGGTAAAGTCTTCCGGGCTTAAGTGGTTAAAGGGTGCCTCGAGATTACCCATCATTTTTAAAGGGTGCCCTGACTGAAAAAAGGTTGAGAAACACTGGTCTAGAAGGTTCTTTATAAATTGTTGACTGTCTTTGGATTTATGAAACAATGTGTTTGAAATCTCAGATGTAAACAATGTCTATGTGATTTCTTTTTTAGCCATTTGTTTCAGTTTTTAGAGACTAATAAATATTTATATCTTCCTATAATCCTGTACCTAGGAAATGGGCACCAATGGAGTATTCAGAAGCTATGGGATTAAACGATTTATTTTTTTTTTTTAAGCATCTGAATGGGTTTTGGGTTCCTGCGGTAATGAAAGTTTACAAATAGCTGATCCATGTCACCGGCGGGGGAAATAGTATTTTATCCCGTATGCTGTTTGCTTGTTGGTCAGTAATTGGCGGTTGTGTTGAGCTGCAATTGCTGATGTGACACGCACATCTCATGAAGAAATTTCACAGCCGTTTCTGTTATTCTGCACAATGGCTGCAATTTCATGAAACAATACTGTAATCACTGTCAGGGCTGAGATCGGGGGGATTGTTTGCTGCCAGCAAAGAAAATAACAGTATTAGCCAAATATTAAAGTTTCATATTTGTTCTGCACTAGATGTGAGTTATCCATTTTTTTTTTAACCACTTCTGGACCGGAAGGTTTTACCCCCTTAATGACCAGGCCATTTTTTTGCGATTCGGCACTGCGTTATTTTAACTGACAATTGCGCGGTCATGCGACGCTGTACCCAAATAAAATTGATGTCCATTTTCCCCCACAAACAGAGATTTCTTTTGGTGGTATTTGATTACCTGTGTGATTTTTATTTATTTTTTTTAGCTATAAGCAAAAAAAGAGAGACAATTCTGAAAAAAAAAATATATATATAATTTTTTTTTACTTTTTGCTATAAAACATTCCCAATAAAAAAAAAAATTAAAAATCCAATTTTTTCCTCATTTTACGCCAATATGTATTCTGCTACATATTTTTGGTAAAAAAAAAAAATCCCAATAAGTTTATATTGATTGGTTTGCACAAAAGTTATCGCGTCTACAAACTAGGGGAAAGATTTCTGTCATTTCTTTTTATTTATTTTTTTTACTAGTAATGGCAGCGATTAGCGATTTTTAGCGGGACTGTGACATTACAGCGGACAGATCGGACACTTAACTGACATTGTTGACACTTTTGCGGGGACCAGGGACAGTGCTAAAAATATGCACTGTTACTGTACTAATGACACTGGCAGGGAAGGGTTTAATGCCAGGGGGCGATCAAAGGGTTAAATGTGTGACTAGGCTATGCTTTCTAACTGTGTGGGGGTTGTATTTACTGGATGGACACAGATACCTGTGTTCCTAAATAGGAGGGACACAGGATCCCTGTTTTCATCACTGATATAACAGCTGTGTGCCGTGTTTACAACAGTCTCTCTGGGGGAGCAATCACAGGTCCCCGGCAGACAACGCGGCCGCCGTACCAGCTGATCGGTTCCCCCTTTGGCAAACGGGCGTGACATCACTGCGAATGCAGCCTATCCATTCACTAGAGACCGGTGACCGCACTGAGAATGCAGCCTATCCATTCACTAGAGACCGGTGACATCACTGAGAATGCAGACTGTCCATTAACTAGAGACCGGTGACATCACTGCAAATGCAGCCTATCCATTCACTAGAGACCGGTGACATCACTGACAATGCAGCTTATCCATTCACTAGAGACAGGTGACATCACTGCAAATGCAGCCTATCCATTCGCTAGAGACCGGTGACTGCACTGAGAATGCAACCTATCCATTCACTAGAGAACGGTGACCTGCACTGCGAATGCAGACTGTCCATTAACTAGAGACCGGTGACATCACTGACAATGCAACCTATCCATTCACTAGAGTCCGGTGACATCACTGACAATGCAGCCTATCCATTCACTAGAGTCCGGTGACATCACTGACAATGCAGCCTATCCATTCACTAGAGTCCGGTGACATCACTGACAATGCAGCCTATCCATTCACTAGAGACCGATGACATCACTGAGACTGAAGCCTATCCATTCACTAGAGACCGGTGACATCACTGACAATGCAACCTATCCATTCACTAGAGACCGGTGACATCACTGACAATGCAGCCTATCCATTCACTAGAGACCGGTGACATCACTGACAATGCAGCCTATCCATTCTTAATTGCCTGTGACGTATGTTCTCAGCTTTTGCATACTATACTTTTATATCATCTATTGTACTAATATTATTGTAATAATATTTATTCAGTTATATAAATGCTGTGTAAATATAGTGTAACTTTTTCATTTTGTTATAAGCCTAATATGGACGCTTTCATTTCTGGTCTTCTTGTGAAGATACCAATTGCTTGGCTACTCTGCTGGTGATACACTGACTTTAGTCGTTTCTAAGGTGGTGACCTAGTACAAGTATACAGATAAGAAAAGCCAAATGTCCTTATCCACATATTTTTTTGCAGGTCTCCACACAAGAGTATTAAAACCAGAGAATCATTGTGACAGCCAGACAACTGGCATTTTCAGAGACAGGCCAGCAATGGAAGCCTCTATATTTTTCTCTTGACGAGTTTCTATTAACAGACTCATTCGAGGATCGATCTTACATTTTATTTTGTCAACTTGTTTCTCATCTACGTTGAATTCACTAAGTGTCGTCTATATACCGGAGGTGTTATACATGGTGTAAATTGTTTTTTTATGTTTTCATTGCTGTTCATATTTCTGCTCAGCATGCAACTACTAATAAGCTGTCCGGGTATTCACAGGCAGGTTGTACAAAAATGGAGAGAATTGGATCATAGACTGTTACGTGGTGGGAATTGTCTCATTCAGCATGATTTTATCGTTGCTAACAATCGGTAGCACAACACCGATCAATGCCCTGTCTAATAATATCACCTAAAAAAACAAACAGTCATGTTTAATACAATTTTAGAGATGTGGATCTGAGATCCGGTGGGAGCAGAGGTGTAACAATAGCTATAACATTCCACGTGGCTGCTATGGGGCCTGGAAGTGGAAAGGGGCCCTCATTAGGGGGAAGTCAAGGCAGTTTAAATCTTATTGTATTGTAAACGATCACCCTGTAAAACAACCCATTCAGTTTAAAAAAAAAAAAAATGATAAGCAAACATTTATTTATAGATATAAAAAAAAACCCTTATAAGTACCTTTCTTCCCCTTTTTTTATAAGTGGCTACATTCCCTCTGTTCTCTCAGCTACATAGGAGCTTGGGGGAGGTAAAACAGCAGTACACTAAGCTGCCCAGCGAATGGCTGTGCAGAGGTCGGCGTGTCAGGACAAGTTTGATGATTGGAGTACACTTAGTTCCCAGCATAGCTAGAGAACTGACCATGCTGTGCTCTCCTGCTTAGTGGGGTCAGTTTTTAAAAGGGAAGCAGAGCGACTGGCAGGAACACCAGCATAAGTGTGCGCAGCCTATTGGATTAGGGTGTGCACCCAAATGTTTTAAAACATTAATTGGTGTCAGTAGAGCAGTGGATTTTGGCAGTAGAGCAGTGGAGTTCTCAGTAAGGCAGGGGTTGAAGTCAGTAGGGCAGTGGATGGTGTCAGTATTATTTATTTTTATTATTTCATTCTTTTTTATTTTTTACAACTTTTTTTAGGGCTTTGGTGAAATATCAGCAGGGGGAATCTGTGCCGCACAGGGAGATTAGGTTGTGCCCAGGCACACCTGACACACCCCCTGCGCACGCCTATGAACACCAGGGATTTCAGACAAAGTTAGCAATACAAAAGAGAACAGTAGACTTTCTCATACAAGCACAAATCAGTAATATGAAATATTGGGGTAACAAACGCTTGAATGCCCAAACCCAATTTTGCAACTTTGACATATGTTGGTAAAACTGTACATATATATATATTATATATATATATATATATATATATATATATATATATATATATATATATATATATATATATACTCTATATTACCAAAAGTATTGGGACGCCTGCCTTTACACTCACATGAACTTTAATGACATCCCAGTCTTAGTACGTAGGGCCCACCCATTGCAGCTATAACAGCTTCATCTCTTCTGGGAAGGCTGTGCACAAGGTTTAGGAGTGTCTATGGGAATGTCTGACCATTCTTCCAGAAGCGCATTTGAGAGGTCAAGCACTGGAGAGAATGTTGGAGAGAAGGCCTGGCTCACAGTCTTCGCTCTAATTCCTCCCAAAGGAGTTCTATCAGGTTGAGGTCAGGACTCTGTGCAGGCCAGTCAAGTTCCTCCACCCCAAACTGGCTCATCCATGTCTTTATGGACCTTGCTTTGTGCACTGGTGCGCAGTCATGTTAGAACAGGAAGGGGCCATCCCCAGACTGTTCCCACAAAGTTGGGAGCATGAAATTGTTCAAAATGTCTTGGTATGCTGACGCCTTAGGAGTTCCTTTCACTGGCCAAGCCCAACCCCTGAAAAACAACCCCACACCATAATTCCTCCTCCACCAATTGATTTGGACCAGTGCACAAAGCAAGGTAAGACATAATGACATGGATGAGCGAGTTTGGGGTGGAGGAACTTGACTGGCCTGCAAAGAGTCCTGACCTCAACCTGATAGAACACCTTTGTGATGAATTAGAGTGGAGACTCTGAGCCAGGCCTTCTCGCCCAACATCAGTGCCTTACTTCACTAATGCGCTTCTGGAAGAATGGTCAAACGTTCCCATAGACACTCCTAAACCTTGTGGACAGCCTTCCCAGAAGAGCTGAAGCTGTTATAGCTTCAAAGGGTGGGCCAACTCAATATTGAACCCTACGGATGCCATTAAAGTTCACGTGCGTGTAAAGACAGGCGTCCCAATACTTTTGTTAATAATATAATGTGTGTATAATTATATAAAAAAACTTTTTTCCTACCTAAAACACATTGACTTTAACATCAACACTGAAACTAACTGACACTTACATTGGCAGTAACACTAAACTAAGCTTGATCGAGCCCTGATCTACTATTTTACATTTATTTCTTCAACAGCCCTTTTTTTTACATGGACTTTTTCTCTTGCCCGACTCTGAAGCTACCCCGTAAAGCGCAACTTCAGCATGGCTTGCAAGCGACTTCTTTAATAGAAGTCAATGCAATCCGCTCTGAAGTAAGTAGTGCAGGAACCTTTTTTGTTGGAGCGACTTGAGTGGCTCTGAATAGAATGGTACCACTTCACTGAATGGAGCGCAACTTATCAAACGACTGAGTCGCCTGACAAGTCACACCCAGTGTGAACCGAGCCTAAAGGTGCAGACTTTCATAGTAGTAATCACTGTGGTTGGCTAATCTCAGTTATCACATGATTGGGAGCTGGTCCAGGACAGTCCATTTAGCCTCTTCCCCCGCAGTTAATGCATGCTGTAGAATGAGTTTACTGCCCTGTGTCCATTCTCTGCCCCCTTGCTCCACTGTGCCCAGGGCAGCTGTCCCTCCTGCCCACCTCTTGTCCCTGCCATGCTTATTTCCCCCTCCCAGCAAACTCACTGAACTGTCTCTGACAGCTGTCAGTAATGGCTTCTGATTAGGAGCCAGATGGGTGGGCTACCAGGAGCCAATCAATGATCATGTAATCCAGAGAACTAAGCCCACTTAGGCAGGCCATACATGGAGCAAATTTCTTTCCTGCAACTACGGTATTCCTACATCAACACAGACAGTGCTTTTGTGGGAATCCCTCCTGGCGAGCCATTGTCTTCTCCTGGCGGGAGGCGGGTGTGGGAAGCCATCCCAACCAGGAGAAGACAGTGATTATCGCTAGTGGCTATAGCAGCCGCTACCGATGATCTCAGGATAACCTATCAATCAACTAGGTACATTCAGCCTACCCATTAACAGTTTGAATTTTGGCTGGTTCATTCGAACCATGTATGGCCAGCCTTATTGGACAACAAACATAAATAGACTGGCGCAACAGGACTCAAAGGTGGACCTCAATGGCCTCCTATAAATCATATGGGAAGATAAACGGACCTGAATGGTGTTCTGAAAAGTCCATAAAGTCCATAAGTGGAACCGGTCTGTGCACTCCTGAAGGCAGCTTAATCTCAAGTGGAGAAGAAAACTTGCAAGATACTGGAAAAGAAGAAAAGCGCCACTCTAAGTGCAGTAGACTCGGTAATTTATTTAACATCTACCATACTGGGTACTCACAAGATAAAAAGAATAAAAACATGGTGAATATTGCTCAAAGGATAGGTTGTTCCAATGCCTGGGCGAGGAGGGACTGATGTGCTCCAAACGAATCCGTGTCTGACTGCGAGAGTCAGCGATATCCGGACCCAGGGGACACCTGCAGCGCCTCCGGCGGCGGACTTCCGGGTTGGGCGTAGAGCGTGGGGCGTGATGACGTAGGCGACGCGTTGTCGGAGCATGCGCTCCTTCTTCAGGCCATCAGTCCCTCCTCGCCCAAGCATTGGAACAACCTATCCTTTGAGCAATATTCACCATGTTTTTATTCTTTTTATCTTGTGAGTACCCAGTATGGTAGATGTTAAATAAATGACCAAGTCTACTGCACTTAGAGTGGCGCTTTTCTTCTTTTCCATTATTGGACCACAAGCTGGTGGCTGGGAAGGATTTAAGGATGGCAGAGGTTGCTGATGGCAGCGACCAGGGGGAGGACTGGGCCAGGGGGCAGGGGGGCAATTGTCCCCCCGTAAAAAGGCTGCACCACTTCTGCCACAGACATGCTTTAAGGAATTCCTGATGAAGAGAAGTAAAAAGTCCCTGCTGCTGACCTACTTAGCATGGATGGTGTACACTGTGTCTGAGCAGAGGTCGATTCCATGCCCCACTTGAAACCCAACTGAGCTGTCCCAGCTTCCCCCAACCGCCCCCTGCTGGCCAGATTAGGAACCCAGATTTAGCCGGAGAGTAGAGAGTACCTGGAGCAGAGCTTCAGCCTGGAATGGGAGTCAGAACGAGGCTGGGAAGAGGTAGAGTGGGAGGGGGGGCTGAGTTGCTGCACCATGGGCCTCTGGTTTGTACTTGCCCCCTGGGCCGTAAGTTGCCAGTCATCCCCTGGCAGCGACCCTGCACCCCTTGGGTCATTTCCAGCCAAAAAAAGCAGACATCCGATGTACAGGAGAGAGACTTTGCAGGCTGTGCAGGAGGAAAATTTAGCAGTCTCCGCAGTGCAAATGTATTGCCTTCAGAGTTTCTGGTCATCCTGGCCAGCACTGAAATTAACCCCCTATGCCCAATGCAGTATCTTTCAAAACCTGGCACAGACAGCAGAGAAAAAAAAATCGAACAAGGATTTCACCGCTTCCTTACTCTATGCAAAGCTAAAATACAATTTGGCTAGAAATACACTTTAACAGCTGTCTGTGCTTCTTCTGAATTTTAATAGATTCATTTAGTCTTGAATCCCTGTGAGGCGTTCACATGTCTTGTTTTGTACCAGACAGATGAAATTGTCTACTTCAACTAAGTAAATAGCAAGGGTGATGTTTTATTGTCTTACATCAGCCCTAAAGGAGGCTGTCTTCCAAGGGGTAAAATAAGGAGTAAAGCTAAGCAGGCATTGAGATTATTCCAAAAAGGTTATTTTACAGGTTGAAGCTGAACCCTGGCCTCTCCTTCAGTCTTGCACAGTTGTACCGGCTCCTCTCCTGCACTGAAATGGCTTACTATTTTTTCACTACACACTGCAAGCTTCTCACAGTGTTCATTAGAAGCTGCAGCAAGTCAGATAGAGCCCACCCCATTTCCTGGCTGGAGGACACCCAGAATGATATAGTTCTTTCCTCCCTAGCCTTACTGTCTCTGGTTTGCCTCTTTCATTGGATCTCAGTTCTTTCAACCATGGAGGCTCAGCATCACAAATGGAGCAGAACTTGGATAGATCTGTGTGCAAATGTATGTGGTCTAGAAACCCTCACTTCTCCTCTTGGGAGGAGTTATGCAAATATTAAATGCCTTGGTGGGTGAATGTTAGTCTAAAGGAGTGGACAGAACTAAAATCCAATGAATGAAAGGGGTGGGCCAGGGACAGATTCGTCAGAAAAGAAAGCGCTAGATCATAGTTGCCAACAGTCCCGATTTTCCCGGGTCATTAGCGATTTCTAGACCCATGTCCCGGTCTTTCCGTGTCCCGGGAAAAAATCACAGGAAATTGGCTTTGTCCCAGTGTTCTGTGGGCGACCCGTCAGCTCACCAGGATGGCCGAAGCTTCTGGCTGTGAAAACATGGCCGCGGGATCTCCCTCCGGCTAGCAGATCACTTCCCTGTGTATAGTGGGGAGGGGAGGGGTATTTGCGGAGTAAATCGGCTTCTCTCTTCAGAGTACAACCAAAGCAATTCACTTGAAGCCGATTAGCTGCCCAGGTCGGAGGTCCTTCCTCTCTCTACTGTACACAGGGAAGTGACCTGCTAGCCAGAGGGATATCCCTTGGGCACCACAGAGCTGTCGTCTGCCCCCCCCCTCTCAATTCTTAGTGAGTTGACAGCCAGAGGTGCAGGGGAAGATGCTGCAGGCACCACAGTTGCAGGTGAGTGGCTATGGGGGGATCTACACTACGTCCATACCCTCTCTGACTGTCTCCTGTACCATGCTCGCACACTCTCTGACTGTCTCCTGTATCATGTCTGCACACTCTCTGACCGTCTCCTGTACCATGCCCGTACATTCTCTTACCGTCTTCTGTATCCTGTCCTCACACTCTCTGACCGTCTCCTGTACCATGTCTGTGCCTGCTCTGACCATCTCCTGTATCATTTCCGCACACTCTCTGACCATCTCCTGTAGCATGTCTGCACACTCTCTGACCATCTCCTGTACCATGTCTGCACCCTTTCTGACCATCTCCTGTATCATATCTGCACACTCTCTGACCATCTCCTGTACCATGCCTGCACACTCTCTGACCATCTCCTGTATCATGTCCTCAGTCTCTGACCATCTCCTGTATCATGTACGCACACTTTCTGACCATCTCCTGTATCATGTCTGCACACTCTCTGACCATCTCCTATATCATTTCCTCCCAGTCTCTGACCATCTCCTGTATCATGTCCTCCCAGTCTCTGACTGTCTCCTGTATCATGTCCTCCCAGTCTCTGACTGTCTCCTGTATCATGTCCGCACCCTCTCTGACCGTCTCCTGTATCATGTCCGCACACTCTGACAGTTTCCAGTATCAAGTCCACACACTCTTTGACCATCTCCTGTATCATGTTTGCACACTCTCTGACCATCTCCTATATCATGTCCTCCCAGTCTCTGACCATCTCCTGTACCATGTCCGCACACTCTGACAGTCTCCAGTATCAAGTCCACACACTCTCTGACCATCTCCTGTATCATGTCTGCACACTCTCTGACCATCTCCTGTATCATGTCTGCACACTCTCTGACCATCTCCTGTATCATGTCCTCCCAGTCTCTGACCATCTCCTGTATCAAGTCTGCACACTCTCTGACCATCTCCTGTATCATGTCCTCCCAGTCTCTGACTGTCTCCTGTATCATGTCCTCCCAGTCTCTGACCATCTCCTGTATCATGTCCCCCCAATCTCTGACTGTCTCCTATATCATGTCCGCACGCTCTCTGATCATCTCCTGTATCGTGTCCTCACAGTCTCTGACCGCCTCCTGTATCTGTTTGATGGGATCTGCCTGGGTGGAAGGTGTTTGACATATCTTTATCTGCTGATTGTTAAATTTCTGACATTCACATATTGCTATTGTAATGGAGGATCTGGGCCTGCTGTACCTCCATCTTCCCTTCTTTCTCTCTTCTTCCCTCCCTAGCGCTTTGTTTTTCTTCCGCTCTCCCTCCATCCCTTTTCTCTCTCTCGTCTCTTTCTCTCTTCCTTCTTCTCCATCCCTCTTTCCCCTCAGATCCTATTTAACCCCACCCCTTTAAGCCACGCCCACTATTTAGAATAGTTTTACCCCCTTCCTGACCAGGCCATTTTTTTCAATCCAGCACTGCGTTGTTTAACTGACAATTGCGCAGTCGTGCGACGCTGTACCCAAATAAAATTGATGTATTTTTTTTCCCCCCACAAATAGAGCTTTTCTTTGGTTACATTCGATCGATAACCTCTGCGGTTTTTTATTTTTTGTGCTATAAACTTAAAAAGAGTGACAATTAAAAAAAAAAAAAAAAAAAAAAAACAATATGTTTTACTTTCTGCTATAAAATATATTTAATAGGAAAATTAAAAAAATGGAATTTCTTCATCAATTTAGGCCAATATGTATTCTGCTACATGTTTTCGTTAAAAAAAAAAAAATCCTAATAAATGTATATTGATTGGTTTGCACAAAAGTTATAGCTTCTACAAACTATGGGATAGATTTAGGGACTTTTAATTTTTTAAAATTATTTTTACTAGTAATGGCAGCGATCAGCGATTTTTAGCGGGACTGCGACATTGCGGCGGACAGATCTTACACTAAAATACACTTTTTGGGTACCAGTGACACCAATACAGTGATTAGTGCTAAAAAAAATGCACTGCTACTGTATAAATGACACTGGCAGGGAAGGGGTTAACACCGGAGCGATCAAGGGGTTAAGTGCACTCCTAGGGAGTGTTTTCTAACTGGGGGGGGAGTGTATACACTAGAGGAAAAGAGATCTGTGATTTAGCTTAGCTGAGGCACAAGATCTCTCTTTTACTCCTTAAACGAACAGCTGTCTGCCTTGTTTACATAAGCAGACCACCGTTCTGCCATTCCTCAGAACCATCGGTGGGTCCACGATGGCCGCCGGACCCGCTGATTGGCTCCTGCTGCGCCCCCTAGATCACATGCACAAAATCACGTATATGTACATGATTTTGCCCTGCCGCGGTGAACATGCGGTGAGTGGTCCGGAACTGGTTAAACCACGCCCATTTTCAGTCGATGCACGCACCACATTACTCCTCTCCTACTTGACCACACCTACAAATTAATGACCTGCCCCTAATTAAAATTAGACTCCACCCACAGACAAAATTGTCCCAATACATTTTTGGAGAATGTTGGCACCTATGATAGATTAGATGTTGCTGGACACCCACCAGTCAGGAAATGAGGCGGGCTCTATGTGACTTTCTGCAGCTTCTAGGCTCACAGTGAGCAGTGAAATCAGAGTAAACAATTTTAGTCCTGGAGAGGAGCCGGAACAACTGTGCAAGACTGAAGGGAAGGCTGGAGGTCAGATTTAAGGATGTACAATTTCTGGAGAGGTACAGCATGGTGCAGCGGCAGTAAACACTGAGTCTAATTTACAGAGAACAGAACTGTATGGAAACTGGAGTTCATAATCCACATTAGGCCCGGTGGGGAGTCAACTCACCAGGGTGCACTCATTAATGTTTGGTGATTGATTAGTATCCGCAGGTTTCAGTGTACCCGTGCATCTGTCTTGAGGGGTGGAATGCAGCCTGGCCAGTCCGTACCCAAGACGTGAGGTTTCCAGGAAGGATAGGGTGTCCCTGCACTTTCCCTACTCATCTGGATCCTCTCCCCAATGCAAAGCACTGTCCCTGTCAGACGGTGACCTGTCCCTACTCTTTCCACATGCGAAATGCCTGCCAAACGCAGAAGCCTAGGTCTTAAATAGACTCTGCCTAACCCAAGATGGCCACCAAATTCACATGGAACAGCCGCCTCTCTGTGACTGAGGAAATGATAGAGGAGCAAAGCTTCTCCCATCTTCCTCCTGTCATGAATCAGGCTTAAGGCTGAGGTGATGAGAGAGCTCTCCTTGCAGCTGAGTGCAGAACGCAACTGGAGATGGTGACAGAAGGTGCTATGCCCAAAGGTGTACAGGTTGCCTGCAGGTGAAGTTGCTTAATGAATCGGATCCATAGTGGATAAGGTATTCACAACCACTGGATTACTGGAAGTGCAGGCAGGTCAATGCAAAGCAAGGTCAGAAGCCAGGCCGAGGATCAAACACGGGAGGTCAATCAGGAGCAGAGGCAGGTAGAGTGTTCGGATCAAGCCAGGGTCAAACACGAGAAGGCAATCAGGTATAGGCTAGAGCAAGTCCGTAAAGCAAGCCGGGTTCAGAGCCAGGACAGAAGCCAGAGTAGGTCAGGGATAGCCGGGGTCGGTAACAGGTAATCAAGCTGAAGAACAGGGAACACAAGATACTAGCTGAAGTTAATCCAGCAATGAGTGATAGCCAGTGCTGTCTTTATATAGGCCAGTGGATGCAATTAGGGCGCACCGTGGTGTACACCAATGCGCTGTTGCGGTCGCCGATTCGCCATTGCGTACCTTTGGCTAACGCGCATGCACGTATTAGCACGGCCATCTTGGACATTGGCATATCTGCCAGTTCTCCTCAAACCTCTTCCCTCACTCCCCCTTCCCCTACATTGCCTCTACAGAAGAGGGCTACCTGCAGTGTATAAAACAGACTGCACCTGCCTAAATATTGATTGCAGAACTGCATTACTTTTTGTTTATTATATCTACTTGGAGTTCAGCTTCAGGTTTGACTTCCAGTATGCGGTTTCCGCTGCATCCTAAGCACATTTACATTTCACAGTAGCATGTTTCCCTTGAGTAAGTCCAGAGAAGTCTTTGAAAAACAAATGCACATCGGAACACAATGAAAACACATAGGATTCTTCATGTGTCTGTATGATACTAAAAGCCCTTTTCAGCCCAAGCACATCTCCCTAGCGTACTGCCAACCTGAGGTCAACGTTCAACTGCTCTACCCTTTTAGATATTCAATGCTTTTAAGCTTCTACGCTTTTTAGAACAGATATCCGCATTGTTCAGAAATCAGAGTTCTCGAGATACAGTTTCTTAGTTTAGATAGTCTAAAAGCCTTCTTGTCTTATGGCTCTTGAGATCAGAGGTATTTTTTGCAGCGTTCTTGTTCTTTCCCCACAAGAGCCTCAAAAACCATCCATAATGTTCTCTCCCTTCGTACGTTGGACCAGATGACAGCCCACCACCACTTTCTACTTCTCCATCTCTTCTTCTTCTTTTTTTTTTTATTATTAATTCTGAGAAGCTGAGATCTTTTAGAGAAATCAATCCACACAATTTATTTTTAACTTCTTACTCCTTAAGCTCAAATTGATTTTATCTTGGCAATCAATTGTTCAAAGAGCAACTCATCAGGCCAGCCATCCAGCAAGCATCGGACTGGCCCGAAGGCTTTATCGAGTCAGACATTAAAAGCTTATTATAAAACGAAAGGGAACGTAGACGGTTAATGATGAGCATGATCAAGGCGGTTATACAGGTGAGTGATGCCCAATAAAGCGAGGAACGCCAAGCTAGTCCCTGACTGCGGGATGTTGTATGGAAGTTCATTCATTATGGAGCTGCGGGGATGTCACAGCTGAATGCTTGTCCTTACATAGATGCATAGGATAAAGAAAAGACACAAGTCCTTTGTGTCTAAAAGTCACACCAGTTTTGGATGACGTGAGTCATCTTGCTGTATCTCTTGGACTTTTAGTGATAGGAATGCCTATCAAGGCCATATTGGAGTCCTAAAGCTGAATTCCAGGTATGGCAATTTTTACATTGGTCCCAATGTTAGTATGTACAGTGCCTTGCGAAAGTATTCGGCCCCCTTGAACTTTTAGACCTTTTGCCACATTTCAGGCTTCAAACATAAATATATAAAACTGTAATTTTTTGTGAGGAATCAAAAACAAGTGGGACACAATCATGAAGTGGATTGGATATTTCAAACTTTTTTAACAAATAAAAAAACTGAAAAATTGGGCGTGCAAAATTATTCAGCCCCCTTAAGTTAATACTTTGTAGCGCCACCTTTTGCTGCGATTACAGCTGTAAGTCGCTTGGGGTATGTCTCTATCAGTTTTGCACATCGAGAGACTGAAATTTTTGCCCATTCCTCCTTGCAAAACAGCTCGAGCTCAGTGAGGTTGGATGGAGAGCGTTTGTGAACAGCAGTTTTCAGTTCTTTCCACAGATTCTCGATTGGATTCAGGTCTGGACTTTGACTTGGCCATTCTAACACCTGGATATGTTTATTTGTGAACAATTCCATTGTAGATTTTGCTTTATGTTTTGGATCATTGTCTTGTTGGAAGACAAATCTCTGTCCCAGTCTCAGGTCTTTTGCAGACTCCATCAGGTTTTCTTCCAGAATGGTCCTGTATTTGGCTCCATCCATCTTCCCATCAATTTTAACCATCTTCCCTGTCCCTGCTGAAGAAAAGCAGGCCCAAACCATGATGCTGCCCCCACCATGTTTGACAGTGGGGATGGTGTGTTCAGAGTGATGAGCTGTGTTGCTTTTACGCCAAACATAACGTTTTGCATTGTTGCCAAAAAGTTTGATTTTGGTTTCATCTGACCAGAGCACCTTCTTCCACATGTTTGGTGTGTCTCCCAGGTGGCTTGTGGCAAACTTTAAACGACACTTTTTATGGATATCTTTAAGAAATGGCTTTCTTCTTGCCACTCTTCCATAAAGGCCAGATTTGTGCAGTATACGACTGATTGTTGTCCTATGGACAGAGTCTCCCACCTCAGCTGTAGATCTCTGCAGTTCATCCAGAGTGATCATGGGCCTCTTGGCTGCATCTCTGATCAGTCTTCTCCTTGTATGAGCTGAAAGTTTAGAGGGACGGCCAGGTCTTCGTAGATTTGCAGTGGTCTGATACGCCTTCCATTTCAATATTATCGCTTGCACAGTGCTCCTTGGGATGTTTAAAGCTTGGGAAATCTTTTTTATCCAAATCCGGCTTTAAACTTCTCCACAACAGTATCTCGGACCTGCCTGGTGTGTTCCTTGTTCTTCATGATGCTCTCTGCGCTTTAAACGGACCTCTGAGACTATCACAGTGCATGTGCATTTATACGGAGACTTGATTACACACAGGTGGATTCTATTTATCATCATTAGTCATTTAGGTCAACATTGGATCATTCAGAGATCCTTTACTCCTTTGAGAGTTTGCTGCACTGAAAGTAAATGGGCTGAATAATTTTGCACGCCCAATTTTTCAGTTTTTTATTTGTTAACAAAGTTTGAAATATCCAATACATTTCGTTCCACTTCATGATTGTGTCCCACTTGTTGTTGATTCTTCACAAAAAATTACAGTTTTATATCTTTATGTTTGAAGCCTGAAATGTGGCAAAAGGTCGCAAAGTTCAAGGGGGCCGAATACTTTCGCAAGGCACTGTATGTGCCATATCTGTGGGCATGTTGTTAATGACTACAAAGCATTGTCTACTAATTGGACAAGAGGAGAACATGACATCAACACCTATCCCTTCCCACCTTGTCCAATCAGAAAACACTCTGTAATCATTGCTAAAATTCAAAGTGTTCTCTGAATGGTGCCCATTCCAAGTGATTGACCTCCTGGTTCAGTAAGCAACACCCGGACCCGCAAGCTAGTGGAAATCACTGGAGTAACAGTGCCAACTCCATTGATTTCCACCTTGTATATGGATCCTACAGGTATGGCACCTACATACCTGTGTTCACAATGCTGCTGGGTAAATGCTTGGCATGGGACCCATAATATAGTGGAAATCACTGGAGTAGCGGCACCTACTACAGTGATTTTCAGCTTCCATGGGAATCCCACAGGTAGGACACATACTGTACATACTTACAATACATAAGTCCAATGTAACTATGTAAAATCAGGCAATTTATTAAGATTTGGATAGAGAGGAAAAAGGGTAGACACCCTATCAGCATCTCCACTGGGCAACCCTCACCAATTGTCCTGGTGACTATTGTGTAGCGGGGTCTTCCATTATACAAGTTCTAAAAGACTGCTGCTTGACATTTGAGAGGAACTCGGCTCCATCTAGTGGCCAAAAGGACACATTGCAGCGGCTATGGAATGTCTTTTGATGTTATTTTCCTTTCAGGAAGTTGAGCAGTCTTCATCGCCCATAGTGCTTTGAGAATACCAGGGTGCACTGCTGCACCGCACAGCCTTCTGGGGGAAGCTTTATAAAGGAAGGGAGGAGCCAGGCTCACTCTCTTGGGAAAGACACAGTGAGACAAGCAGGATGCCAGTGCTGTGGGCTGATGCTGTATGCTAGGCCGAAACTCCTGGGCCTTAAGTGACTAAGTTGCAGTGTTTCATCTCCAGTAGAGGATCCCTCCTGGAGGTCCCATCGATGTTCTACAGAGACCAGACTCATCCACCCCAAATACCTAGCGCGGCTGGTGACAGAGGCCGGAGACTGAGACAGCAGCGGAGGCTTCCTGGGAGACAGTCCTGTTGGTGAGAGGGCACCTGCCCAAAAACTGACTCTATCTATCAAAGAAGTAACTTTAGTCAGGATTAGCCTTAGAGTAGTAGAAGGCAATATACCAGGTGGCCCAGTACATCTCTCACAGAAGTTTTACCGGCAATCCTGCACAGACACCCCGCGGTGATTACTAACTGTTTGCTGCCATTCTCTCTATTGATCACCCATCCTCAATGTGGATTACAAATTGCGAGTGCACCAACGTTGCTAGCGAAGATATAGAGAAGAAACAGCGGACTCAGATAGGTCTGACATTCTGATACTGTGTCTAACTGAATGCTGAGCCTTATCTCCAAAAGTATAATAGTGATTAAGATGGCGGTCCTATAGGCTCTGAGACATTTCCTGAAACAATTAATGTGCCCTTGAGGAGTGATATCACAGTATTTATCTTATCTTTGATTAATTAATTAGTATATCCTTTTACAAAGTCATATTTTACTGTATCGAAACTGTTTATTTGATTCACAGTAAATAACTTTCCTGTTTAAAAGCAAGCTTGTGTGTGGTCACCTTGTATTACCCAGAAGGACTGCAGCTGGAGAGAGGTAACAGGTCATTATTATTTATTGAAGTGTTATATTCCAATCTGTGTAGCCATTTGGTATTCCAGTCCTATTCTGGGTCAGTTGTGCCTAGGGAGGGTTCGAGCCAATTCTGTGGGTTGTTAGGCAGGACGTAGACCCAATAATCTAATCAGCAGCTCCTGCGGGGGTGGTGCTACACGTGGGGGCTCGTCCGGGATCATCTACAGTCCTGCAACACAACCCTCTCAGCCACAGAATCCCCCTCAACGCAGAAATGGATCCTACCGCTGCAGCCGAGTGGTGCAGGGAAGAGAATGTCGTAGTGGAAAATGGCCTGGTGGTTGAAATCAAGGGAGAGGTCTGGACTGAGGAAAAACTCCTCCCAGTTTTAAGGGCACTGTCCACAGACAGGAAATTCTGGGTGACTGACATAAAGACAGACACCACCGTTCCACACACGTATGCATTGTGTGAGTGGAGGAAGGGGGTCCCTGATTACTTTAAGGGAACCAGTGTAAAGACTACTGACCAAACAGAACTTTTCTTAATACATCCAGAAGTCCTTACTGAAGGTCCCTCATCCACCACTCCTGGGGGATCCAGCAAAGAAAAAGGTGTCCAAGAAGGGAGTCCAGAGTCACCACCTTTGTCTACCTTTAGCTCAGAACTGTGTGCTGTTCTCGGGGAAATCGTAGCAAAATGTAGTAAGGACTCCCCAAACTATCTGATGACTGAATATAGGAAGCTCAGGACATTCTCTGGGAAACAGCCTGTGCCTTCGACAGAAGATGGGTTTGAAGAGTGGTTAGATACCGCCACTCAGGCTTTGGAAGAGTGGGAGGTACCAGAACAGCACAAGAAACAGAGAATCACAGAAAGTTTAAAGGGACCTGCACTAGAGGCCGTACGTAATCTCAAGCTAAGCAAAAAGAACTGTACTGCACAGGATTATCTAGACATTCTACAAGATGTATTTGGTCGGACGGAGAACGTGGCTGAACTTCTTTACCAGTTAGACCACTGTTACCAAGAAGAGGAAGAGAAGTTGTCCGAATTTATTAGACGCCTAGATAAGATCATCCACCAGATCTTGATAAAGAAAGGGATAGACCCCCGGAAGGTAGATGAGACTCGTGCACGGCAGGTGCTGAGAGGGGCTCAACCCTTAGATCCCATTGCCATACTGTTGCGAACTCGCCAAGATGGTGGCATTCTGGAATACCCTGACCTGATCCGAATGGTCAGAGAAGAAGAGGTCATGTTAGACAACAAAAGGAAGAGTCGGCAGTTTGACTCAACTGCTCGTGTCAGAGTGATAAGTGCAAAAGAAAGTGACTCGCAAGTTGAACTCCTAAAGACCCAGGTGTCCCAGTTGATAGAAATGGTGTCCATCCTGACTAGTCAGGCATCTACTCTACCTGATGGGAACGTGTCAGAGAAGCCGGATAAACCTTCTAACCTTAGAGTAGACCCGGAACCGAGACCTAGGAGATCGCTAACTTGTTTCAACTGTGGGGGAGTAGGACATGTTAGAGGAGTATGTCCCAGCCCAGGAAATGTCGCCTCAGAACCTCGCAAGCCAGCGGAAAAACTTCAGAGGGCACCCGTGAAGGAGTCGACCGGGTGCCCGCCAGTTTCAAGGGAATCCAAGAGACTCAATGATTCAGGGAATCTGAGTCAGGGAGTCAGATCCAGGTACAACGCCCCTAGTTCTATACTCCAGGCTACTGAGAGAAGGAAAATCAATGCACACCGGGCCCAGAGGGGACTGAAGTCCAGAAGAAAAAAAAAGAAAAGAGCCTGGGTGCAGAGAACTGAATCAGACAACAAGGCCACTTCAAGAGAATTCCCAACTAACTTGGTCGGGCCTTCCCCTGTAGTCTCTGTCCAGGTAGAAGGAATTTACACAAGAGCCCTCCTTGACACTGGGGCCCAAGTGACTCTTCTGTATAGAGACTTCTATGATAAACACCTTACCCATCTACCTCTGCAGAAGTTGGAAGATCTGGAGATATGGGGTATCGGGACTCAAAGTTTTCCCTATGACGGGTATCTGCCAATCAAGTTGACCTTTGACCCATCAGTGGCTGGTGAAGCTGAAACCTTCGACACCCTAGCGGTGGTCTGTCCTCGTCCGCCAGGGGCCAACAAAAGCTCTCTCATCGTAGGGACCAACACTGACCTAGTAAGGCGCCTCCTGACACAACTGGTCCAGGGACAGGATGCTCCAGCGCCAAGGATTCACCCCATGCTACGGCAGGCCTATCAACGATTAGTATTGGAGCAAGAGACTCCTGCAGAAGGAGTTGGAAGACTCTGGAAGTTGGACAGAACGGAAAAGGTCTTGCAGCCAGGAGAGGTGGCTTGTCTGAAAGCTTCCGTTAAACTCACATGGAAACAGCCGGGCCCTTTTATCATCTTTGAATCAGGTCCACAGGAAGAGGAGAGAGGGATAGAAGTAATCCCTGAAGTGATCCCTTTGAAGGTGTTACAGAAAAACCATGGAAGGGTTTTAGTGAGTGTCAGAAACACCTCTACTACACCGGTGAAGGTACCGGCCAGAGTGCTGTTGGGCCAAGTTAACCCGGCTACCCCAGTTGTCCCATCTGATCTTAAAGAGGAGGGAAGGGGTGAAGATGTTATAGAAGAGCTCTGCTCTGGAAACGCTGCCCTCCCACCAGAATGGGTGAAGAGGGCCAAGGCACAACTTGCTGGATGGCGAGGAATATTTTCTAGGGATGAGTTCGACGTGGGATGCGCCAGGAGTGCCACTCATAAGATCCGCCTGAGTGAGGACAAACCTTTCCGAGAAAGAGTCCGGCGAGTTCCCTTAGGTGACTTAGAAGATCTACGTCAGCAGCTGGCGGAACTCAAGAAGACTGGGGTTATTCGAGAATCCAGGAGCCCATATGCTTCTCCGATAGTGGTAGTCCGGAAGAAAAACGGATCTCTGAGGCTTTGTATCGACTACCGAACACTGAACAGAAGAACCATCCCAGACCAGTATACCACTCCTCGAATCGAAGACGCCCTACAGAGCCTGTCAGGGGCGAAGTGGTTCAGTGTGATGGACTTAAAGAGTGGGTATTATCAGATCCCCATGCACCCTGAAGATCGGGAGAAGACAGCCTTCATCACCCCTGTGGGGTTCTTTGAGTTCAATCGCATGCCTCAGGGATTGTCAGGGGCCCCTGCTACCTTCCAAAGGCTGATGGAAAGGACCGTTGGAGATATGAATTTGATAGAGGTACTGGTATACTTGGATGATGTTATCGTGTTTGGCAGAACTTTGGAAGAACACGAGGAGAGGTTGGAAAAGGTCCTGAAGAGGCTACATGAAGAAGGCCTGAAACTTTCTCCTGAGAAGTGCCAATTCTATCAGTCCTCGGTCCATTACCTGGGCCACATCGTGTCTGAAGAAGGGGTGGCCACCGACCCGGACAAGCTGGATGCTGTCGCCTCCTGGCCGAGACCTACAAATGTGACCGAACTTCGGTCGTTCCTGGGTTTTTGCTCCTATTACAGGAGGTTTGTAGAGGGGTTCGCCAAGATTGCCCGACCCCTCAATGAGTTACTAAAGAACGAAGAAGATGACGTTCCTGAACTGGTCAAGCCAATGAAGTCCACCATGGGACCCCGGAAGGCCAAGGAGTCCATCCAGGATCAGTGGACCCCAGAATGTGAAGGGGCTTTCATTCAGTTGAAAAAGAATCTAACCACTGCCCCTGTGTTGGCCTACGCAGACCCCACGAAACCATATGAACTACATGTCGATGCCAGCCGAGATGGGCTGGGTGGGGTACTCTACCAGGAACATGGGGGCCACCTGCGACCCGTAGCCTACGTGAGCAGGAGTCTACTACCTGCTGAAAGGAATTATCCTACCCACAAACTTGAATTCCTGGCCTTAAAGTGGGCAGTGGTCGACAAACTGAAAGATTACCTGTACGGAGCTGAATTCATTGTCAAGACTGATAATAATCCCCTTACCTATCTGTTGACTACAGCTAAGCTGGATGCAACAGGACACAGATGGTTGGCTGCCCTCTCTAGCTTCAACTTCAGCCTGAAGTATCGGCCAGGAATCGGGAACAGGGATGCAGATGCCCTATCCAGAAGGTTGCATGCACCACACGAACCTGATGAAGAATGGACCCATTTGGCTCCAGAAGGGGTGCGTGCCCTATATCAGGGAACTGAACTTCGATCCAGAGGAGGATCAAGAGCCGAAGAGATTGGGGTTTCGGCTGTCGGAGTACCCAAATACTATTGCAGGGTGACCCAGGTTGAAGGGGAAGATTTACCCCGGCTGTCCAAAAGGGACTTGAGGAAGGAGCAGCTGGAAGACCCTCTGGGAAAACTTCTTTTGGAAGCCTTGGAGATCCAGCGCCCTGAGTTGCTTCTCACCGACTCTCCTCAGGGGGCCCGTCTGTTGCATAGAGAGTGGACCCGGTTACAGATCCGAGAAGGGGTGGCCTACCGAAGAGGCCCATCTGAAGATCTGGAGGAGAAGTGGCAACTGTTCTTACCAGCTAAATACAGGGAGAGAGTTCTGGCTGCTCTTCATGATAATCATGGCCATCTGGGACCTGAAAGAACTTTTCAGCTTGTCAGAGACAGGTTCTACTGGCCCTGTATGAGGGCCGAAGTTGAAGGATACTGTCATTCTTGTGTCCGATGTATACAAAGGAAGACTCTGCCACGTCAAGCAGCCCCAATGGGCCATCTGCAAAGCCAGGGACCCATGGAACTGGTGTGCATTGATTTCCTTTGCCTAGAGCCTGATCTGAGTGGCCAAGGGAATGTCCTTGTGGTAACAGACCATTTTACCAGATACGCCCAAGCATTCCCAACAAGGGATCAGAAGGCCTCTACAGTAGCCAAAGTTCTTGTAGAAAAGTTCTTTGTACACTATGGGTTACCACAACGCCTCCATTCAGATCAGGGAAGAGACTTTGAAAGCAGACTGATCAAGAGACTGTTAGATCTGTTAGGCATCCAAAAGACTAGAACTACTCCCTACCATCCACAAGGGGATGCCCAGCCGGAACGATTTAACAGGACTCTTTTGGACATGTTGGGGACTTTAAGCTCAGAGAAGAAACAGCATTGGGGCAAACATGTAGCTGCCATTGTGCATGCCTACAACAGTACTGTCAGTGATGCTACTGGATATTCCCCTTATCGTCTAATGTTTGGACGAGAGGCTCGATTGCCAGTGGATTTGGCCTTTGGCATCTCGCCCGATCACACCTCTTCAGCATCGCACAAGGGATATGTGGACCGACTGCGGAAGAGTCTGAAATCGGCCTATGATAAAGCTCAGGCCACATCTGATCAACGTGGACTGAGGAATAAAAGGAATTTCGACTTAAAAGTTCGGATCCAAGACTTGCAACCAGGGGACAGGGTATTGTTGAGGAACTTGGGTGTCCCGGGAAAACACAAGTTGGCAGACCGCTGGAAGTCCCAACCTTATGTTATCTGCAAGCAACTACCAAACCTCCCTGTGTATCAAATTCGGCCTGAAGGAAGTGTGGGTCCATTGAAGACTTGGCATAGGAACCATTTACTGCCTCTCTCTGAAGCAGTTCGCATGCCTCCTGTCGTAGATTCGCCAGAGACCCCTTCGACCTCTCGCCTGTCCAGACCAGTCACCAGATCTCAGTCGACACTCCCAGATGTGAGGGAGGGAAATTCTCCATCTGAAGATTTGGAAGATGAAGAGGAGGTACCTGACTGGATGTGGTCGTCTCAGTTACCAGAACCCACACCTGCCTCCCTGTCTTCATCCGAATTGGCTGACAGAGGAACCCTTCGGGCGGAAGCCCCCGAATTCATACCTTTCCACATGCTTCCAGAAGAAGTAGTTGATGATGAAGATCCTGAGGAGGAGGTTGCACCTTCCTCTGAAGAAGAACTGACCGCTCTTGAAGCATCAGATTCCTGTGTGTTGGAACATGAGGAGGAGGACATTGAAGAATCCCCAGAAGTGGCTGGTCCTAGTACCTCTGAGATCGTGCATCCCAAAGAACAGAGGGAAAGAAGAGTCATTCACCCGCCCAAAAGACTGACCTATGACCAATTGGGTGAATGCTCAGAAGAGGCTATCTTTACTTCCAAACGAACTCTTGATCAGCCTAGTTCTTCCACCGCAGATTTGGTGGAGGACAACCCTAGCTCACCCCCAGGCACATCTGTACAAGCCACTCAAGTGTCAGGGGTCTGTGAACAGAATTACCTTCCCTCCCCTGACAATTGGTGGGAGGTTCCTATGTCGAACCTGTGTTGTAATATGCAGTTGTTAAGTTTGAACTCTGCTTATGAAAAGGAAGATGATTCCCTGTTATGCATATGTTAATGTTTTTTTTGTGTACTGCCAACATATGCACTGGAGTACATGCTGTTGTCCTCTTTGGGGACCAAAGTTTCTCAAGTGGGGGGAGTGTGTAGCGGGGTCTTCCATTATACAAGTTCTAAAAGACTGCTGCTTGACATTTGAGAGGAACTCGGCTCCATCTAGTGGCCAAAAGGACACATTGCAGCGGCTATGGAATGTCTTTTGATGTTATTTTCCTTTCAGGAAGTTGAGCAGTCTTCATCGCCCATAGTGCTTTGAGAATACCAGGGTGCACTGCTGCACCGCACAGCCTTCTGGGGGAAGCTTTATAAAGGAAGGGAGGAGCCAGGCTCACTCTCTTGGGAAAGACACAGTGAGACAAGCAGGATGCCAGTGCTGTGGGCTGATGCTGTATGCTAGGCCGAAACTCCTGGGCCTTAAGTGACTAAGTTGCAGTGTTTCATCTCCAGTAGAGGATCCCTCCTGGAGGTCCCATCGATGTTCTACAGAGACCAGACTCATCCACCCCAAATACCTAGCGCGGCTGGTGACAGAGGCCGGAGACTGAGACAGCAGCGGAGGCTTCCTGGGAGACAGTCCTGTTGGTGAGAGGGCACCTGCCCAAAAACTGACTCTATCTATCAAAGAAGTAACTTTAGTCAGGATTAGCCTTAGAGTAGTAGAAGGCAATATACCAGGTGGCCCAGTACATCTCTCACAGAAGTTTTACCGGCAATCCTGCACAGACACCCCGCGGTGATTACTAACTGTTTGCTGCCATTCTCTCTATTGATCACCCATCCTCAATGTGGATTACAAATTGCGAGTGCACCAACGTTGCTAGCGAAGATATAGAGAAGAAACAGCGGACTCAGATAGGTCTGACATTCTGATACTGTGTCTAACTGAATGCTGAGCCTTATCTCCAAAAGTATAATAGTGATTAAGATGGCGGTCCTATAGGCTCTGAGACATTTCCTGAAACAATTAATGTGCCCTTGAGGAGTGATATCACAGTATTTATCTTATCTTTGATTAATTAATTAGTATATCCTTTTACAAAGTCATATTTTACTGTATCGAAACTGTTTATTTGATTCACAGTAAATAACTTTCCTGTTTAAAAGCAAGCTTGTGTGTGGTCACCTTGTATTACCCAGAAGGACTGCAGCTGGAGAGAGGTAACAGGTCATTATTATTTATTGAAGTGTTATATTCCAATCTGTGTAGCCATTTGGTATTCCAGTCCTATTCTGGGTCAGTTGTGCCTAGGGAGGGTTCGAGCCAATTCTGTGGGTTGTTAGGCAGGACGTAGACCCAATAATCTAATCAGCAGCTCCTGCGGGGGTGGTGCTACAATTGTTATTGAGACAGAAAGTAATTAGAAATCCAACATTATAGAGTTGTCAGCAGTGCAAGACGTAAGAATAAATCCTTCAGTTGGGACACTGGTTCCAACTGTTTCAAGGACAGGAAGTGGAGGCAAATCTCAGCAGTGGGACACAGGCAGTAAAAATATACCTCAATTGGAATTTCAATCTTTATCTACCCTATCTAAAAAAGAAATAAAATTTGGGCTTTGCATTTATGAAAGCTACCGCTACAACAGAGGTGGTGAGATTTCTTCCCATTTCCTGTTGTGTCTTAAGGAAAGAAAGTTAAATCTTCCCAGTGAGACACAGGTAGTAAACAAACCCTTTTCTACTTCTAAAAGAAGTTTTGGCTTTGCATGCATTTTAACCTCTGCTACAACAGAGGTGTAATAAAATAAAAAATATAAAAACATAAAAAACAAAAAAACATCTATATCATGTTAATAGTGGTCACCAGTACAAATAGAGACTTAGGCACCAGTACAAATCTTAATAAACAGGCAAAAAATTTGGGGGAGCATACCCATGTATTTCCAAAGCTGCTGCAGCTATGAACCAAAAGACATGTATATTAAAAAAGAATAGCGCGCAAATGCAAAAGAAATTACTACCAAATCTGAAGAGAGTCCATAAATAAAAATGGGGGTTTTGTCCCACCATATGGCCATATTGACGCAGTAGTGGGCTTGAGCACGATAGACAAAACCCCCATTTTTATTTATGGACTCTCTTCAGATTTGGTAGTAATTTCTTTTGCATTTGCGCACTATTCTTTTTTAATATACATGTCTTTTGGTTCATAGCTGCAGCAGCTTTGGAAATACATGGGTATGCTCCCCCAAATTTTTTGCCTGTTTATTATGTATTCGGTCTGACCAGACTATCGAGGTTGAGCAGCCCTCCCCACCTCCCACACACACCTGTACTCAATCAGTGTCCACCATCAAGTGGATATAGGAGGAGTCCCCTGTAGTGCATTTGCACATCTTCCCCAGCAAGGAGTGTTATCTCCAAGGGTTAGAAGGGCTGGATTCATCTCTTTTTCATGGATAGTGTAGGACCCACTGATAATGGGGTACTTTGACGCAGTAGTGGGCTTGAGCACGATATGGCCATATGGTGGGACAAAACCCCCATTTTTATTTATGGACTCTCTTCAGATTTGGTAGTAATTTCTTTTGCATTTGCGCGCTATTCTTTTTTAATATACCAGTACAAATCTTACCTTTATTATAACCCTTTACTACCCAGTGCAAAATTAATTGTAAATTCATTTTGTAATTGTAAATATACATACCATATACACTCAAAAGTATTGGGACACCAGCCATTACATGCACATGAACTTTAATGGCATCCCAGTCTTAGTCCGTAGGGTACAATATTGAGTTGGCCCACCCTTTGCAGCTTTAACAGCTTCAACTCTTCTGGGAAGGCTGTCCACAAGGTTTAGGAGTGTGTCTATGGGAATGTTTGACCATTCTTTTAGAAGCGCATTTGTGGGGCAGGCACTGATGTTGGACGAGAATTGGCTCGCAGTCTCTGCTATAATTCTTCCCAAAGGTGTTCTATCAGGTTCCTCCACCCCAAACTCGCTCATCCATGTCTATATGGACCTTGCTTTGTGCACTGATTCAAGTCATTTGGCGGAGCGGGGGTTATGGTGTTGGGTTGTTTTTCGGGGGTGGGCTTGGCCCCTTAGTTCCAGTGAAGGAAACTCTTAAGGCGTCAGCATACCAAGACATTTTGGACAATTTCATGGTCCTAACTTTGTGCGAACAGTTTGGGGATGGCCCCTTCCTGTTCCAACACTCACCAGTGCACAAAGCAAGGTTCATAAAGACATGGATGAGCTAGTTTGGGGTGGTGGAACTAGACTGGCCTGCACAGAGTCCTGACCTCAACCCTATAGAACACCTTTGGGATGAATCAGAGCAGAGACTGCGAGCCAGGCCTTCTCGTTCAACATCAGTGCCTGGCCCCACTACTGCGCCTCTGAAGAATGGTCAAACATTCCCATAGACACTCCTAAACCTTGTGGACAGCCTTCACAGAAGAGTTGAAGCTGTTATAGCTGCAATGGGTGGGTCACCTCAATATTGAACCCTACTGACTAAGACTGGGATGCCATTAACCAGTTCTGGACCGGAAGGATTTTCCCCCCTTAATGACCAGGCCATTTCTAACAGAAAATTGCGCGGTTGTCCGATGCTGTACCAAAATAAAATTGATGTACTTTTTTCCCCCACAAATAGAGATTTCTTTTGGTGGTATTTGATCACCTCTTTTGATTTTTGATTTTTTGCGCTATAAACAAAAAAAGAGCGACAATTCTGAAAAAGAAAAACTATTTTTTTTTCACATTCTGCTATATATAACATTCCCAAAAATAAAAAAAATAAAAATCAAAGTTTTTCACCCTTTTCGGCCAATTTGCATTCTGCTACATATTTTTGGTAAAAAAAAATCGCAATAGGCATATTTTGATTGGTTTGTGTAAAAGTTATCGCGTCTACAAATTAGGGGAAATATTTAAGTCATTTTTATTGTTTTTTTTTTACTAGTAATGGCGGTGATCTGCGATCTTTAGTGCGACTGTGACATTGCGGCGGGCAGATCGGACCCCTAACTGACATTTTTGACAATTTTGGGGGGACCAGTGACATTACTACAGTAATCAGTGCTAAAAATATGCACTGTTACTGTAACACTGGCAGGGAAGGGGTTAACACAGTGGGTGATCAAGGGGTTAAATGTGAGCCTAGGAGAGTGTTTCTAACTGTATGGGGCCGGGGCTTTTGAAATGATCATAGAGACCTGTGGTCCTATATAGAAGGATCACAGGAGTTCTGTGATCATTCCAGAGAGAAGAACGGTCAGCTGTGTTTACAACAGCTGTCTGTCCTTCTCTTTCAGTGGGGAACGATTGCGGGTGGCCGGCGGCAATCGTGGGCACTGGCCCCGTGCATCGACATCCCCGCTGCTGAGTGGGGGTGGAAGAAGCTGAGTTTTACATGAATTATCTCTTTAAGAAAGGGCTGCTGCTGTGGTGGCCACTAGCTCTTCTATCACTTTGGAATTATATAAGCGTTAAGGACATAAGCTGAACAATAGATATGCTATCAGTGACCTTCATCATTGTGTTGGCAGCACATGAGCTTATATAAGTTAGCTTTAGGCATCTGGAGTATACCTTAGGCAGAATACAATCAGAATAATGCAAGGAGTAGGTATTGATGGTGATGAGTGAGTCGTGCAGGGTGTAGTTCGCAAACATGTGAAAAAGTCAGCTAAAGTGAACTCCATGTAATTCCATGGAAACCAAATCTTATTTTTTATTTATTTTTTCTGGGCTTTTCGTAAAAAAAAAGGGGTAGTGCTACAATAATACTTAGTATTCCATGTTACGCATTAAAATAGCAAAAAAAAAAAAAAAAATCAAGAAAAAAAAAAAAAAACAGACACTGTCCAATAAAAAAGGCCTGCCCCCACCGTCCACAAAAAAGATGGTACCCCGATGTAAATCCAAAGTCAATCAAGCCATCTAGTGATGTAGATCCAACGTCTATTATGATGATCAACACCCAATGATCTGCTGCCATGCCAGTCTTCTCCCAGCACTACTCCCCTTGCAAATTATAGCTCCTGACCAGCTCATGTATGTCAACAAACTGGCCGGGAAACTTGGGTAACATTGTTAACCAAATAAAATCATGACCATAATTGGTCAATTATGTCACCTGGTATCTTGGACGGCTTGTTAACAATTTAACCACTTAAGCCCCAGAGGATTTTCCTGCTAAAAGACCAGGGGGTATTTTGCGATTCGGCACTGCGTGACTTTAACGGACAATTGCGCGGTCGTGCGAAGCTGTACCTAAACGAATTTGACGTCCTTTTTTTCCCACAAACAGAGCTTTCTTTTGGTGGTATTTGATCACCTGTGCGATTTTTTGATCACGCGCTATAAACAAAAAAAGAGCGACAATTTGCAAAAATAGCAATATTTGTCACATTTTTTTATATGAAATTCCCCCCCAAAAAAATGTAAAAATCAAAATTTTTTAACATTTTTGGCCAATTTGTTTTATCCTACCTATGTTTGGTAAAAAAAATCGCAAAAAGGGTATTTTGATTGGTTTGCGCAAAAGTTATCGCTTTTACTAACAAAGGGAAAGATTTTTGTCATTTTTGTTGTTTTTTTTTTTTAACGCGTAATGGCGGCGATCTGCGATTTTTTTGCGGTACTGTGACATTGCGGCGGACAGATCGGACCCTTGACTGACATTTTTGACACTTTTGGGGTTACCAGTGACATTTCTACAGTAATCAGTGCTATACATATGCACTGTTACTGTAAAAATACACTGGCAGTGAAGGGGTTAACTTTATTTGGGAGGGAGGGGCTGTGTGTGTCCCTAGGGGCGTGATTCTTACTGTGATTGGCTGTGGCTCTAGCTGTAAGGACACTGATCAACGGATCTACATACTAGATCCGTGTGATCAGTGTCTTTACAGCGAGGAGAATGACAGGCAGCTTGTTTACACAAGCTGCCTGACATTCTCCCTCTCCCCCGACGATCGCCGAGTGGCCAGCGGACATTGGGTCCGCTGGTCACACGCGCGGGGGGGTCCGTGACCGCGCGGGAGCGGGAATGCGCCTCCGCGGGCGCGCGCTCGCTCCCCAGACCCTCCCAGGCTAGTGACGTTAATTAACGTCACTCTGCCTTGCAGGGGCTGACCGCCACAGTAAATCTACTTGCGGCGGTCGGCAAGCGGTTAAAACCCTTAAAGCGGAGTTCCACTGGCTTTTGTGTTTATTAAAAGTCAGCAGCTACAAGCTACAAAAGTGTAGCTGCTGACTTTTAATAAACACATACTCGCCCTGTCCCACGGTCCAGCGATGCGGCAATCAGGACACACGGAGAGCTACTACCCCGGAAGGACTATTCCGATAGTCATGACTATCATATCATGGCGGTGAACGATATATATTAGGACCCATCCATTGTCCTGTCTCCATACCCTCTTTTGGACTACAGTGTAGCATACTCCCGCACAGTGTGGTTTGTTCGTGAAAGGTCTCCTCCATTAAAGTTGGACCCCAAGTATGGGATAGAGAATCATACTTTTTGACAATAAATGAAGGAGCCAAAATACAGTGCGTCTGTGATCGGTATACGCCACTAAGAGGGAAAATCTACATAGAGAGCAAAAGTCTGCTGCTACACTACGGGGGCTTTATATCAGCTGAAGAAACAAATACCTAGACTGGTCTACATCACCAGTTGTTGTCACAAGATACCCACTACTATAGGAATTTATACATCCTGTCCACTATCAATACTCCCACACACAGCAAGAAATATCAGTATTGCTCGGTCTCTCTGGCCCTGACGAAGCCCAATGCGAAACGCGTTGGCTCATTGGGACCCTCAAACCGAATATCAACAAAGACTTCTTGCACCAACATCAGCTTGAAGCATGTATTGTTCCCTTACTAGGGATATATTTCTGTGCTGTTGCTTTTAATGTTTTGGTGAATATATGGGGGACTTTCTTTCCCTTGTGGTCCCTCATGTAATACACTATATATTTTTATATGGTCAAATCAATAAAATGTTCATTTTTTAACATATGGATTCTTGGTTTTCCTTTTTCACTATTGGCCCTTTAAAACCCATACTTTCTCTTTTTGTATGATATGATGAGTGAGTCGTGCAAGGTGTAGTTGGCAAACATGTGAAAAAATCAGCTAAAGTGTAATTCCATGGAAGCCAAATCGTATTTTTTATTTATTTTTTCTGGTCTTTTCGTAAAAAAAGGGTAGTGCTACAATAATACCTAGTATTCCATGTAATGCATTAAAAATAGCAACAAAAAAAAAATCAAGAAAAAAAAAAAAAAAACAGACACTGTCCAATAAAAAAAGGCCTGCCCCCACCGTCCACAAAAAAGATTGTACCCCAATGTAAATCCAAAGTCAATCAAGCCATCTAGTGATGTAGATCCAATGTCTATTATGATGATCAACACCCAATGATCTGCTGCAATGCCAGTCTTCTCCCAGCACTACTCCCGTTGCAAATTATAGCTCCCGACCAGCTCATGTATGTCTACAAACTGCCCGGGAAACTTGGGTAACATTGTTAACCAAAAAAATCATGACCATAATTGGTCAATTATGTCACCTGGTATCTTGGACGGCTTGTTCACAATTTGAAACCCTTAAAGCGGAGTTCGACTGGCTTTTGTGTTTATTAAAAGTCAGCAGCTACAAGCTACAAAAGTGTAGCTGCTGACTTTTAATAAACACACACTCGCCTGTCCCACGGTCCAGCGATGCGGCCGGGGGGGAGCCTCGGTTCTCTCCGTCTTCTCCACGCGGCGCCGACATCATTACTGTGGGCACCCGGCTGTGTTAGCTTGCGGGCTTCACATATGGGTGCACACTGCGTATGCGCGTGTCGCGCTGCGCGTCCTGAATGGACGGGCAATCTTCTGGGACCTGTGATGTGTCCCAGAAGATTGCAGGGAGGGAGGGGGAGAGGAGAACTTCCGCCTGAGCCGCCTAGGCGGCCCAAGCGGAAGTGGGAGTGGATACCTGTCAAAACTAGGTACCCATCCCCCCCCCCCCCCAAAAAAAAATGACATGCCAAATGTGGCATGTCAGGGGTCGGGACATCTTAAAGCGGAAGTTTCACTTTGAGTGGAACTCCGCTTTAATGACGAACTTCCGACTGCATTAGCCAAAGCTTCGGGTTGGCGGGCAAACTGGCCAATGTTTTGTTTGCCTGTTTGCTGAGCTGTGAGAAGGCTAGGTTGCGGTTAAATTTCTGTTCAACCAAATCCTGAAGCTCATCACTAGGTATCAGTAAGGAGCAGGTGTACCTGGGTGACATAGCTGTTTAATATACAATATTCAATTCCCTTGGACAGCAATTGGATCAAACCAGTCAATTCTGAATATTCACTGGAAGGTCAGATCCTGAAGCTGAAACTCAAATACTTTAGCCACCTAATGCAAAGAGAGAACTCATTGGAAAAGACCCTGATGCTGGGAAACATGGAAGGAAAAAGGAGAAGAGGACGACAGAAAACAGGATGGATAGATAGGATCATCTAAGCAATGAACATGAAGTTAAGCAAGATCCGGGAGGTAGCGGAGGATATAAAAGCCTGGCGGGCTATGGTCCATGAGGTCACGAAGAGTCGGACACGACTAAATGACTGAACAACAACAACAACAATATCCAAATAGGTATCTTAGGTGGGATATAGTAAGAACCAGTCTACATTCCGGAGAGAGGAGTATTGGAGAGGCGTCTGCAGCAAGACCACAGGTAAAGGTAAGTATTATTCTCTATTATATCCCTCTTTATATTTTGCATATGCTGGGATTGGAAGAGACAGTTACATTTTACTGGCCAGCTTTAGTATATATATATATATATATATATATATATATGAAATCAAATATGTTGTTGCACATGTTCCTTAAATGATTTATTTTGATATATGTCCTGTTTTTAAATAACTCATACACACACTGGGGCATGTGATTCGAATCTCATCTAGGATACTATCTGCATGGAGTTTGATCATTTTTCTGGCGCTTGCATGGGCTTCCCTTGGGCACTCCAGTTTCCGTTCACACTCTGAAGACATGCTGGTAGGCAGGGCTGCTGTTGATAATCATGTGGCCCCCATACAGCCTACCTGACAGGGCCCCACCCACCCCGTCCTTTTTTTTTTTACATATGTACTCAATTTACTATGCTTCATTGCTTCAGTGATGAATGGACACAATGAGTGATTGTTACCAATCGCTCACTGTGTCAATTCAGGAAAGGAAGAGGCTAGTAAATAGAACATATTATACAGGATTTAAATATAGCGCCAACAGTTTGCGCAGCGCTTGCATATTTATTGCGCACACCCCCTCTTCATCCTGAAACATCCCCCCGTGTGCCTTCAGCAGAGGAGAGGAGGGAAGTTGGCAATACTGCAGGGGAGGGGGCCATACAGGAGGGGGGCCCGGACACCAGGGGGGTGGGGATGCAGATACCAATTCCCCTGCAGTGCAGCCAAAGGAAGAAAATGAAGGAGAAGCTGGCAGGGCTGCAGGGGGAGCCACAAGAGTTGCTAAAGAGGCAGTACAGCAGTAACTCCTGCTCAGCAGATGCCTGGGGCCCCCCTTTTGAACTTATGGGGTCTGGGCCCAGTACAGGAGGGCTGGCTGTACTGTCTTATCAGCGGCCCTGCTAGTAGGATATTTGAATAATTGGCTCCTATCCGAATTTGCCCTAGTAGGTAGTATGTATGCATGTGAGACAGGGGCATTAGATTGTAAGCTCTATGAGAGCAAGGACATAGTTGCCAACAATTAAAAAATATTCCAGGGACACTTTGCAGCACAGCTATCAATTACAACACCCACTTCCCTGAAGCTCCGCCCACTCTGCTTAATAATCTCGCTTATTTATCAGATTATAGAGTCTACTCAATATAAAGAGAATTGCAGGAACTTAAAAAGGGAATTTCAAACTTAAGGCCACAGTAGCAGAGTTGGAATAATTCTCCCATTCAGCTGCACTACTTCTGCTTAACCATTTATGGGCAGCCCGATTAACAGGCACTTCCAGGGACAATATAAATTACCTGGGCAGGCTCCTATTTGCAGAGACTGTCCCAAGAAAAAAGGGACAGCTGGCAAGTATGCAAGGACTAATGTACATGTACAGTATGTAAAGTGCTGTGTAATCAGCTACTGCTCAGCAACAAGTCTGGCTGCATCACCATATTTCACCTGTAGAGGGCCTTAGAAAAGAATTGTAACTTTCCAATGCTGTTGATGTACAGGAAAGTTTTAATTTAGCCAGCAAGCTATCGTTATGCTTGACTGGGATATTTTCCAATGTCCGATAAAATATGAGGACTGCAAATCAAGCAGGCTTCCTCATTCATCTATATCTTGTCTGCGTCAGTGAAAATTATTCAGCCCGCCGCTTCATTTGTCAGATGAGATTGCTTTTTCTTACTAAGCATCCCGTTTCCCATGCCAGCTCATTGTGAGTGAAGGAGCTGGCCCAGTACAAACTTCCATCAACTTATTATTCCGTGCACCATCGAGCGCTCACTTATTAAAAAAAAAAAAAAGAATACGGTGCAGCTTGAGATATGGTAAATAAGAGCAAGGACGGAGCCAGATTTCCTGAAAAATACAACAAAAGTGAAGATGCGGCTTTCCATACAAAACAATGGAGAGGGGAAAACATTGTACAAGTTTTGTAGTTTGGTGTAACTTTTTGAATTGAAGGCCTGTATGAGTCCCCGAGCTGTCATTGTATTGATTTATTTAGATTATTTGGTTTATTTGATGTTTTTTTTTGGCATTAGTATTTTATTCCTATCATTTTATTGTCTTTATTTGTCTGTCAGCAGGTATGCAGCAGCTACAGTATATAGGGGTGTACTACAAAAATAAACAATTAAAATAAATAAATACGTCCCAGTCCATTGTTATTATGTTGTCTCCTACTAGATATGTTGACTGAGAGCTATATATTCTATTTTATCCTGATACTGCGCATTGTATTCCTTTGTGTGACTTGTCATATGCCTTTTAAATTTCAATAAAATTATTGACAAAAAAATAAATAAATAAATAAATAAATACAAATAGCCTCTTGCCACCCACATAATGCACCCCTGCATCGGCAAAGTGGTTGGACTGTAATGCCCACCCACCGCACATTCGCATCCATGGGCTGCAGAGGTTTCATGCCGAGAGCGCGCTGACAGGCATGCTCCCAGCACGGAGACAGATCTGTCTCTAGTAATGATTGGGCACCAGCAGGAGCGGCTCCCAATCACGTGACCACGGTGACAGTGGTCATGTGATCAGGCAGACTTTCCCATAATAGCCCAGTTAAAGAGACGCTGGGGCTGGGCAGGAAGGGGTTAATAAATAAATAACTAGATCAGTATAAAAATTCCTATAGGGAATTTAGGAAATATAGGGTACCCCAGTTTCCTCCCACACTCCAAAGACATGCTGGTAGGTTAATCGGCTCCTGTCCAAAATTGGTTCTACTATTTGTATGTATGCATGTAAGTTCGAGAGCTTAGATTGTAAGCACTTTGAGAGCAGGGACTGATGTAAATGAACAATATATAATTTGTTAATCTAAATTGTTGTCCCTATATAAATACCTGTAGTAAAAAAGAAATTAATAAAAAAAAAAAAAAAAAATTGGATAACATTTTGCCTGGAAACATTCCAAACACTGACTGTCAGGATTTAGATCTGAACCTGCGACCTCTGCTGTGTCTGACGATGTCGCTTCTTGCTTAGACACCTGAGATGCTGGACAGCTTACTTGACAACTCCTTAAATGATCCTGCCTTAAACCTTGTTTCTCTTGAACCTTGAACCGTTTGTTCCTCCCATAAATGTCATATTTTAGTCATGCATTGCACTTCCTGTTTGCCAAATGACTGTGCTCTCTTCAGAGAATATCTCCCTCTCATAACTCCTGCTGTCATCCATATCTCCACTACCACTAATCTTTGGCTTGTTCCTCAACTAGGCTTTGCTTGATTTCAACCTGAGACCATTTGTTATGACCTTTGGCCTGTTTGCTGACTACGCTTCTGCTTCTGGTGGGGCGATCCTTAGGACCCCAACCTGGTACTAACATACAGTAAAATCTATCTCCACTATCAGGAGCTCTGGTGAACACTTCAGGTGAGCCCACGTCACCTGCTAGGGTAATCTGCTGTTGTACTTATCCAGCTGGTTGGTAGGAGCCACTCTACTGCTATAGCTAATGGTCTCTGAGCTTGACCCCTGATCGTGACAGTAGCCAAATTAGTCCCTATCTCTCAAACTGCAATTGCATGTAAAGAAACACTGTCACCTGCCCATTCACCTGGCCGTATTAGTTATTTATTTAATATTATCTGACCTTTACAACTTTATACATCCACTAACATTGGCTATTGGGTATTTGGTTTTAACCTATGACCATGAGGAAGGGAGATTGCATTGATATGTTGATATGGTGATGTCTTTATGCTTTTTTTAACCCTGATGAAGGGTGTCGTTTTGATCTGAATTGCATTGGTAAACAGTTCGATTGACCCCTTGACATTTACTGGAATAAAGTCGTATATGGATGTTTTACCAGTGGCGTGGTGCTTCAGTCTACACTTTAGTTATAGATATTTTATGGGTAGCTCCTATTCTAATGTTGATCACTGGTTCCAAATTAATAATACCTATTGCAGTAGGGAACAGACACAAAAAGATACAACCCGCATCTTTTCAAATAACTGTTCTTTTTATTCGACATAGATACCACAATAAAATTAACCACTTGCCGACCGGTCACGTTGACCGTACTGCGGCAAAGTGGCTCGATTCCGTCCAGCGACGTAGACCTACGTCGCTGGACTCCTCCCCCTGTAGGCAGCGCTCGCGCGCCGCCAGAGGCACGCTCCCGCTGTTTTCAGTCACAGCGGGAGTTGGGCCAGGGGTGGAGCGGCGGCGATCGCCGCTGCTCTTCCCCGATCTTCGGGGAATCGACTTTGGAGATCCGCCCGCTTGTGTAAACAGAGCGGGCGGATCTCCTAAGTGACAAGGAGTGTCAGATTGCAGTGTTCAGCATAGCTGAACATGCGATCTGTCCTTGTGTCACTCAGTCACCTCCCCCCACACACATCAGTAAGCACCAGGCATACATTAACCCCTCCCTCTCCAATAAAATTAACCCCTTCCCTGCCAGTGTCATTTTTACAGTAACAGTGCATATTTATAGCACTGATTACTATGGAAATGTCACTGGTACCCCCAAAAGTGTCAAAAATGTCAGTCAAGGGTCTGATCTGTCCGCCGCAATGTCGCAGTCCCGCAAAAAAAATCGCAGATCGCCGCCATTATGCGTTAAAAAAAAAACACCAAAAATGACAGAAATCTCTCCCTTAGTTAGTAAACGCAATAACTTGTGCACAAACCAATCAAAATACGCTTATTGTGATTTTTTTTTTTTACCAAACATAGGTAGAAGAAAACAAATTGGCCAAAAATTAAAAAAACATTTTGATTTTTACATTTTTTTGGGGGGGAATTTCATATAAAAAAATGTTAAAAATATTGTTATTTTTTCAAAATAAACGCTCTTTTTTTGTTTATAGTGCAAAAAGTATAAATTGCACAGGTGATCAAATACCACCAAAAGAAATCTCTGTTTGTGGGAAAAAAAGAACGTAAATTTCGTTTGAGTACAGCATCGCACGACCGCGCAATTGTCAGTTAAAATTGCACAGCGCCGAATCGCAAAAAGTGGCCTGGACGTAAGACAGCAAAATCCTCCGGTGGTAAAGTGGTTAAAATTGTGGGTGGACTAGTTTCTTATTGGGGTCTTAAAAATGTGGTAGAAGTGTTAGTATAGTGCCAAGGACGATGACGGCAGTAGACAAAGCAAACAAAGTGAATTACATGTATATGCAGAGTTTAACATTTCTTTCAGAGTTACCTGCCCAATCAGTCCAGGATGACAGTGCCTTTTGATAACCCCCCCCAGGAAGGTTTACAGTAATTACCCTTCCAGCCTGCTTTCCAGCTTCCCCGCTCAGTAAGGCAACCCATACATTTATCATTTTTTTTCTCAACCTGTAAATTGAACAGCAAAAAAAAATTATCTGATTCCCCCATCCACATTTGATGTGGATGCGGGGATCCTCCTGCTGTGCTATTGCACTCTGATGGTGAGGAGCCTTCCTCGCCATCAGGCTATATCCAGCAGCTCTGATTAGAAAAAAAACCCAACAGCCCGGTTGTAAAGAAGTCAATCAGTAGATCAAGATCTGTACCATTAGGGTGCCCATACATGGAAATTTCAGCCAGTCCCTGCTGAACCATCTTAACTTCAGTCCATGTATGGCCAGCTTAAGCTACGGTGTTGGAACTCGGTTGGATGACATCCGCTGCCCCCCTTCTCCTTGTGACATTATTTAGGCCTGGTGATTGGCATCAAAATGCATACATTAGATTGATGGATTGGCTTCAGCACCACATCCCACTAATAGATTTACCATAATGGGATTTTGACCCGTTCCCGCTGGCCGCCTCCCAGCCTTTGAAGGGTTTTAAACGCCGGGAGGCAAAGGTGGGCATTCAGGTCATGTGACCACTGCGATTGGCTGTCACAGTAGTCATATGATCGGAAAGCTCCCAATCCCTAGTATGCATCTGGCGCTTTCCAGCAACCACCAGCTACCGCTCCCAGCGAGTGGTTTACACAGGCCCGCATATATGCGGCCACTCAGCGTGATGGCCTGTTTGGCCGACATTAAGAGGTTAAAGGTGATTTAAAAGATAGTATAAAAAAAACACTTCATTTTTGCTTGTAAATAAAATTTTAAATATATAGATCAAAAACAATTTTAGATATATAGAGACCATTCTAAACACATCTATCATTGTATATTATTCTGCACCCCCTAACACAGTGTTTCTCAACTCCAGTCCTCAGGACCCACTAACAGGCCAGATTTTAAGTATTACCTTGGGGAGTTGCAGACTTGAGTACTGCAATCACTGAGCAGCAAATTATATCACCTGGGATGTATTTCACTTATCTTGCAAACCTGGCCTGTTAGTGGGTCCTGAGGACCAGGGTTGAGAAACATTGCCCTAACATATCAATATCACATTGCAGCAGTCAGTCCTTTTGGCAGTCATAATTGATATAGGGGACAGTCTTTTTATATTGTGATGCGTTTCGCCAGCAGCTTCCTCAATAGACCAGAGAGTGAGTCATCTATAATACCTATCACACATACTAACCTAATAGCTATATTTTGAATGATTGGTAATGTCTAATGCTCTTTCCTTATAACTCTCCCCCTCTGTTAGTGAGGGTTCAGAAGGACCAGGTGGGACAACAAAGGAGCCTAGTTAGGTGAGTATACCTTGATGGGGGGGAGTTATCAGGAGGCGCTGTCTCTTTGCCCTGAATGGGTAAACTGATAACCAGAGATAAGACTATAATCCTTCCACTTTATAAAACTCTGGTCCGACCGCATCTGGAGTATTCTGTCCAGTTCTGGTGGCCAGTCCTCGGGAGGGATGTGTTGGAGCTGGAGAGAGTCCAGAGAAGGGCAACTAAACTGATTAGGGGAATGGAGGACCTTAACTATGAAGAGCGTCTGCAATCGCTCGATTTATTCTCCCTGGAGAAGAGACGCCTGAGGGGGGACATGATGGCAATTTATAAATATCTCAATGGGAATCTCAGCTTAGAAAAAAAGCTATTCAGTCGAAGGGATTGCATGAGGACTCGAGGGCACACAATGCGATTAGAGGAGAAGCGTTTTAACCTCAGGCAACGTGGGGGGTTCTTTACTGTTAGGGCTACAAGATTGTGGAATTCTCTACCACAAGAGGTGGTTTCTGCGGGAAGTATGGTGGCTTTCAAAAGACTCTTAGATGTACATCTCAAGGATCAGAACATTCAGGGCTATGTTAGATGATTACAGTCACACACACCTACACAGGTTGAACTGGATGGACTATTGTCTTTATTCAACCTCCCCTACTATGTAACTATGTAACTATGTATGTAACTATGAAAGTGTCTCTTTATCATGTGCTATTTAGGCCTGCTATACATTGGTTGGATTCCAAAAGAATTTTCTTTCTCAAATTTTATCTAAGAATTTTCATTCAAATTTCACACCATTAGTGGGCCGCAGCAATGGGCACTTTTTGTGTGGCCATTGAATTTGAGTGATTGGGCATATTGGAATTTTTTTGAAAAACAAACGATTTTCTAATCAATGATGGGAAATATAATCAAAAAAGAAATGTGCATGAACACAAGAAAAGAAAATGACTGAAAATAAAATTTCCGGAAAGAAAAAAAGATTCCCAGCCATGAATATTATCTGTAGCAACATGAGGTGAAATTGAAGGCTTGGTTGGTCGAATTTCAAAATCAATGGTGACGTCATCGGATCACAAAACACACAAAATTCCTGTTTTTCGAAAGAAAATGAGTTCAGAATTTGACCCATGTATGGCCTGCATTAGTATTTAAGACATGCTAAGATAACATACAATATTGATCGAGAGGCTACTTTAGCATGCCTTAAAAGCACTTTGTTTTAAGTGCTCCTGCATTTTCCATTACTTTCTCCGTGAGCATGCAAGAAGTAAAAGAATCTCAATAGCAATAAAAGATTCAAGATTAAAGAATTTCTAAGCCTTCCATGGCATGCAAAAACATTTTTTAATACTTCCTTTACCCCTAGTAGTGAAATTCAGCCCTCTTCCTGCTTCGGTAAACAGTACACCTTTCTCACTCAACCTTTCTCACATCTAGACTAAAAAGAAAGTCTTCCATTCCAGCCCTTGTAGTCCATTTTATTTGAGTAGGTGGTATTACTGTATTACTGATCCACTCTAACATAATAAATAAACAATAATAAAAAAAAAAATATATATATATATATATATATATATATATATAAATAAATAAAGTAAGTGCACACCTCACATTTTTGTAAATATATTGTTATATCTTTTCATGTGACAACACTGAAGAAATGACACTTTGCTACAATGTAAAGTAGTGAGTGTACAGCTTGTATAACAGTGTAAATTTGCTGTCCCCTCAAAATAACTCAACACACAGCCATTCATGTCTAAACCACTGGCAACAAAAGTGAGTACACCCCTAAATTGAAATGTCCAAATTGGGCCCATATTTTGTGTGGCCACCATTATTTTTCAGCACTGCCTTAACCCTCTTGGGACTGGAGTTCACCAGAGCTTCACAGGTTGCCACTGGAGTCCTCTTCCACTCCTCCATGAAGAGATCTTACGCTTCTCCAACTTCCGTTTGAGGATGCACAACAGATGCTCAATAGCGTTTAGGTCTGGAGACATGATTGGTCAGTCCATCACCTTTACCCTCAGCTTCTTTAGCAAGGCAGTGGTCATCTTGGAGGTGTGTTTGGGGTCGTTATCATGTTGGAATACTGCCCTGCGGCCCAGTCTCCGAAGGGAGGAATCATGCTCTGCTTCAGTATGTCACAGTACATGTTGGCATTCATGGCTCTCAATGAACTGTAGCTTCTCATACTGCCGCAGACCATGACACTCCCACCACCATGCTTGACTATAGGCAAGACACACTTGTCTTTGTACTCCTCACCTGGTTGCTGACACCATCTGAACCAAATGAGTTTATCTTAGTCTCATCAGACCACAGAACATGGTTCCAGTAATCCATGTCCTTAATCTGCTTGTCTTCTGCAAACTGTTTGCAGGCTTTCTTGTGCATCATCTTTAGAAGAGGCTTCCTTCTGGGCTGACAGCCATGCAGACCAATTTAATGCAGTGTGCGGCGTATGGTCTGAGCACTGACAGGCTGACCCCCCCACCCCTTCAACCTCTGCAGCAATGCTGGCAGCACTCATACGTTTATTTCCCATAGAACCTGTCTTGGAGTGGAACCTGTCTTGTTAAACCACTGTATGGACTTGGCCACTGTGCTGCAGCTCAGTTTAAGGGTCTTGGCAATCTTCCTATAGCCTAAGCCATCTTTATGTAGAGCAACAATTCTTTTTTGCACAGTGTTGTCACATGAAAAGATATAATGAAATATTTACAAAAATTTGAGGGGTATACTCACTTTTGTGAGATAATATATGTATATATATATATATATATATATATATATATATATATATATATATATATATATATATATATATATATATTTTTTTTTTTTAAACTATTTTAGGCCAGTTTTTCTTCGAAAATAAAAACAAAAATCAGGAGATATCCATACCCGTTTACCACCAAATAAAAGCCCAATTTTTCCTGAAAAAAAAAAAAGATATAATCCACCTGGATACACAGAGTAGTTGTGATGATATGTACAATTTAACCACTTAAGCCCCGGAAGATTTTACCCCCTTCCTGACCAGGGGGTATTTTGCGATTCGGCACTGCGTGACTTTAACGGACAATTGCGCGGTCGTGCGACGCTGTACCTAAACAATTCTTTTGGTGGTATTTGATCACCTGTGCGATTTTTTGATCACGCGCTATAAACAAAAAAAGTGCGTCAATTTTGCAAAAATAGCAATATGAAATTCCCCCCCCAAAAAAATGTAAAAATCAAAATTTTTTAACATTTTTGGCCAATTTGTTTTATGCTACCTATGTTTGGTAAAAAAAAATCGCAAAAAGCGTAGTTTGATTGGTTTGCGCAAAAGTTATCGCGTTTACTAACAAAGGGAAAGATTTTTGTCATTTTTGTTGTTTTTTTTTTTAACGCGTAATGGCGGCGATCTGCGATTTTTTTTGCGGTACTGCGACATTGCGGCGGACAGATCGGACCCTTGACTGACATTTTTGACACTTTTGGGGGTACCAGTGACATTTCTACAGTAATCAGTGCTATATATATGCACTGTTACTGTAAAAATACACTGGTAGTGAAGGGGTTAACTTTATTTGGGAGGGAGGGGCTGTGTGTGTCCCTAGGGGCGTGCTTTCTACTGTGATTGGCTGTGGCTTGAGCTGTAAGGACACTGATCAACGGATCTACATAGTAGATCCGTGTGATCAGTGTTTTTACACCGAGGAGAATGACAGGTGGCTTGTTTACACAAGCCGCCTAACTTTCTCCCTCTCCCCCGCCGATCGCAGAGTGGCCGGCGGACATCGGGTCCGCCGGTCACACGCGCGGGGGGGTCCGTGACCACGCGGGAGTGAGAGCGCGCCTCCGGGGGCGCGCGCTCGCTCCCTAGACCCTCACAAGCTAGTGACGTAGCCCTACGTCACTTTGCCTGTTAGGGGCTGACTGCCGACGTAGATCGGCGTTAGGCAGTCGGCAAGTGGTTAACACATGTCAATATCGCAAAATTGTGCTTAGGCATTAAGATTTAGATTTGTTTGTTTTTCCCTTAGGCGTGAAGGGGTTAATAAAGTCATAAATAATATTTGATTTTGTAACCTGGGGGGGGGGGGGGGGGAGAAAGTACCAGTGACATTGTCACTCTACTGTACATAGCCTGTGCAGAGAGCAGAGCTGTGGGAGGGGCCTAGCAGGCCCATCCCAATACTGGCTGGCTATAGAAAACTATAGGAGTGGGTGGAGACAAGACCAGTCCTCCTGTACAAGTAGAGAGAGCAGCAGTAAATGGTCTTTATTACAGGAAAAGTCTCACACTGGATTGCTGCACAGATCTGGAGGAAATACACAAAACACACCGAGATACTGTCACATGAAAAGATATAATAAAATAATTGCAAAAATGTGAGGGGGTACAATATATATATTTATTTATTTATATTATTTTTTTCTTTTTTTTTTTACTATTTTGGGCCAGTTTTTCTTTGATAATAAAAAAAAAAAACGATCAGAATACTCATGAATCTTGTCTTTAGATGATGTTTGCTTATCCCAGAGCTCAACTTTAAGCCCCCATTCACACTAGGGCGACTCACGAGGCGACTTGTGTCGCCCCAGGTCGCCCCAGGTCGCTTGACATGACCAAACCAATGTAAATGAATCAGTGCCGTCTTAATTGCCGCTATTAAGGTCGCTCCGACTTCAGAAAAGGGTCCTGTACTACTTTCAGGCGACCAGTGATCCGACCTGTCCCATATACTTCAATGGGAGTCGCCTCCTTATCTTAATTGAAGCGACCTGTAATCCGACTTGTCATCCGACTTTGCTAAAAAATGGCAGTGAACAAGAAAAGAGCATAATTTTCTTGCAGGCATTAGCGGTCATTTTTTTAGGCAGGCATGTCATTTTTTGGATTTCGTTTCTGGGGGGTCTAAAAAGTGTCCCTGTCAAGTTTCAGCTCTGTAGCATGTCCAGAACCCCTAAAAAAAAACATTTTTCTTTTAATTTTTTGTAGTGTCTTTACCAGCTGTCTTTTATACTTGCAGGCATTCATCAGCGGTCATTTTTTTAGGCAGGCATGTCATTTTTTGGATTTCGTTTCTGGGGGGTCTACAAAGTGTCCCTGTCAAGTTTCAGCTCTGTAGCATGTCCAGAACCCCTAAAAAAAATCATTTTTCTTTTAATTTTTTGTAGTGTCTTACCAGCTGTCTTTTTTTCTTGCAGGCATTTAGCGGGCATTTTTTTAAGCAGGCATGTCATTTTTGGGATTTCGTTTCTGGGGGGTCTAAAAAGTGTCCCTGTCAAGTTTCAGCTCTGTAGCATGTCCAGAACCCCTAAAAAAATAATTTTTCTTATAATTTTTTGTAGTGTCTTACCAGCTGTCTTTTTTTCTTGCAGGCATTTAGCGGGCATTTTTTTAGGCAGGCATGTCATTTTTTTAATTTAGTGTCTGGGGGGTCTAAAAAGTGTACCTGTCAATTTTCAGCTCTGTAGCATGTCCAGAACCCCTAAAAAACAGCATTTTTACTATATTTTCAGGAATACGGCTTCTCTGCGGCTGGCTTTTTTTCTTGCAGGCATTTAGCGGGCATTTTTTTAAGCAGGCATGTCATTTTTGGGATTTCGTTTCTGGGGGGTCTAAAAAGTGTCCCTGTCAAGTTTCAGCTCTGTAGCATGTCCAGAACCCCTAAAAAAAATAATTTTTCTTATAATTTTTTGTAGTGTCTTACCAGCTGTCTTTTTTTCTTGCAGGCATTTAGCGGGCATTTTTTTAGGCAGGCATGTCATTTTTTTTATTTAGTGTCTGGGGGGTCTAAAAAGTGTACCTGTCAATTTTCAGCTCTGTAGCATGTCCAGAACCCCTAAAAAACAGCATTTTTACTATATTTTCAGGAATACGGCTTCTCTGCGGCTGGCTTTTTTTCTTGCAGGCATTTAGCGGGCATTTTTTTAGGCAGGCATGTCATTTTCTGGATTTAGTGTCTGGGGGGTCAAAAAAGTGTCCCTGTCAAGTTTCAGCTATGTAGCATGTCCAGAACCCCTAAAAAAAATCATTTTTCTTATAATTTTTTGTAGTGTCTTACCAGCTGTCTTTTTTTCTTGCAGGCATTTAGCGGCCATTTTTTTAGGCAGGCATGTCATTTTTTTTATTTAGTGTCTGGGGGGTCTAAAAAGTGTACCTGTCAATTTTCAGCTCTGTAGCATGTCCAGAACCCCTAAAAAACAGCATTTTTACTATATTTTCAGGAATACGGCTTCTCTGCGGCTGGCTTTTTTTCTTGCAGACATTTTACGGGCATTTTTTGGGTGTCTTTGGAGGCATGTGCTTCTTAAAAATTATAGGAAAAAAAGCTCTTTTTTTTTTTTTACGTTTCTGGACAGACAAACAAAGCTATGTGAGACACACAACACTGCACACATGGGAAAAAGGAAATATGTAAAAAAAAAAACACAGGAAAAGGAAATTAGGTCACAAGACATCAGATTGTGATTGGCCAAATAAAAAGTTGCCTCGCGATTAGGTCGCGTCAAAGTCGCGCTAAGTCGCGCCAAAGTCGCGTCAAAGTCGCGCCAAAGTCGCGTCAAAATCGCGTCAAAGTCGCGCTGGAAGCGACGCTACTTTAGTGGTAGCGGCAGTGTGAACCAGCACTAAGGGACTTTGCCTAGGCTGGGATGATGTCATCAGTCTGCCGCTGGCAGAAAGAAGCATTTCACTGGTAGTGATAGGCACATTGCTAAACTTTAAAAATGTCTCTAATCCATTAGGGGTTAACAACCGCTCGTCCCACTAAAGCAGTTAAAAGGGCGTCCCTTCTTCCATCGCGGAAGGCTCAGCATCCTGGCAGCGTCTTGTTGCACTCAGTCAACGCAGATAAAACCCGCTTCCAAAGCGATGACAGAATAATCTAGGGAAGACAGATGTGAGCAATAGCAAACAGATTTGTCCAGGAAGATTCATTCGCCTTGGCCTCAGGCCAATTAGACCCGTAAAAGTGAAATTCCAGAAAATTAGATTAATGAGAAAGTCATTAGCAGGCGAAAAGCTAGATAATTTTGCAAGAACACGACTGATGATCACAGAGCAAATAATTGGATGACATTCATTAAATCTGCACTAAAACACAGGATTTAGCAGAAAAGCCAGACTAATCCTGGGATTTACAATTTTGGCTACTTTTCCTGAAATTGTATTTTTAATCGAACGGCGTTAATATAGCTCTTCACTCTATCTCTATTACTATATATCTATTCTGCTGCGGTGAAATTGGTAATATATTCCATGCCAGGCTGGCAGTGCAGAATAAATCGGGAGACATTAGCAAAAGAGAGGACTGACGGGTGTCCATCTACTCCGAAATCTTGTTTTGCTTTTGCAGTATTTTTTTAACCTGTCGCTGCCCATGTAATGCTTATGTGTGGTGGCAAAAAGGGTGGGCTTTACCGTCCACATGCCACGCATATATATCGCTGGGCAGACAACATTTCTGTGCTGAGCACGCTCACTGCACGCTGCCACCACTGAGACTGAGCTTTCAGAGACAACTAATGATAGCCGCTCCCGATCATGTGACCACTGTGACAGCCAATCACAGTGGTCACCATGGGCATCCAGCAAGGGGGGGCAAGTGCCCCCCCCCCCCCCCTGGAAATTTCCTGGCCTGCTCTAATAGGGGAATCTATGGGGACCCTGCTCTAAAGGGGATCTATGGGGGACCCTGGCCTGGCCTGCTCTAAAGGGGATCTATGGGGACTCTGCTCTAAAGGGGGATCTATGGGGGACCCTGGCCTGGCATGCTCTAACGGGGAATCTATGGGGGACCCTGGCCTGGCCTGCTCTCAAGGGGGATCTATGGGGGACCCTGGCCTGCTCTACAGGGGGATCTATGGGGGACCCTGGCCTGGCCTGCTCTTAAGGGGGATCTATGGGGACCCTGCTCTAAAGGGGGATCTATGGGGGATCCTGGCCTGCTCTAAAGGGGAATGTATGGGGGACCCTGGCCTGGCCTGCTCTTAAGGGGGATCTATGGGGGACCCTGGCCTGCACTAAAGGGGGATCTATGGGGGACCCTGGCCTGGCCTGCTCTAAAGGGGAATCTATGGGGGACCCTGGCCTGCTCTTAAGGGGGATCTATGGGGACCCTGCTCTAAAGGGGGATCTATGGGGGACCCTGGCCTGCTCTAAAGGGGGATCTATGGGGACCCTGCTCTAAAGGGGGATCTATGGGGGACCCTGGCCTGCTCTAAAGGGGGATCTATGGGGACCCTGCTCTAAATGGGGGATCTATAGCTCTACATCGGTCTCATCACTTCTGAAGTAGATTTTTGTTGGCCGAGAAAGTTGTGTGCAGTCTAGAGCACATTTCAACCAACACAACCACACTGGACAAAAGCTGGCCGATCGGTCGGCCGATAATTGTTGCGTGTGTACGGGGCTTTAGGCTACGTTCACATCTTGGCGTTGCTATTACAGGCATTTTTATGGGCGTTTTTTCAGGCGTTTTTATGGGCGTTTTTGAAGGCGTTTTACAGACATTTTTACAGGCGTTTTTTGTGCAGGCGTAATCTGCCCAAATAGAAGCTCATGTACTTTTTTGAGCGTTGGGCGTTTTGCTCACGGCATCAAAATGCTCAGATGTGAACAGGGGCCATTGAAATGAATCGAATTTGTCTTGTTAGGCGTTTTGAGAGCTGATCCTAGAGCAGAAAAACGCCCCCAAAACGCCCCAAAACGCCTACATGTGAACGTAGCCTTAGCGGGGCTTCTTCATTATGGTGTAGATGCTGCCGGAGATAGAGGGGAGTGAGGAGGAAATCCCCCGTGTCTAGAGCCGCCAGGATGTGCCTCCGTTGTTGTCCGTCCTCTCCTCGTGGAGAGGCCTTTGATCCAGTGCCATATTGCCTGGTCTCCCCGGCCATCTGATGAAAGAAGGCCATGAGTTTTTTTTAGGCCCGGAAAGATCTTTTTTCCTGCGAGGCATGTCAGCTGGGTACTCGGGGAGCGGTCCGTCTTGCTTGGGAGCAAAAACGAGACCTGTGATTTTTGCTTTGGGATATTATCTGGCACTGCAGTGTGGAGTTGTGGATTGGCAATTAAGTCCTATTGGGTGAAATGCATCAGCAAAGCAGTCCTAGGGCGGAGACTGCCATTGTGCCGGCAGGGTGGGACATACATGTCTTGTCTTGGGGCACTCCATTGGCGCCCCCAGTACTGTTGATGATCTTTCACCAACAACTTACAATCAACAGCCCGATGATTGGGCTTATAGGATGGGCTCCTAATAACAATGGCACTGGGCAGCCCATCACATTGCTGCATGATCAAGAGCCCCACCTACTGACCTCGGGCACCATGGACCATTTAAAACATCGGCACCCAATGTTAAGGCTTCAAAGTATCATCCATGAGCTCCATTTAGGCTCCATTCGCATTAGCATGTGCACAATTTTCAGTGTGACTTTGGAGTGCAAATCTGATGCGATTTTTGGTGTAACTTTGATCCAACATTACATTTTCTAGACCAAAGTTGCATCAAAAGTCTCACCAAAGTAGTGGAGGCATTTCTTTTTTATTCTTTTGTTTAGGACATTACACCCAGACAGGTAGCAAATTACAAGGTCACAAAATACAAGTCTTTCTTGTGCAGGCACCTTTTCAAAGTCACTGCAACTTTAAGTCGCACCGATTTGAATGGGTGCCGTTGAAAATAATGGGCTGCGACTTGTCATGTGGCATTGATGCCCAAAGTTGCATGACAAGTCACACAAATGTGAATGGAGCCTTAAAGCCAATCTCCAAGAATTATCTTTTTACATTGTTAGTGTAGCACCCTCCTAGGTAGGTAGGTGCTAGGAAAAAGCATCTATTGCTCATTTTGCTTATCAGGGGAGCCTGATCTGTTAGGTTGCCTGTCACATGTTTCCAGGTGTGATTCACTGGGTTTGAGGGAGTGTCCCCAATGCATCCAATGAGGGAGCTTGTTGGACAGTGGAGGAAACCCAGCCAGTGACACATCAGGGTTTAGGGCAGTCCCAGTGGGAGAGTATTCTCGCAATGCATCCTGGGATTGACCATAAATACTGAGGAGACATGTGACAGGGCGTCTTTGGAGGTAAGCAGAGTCCCAAGAGCAGGTGGACAGCTGTCTCTCCTCCTGCAGTGTGAGAGGAAGGTGGTCTTAGGCAGTCGGCCTAGTGAACCGGGTGTGGAGCTGAGCTGCAGAGGATCCAGAGAGCTGACAGTGGAGCTGCTGGCAGAGTCTCTCGGGGAAAAACAGTGTCTGTGAGTACCAGGAGATTTTCCTAAGGGTCTGCCCAGGAAGGGGGGCCACTCCGGCGAAGTCAGGGGATCAGGGAGCTAGCTCACACATAGAGCATTACAGTAAAGGGGGTGCTGTATAGATAACCCTGAAGAATAGGGACAAAGGGGGTGCCAGGAAGGGCCCTGAAGAGTGTTCTGCAGTACAGTTCAATTTATCTAAATAGCTCATTAACTAATTCTTCACTGCTATTGATAAGGTGAAGCAGCGGCCTTGCCGCACTCAGCAATATTCAGTCGTCCCAGCAGATTGTGCATAGTTCTTAGAAGTTGGAGTATCCCACTCATTCCCTTTTCCAATCCAAGTTCTCAATAAAACCTCAAAAACCAAAGCTCCTAGACTGTTTCCTGACTGAGCCAAACACTTTGAAAATGCTAAACTGCTATGTTGTTGCTAATGGTAACCCAGGGGAACCCGTAACCAGCAGCTCCCAAGGGAGTATTGCTACATTATATATTTTCTCAACGAATATATAATGTGCTCACTCACTGGATGAAGTGGAAATTATTTGCCTCTGTTTGCTGCCTGGTCCAATGAGAGAACCCCTTGCAGTCATTGAAACTTTTCTGAATGGGGAGGTGCCGAATGAGCAAGCCAGAGGGAACAATGCTAGCTTCATGTAGCACAGGCTACTGTAGCGATTTTCTTCATGCCCAGCAGCCCTCCAGATGTGAGCCATGAGGGGTTATACTGTATAACCAAGATGGACCAATATAACTTAAAGCAGGGCTCCACCCAAAAGGGAAAGCTCCACTTATCTGCCTCCTCTCCCCTCCACTTCCACATTTGTCACCTTTAGTGGGGGGGGGGGGGGGGAGCGGGTACCTTGTTTGAAGTTCGCCCTCCCCTCCTTCTCCTGCAGCCTTCTTTGGACACATCACAGGTCCCAGAATACTGTGGCCCATTCAGAAAGTGCAGTGCGCTTTGCATATGCGGAGTAGGAAGCCGGCTGTGAAGTTCTTCTTTAACCACTTGCCGACCGCTGCAAGTACATATACTGGGTCGGTCAGCCCCTCTCAGGCAAAGTGACGTACCGGTATGTAACTAGCCTGTGAGGCTCTGGGGAGCGAGCGCGCGCCGCCGGAGGCGCGCTCCCGCTCCCGCACGGTCACGGATCCCCCACGCGTGTGACCGGCGGACCCGATGTCCGCCGGTCACTCGCGATCTTCGGGTGGAGAGGAAGAAAGAGGGAGAAACTGTGTAGAAACAGTGATCATACGGTTCTACTATGTAGGACCGTTGATCACTGTTCCTACAGCTCCAGCCACAGCCAATCACAGTTAGAATCACGCCCCTAGGGACACACACCACCCCTCCCTCTCAAATAAAGTTAACCCCTTCACTACCAGTGTCATTTTACAGTAACAGTGCATATGTATAGCACTGATTACTGTAGAAATGTCACTGGTAACCCCAAAAATGTCAGTCAAGGGTCCGATTTTTCCGCCCCAATGTCGCAGTCCCGCAAAACAAATCGCAGATCGCCGCCATTACGCGTTTAAAAAAAAACAACAAAAATGACAAAAATCTTTCCCTTTGTTAGTAAACGCAATAACTTTTGCACAAACCAATCAAAATACGCTTTTTGCTATTTTTTTTACCAAACATATGTAGCATAAAACAAATTGGCCGAAAATGTTAAAACATTTTGATTTTTACATTTTTTTTTGGGGAATTTCATATAAAAAAATGTGAAAAATATTGTTATTTTTGCAAAATTGTCGCTCTTTTTTTGTTTATAGCGCATGATCAAAAAATCGCACAGGTGATCAAATACCACCAAAAGAAAGCTCTGTTTGTGGGAAGAAAAGGACGTCAAATTTGTTTAGGTACAGCGTCGCACGACCGCGCAATTGTCCATTAAATTCACGCAGTGCCGAATCGCTAAATAACCCCTGGTCAGGAAGGGGGTAAAATCTTCCGGCGCTTAAGTGGTTAAAAAAAGATCATTCCAAGAGTTCACCTTTAGGCCAGGTTGACACTTGTTCGGCCACGGGTTTCCAGCCTGGGGTCCAGTGCGTTTCTGTTCACCAGTTCAGGTGTGATTCAGGTCTGAAATGAATGCCTGAACTCGCACCTGAACCGGACCCAAAAACGCACAGGACCCTTCTGCAATCCGCTCCGCGGCCGCCCAGGCCACTCCATTGAGAGCTGGTCACACTTGGCCGTCATGCAAATTGGATGATGTGATAACTGCATCCCACTCGCACATATGTGAACCCAAGATTGCAATGGCCGCATGTGCTGATCTGTGCTGCTGAGAGCACTTGCCACACCTGAGGGGGGAATGAGTGTTGAATTCTGACCACCAAGCCTCCAGACTTCCAGACTCCCAGACCTGCTTAGCCATCCGGCTGCTTCATCTCTAGTGGAAGCTGTGAATGATAGCTACTGTGCTCGAGGGACACAGAGGCATTGATATCCAGCTCCAGATCCCTAAACTGCCTAGTCCTGGCTGTTCATGGATGAGAGGGATGAGAGGGACGGCATACAGAGGAGGATCAAGAGGTTGATTTCCACCATATTGTTCTGCGGATAAACTGGATTTTTGGCCGCTGATTAGAAATCAATTTTGGATACTACAGCGACCCCACTAATTACTGGTATAAAATGCAGCTTCAGGATTTAAGTCTTCTGACATTGAACATTTGTCACAGTAGTAGGAGTGTCTGCAGCACAGGGCAGTGATCTGGGTGAAGTTTGCCTTTTATTGTCTAATGCTGTGGTAGCCTAGTCCATGAGAGTGGATAGGCATTGATTTCCGGTGAGTTTGCATTTTAGACATTCATCCCGGCACTGAAGGTGGTGGCAATCAATGGTGATCCTTTAATTTACATCAGTGATCCTGCATGTTTGCACCCTGCACTTTGGACTCCTCATGTATGCACCTTATATGCTCTATGCACTTTATTAATGGACTTTATGGACTTTTATGAATGTCAATTTATGTGATTTTATTCAGTTATTTCATATTTATGCATCTTATTAAGTTTTTGAGTGATCACATTGGATTAGCAGTGTGATTGAGTGGGAGGTTATCACCATCCCTGCGCTACTAAAATTCCAGTCAAAGAGCAAGTTCTTTGTTGGTGAATTTTATTTTATTTATATTTATACCCATTTAAGTAGCAGCAATATATTTATATATTTACAGTGCCTTGCAAAAGTATTCGGCCCCCTTGAACTTTTCAACCTTTTGCCACATTTCAGGCTTCAAACATAAAGATATAAAACTGTATTTTTTTGTGAAGTATCAACAACAAGTGGGACACAATCATGAAGTGGAACGAAATTTATTGGATATTTTAAACTTTTTTAACAAATAAAAAACTGAAAAATTGGGCATGCAAAATGATTCAACCCCCTTAAGTTAATACTTTGTAGTGCCACCTTTTGCTGCGATTACAGCTGTAAGTCGCTTGGGGTATGTCTATATCAGTTTTGCACATCGAGAGACTGACATTTTTGCCCATTCCTCTTTGCAAAACAGCTCGAGCTCAGTGAGGTTGGATGGAGAGCGTTTGTGAACAGCAGTTTTCAGTTCTTTCCACAGATTCTCAATTGGATTCAGGTCTGGACTTTGACTTGGCCATTCTAACACCTGGATATGTTTGTTTGTGAACCATTCCATTGTAGATTTTGCTTTATGTTTTGGATCATTGTCTTGTTGGAAGACAAATCTCCGTCCCAGTCTCAGGTCTTTTGCAGACTCCATCAAGTTTTCTTCCAGAATGGTCCTGTATTTGGCTTCATCCATCTTCCCATCAATTTTAACCATCTTCCCTGTCACTGCTGAAGAAAAGCAGGCCCAAACCATGATGCTGCCACCACCATGTTTGACAGTGGGGACGGTGTGTTCAGGGTGATGAGCTGTGTTGCTTTTACGCCAAACATAACGTTTAGCATTGTGCCAAAAAGTTTGATTTTGGTTTCATATGACCAGAGCTCCTTCTTCCACATGTTTGGTGTCTCCCAGGTGGCTTGTGGCAAACTTTAAACTACACTTTTTATGGATATATTTAAGAAATGGCTTTCTTCTTGCCACTCTTCCATAAAGGCCAGATTTGTGCAGTATACGACTGATTGTTGTCCTATGGACAGAGTCTCCCACCTCAGCTGTAGATCTCTGCAGTTCATCCAGAGTGATCATGGGCCTCTTGGCTGCATCTCTGATCAGTCTTCTCCTTGTATGAGTTGAAAGTTTAGAGGGACGGCCAGGTCTTCGTAGATTTGCAGTGGTCTGATACTCCTTCCATTTCAATATTATCCCTTGCACAGTGCCCCTTGGGATGTTTAAAGCTTGGGAAATCTTTTTGTATCCAAATCCGGCTTTAAACTTCTCCTCAACAGTATCTCGGACCTGCCTGGTGTGTTCCTTGTTCTTCATGATGCTCTCCAGTGGCGGCTGGTGCTCAAAATTTTTGGGGGGGCGCAAAAAGAAAAATGTAATAGGTATTGCTTCGCGCCAAAAAACGCAGTAAAAAAATTGCGTGACTTTGAAGCTGTGCCCCCTTCAATGCAATGAACACTGTGCTGTGCCCCCTTCAATGCAATAAACACTGTGCTGTGCCCCCTTCAATGCAATGAACACTGTGCTGTGCCCCCTTCAATGCAATAAACACTGTGCTGTGCCCCCTTCAATGCAATAAACACTGTGCTGTGCCCCCACAATGCAGAGTTCAGCGTGCATGCCCCTTTCAATTCAGAGCGCCACAGCATTGTCCCCAATCACTGCAGAGCGCCACAGCATTGTCCCCAATGATTGCAGAGTGCCCACAGCATTGTCCCCCAATGATTGCAGAGTGCCACAGCATTGTACCCCAATGATTGCAGAGTGCCACAGAATTGTACCCCAATGATTGCAGAGTGCCCACAGCATTGTACCCCAATAAATGCAGAGTGCCCACAGCATTGTACCCCAATAAATGCAGAGTGCCACAGAATTGTACCCCAATGATTGCAGAGTGCCCTCAGCATCGTACCCCAATGATTGCAGAGTGCCACAGAATTGTACCCCAATGATTACAGAGTGCCACAGAATTGTACCCCAATGATTGCAAATTGCCACAGCATTGTACCCCAATGATTGCAGATTGCCACAGCATTGTACCCCAATGATTGCAGAGTGCCACAGAATTGTACCCCAATGATTGCAGAGTGCCACAGCATTGTACCCCAATGATTGCAGAGTGCCACAGAATTGTACCCCAATGATTGCAGAGTGCCACAGCATTGTACCCCAATGATTGCAGAGTGCCCACAGCATTGTACCCCAATAAATGCAGAGTGCCCACAGCATTGTACCCCAATGATTGCAGAGTGCCCACAGCATTGTACCCCAATAAATGCAGAGTGCCCACAGCATTGTACCCCAATAAATGCAGAGCGCCACAGCATTGTACCCCAATAAATACAGAGCGCCTCAGCCTTGTACCCCAATAAATGCAGAGCGCCACAGAATTGTACCCCAATGATTGCAGAGTACCACAGAATTGTACCCCAATGATTGCAGAGTGCCACAGCATTGTACCCCAATGACTGCAGAGTGCCCACAGCATTGTGCCCCAATAAATGCAGAGTGCCCACAGCATTGTACCCCAATAAATGCAGAGCGCCACAGCATTGTACCCCAATAAATACAGAGCGCCTCAGCATTGTACCCCAATAAATGCAGAGCGCCACAGAATTGTACCCCAATGATTGCAGAGTACCACAGAATTGTACCCCAATGATTGCAGAGTGCCCACAGCATTGTACCCCAATAAATGCAGAGTGCCCACAGCATTGTACCCCAATGATTGCAGAGTGCCCACAGCATTGTACCCCAATGAATGCAGAGTGCCCACAGCATTGTACCCCAATAAATGCAGAGTGCCCACAGCATTGTACCCCAATAAATGCAGAGCGCCACAGCATTGTACCCCAATAAATGCAGAGCGCCACAGAATTGTACCCCAATGATTGCAGAGTGCCACAAAATTGTACCCCAATGATTGCAGAGTGCCACAGCAGTGTACCCCAATAAATGCAGAGTGCCCACAGCATTGTACCCCAATAAATGCAGAGTGCCCACAGCATTGTACCCCAATAAATGCAGAGCACCACAGCATTGTACCCCAATAAATACAGAGCGCCTCAGCATTGTACCCCAATAAATGCAGAGCGCCACAGAATTGTACCCCAATGATTGCAGAGTGCCACAGAATTGTACCCCAATGATTACAGAGTGCCACAGCATTGTACCCCAATGATTGCAGAGCGCCACAGCATTGTACCACAATAAATGCAGAGTGCCCACAGCATTGTACCCCAATAAATGCAGAGTGCCACAGCAATGTACCCCAATAAATGCAGAGTGCCACAGCAATGTACCCCAATAAATGCAGAGTGCCACAGCAATGTACCCCAATAAATGCAGAGTGCCCACAGCATTGTCCCCCAATCAATGCAGAGTGCAGCGTGCGTGCTCCCTTCAATTTAATGCACTTACCTGGCGGCGGCGGCGGCGGGTTCTTCCCTCCTCGATCCAGTCCGTCCTCTCTGCGGCGGCGGGAAGGAGAGCGGCTTCTCCCTCGTCCTCCGAGCGGCGGTGACGGTGAGTGACTGAGTCACGCACCGGCACCGCCCCCATTGTGACGTCAGGGATCGGATGTCCTGGATGATGATTGGTCTGGAGACTGGACCAATCACAGCCAGGATATCCGAAAGTGGGGGTGTCCAATCGCAAGCACTTGCGATCGGGTTACGCCCCCAGAAGGCTGCCGATCGGCGCCTCTTCTGGGACATAACCCCACCCCCCCCCCCCCCTAGCCACCACTTCCCTTACAAAGGCAGGCGAACCCAATTTTTTTTTTTTATACTTTATTTGTTCGCTGTCATTTTTATTTTATTTTTTTATTTTATTTTTTTATTTTTTTTTTTTTTTTTTTTTAGGGGTAGGGGGGCGGCGCCCTGGCGCCCGCTATGCACGGGCCGCCACTGATGCTCTCTGTGCTTTAAATGGACCTCTGAGACTATCACAGTGCAGGTGCATTTATACGGAGACTTGATTACACACAGGTGGATTCTATTTATCATCATTAGTCATTTAGATCAACATTGGATCATTCAGAGATCCTCACTGAACTTCTGGAGAGAGTTTGCTGCACTGAAAGTAAATGGGCTGAATAATTTTGCACGCCCAATTTTTCAGTTTTTTATTTGTTAAATAGTTTGAAATATCCAATAAATTTTGTTCCACCTCATGATTGTGTCCCACTTGTTGTTGATTCTTCACAAAAAATTACAGTTTTATATCTTTATGTTTGAAGCCTGAAATGTGGCAAAAGGTCGAAAAGTTCAAGCGGGCCAAATACTTTCGCAATGCACTGTATATACCATATTTGTATACCATCTTTGGTTTCTGGTTATCCTGAAGCGCAGCGTATCAAAATATTAACTATTTTTTTAGTTTCATTTTAGTGGTAATTTTATACATATGTGAACCCGGCCTGAAAGCTGAATTTCACATACAAAAAACATTTATTTAAGTGTATTCCTCAAAAGCCACAATGCATAAAAATGCACTTTGTGTGCACCAAATGCCTTTTCAAACCCAGACTATACCTTGTAAGGACTGGCTCACACCACAAAAACGCATTCCAGATCCGTTCCGGGACAGTGATTTCTCTACATGCTGCCCCCGCCGCCCCCCTATCCAGGTGTACAGGGGAGTATGGGGCCCGGTTGCAATTGCAACCCCTGCAACCCCTGTAGTTACCACTTTGTGTTACACCCTAAATACGGGTGCAAAATATAACATGTTCTAAAGGTGAATTTATGCTTTAAAGCGGTAGTATCATGCTTTTTTTGACTTTTAACTACAGGTAAGCCTATAATAAGGCTTACCTGTAGGTACAATTAATATCTCCTAAACCTGCACGGTTTAGGAGATATTACCACTGCATGCAGCCGCTGACGAGTGCGGCGCATGCGCTCTGAAGGTCCTGCGGAATTGCCGGAAAATTACTCCCACGCGCAGGCGCGGGAGTGACGTCCGGCGCTGTGAGTGGCCGGAGCCGCGGAACCCTCAAGAGACGCCGTGGGACGCTGACGAGTGCGGCGCATGCGCTCTGAAGGTCTGGCGGAATTGCCAGGAAAATTACTCCCACGCGCAGGCGCGGGAGTGACGTCCGGCGCTGTGAGTGGCCGGAGCCGCGGAACCCTCAAGAGACGCCGTGGGACGCTGAAGAGTGCGGCGCATGCGCTCTGAAGGTCTGGCGGAATTGCCAGGAAATTACTTCCGCGCGCATGCGTGGGAGTGACGTCATCGCGGCTCCAGCCACTCACAGCGAAGAGACGCAGTGGGATCATGTCGGGGCTTCGATCTAAGGTAAGTAATTCATAATGAGCAAGTATGCGATGCATACTAGCTCATTATGCCTTTGTCTTGCAGGGTTTTTTTTTTTGTCATTAGAGTTTACTACCGCTTTAAGGGATTTTGCCTAGGCTCAGATGTCATCAGTCTGCTACAGGCAGAAGGAAGCATTTCCTCAGTCTCCTCTCTCTCCCACAATGCTTCCTCCTGCCTACAGCAGACCGAGGCATCATCTGAACTGAGACAAAGTCACTGGACTAGAGCTCAAGGACGGCTTTTCAATCATAAAAAGTTCATACTGTCACTGTATATTGTGACCTGTCAAGAATTAAATAATTCAGACTTATAAAATTTTCAAGCAGTGTGCTTTAGAAGAAGGCATCGATGGAAAGGGCCCTTTGGTTTTTTTAATATTTGTTCTTGTGTAGAGATGTTAAAAGATACATTGAGAAGAATTATTACTATTCCTAATTACGGAGCATTATGTGCATTAGAGATTCCTTTGGACAATGAAACACTGAATAAGATTTATTGTGACACAAAGCTCCCAGAACAAGCGTAACTCCCAGGCTTGGCCTTGTGATTTGTTGTCTGAAGGCACGAGAGGATAAAAATACTTGTACAAGGTCGGGAAAAAAAAAAAAAAAAAAACTGAAAAGTATTCATTGCTGAATTTATGTTTATTCCTGCCTCGGGATCAGGAATGGCGGTGTTGTAAAATTGCCAAAATCCCGTTTTAGCTTGGTTTGTTACAGCAAAATGTATTTTCGTTGCATAATAGTTTAATTAATTGAGAAACACGGTACACTGTAATTATGTGTTTACTGGGTGGATTTCTAAAACTTATAAAAAAAAAAAAAAAAAAGATTTGCTGATTATCACACAAACAGGGTGCAAAAAACTAAATAAATAGATATGTTTGTTATAAAGTTAAAAGGAAAAAAATAAAATAAAACACTGTTATATGTTTATTGCGATATGTTCATGAATTAATTATCTAATTAATTTAAGTAATGTATTCTGAATTGGATTTAGTATTAGCAACTTTAACCTCCTGCCTACCCGGGCAATTTTTTAATTTTGTTACACACAATTGTTAAAATCAGCATTCTTTTGCAAGAAAATACTGTAACCCCCCCCCCCCCCACTACACTGTAGCCGTTCACACTGGCGCGACGCTACTTTCAGGGGCGACCTCCGAGATCGCGGTGCGAGCAGCGCGCCGCGACCTCGGAGCGGCCGCCACAGACTTCATAACATTGAAGTCTATGGCGGTCGCCTCCTGGTCGCCCCAAAGAAGCTCCGGACCCTTTTTCTAGGTCGGAGCGACTTGTGTCGCTCCTATTAGAACGGGTCCGTAGCTTCCCTATGGGAGGCGACCTGCGGCGACCTGTGAGGCGACCAGGTCACCTCACAGGTCACCCTAGTGTGAACCGGGGCTAAAACGTATAAAAAAATAAACAAAAAAAATAAATAAATAAAAGATTTGCTGATTATTATTATTTCAGGTACTTATATAGCGCTGTCAATTTACGCAGCGCTTTACATATACATTGCACATTCACATCAGTCCCTGCCCTCAAGGAGCTTACAATCTAAGGTCCCTAACTCACATACATACATACATACATAGTAGGGCCAATTTTATACAGGATCCAATTAACCTACCAGCATGTCTTTGGAGTGTGGGAGGAAACCGGAGTACCCGGAGGAAACCCACGCAGGCACAGGGAGAACATGCAAACTCCAGGCAGGTAGTGTCATGGTTGGGATTCAAACCAGCAACCTTCTTTCTGCTAGGTGAAAGTGATAACCACTACACCACTGTGCTGCCCATTATCACGCAAACAGGGTGCAAAAAACAAAAATAAATAAATGTGTATGTTATAAACTTAAATGGCAAAAAACAAAAAAAATAAAAATAAAATGCTGTTATGTTTTTTTTTGTGATATGTTCATTAATTAATTATCTAATTAATTTAAGTAATGTATTCTGAATTGGATTTAGTATCAGCAACTGTAACCATCTGCCTACCCGAGAAATCTCTTTATTTTTTGTGCACAATTGTTAAAATCAGCATTCTTTTGCAAGAAAATACTGTAACCCCCCCACCCCCCCCCCCCCAAAAAAAATAAAAAATAATAATAATTTCTGCAAGCAGAGACCCTGGGAAATAAAATGGTGGTAGCTGCAATTTTTTATGTTACAAAATATTTGCTCCCATGCATGAATCTTTCCTATAGGTAAGCCTATAATAAGGCTTCTTCTCCTAAAACCGTTTAGGAGATACTTACTGTAGATGCAGCCGGTGACGTCATTGGCCCATGCACTCCGTCACCGGCTGTATCTACAGTAAGTATCTCCTAAATGGTTTAGAAGATATTTACAGTACCTACTGTATAGGTAAGCCTTAATATAGGCTTACCTATAGGTAAAGTTCATGCATGGGAGTTTACTCCCACTTTAAAGCATAACCTATGGAGAATTTTGAGTACAATTGTTTTGCTGTTCCTTCAGAATCCTGTGCTGTAAACGGCAGCTCCCACATGCATGGTGTGACATCTCAGTGGCTCCAGCCACTCACACAGCCAAAGTCCGCAAACCTGGAAGGAAGATCGAGTGAAGAGAGAAGCGCCTTCAGCGGCGATAGTTCGCCACTGGAGGGCTTCGTTCTAAGCTAAGTTTCACATAATGTGCTAGTATGCAATGCATACTAGCACATTATGCCAAAGAAAAAGCTGGCATGTGTAGGACATGAGAGAGTCTTCATCCCAGTATATATACATACAAAGAGGAAAATGCCCAAGGGACTATATGAGACATAAACCAAAAAACAAACCAAAAACCAAACAAAACCAAAAAAATTTAAAATATTTAAAATGTATTAGACATTTAAACATATTTGACACATACTTTTAAAATTGTTCTGATAAAGATAAGTCCGAACACATATGCATAGATATCCATAGTTACATAGATCAAAACGTGGCTGCTAATCCTGGATGTAATAAATTCTCTACGCGTTTCATCAGACAGTGTTTGCTTCCTCAGGAGAAATACATATAAACATCTAAAATTAGAGATAAGGTTGTTAGAAAAGAAAAAAAGGGGGAAGGGAAGGGTAAGGAGAGCTTAAACTTACAATAACCTATAAGGCAATTGTAATTACATAAGAGTGATGAATTATTGTGGTAGATGTTGCTAAAATTTGAATCCAGCTCTGAGCCCTGAGCATAACCTATTTTTCGTGGATCGACGGGTTTTATAGGAATTAATGGATATTTTTAAAGTTCGAAAGTTTGGGCTGTCTCGGATCCACCACCTATGGCCAGCACTTTACTTACATAATTTTTTTTTTTTTGGTTGTTTAACCACTTAAGCCCCGGAAGATTTTACCCCCTTCCTGACCAGGGGGTATTTTGCGATTCGGCACTGCGTGACTTTAACGGACAATTGCGCGGTCTTGCGATGCTGTACCCAAACGAATTTGACGTCCTTTTTTCCCCACAAACAGAGCTTTCTTTTGGCGGTATTTGATCACCTGTGCGATTTTTTTGATCATGCGCTATAAACAAAAAAAGAGCGTCAATTTTGCAAAAATAGCAATATTTTTCACATTTTTTTATATGAAATTCCCCCCCAAAAAAATGTAAAAATCAAAATTTTTTAACATTTTCGGCCAATTTGTTTTATGCTACCTATGTTTGGTAAAAAAAATTGCAAAAAGCGTATTTTGATTGGTTTGCGCAAAAGTTATCGCGTTTACTAACAAAGGGAAAGATTTTTGTCATTTTTGTTTTTTTTTTCTAACGCGTAATGGCGGCGATCTGCAATTTTTACACACGCGCGGGGGGGGTCCGTGACCACGCGGGAGCGCGCCTCCGGGGGCACGCGCTCGCTCCCTAGACCCTCACAAGCTAGTGACGTAGCCCTACATCACTTTGCCTGTGAGGGGCTGACTGCCGACGTAGATCGGCGTTAGCCAGTCGGCAAGTGGTTACAATTGTTTTGATAAAGATAAGTGCAAACACATATACATAGATATCCATAGTTACATATATCGAAACGTGGCTGCTAATCCTGGATGTAATAAATTCTCTACGCGTTTCATGAGACAGTGCTTGCTTCCTCAGGAGAAATACATATAAACGTCTAATATTAGAGATAAGGTTGTTAGAAAAGAAAAAGGGGGAAGGGAAGGGTAAGAAGGAGAGCTCAAACTTACAATAATCTATAAGGCAATTGTGATTACATAAGAATGATGGATTAATGTGGTAGATGTTGCCAAAATTTGAATCCAGCTCTCCTGAGTATAACCTATTTTTCGTGGATCGACTGGTTTTATAGGAATTAATGGATATTATTAAAGTTCGAAAGTTTGGGCTGTCTCGGATCCACCACCTATGGGCAGCACTTTACTTACATAATTTTTCTTTATTTTATTTTTTATTTTGGTTGTTTAGGAAATTAAGTTAGTACAGTATCAATGATATATATGGAATTTATTGAAACATTATGGAAATGCAGTCTGTACTGAACTTAATAGAATTGTACTTTTTTTTTAATGTGTGTAAGTTTATCTTTCATGAAAAAATTAAGTAAAAACTTATTAAACAAAAAAAAAAACTTACAATAATATAAAATAGTCCTATTGAACTCCAAAAGAGGTTAACAGTCATGTGGATTCATAGTTCTCATGACTCTTCCCCAATGGGAATGAAGAGAATAACCAAAGGAAGGTCCCCAAGGACTACATGGCTCTCCCCAGGGGCTGTGGCGGGGAAGAGGACCAGCCAGATAAAAGCAACGTCCTGAAGAATGCACTTTGCAAGTGCAGTTGCTCAGCAGTTTAGTAAATGAGCAGAAGTTCTGCTGACTTCCATCATCCAATCATGTGCAAGCAAAAATCCTTTTTTTTTTTAAATTTTCCTTGCACTTGATTGAGTATCCTTTGCAAAGTGAAGGTTTACCTCATTTACTTAGAACTTACAGAGTGCAACAGCACTTTGTGGTGTGGACAGTCTATTGGCCTTTAGTACATCAACCCCTACGTCTGATGTTTGGTGGCCCCTGGGTATCACTATAATATGTACAGCTTCCCTCTGTGCCGACTCTAGGAGGGTAGAGTGTTGAACTTGAGCTGGAGAGTATGCAAGGACTACATTGCACAAATTCAATAAGCCCACTACAGACACACAGAGGCGGCTCGAGAGCAAACACACATGAGTGCCCCCAGAGCAAACGGCACTCTACAAGAGGGAGGGGCCAGGAGTGCCAGCAGTGGACCCGAGAAGAGGAGGACTGGGGCTGCTCTGTGCTCAATCATTGCACAGAGCAGGTAAGTATGACATGTTTGAAATTAAAAAAACTAAATGTGAACCTTTACAAACACTCTAACCACTTAAGGACCGGAAGGTTTTACCCCCTTAACCATTTAAGCCCGGAGGATTTGGCTGCTCAAAGACCAGGGCCTATTTTGCGATTCGGCACTGTGTAAATTTAACGGACAATTGCGCGGTCGTGCGACGCTGTACCCAAATGAAATTGACGTCTTTTTTTCCCCCACAAATAGAGCTTTCTTTTGGTGGTATTTGATCACCTGTGCGATTTTTACTTTTTGCGCTATAAACAAAAAAAGAGCGACAATTTTGAAAAAATAACAATATTTTTCACATTTTTTTATATGAAATTCCCCCCCCCCCCCCCAAAAAAAAAAAAAATGTAAAAATCAAAATTTTTTAACATTTTAGGCCAATTTGTTTTCTGCTACATATTTTTGGTAAAAAAAATCGCAATAAGCGTATTTTGATTGGTTTGCACAAAAGTTATTGCATTAACTAACTATGGGAAAGATTTATGTAATTTTTATAGTTTTTTTTTTTTTTTAACGAGTAATGGCGGCGATCCGCAATTTTTTTTTTTGTGGGACTGCAACATTGCGGCGGACAGATTGGACCCTTGACGGACATTTTTGACACTTTTGGGGGTACCAGTGACATTACTACAGTAATCAGTGCTATACATATGCACTGTTACTGTAAAAATGACACTGGGAGGGAAGGGGTTAACTTTATTAGTGATCAGTGGGTTAAGTGTGTCCCTAGGGGTGTGATTCAAACTGTGGGGGGCGTGGCTTGTGATGTAACCACAGAGACATACGATCCTACATAGCAGGATCGTACAGTCTCTGCAGTTAGATCAGGGAGAATGACAGGCGGCTGTGTTTACATCAGCCGCCTGCCTTTCTCCCTCTCCAGCGGGAGATTGCGAGTGACCGGCGGACATTGGAGCCGCTGGTCACTTGCGCGGGGATGTAAGTGAACGAGCGGGGGCGGGAGCGCGCCTCCGGCGGCGCGCGCTTGCCCTCTAGAGGCTCCTGGGCGAGAGACATAGCCCTATGTCGGTTTGCCCAGGAGAGCCAGACTGCCGCAGTAAATAGTCGTGCACTGCTGTACTTTTACTGACACTTGCGCGGTCATGCGACGCTGTACCCTAATAAAATTGATGTCCTTTTCCCCCACAAATAGAGCTTTCTTTTGGTGGTATTTGATCACCTCTGCGATTTTTATAGCTATAAAGAAAAAAAGACTGACGATTCTAAAAAAAAAAAAAAAGTATATTTTTCACTTTCTGCTATAAAATATTCCCAATAATAAAAAAAAAAAAATCAAATTTTTTCATAATTTTAGGCCAATTTGTATTCTGCTACATATTTTTGGTAAAAAAAAATCCCAATAAGTATATGTTGATTGGTTTGCGCAAAAGTTATCGCATCTACGAACTAGGGGAAAGTCATTTTTATTTATTTATCTTTTTACTAGTAATGGCGGCACTGCGACATTGCGATGGACAGATTGGACACCTAACTGAAATTTTTGGCACTTTTGGGGGGACCAGTGACATTACTACAGCAATCAGTGCTAAATTTATGCATTGTTACTGTACTAATGACACTGGCAGGGAAGGAGTTAACACCATGAGGTGATCAAAGGGTTAAATGTTTACCTAGGGGGTGCTTTCTAACTGTGTGGGGGATGGGCTCACTAGATGAACACAGAGATCTGTGTTCCTAAATAGGAGGAACACAGGCTCCCTGTGTTCATCACTGACAGAACAGCCTTGTTTACATCGGCAGACCGCCGTTCTGGCTCCATGGGGATCACGGGTGCTCGGTGGACATCGCAGGCCCCAGACCCGCTGATTGGCTCCCCCTCTAGCCAATCCGTGTGTGCACTAACTGCTACACAAAGCGACGTACAGGCACGTTGTTTCGCGTAACAGAGTAAAACTACAACGGCTATTCGGCAAGTGGTTAAAGTGTGAATGCACCTTTTGGAAAAATAGGTGAACTAACAACCTACACCCCTTCCACCCCCCTTGCCCCCCCCCCTGCACTTACCTCCATGGGTAATGAACTGTCACTGCCCACACAGTGTGTGTAGCTGTCCATGGATTTTGAACCCCTCTTTCTGTAGGGTTCCTGGGATAGATCAGAGCGATTCCAATTGGTTAAAGTGGCCAGGTACAGTGCTAACCAATCAGAAACATTGTGATCTGTCCCAGATACCCTACAGAAAGAAGGGGAAGATGAGTGGGGATTTCAAATTCCCAGACTGCTACTCTGGCTGTATTCACATCGAGGTAAGTGCAGCAGGGACCAGGGGGGTTCAATTTTTAATTTCTTTGAAAAGGTGTAACCCTTTAACCTTCTTAGCAGTATTCCCAAGTGTGGCTCGGGGTTAAATTTCAGAGCCAAAAGCGGTAACCCTGAGCCACACTCGGGGTACCGCCAGAAGCATCGCTGGATCCTGTAAAAGAGGTTTCTTACCTTGTCACCAGGATCCAGCAATGTATCTCAGCGGTATGCGGCGGCGGATCTTCCTCCCGATCGTCTCTGTGCCCCGGCTTCCGTCTCCTGCGACGTGACGTTCGCAGGGGGGTGGAACCGGCGGCAAATTCAAATGTAAAAGCACACCAAACACACTGATACCATTCAAAATAAAATAACTTCACATTACATTGCCCCCCAGTGCCCTTTCCTGCAGTTTTACTGTACTTTATATATATATATATACATATATATATATATATATATATATATATATATATATATATATATATATATATATATACACACATATACTGTGTATATATATATATATATATATATATATACAGTATATATATATATGTATACATACATACATACTTTAACTTTTCTATAGTTTTTTATTATATTATAATTTATGATTTTGTGTCTCAGACTTTATCATACCCGAGATGTTATAAAGAAGAACGCACAGTAAAAAAAAAAAAATGTAAATAGTTGGTTTGGGCTGCTCATTCTCAAGAATTACATGCAAAATAATGGTACCGCTGTCAGCACCTAAAATCCGAAAGAATCATACCGCCAGGGAGGTTTAAAGCGGTTGTAAACCCTTGGTAAAAAAAAAAAGAAAAAAAAAAAACCTGCAAGAGAAAGGCATAATGGGCTAGTATGCATCGCATACTAGCCCATTATGTGTAACTTACCTTAGAACGAAGCCCCGACACGGACCCCCGGACATCGCTGCGGGCGTTGCCATGATCCCTCGCCGTCTTTTCCGGGTTCGGCGGCTCCGGCGCGGTGATTGGCCGGAAGAGACGGCCCTGGTGCGATGATTGGCCGGAGCCACGATGACGTCACTTCCGTGCATGCGCGTGGGAGTGATTTTTCCGGCAAGCTCCCGGCAAATTAATTGAAGGTCCCCCCGGACCTTCAGAGCGCATGCGTCGCTCGCGAGAGCGGCTGCATGCACTGTAAATATCTCCTAAACCATGGCGGTTTAGGAGATATTATTTGTACCTACAGGTAAGCCTTATTATAGGCTTACCTGTAGGTAAAAGTGTCAAAAAGCGGGATACTACCGCTTTAAGTCTTAATTTACAGGCTTTTGCCAGCATTTCCCTTTAAATTCCCACCCAACGCCCAAGTCTCCATCAGTATCACCTGCAGTGTCTGCATTGCGAAGGACCCGCGGGCGCCCATCTAAAAAAAGCGATGCATTCTATTCATCAGAGCTTTGAATCTCAGCCAGATCCTGGGAGTAGCTCTGCTCCTCATTACAGCAGGTGTTATGATTCCTCTTTCTCTTCTGTCAATATCATAGATAATACCTATTTTCCCCCTAAAGCATGTTTTCCTTTTAATGGAATTGGATTGCGGCAGCGATGTCACAGAACAGATGTTCCTTGATATTTACCTCTCTATCAGTACGTGTCACCCAACTGCTGAATCTCCTCTATATACGGGCCTAATAATCCAATCTTAGAGCTAGCGTCGGCCTTGACCGATGGCCACCTTCTCAACTCCAGGACTCCGAAATGGCCAGTTTTGTTGACACTTGTAATCTGCGGTTCCTTTTTTTTTTTTTACCATTACTGCAAAAATGTCAGTTTTACAACAAAGCATTTGGACCTTTAACACAATATAAAAGCATTCCTGGAAAGGACAGACGGAAATCTCTTTCAGGAGAGCTTAAAATCTCTCTAAATCTTTTCAGAGGTTGCTATCTGAGCATTATTGCAAGATGAAATCCTCAACCGTATGCTTTGATTTTATTGAAGAAAAAAAAAATGATATTGGTTTAGGTTAGATAAATAGTGTAAATCTCTAGCTGGATAAAAACAAAAGGTGTGCAAAGTCTTGCAGATTGTGGTCTTTAGAAAGTAGCCCCAGTCTAAGATAGAAAAGCCTTTCCCCTGCCAGCAGGGCTGCCATCAGGGGGGTACAGCCAATACAGATGTAGGGGGCCCGGGCGTCCCGAGGGGCCCAGTCCCTCGGGATGCCCCAGGCTCCAAGTTGGCACCTCTTTTGTTCCTTTCCTCCCCTACACTGATAACTAGTCCGACTCCCGCTGGTGCCACCCGCTGCACTGGCTCCTGACTCCCATCCTGCTGCTGGCTACTGCTGTCAAAATTATTGGTTGCTAGGACCGCCTGGCAACCTAGCAGCCAATCATATGCATTCACAGGCCCCCGCAGAGGAGGAGGATGTAACCTGGTGGTCAGGCCCAGAGGGCCCAGGCCTAAAGCTGTGTAAGGTGCCCCAAAATTTCTGATGGCTGCCCTGCCTGCCAGCATCCTGCAGAGAAATATTTGCTCCAACGCTCCTCCCTTCTGAGTCAGACCTATGGGTCTGCAATTAGACATGTGTGGTTCGGTTTGTTTGGAATTAAAATTTGGACAATTTTTTTTTATTTGGAAATTCAGATGTATCCGAATTCCTGAATTACAATAGTGACTAATTTTAAATGAATCTGTAATAGCAAAACAAAATTTCGGCCAAAATTTGAATAGTTTTCAAATCTATATTGAATGTTTTTTTAATCAAATTCGAATCTATCAAAAAAAATATTCAAAAAAATATATAGTCTCAAAAAAATACAGCAAAAAAAATATATATAAAAAAAATAGCCTTGGGGTCAGGGCTACCTACAGCGCTTGCTAATAATTAATATTTAACCACTTTACCACCGTCCAGGCCACTTTTTGCGATTCGGCGCTGTGCGACTTCAACTGACAATTGCGCGGTCATGCGACGTCGCACCCAAACGAAATTTACGTCCTTTTTTTCCCACAAACAGAGCTTTCTTTTGGTGGTATTTGATCACCTGTGCGATTTTTACTTTTTGCGCTATAAACAAAAAAAGAGCGTTTATTTTGAAAAAATAACAATATTTTTAACATTTTTTTATATGAAATTACCCCCAAAAAGATGTAAAAAACAATTTTTTAAAAGATTTTTGGCCAATTTGTATTATGCTACATATGTTTGGTAAAAAAAATTGCAATAAGCGTATTTTGATTGGTTTGCGCAAAAGTTATTGCGTTTACTAACAAAGGGAAAGATTTCTGTCATTTTTGGTGTTTTTTTTTTAACGCGTAATGGCGGCGATCTGCGATTTTTTTTTGTGGGACTGCGACATTGCGGCGGACAGATCGGACCCTTGACTGACATTTTTGACACTTTTGGGGGTACCAGTGACATTACTGCAGTAATCAGTGCTATATATATGCACTGTTACTGTAAAAATGACACTGGCAGGGAAGGGGTTAATTTTATTGGAGAGGGAGGGGTTAATGTATGCCTGGTGCTTACTGACGTGTAGGGGGGGAGGTGACTGTGTGAGTCATGGACAGATCGGATGTCCAGCTATGCTGAACAGTCCGATCTGTCACTCCCTGTCACTATGGAGATCCGCCCGCTGTGTTTACACACAGCGGGCGGATCTCCAGACTCGATCCCCGACGATCGGGTAAGAGCAGCGGCGATCGCCGCTGCTCCTCCCCTGGCCCGACTCCCGCTGTGAATGAAAACAGCGGGAGCGAGCCTCCGGCGGCGCGCAAGCGCCGCCCAGAAGGGGGAGTGTCCAACGACGTTAATACTACGTCGCTGGACGATAACGAACCACTCTGCCGCAGTAGTATTACTGTGAGCGGTTCTAAAGTGGTTAATATGCTATGTGCAATAGGTGGATATTGTATCACAACTAAAACAATAAAATGTATAATATAATATAATTGTGCAAATATAGTGCAATAGAATAATTAATTAATAACTATGACCATATAGAAATCAATAAGTGACATGAATTTTGTGATACACCATATATATATAAAGTGCAAATGTTAATTCAAGTCCATTAATAAGTGATTGAATAAAATAACTGTAGTTGCACTATTTTTGCTCATTTGCACAATTATATTATATTATTTTTTATTATTATTATTATTATATAGCGCCAGCAGTTTACGAAGCGCTTTACAACTTGAGGGTAGACAGTACAAATACAATACACTTCAATACAGAAGGAATCAGAGGACCCTGCTCGTTAGAGCTTACAATTTTATTGTTTTAGTAGTGATACAATATCCACCTATTGCACATAGTATATTAAATATTAATTATTAGCAAGCGCTGTAGGTAGCCCTGACCCCAAGGCTATTTTTTTGATACATTACCTTTTCTATACTGCTGCTGCTATTTCTCAAAGACATTTTTGATAAGAAATCCACTATTGCACACCACTAGGCGCGGGGGGATACACTATAAGTGTTATCTTTTTCCAAATTCGACTCTAATTCAAATTTCCAAAGAGAATAAAATAGAATAGAATGTAAAAGAATAGAATAGAAAAGAATAGAATAGAATAGGAAAAAATAGAATAGAAAATAAAAGAATAGAGTATAATAGAGTAAAACAGAATAGAATATAAAATAAAAGAATAGAATATAATAGAGCAAAACAGAACAGAATAGAAAATAAAAGAAAAAAAATAGAATAGAAAAAAAGGGATAAAATATAGTAGAATCGATTAAAACAGAATAAAATAGAATAGAAAATAAAAGAACAGAATAAAATAGAAAATAATAAAAAATAGAATAGAATAAAATAGAAAGAATATACCCATCTTCTGAAATTTCGATTTTCAAATTCTATACATATATTTGAATAGTTTTCAAATCTATATTGAATTGTTTTTGAATCTAATTTGAATCTAATATAAATTTCCAAAGAGAATAAAATAGAATAGAAAGTAAAAGAATAGAATAGAAACGAATATAATAGAATAGGAAAAAAATAGAATAGAAAATAAAAGAATAGAGTATAATAGAGTAAAACAGAATATAATAGAAAATAAAAGAATAGAATATAATAGAGTAAAACAGAAAAGAATAGAAAAGAAAAAAAATAGAATAGAAAAAAGGGATAAAATATAGTAGAATCGATTAAAACAGAATAAAATAGAATAGAAAATAAAAGAACAGAATAAAATAGAAAATAATAAAAAATAGAATAGAATAAAATAGAAAGAATATACCCATCTTCTGAAATTCGATTTTCAAATTCTATACATATATTTGAATAGTTTTCAAATCTATATTGAATTGTTTTTGAATCTAATTTGAATCTAATTCAAATTTCCAAAGAGAATAAAATAGAATAGAAAGTAAAAGAATAGAATTGAAACGAATATAATAGAATAGGAAAAAAATAGAATAGAAAATAAATGAATAGAGTATAATAGAGTAAAACAGAATATAATAGAAAATAAAAGAATAGAATATAATAGAGTAAAATAGAAAAGAAAAAAAAATAGAATAGAAAAAAAGGAAAAAATATAGTAGAATCGATTAAAACAGAATAAAATAGAATAGAAAATAAAAGAACAGAATAAAATAGAAAATAATAAAAAATAGAATAGAATAAAATAGAAAGAATATACCCATCTTCTGAGATTCGAATTTCAAATTCTATACATTTTAATTGGAATAGAAAAGAAAATAATAGAATAGAATTTTTTTAAAAATGGAATAGAATAGAAAGAATATACCCATTCCCCAAAATTTGAAAAAAAAAATTTGAATTTGAAACGTTATGTTCTATTCTATTCTAATCTATTCTTTTCTCTTCTATTCAAATTCATTATTTTATTTATTTTTTTCAATTTTTTGGGAAATAGGTAGATTCTTTCTAGTCTATTCTATTTTTTTTAATTCTGTTCTATTATTTTCAAATTCAAATTTATTCTACAAAGGATTGAGTAAAATAGAAAATAAAACAATAGAATAGAAAAAAAACAATAGAATAGAAAGAATTTAACCATCTTCTGAAATTAGACTTTAAAATAGAATAAATTCAAATTTATTCTATTCTATTCTTTTCAAATTCAAATTTATTCTACACAGAATTAAGTAGAATAGAAAAGAATAGAATAGAAAGAATTTAACCATCTTCTGAAATTAGAATTTAAAATAGAATAAATTCAAATTTGAATAGAATAGAAAAGAATAGAATATAACATAAAATAATAGACAAGAATAGGATAAACAATAGAAAATAATAGAACAGAAAGAATTTAACAATATAACCGTTTTCTGAATCTCGAATAGAATAGAATAAAAAATAAAAGAATAGAATAGAAAAACAATAGAATAGAGTGGAATAGAAAGAATATAACCATCTTCCAAAAATTCGAATTGCGAAAAAATAAATTTGATTGTGAATGGAATTTGTCTCAAATGGAATTCAAATGCAATTCGATTCAAATTCAAATGCAATTCGAATGGACCTCGAGTTGTTTTGCAAAATTTTAATAGGTTTGAATTCAAGTAAACGAAACAAATTCCGAAAATGAATTTAAATAATTAAACTGGTTTAACTAAATTAATTTATGTAAATAACAAATCGAAACGAAAAGAAAACATTTTTTTTTGTTCTGCACATGTCTATCTGCGATTAGCACGCTCCCTGCTGATAGGACGTGACTTAGCAGGACATGAGTCAGACCTCTGATGAGAGACCTGCAGCTTTATAGAAAAGCTTGTCCTTTATCAGCATTCTACAGAGAGCCGTCCTTTCTTTCTCCCTGTGTGATTTGCTGCCCCGGGAACCTCAGCTGTCACTTTGTCAGGTTTTTCCCCGAAACTTCACAAATATATAACGGGCCTGGGAATTATTCCCATATATTAGCATGCAGCAACAGCCCTGAAGAAGGGAGCACTCTTTTCTCCCACAACGCGTTGCCTTGATCCTTGATATACTTGCCACTATTCTCAATAAACGCCTCTTAATTTACTATCGAACTTGCATTCTTTTGGACATCAGGTCCACCTTCATTCCTATTATTCCAAGTCCACATGTGGAAACACCCTTTTTACTGCGGCAAGCAGCCGCTCCTGGGCAAAGCGACGTAGGTCTATGTCACTCACTCTCAGGTGGCTAGGGGGCGAGCGCGCGCCACCGGCGGCATGCTCCCATTAAGTCAGCGGGGAGGTGGCTCAGATTGCCGCCTGACACCCGCGATCGTTCCCCGCTGAGAGAGAAGAACGGTCGGCTATTGTAAACACAGCTGACCGTTCTTCTCTCTGGAATGATTACAGAGCCCCTGTGATCCTTCTATATAGGATCACAGGTCTCTATGATCATTCCACAAGCCGCGCCCCCCACAGTTAGAAACACGCTCCTAGGTACACATTTAACCCCTTGATCACCTATACTGTTAACCCCTTCCCTGCCAGTGTCATTAGTATAGTAACAGCGCATATTTTTAGCACTGATTACTGTAGTAATGTCACTGGTCCCCCCAAAAGTGTCAAAAATGTCAGTTAGGGGTCCGATCTGTCCGTCGCAATGTCGCAGAAAAATCGCAGATTGCCGCCATTACTAGTGAAAAAAGAAAACAATAAAAATGACATAAATCTTTCCCGTAGTTAGTAGACGCGATAACTTTTGCGCAAACCAATCAAAATTCGCTTATTGCGATTTTTTTTTTTTACCAAAAATATGTAGCAAAAAACATTTTGATTTTTAATTTTTTAATTTTTTTTGAGAATGTCATATAGCAGAATGTGAAAAAATTGTTGCGCTTTTTTTTTTTTTGTTTAAAGCGCAAAAAATAAACACACAGGTGATCAAATACCACGAAAAGAAAGCTCTATTTGTGGTAAAAAAGGACGTAAATTTAGTTTGGGTACAGCGTCGCACGACCGTGCAATTGTCCGTTAAAGTAACGCAGTGCCGAATTGCAAAATAGGGCCTGGTCACTAGGGGGAAAATCCTTCCGGTCTTAAAGTGGTTAAGACTGCACCAGAAAGGCAGCAGCCCAAACCCTAAGAGGGTTCACTGCCAGTATCCACCATTGGGCACCACCTATTGGAGGGACATCTCTTTACTCAGACACACAATCTCCCACTTATGACCAGTGACTGATCCGGTCAGCTCAGAGTGGTCTTCAGCATAAACAAGATACTTTCTCCCTGTGTGGAAGCAATGGTCTCTCTCCAATAATCCCCCTACAGAATCAGACCTACAGCTCTGCAATTAGCAAAGCTCAATCTCCCTGCTGATAGGATATAGCTGGGGCTCAGCAGGGCATAGGCTGGGCCTATGCTCAGAGATTTCTGCACGTAGAAAAATTCAACAAAGGCTAGTAACGGGATTTTTAGGGTGCCTAAACCAACCAAAAGGGACAGTTAAAATTCCACATTTTTTATAACAAATTATGTTTAACCACTTCCCGCCTGGTGGGGGTTAATTGTTCGTATAACGTTCTTCAGAACAAGCTGCTCGTGCGCGTCCCTAGTGACGCACAGCGATTGGTGGTGTGGTGTGTCCCTCGGACGCACCGCATCTCTGATCATGATAAAGAGCCTATGAGGTAGTGATGCCTGTCAGTGCCCATCAGTGCCTCTTCATTAGTTCTGCCATCTATAAGTGCCCATAAATGCTGCCCATAAGTCCCCATCAGTGCTGCCTTTTAGTGCCACCTATTAGATCCCATTAGTGCTGCATATTAGTGCCTCATCATCAGTGCCCATCAGTGCCCATCAGTGCTGCCTCATCAGTGCTGCCTATCAGTGCCCATAAATTCTGCCCATCAGTGCTGCCTATCAGTGCCCATCAGTGCTGCCTTTTAGTGCCACCTATCAGTTCCCATTAGTGATCCATATTAGTGCCACCTCATCAGTGCCCATCAGTGCAGCCACATCAGTGCACATCAGTGAAGGAGAAAAATTACTTATTTACAACATGTTATAACAGAAACTAAGAAAAACGTTTTTTTGTTTTTTTTATTCAAAATTTTTGGATATTTTATGTTTCTTTAGCAAAAAATAAACACCCCAGTGGTGATGAAATTCCACCAAAAGAAAGCTCTATCTTTCTCAAAAAAATGATAAAAATGTAATTTAGGTACAGCGTTGCATGACCGTGCAATTGTCATTCAAAGTGCGACTTCGCTGAAAATTGAAAATTGGCCTGGGCAGGAAGGGGGTAAAATTGCCCTGCGTTGAAGTGGTTAAAATCCCTAAAAAAAAAAAAAAAGTTCCTGGTAATATCCACTGTACACATTTTGATGGTATTAATATTGACAGAATCCTTTATACAACTTCTTTTACATATTTCGCCCCCTGGCTTCTTCAGGAAGTATATGTTTATATAGGATAGTATTAGAAATACAAAAATACATGTAAGATACAAGAAAACATTAAATTAAACAGTATACATGGATGTGCGGGGGTGTGTTCTCGTTTGTCCACACATCCATGTATACTGTTTAATTTAATGTTTTCTTGTATCTTACATGTATTTTTGTATTTCTAATACTATCCTATATAAACATATACTTCCTGAAGAAGCCAGGGGGCGAAATATGTAAAATAAGTCGTATAAAGGATTCTGTCAATATTAATACCATCAAAATGTACACATAGTAGTATACACATAATATACACTTTTTTGAGTATATATCTATGTTTTTCCAAACATGCTTGGGACAATAATAAATCTATATTAAGACACAAAACTTAAAAAAACAATATAAATTATAAATGGACAACTTTTTTCTACCATCACTCTTTCTAAATATCAAGGATTTTGGAGGTTTTGGAAGGGTTTAAACCCCATTTTTTCTATCCATGTCTACACTGGAAAGATTTCTCTATACTTCCTGTCTCATAGGCCAGCAGAAAGTGAGAGGAAATCTCCGCAGTGCGAGGGGGAATTTCTATGTAAGTTGGAACAGGGGTCACCATTGGAAGACTGACCCCCTTTTTCTGTTTTGGTGATAGAATTGAGGTTTGAGTTTGCGACATCACAGGGTTTGCCGTAAACTGACTGTGCAGGTGAACTGAATGGTCTGTTGGCTCATCCGCTGAACCAAACCTCCAACTGCTGGGAAGTCACTTATTCATTGGCATATTACCGATGGCCATATTTGGTCAATGGCATCAGCTAGATTCCTGCCCCTTAGTTACATTCAGGAATCTCCTGGACAGTAAGTGAATGGGGCTGGAAATATGCCACTGGTTGCTAGGATGCTGCTAACTGCCTGAGTCCTGGCAACCAAGTGTAAACATTTTGATTCTTCTAAGACTTTCTGTCCTGTCGACAATGGCCACAAGGAGAAAAAAACAGTAGTGAACCTCCCCAGGAGGGATATACCTTAAAAACCACCCTTCCTTCCTTGTAATTTTATCTTTTTATGTTACTTTTATACAGAAAAATATGATGTCATAGTGGTAGTTGGTTATATACTGTATTTGTTATATGTTTTTGTTTGTGGTAACCCAGATTTTTACTACAAGCTTTTTTTTTTTTTCTTTTTTTTTTTTAATATCAGTGTGTTCCATTTTTTTGTGGTTCTTACCAACAATGAAGCCTATTATTATATTATGCCTAATTTTGCCTATTTTGTCCCAATATTCTTTTTTTATATTTTTTTTTTATTATTTGATATTTTTTAATCCATACCTTAATTGTGTTTAATTGCAAAAATACATTTTTTGCAAGATACTTTTATAATGTTATTTTGTAATAGATTTTCCTTGCTTTCTTTAAAATGGATTCTTTATAATATGAATATAAGGCAACGATTCCATGTGAAGTTTTGAATTTTGATATCCTCTTTTAAATTATGTTGTAACCCTGATGAAGCATGAGGGTCTCTTGGCTCCTTTTTTCCCATTAATGATTCACACTGATTATCCATTAATACATGTATACCTACAGGACTTTTAAGGTGTCAAGAGTAATATACCATCACTACTGAAATCAAGGTCATAAAAACTCACATTTATCTTTAATCCTAATACAGTATACTATATATATATATATACACACAAACACACACACACACACACACTATGTTGCCAAAAGTATTGTGACACCTGCCTTTACATGCACATGAACTTTAATGGCATCCCAGTCTTACTCCGTAAGGTTCAATACTGAGTTGGCCCACCCTTTGCAGCTATAACAGCTTCAACTCTTCTGGGAAGGCTGTCCACAGGGTTTAGGAGTGTGTCTATGGGAATGTTTGACCATTTTTCTAGCAGCGCATCTGTAAAGTCAGGTACTGATGTCGGAGAGGCCTGGCTCGCAGTCTATGCTCCAATCAGGGGCGTAACTACAGGGGTTGCAGGGGTTGCAATTGCTACCGGGCCCCATGCTCCAGGGGGCCCGGTAGCAAACCAGTGGGTGAACTTCCAGGATCTCAAAGGTCACACTTGCGACCGGGCCCTGGCATTGCACCACTGTGGGGAGGCCCCAAGATTGCAGGAAGGGGGCCCACTGCAGAACTTGTGAAAGGATCCTGCTGCGGGACCATAATAAAAGGCCATGCAATGAGAGTAAAGAGCCCCAGGATTAGTGGGAAGAGCCCCGGGCTTGAAGGGAAGGGCCTCGGCCAGGGGTCTGGGGGGCCCTTCATGGTTTCTTGCATCGGGGCCCTGAAGGTTCTAGTTACGCCTCTGGCTCCAATTCATCCCAAACATGTTCTACCGAGTTCAGGTGCAGGCCAGTCAAGTTCCTCCACCCCAAACTCATCCATCCATGTCTTTATGGACCTTGCTTTGTGTGCTGGTGCGCAGTCATGTTCCCACAAATTTGGGAGCATGAAATTGTTAAAAAATGTCTTGGTATGCTGACAACTTAAGAGTTCCCTTCGCTGGAAGTAAAGAGCCAAGCCCAACCCCTGAAAAACAACCCCACACCATAATCCCCCCTCCACCAAATGATTTGGACCGATGCACAAAGCAATTAAATCAAAACTAACCATTAAACTACCCATTAATTGTTTAAAGTATAATTCCATTGTTTCATAAAAAATGTGAACTCAAGCCTCGTACACACGCACAGATTGTTGGCCGTAAATTGTCGGCCAACGTCCGATCTGCCGATTGTAGGCTTGTTAGTATGATGCTTCCGACAACCAACTGCGAATTTTCGGCCAAAAAAATCTGGTGTGCATGTTAAAAATTTTTGTTGGCCAACAACAGAACGGCCGATTGTTCCTCAGTCAGTACAGATTTCGGCAGACAAAAATCAGATGAGCAAGACTGGGCATGCTCAGAGAAGAAAAAACACACGGAAAGTCAACCATCACATGACATCACTTCTGAAGTTGGTTTTTGTTGGCCAACAAAAGTCCAGTTCAAGTCTAGAGCTCATTTCAACCAACAAACAACACTGGATAAAAAACGGCCGATCGGTTGGCCAACAATCTGTGCCTGTGTACAGGGCTTTACTCTAAAAAAATCCTCCCCACTCCATATTGTACTTTGCTGGTCTCCTACCACTCTCCCACCATGCCTGCCAGTTGCTATAACGGGCTACACAGTCAGAATTTTCACTGCACAGCCCTGTTGTGTAGCAACATAATGCAGGCAATAGTGAGTGGTGATTGGTTTACATGGCCACGTGACTGCGCTGACCAGTGAGAATCTATGTTGACATCTTTTTTTTTGGGACCGGGTCCCTGAGAAAAGAAGAGATTCCAATTGGCCAGCATAGCCACATGGCCACATTAACCTATCACATCTAGGCTATGTAGTGAATATTCTGAGTGTGTGGCCCATTATAGGAGGTGGAAAGGATGACATGGGACCAGTGAAGTGCAGAGATAGTGACATAGGACCAGTGAAGTGCAGAGATAGTGACATGGGACAAGTGAAGTGCAGGGATAGTGGCATAGGACCAGTGAAGAGCAGTGATAGTGGCATGGGACCAGTGAAGTGCAGGGATAGTGGTATGGGACCAGTGAAGTGCAGGGATAGTGACATGAGACCAGTGAAGTGCAGGGATAGTGGCATGGGACCAGTGAAGTGCAGGGATAGTGGCATAGGACCAGTGAAGTGCAGAGATAGTGGAATAGGACCAGTTAAATGCAGCAGGGATCGGGGTGGGAAGGAAGGGTTTTTGGAGTTAAATCATCTTTCCATTTTTTATGAAAAGGTTGAACTTACCCTTTAAACAAAATAATGAGTACATGGGATCATGAAGTGCAGACATAGTGGCATGGGACCAGTGAAGTGCAGCGATAGTGGCATGGGACCAGTGAAGTGCCGGGATAGTGGCATGGGACCAGTGAAGTACAGAGATAGTGGCATGGGACCAGTGAAGTATAGACATAGTGGCATGGGACCAGTGAAGTACAGACATAGTGGCATGGGACCAGTGAAGTACAGAGATAGTGGCATGGGACCAGTGAAGTGTAGACATAGTGGCATGGGACCAGTGAAGCGCAGACATAGTGGCACGGGACCAGTGAAGTGCAGACATAGTGGCACGGGACCAGTGAAGTGCAGACATAGTGGCATGGGACCAGTGAAGTGCAGCGATAGTGGCATGGGACCAGTGAAGTGCAGACATATTGGCATGGGACCAGTGAAGTGCAGACATAGTGGCATGGGACCAGTGGAGTGCAGACATAGTGGCATGGGACCAGTGAAGTATAGACATAGTGGCATGGGACCAGTGAAGTGCAGACATAGTGGCATGGGACCAGTGAAGTGCAGACATATTGGCATGGGACCAGTGAAGTGCAGAGATACTGGCATGGGACCAGGGAAGTACAGAGATAGTGGCATGGGACCAGCGAAGTGCAGCAGGGACCGGGAAGGGGAGGGTTTTTGGAGTTAGATCACCTTTTAATTTTTTTATCAAAAGGTTGAACTTACCCTTTAAACAAATATTGCGTAAAAGAGCCAATTCGTTTTGAAGCTTAGATACTCCCCATTCATCCAAAAAAAATAAAAAATTCAAAAGTTCATATAAAGGCATTGCCTTAAATTCACTTTATAAAGAATCTTTTTGAAAGAAAAAAAAAATGTAAAAAAAATGAAGTTATAGTGAACTATAACCATTGGTGTGGCCCCTTTCTACTTTTCACATATTTGAACAATAAAACCCTAAAAGATGTTCTAATTCTAACAGTCAATTCAAAACTAATACCAATAAGTGTTAGCCTTAAATATATACAGTCTATTTTAGAGAAAAATCGATCTTTCCATTTCTGCAGTTATTATGATTTTTCGAAAAGTACCAAAAGAGTAAAATGTTCCTTCTTTGCAACCATAGAAACACTTGAACCATTCTTTACACAAACAATGTACAAAGCTCCCCTGAAAATCGAATAGTCTTCCAAAAATCCAATTGTCTTCATTCATCCTTTGTAATTATAGACCTAGATGTACTCAACATTATATTTTTAACACTAATGATGCTTTGGAAATTATTTCTTTTGAATATTTATTTGACCATTTTGCAATTTTTATTTCTTTCAGGCGACATCCGGCGGGAGAGCGAGTTACTACGTCTCCTACAAACGTGAGGCTTTCGCACAGATTAAACTACCAAAATATTCTCTCCCGAAGGTATTATTACATCCTTGTAGCCCTTTTTTGTTGTCTTTGTACATGATTGTTGCTCTTGTTATAAAACTCCTTGCTAACCGTTTTCTCCGCCAACCAGAACGACTGGTGGTATTTTAATGGCTGTGTCTGCTGTGAGGACAAGGAATCCTACTTTTTTCTAAACTTCATTCAAGATTAAAAATAAAAAGTACAAACGTGCCTAATAGCTACACATGAGACATACTAGACTGCATCCTGCTTCAAGGAGAGTTGGAAAAAAATGGTAAATGGTTGGGTTTAGTAATTGAACAGATCCTACTTTTTAATAAGACGGCCATTCTTTTTCTAGAAGAACGATTCACATTTTGATTTGTTAAAAGAATCTGAGTTTTCACCAAATTGTTACAATTGTGCAGACTTACATATGGATACGTTAAGAATGGACTCTCTATAGCCGCACATCGATGCTGTTCCTAAAATGAGTGTTAAACCACTTTAAGACCGGAAGGATTCACCCACTTAAAGACCAGGCCCCTTTTTTTATCTTGGCACTGCATGAATTTAACTGATAATTGCGCAGTCGTGCGATGCTGTACTGAAATGAAATTTACATTCTTTTTTCCCACAAATAGAGCTTTCTTTTGGGGTATTTGATCACCTCTGTGATTTTTATTTTTTGCGCTATACACAAAAAAATGAGCACCAATTCTGAAAAAAAAATCAATATTTTTCACATTCTGCTATATAACATTCCCAAAAAAAAAAAAAAAATTAAAAATCAAACTTTTTTAACATTTTAGGCCAATTTGTTTTCTGCTACATATTTTTGGTTAAAAAAAAAAAATCGCCGTAAGCGTATTTTGATTGGTTTGCAGAAAAGTTATCTTGTCTACTAACTATGGGAAAGATTTATGTCATTTTTATTGTTTTTTTTTTTTTTTACTAGTAATGGCGGCGATCTGCAATTTTTTGCGGGACTGTGACATTGCGGCAGACAGAGCGGACCCCTAACTGATATTTTTGACAATTTTGGACGGACCAGTGACATTACTACAGTAATCAGTGCTAAAAATATGCACTGTTACTGTACTAATGGCACTGGCAGGGAAGGGGCTAACAGTATAGGTGATCAAGGGGTTAAATGTGAGCCTAGGGGAGTGATTCTAACTGTAGGGGGGTTGGGCTTCTGGGATGACCATAGAGACATGTGATCCTATATAGCAGGATCACATGATCTCTATGATCATCCCAGAGAGAAGGAACGGTCGACCGTCCTTCTCTCTCAGCGGGGAGCAATCGCGGGTGTCAGGCGGCAATCGGAGCCACCTCCCCGCTGCATCGGCTTCCCCGCTGACTTAGCAGGAGCATGCCGCCGGTGGCTCGCGCATGACACTGGCAGGGAAGGGGTTAACATTGTGGGTGATCGAGGGGTTAAATGTGAGCCTAGGGGAATGATTCTAACTGCGGGGGGGGGGGGGGTGTGGCTTGTGAAATGACCATAGAGACATGTGATCCCATATAGAAGGATCACAGGTGCTCTGTGATCATTCCAGGGAGAAGAACGGTCAGCTGTGTTTACAACAGCTGACCGTTCCTCTCTCCCATTTTTTGAGGATCTCTCTATTGCTTCGTATGATTTGCCTGTATTGCATAGAGAATCACAGAAATCCAAAAATATCATCAAATAAAATAAGGTATGTAATGAAAACAGGCTTTATTTAAATATTTCACTAAATGTTAATGAGGGGGCTGGGAGGAAGTAGGGGAGGAAAAGAATAAGCACATTAAACTTTAGGGACTGATGTCAAGGAACTTTTCTGATTCTCTCCCCATAGAAATGAATAGGAATGCAAAAGCAATGAAAGCAGGTTCAGTTCAGGTCATCTGCACCTGCAATGCATTTTTAATGATCTCCAGCTAAAGCTGCTTTAATGATCGCCCGCGGTTCTTTTCAATCATGACCTCTGTAAGAAAACAGACAGATTTTTATATATATCTTTAAAGAACGTGCAAGAGATTGTTTTTATTCTATGATGACAATGATACCATTGGGCTGTTTCCTATAGCACCAGTATAGACCACTGAAAAACTGAAGCGTATCACTGGGACACACCCTGTCTTTATAGGCCCCTCCCCTTTCTGCTCTTTAACAGTGCAAATAAGGCTGGATGTAACCAAATCTGCAAGTACATACAGTATAATAGGAAAACAAATAAAATCACAAAATAAAATATCCTGTCTTATTAAGATGGTTCTAAAAACAGCCACTGGCCCTTTTTGTTTTTTATTTCCTCATAAAAATGCAGTACAGCAGTTTTACAGTGTGTAGTTATGTTGCTTTCAGGCATTTTTTGTTTTAGGATGCAGTATTCTATATGCAAGATAAGTTTAGCATACATTGCTGAATAAATGCTGACATTTGTTACTATTGTATTTCGGGTGAGCTAACTTTGTAATGATTATTTATTACAATAGATTAAACATATTTGTATTTATTTTATTTTTATTTGTATGTATTTTTTTTTTTATGTGTATGTATTTTTTTATGTATTCATTTATTTATTTAACTGTTCATATAAAACAGTATGCAACAATTTCAGTAGATGAAAATATATATTTATTTATTTAATTTTTATTTATTTGTTTATTCATTTATTTAATTTACTATTCTTATAAACAGTATACAGTGATTAATGTAGATTAAAAATATTTTTTTCTATTTAGTTAGTTAGTTGTTTTGTATGTATTTATTAAAATGTATTTATTTGTCTATTTATTTATCTATGTATGTATGTATGTATTTATTTTCATTTCAGTATGCAACAATTAAAGTTGTTTTACTAGTTTTACTGGTTTTGCTAGTAATAGGCTTCACTGTTATTAAAAAAAAAGCTTAAGTTCAAAAAAAATATATGTCATTATTGATATTATGATTATTTATTTATTTATTTTATATAAAGCATATCTAAAACCTAAAACAAAAATATAATGTATTGCTATTTACATACATAGTGTATGCTTAACCAAATGTGTTTTTGTTTTTTTGTTTTTTTTGGGGGGGGGTTTGGTATGGAGTAGGGATGAGTTAAAACCACTGTCTGTGTATGAGAGTTAAAGGAAATCTCCCAAAGTGAGATTTACCCTCCTAGGTAGTTGTCCCTGAAACATACGTCCCCATTTTTCAGTTTTTGTCCAGATCTCTAGATTACCAACCATTTTTTTTACTTGTGTGCCCCTTGACAGACAATTTCCATAAATTATAACCCTCAGTGGGGGGGGGGGGGGGGGGGGAGTCAGAGGCAGGAGTGCAGGGGGGGGGGGCAATAGCGTTGTACATAGAATGCAATGCTTGGATGTGACCATATTGCACTAACAATGGACAAGGCTTAAAGGGGAGTGGTAAATAAAACCGGAGCCTATTCTGCTTTGAGTCACGAGTGCATATCACAGAGAGTTTAGGGGTCAGGAGTGCGTACTGTACAGAGTGCAGGGGACAGGAGTAAGTGACACAGAGTGTAGGAGTTAGGGGTATATAATGTTCAGATTGTAGGGGTTGAGAGTATGTCATGCACAGGTTAGGAGTATTTGATATAAAGAGTGCAGGAATCGGGAGTATCTAATGTACAGAGTGTGGGGGTCAGGAGTATGTAATGCACAGAATAAAGCAGTCAGAAGTATGTAATGCACAGAATGCTGCAGTCAGGAGTATGTAATGCACAAAGTGTGGGAGTCAGAAGTATGTCATGTATATAGTGCAGGAGTTAAGAGTATGAAATATAGAGAGAGCGTAGGGGTCAGGAGTATGAAATGTACAGAGTTTCAGGGGTCAGGAGTATGTATTGTAAAGAGCACAGGCATCAGGATTATAAAATGTACAGTTTGCAGGAGTCAGGAGTAGGTAATCTTCAGACGGCAGAGGTCAAAAGTAAGTAAAGCACAAAGTACCTCCAAGGTTAAAATTGACCCTCCTCCTAATACAACCTCCCCACTCTCTATGAGAAAACTACCTCAAGCACAAAATTCCCCTTTTCCTTTTCTGAATTGAAAGTTTAATTGAGAGTATGAATAAAAAAATGAATTAAAAATGTAAGAATGAAAGTGTGAATGTATGAAAGTGCATATATGCTGTGGCCATGCTGCTATGGGCTGTTACCTGGTTGCTGTCTGTAACCTCTGAACCCTGCGCCTTGGCTTCACAGTCCTTGCCACCAACCTGCAAGCTGTCCTTCTTCTCCATTTCCTCATTCCCATCCCCCTGCCATGTCATAGTACAGATCCAGTTGATCCCCAGGCCTTAACACTGGCCTTCTGACTGCTGTGTGCTGAGCTACCGGCACTCATGGTGTCTGGACCTCCCTGCTGATCCAATGGAGTTCTAGGTGCTAGGATAGGAGGAGGAGAGAAGAAAACCTTCACTTCTTCCCTGCTCTCTCCTCCTTCCCAACATCAGCTCTCTGCTCTATTGATTATTATGTTTTTTTCCATGTACCCCAGCAATTCCCAATGTCAGTGGCGGCTGGTGCTCCATGGGGGGGGGGGCAGACGGACCACACCATACCCCCCCCCCCGGACCACACCAGCCCGCGCACCATACGCCCCCCCCAGGCGCCGGCTCACTCACCATGTGGAGGGCAGGCAGGCATCATCAGCGGCGGCTTCTCCTCAGTCTCCTGCGTCTCCTCCCTCCTCTTCCTCCTTGGCCAATGGCATGGCTTCTCCTTTCGGCCAATCGGGAAACGGGTCTCAGGACCCACTTCCTGATTGGCCAGGAGGAGGATCCGTGTGACAATAGCAAATATTCATTCGCTATTGTCACACAACTGGGTGGGCTCAGGGCACAGTGTTCTGCGCCCCGGGCCCACCCTTTTTTGAAGCCTATTAGAGCCTCTGGCTCTAATCACGTGCTTCAAAAAAAACAAAAAACAATTGGAATCCATGTGTCCGGCGCCCCGCATTTAGATTAGGGGGCCATATGCATGGATAAGGGGGGTGGCGCCCCTGTGCCCCCAATGGACGGGCCGCCACTGCCCAATGTTTACCCCAGGCTGGGAACCACGGGCCTAGATCAACCAACTTAATTTTTGATAAGTCCATAGTAAAAGGTGAAACCTTCTTGGTTTGTAGTGACAACTCCTCCCATTATGTTCCCATTTCCTCTTCTCCAGTTTTATTAAATCAATCCCATCGGGTAGAAATCACCAACACTTACAGCTATGTAATTATTGGTAAGTATATGTAAGTATTGGTGGTGTAGGGGGTTAGTCACAAGTCTATGCAGTTATTATTTAAATGTGGATTTCAGGCGTAAGCCCAGCCATGTCTTTCTGTCCACCTTTGGTAACTTGTATTGTTCCATGCATTCGACAAATAACTCTCATGTGGTTTATCCATAGGACATGCACATCATCAGCACCGATGAGAAACAGGTGTTTGCTGCCGTCCAAGAGTGGAACCAAAATGACACTTACAACCTGTACATCTCAGATACACGAGGTGTCTTCTTTACCCTCGCACTAGAGAATGTCAAGAGCAGCCGGGGCCTGGAGGGAAATATTGTCATCGACCTTTATGAGGTATTGGCTGAAGGTCATGCCATCCCTTTACATGACATTATAAAGGAAATTTTCTAAATGATTAAGCTGTGGATTGATTGGTTTTGCTCAACTGTCCTACCTAACAGGTGAGAGTGGGAACCAGGTACTTGGGATGAAATTAAGAATGTCTCCCGAATTTTCAGCTAAAATATAAAGATTCCCAGTTTTGGCAAAATGAAGTGGAGTCAATTTAAAAATGAAACTAAGGTAGTTTGGATTTCTTTTTAGGATGCAATGTTTTTTTTTTTTTTTTTTATAACTCCTGAGGATTACTAAAACTCCTTTCAATTCATGGAACTGTGCCAAAAATGCCACCTAATAAACTTCATAATTTATGTTTTTTTGTTTTTTTTTTTTAGAAAAAAAATATATAATACAATAAATAGTAAAATAAATAAACATATAATGCAATAAATAGTAAAATAAATAAATAAAATAACAGCACGCAACTAGGAACACTTACCCAAAAATTAAAGTGACTGTATGGGGAGGTGCGGCGGCAGTAAACACTTAGAGTCCAGTTGCAGAGAACAGAACTTGTAATAATGTTAAAGTTCATCAATTCACAAAAAGCCCGGCTGGAAGGCGCCAGGCCGGGAACACTCACAGAATGCAACAGCGGTGTGTAGCAGAGCAGGTCTCAGATGTGCCGACAGAAAAAAGAGGAGGTCTCCAGGAAGGATAGTGTGTCTCTATCCATTCCTTACTTGTGTTCATCAGATGGGTGACCTGTCCCTACACTACCCACAAAGGCAATGCATGCCAAGGCCATAAATAAGCTCTGCCTAACCCAAGATGGCTGCTAGAATCAGATGGGTCAGCAGCATCCAATCGGATAGCCTCCCCAGTGACCCAGGAAACCATAGAGGAACCATATTCCTCTTGGCTTCCCCTCCGACTTCAATGCTGCTGCGGTCGAGCGCCACATACGGTGGAGAAAATAGACTGCACCTTCCTACAGCTTTGCATAAATACCACAAAAAAGTAAAAACATTAAATTGAAAAAAAACACAAAATTAAATAAAGTACAATAATTTAAATGCATGCACACTCAGCCCACACCCAAAGAAACTATCTAAACCATGGGTGTCCAACCTTTTGGCTTCTCTGGGCCTCATTGAGTGTAGAGAAATTTTCTCGGGCCGCATATAAAATATATACTATAGTTAAGGTATATAAGTAAAAAAACTCCGCTGCACCCTACCCGCGCTACTGCCCCCCCCTCCCCCAGCACTAATTTAACACAATTAGTGTATGATCCCCTCCGAGGCAGCCTCTGCCTATAGTCAGTCGGAAGCCGCTGGGGCCGGGCCCCCGAATCTACTTCCTTCCTCCCCAGCAAAAAAAAAAATTGTCAGGGGGCAGTGGGCCGCATTGCCTGCGGTTCCGGGCCGCATGTGGCTCCCAGGCCGCACGTTGGACATGCCTGATCTAAATCAAAGTGATTGTAAATTCTTTTTTTTTATTTAAATAACAAACATGTTATACTTGCCTGCTCTGTGTAGTGAGTCTTCTTCCTGGGCCCCTCTTTGGTGCTCCTGGCCCCTCCCTCCTGTTGAGTGCCCCTACAGTAAGCAGCTTGCTATGGGGGCACCCGATCCGAGTCACAACTCCCTGTGTCCATTCAGACACAGAGCCACGGCCCGGCCCAGCCCTTTTTCTATTCTCATTGGCTGACTGACTTTGACAGACAGCAGCAGAAGCCAATGGTGCCGCACTGCTGTCTTAGCCAATGAGGAGGGGAGTCTCGGACAGCCGAGTCTTTCGCTGGATCTAGATGGAGCCCAGGTAAGTATTAGAATGCATTAAGATCAAATACCCTTCTGCCTTTACAACCACTTTAAGGGAAAAAATGTTTTGTTTTCCTAAAGCAGATTCATCTAAGTAGCTGAATGAGCTAAATTGTGAGTTTCTGCCGTAAAGCAGTTGGTAATTTTGTTGCAAAATAACTTTCCTTGCGGAGGAAATCAGTTCCATTGACAGGATTGTCTCTAGCCAATGGAGACATTGAAATTGTGGGGTCGATTTACTAAAATTGGAGCGTGTAAAATCTGGGCCAGTCAGCTTCCAGGTTTCATTGTCAAAGCTTAATTCAACAAGCTGAAGTCAGAGCTGATTGGCTACCATGCACAGCTGCACCATATTCTGCACTCTCTGGTTTTAGTAAATCATCCCCTGTATGTCCAGCCAAATTTTTTTTTTTATAAATGTTGTAAGATTAAAACCTCTATCAGATTTTTTTTTATGTGTGTGCTCCTGTTACAGGTGCCCCCCCCCCCCCCATTTCCTGTCGCATCAAATTTTTCTCAACTGGGCGGGAAATGAAAGTAAATCTTTCTACCAGAGCCCCGGATAGCAATAAAAATGCAATAGGAGTTCTAATCCACCAAACTTGGCTCGACATACACTTCAAAAATGCAATAGTTTTCAGTTTTGCTCACCAAGGGGTCTTTGAAGCTTGTAGCATTCAAAACTCTATTTTCAGTATAAATAAAAGATTCATTTTCATAAATACTATTGACATTAGATTGCTCTATATGCTGTAAAATAAATACTTTTCTTTTGTTTGCGCTGATGTGCGCCCACATTTTTGTAAATTTATACAGTTATTGTTAGAAATAAAATGCTGTAATGTCAAAGTAAAGTAAAAGAAATGGTGAAAAATAAGAAAGAAAAAAAAAAACTGTAAGAAAAAAAGTAAGAACACAATAGCAAACAATTGATTTTGACCCTTTAGGTACAGACCCCACGGTGTTTCATGTTCTTAAAACGGCTGGATGTGGCTGCAGCTATTGTGTGTTAAATAATTCAGATTGTAAAATAGATGAAAATGTTCCTCAGTTCTCTAAAATGCTTCCATTCATTTTTCCTAGGTAGCTGGGATAAAAGGTGTACTCCTGGCCAATAAGAAAGTTGATGAGCGCGTGAAGACCTTTATTACTTACAACAAAGGGCGGGACTGGCGCCTTATTCAGGCTCCCGACTTGGATATGAAGGGGAACCCCATAAATTGTCTACTGGTGAGTTATGAAGTTCTACAATACTCTATCTCTCTATACACTGTATATATATATATATATATATATATATATATATATATATATATATATATATATATATATATATATATATATATACATACAGGGGGTACAGAAAGTATTCAGACCCCCTTACATTTTTCACTCTTTGTTATATTGCAGCCATTTGCTAAAATCATTTAAGTTCATTCTTCTTCCTCATGAATGTACACATAGCACCCCATACTGACAGAAAAACACAGAATTGTTGACATTGTTGCAGATTTATTAAAAAAGAAAAACTGAAATATCACATGGTCCTAAGTATTCAGACCCTTTGCTCAGTATTTAGTAGAAGCCCCCTTTTGATCTAATACAGCCAGGAGTCTTTTTGGGAAAGATACAACAAGTCTTTCACACCTGGATTTGGGGATCCTCTGCCATTCCTCCTTGCAGATCCTCTCCAGTTCTGTCAGGTTGGATGGTAAAAGTTGGTGGACAGCCATTTTTAGGTCTCTCCAGAGATGCTCAATTGGGTTTAAGTCAGGGCTCTGGCTGGGCCATTCAAGAACAGTCACGGAGTTGTTGTGAAGCCACTTCTTCGTTATTTTAGCTGTGTGCTTAGGGTCATTGTCTTGTTGGAAGGTAAACCTTCAGCCCAGTCTGAGGTCCAGAGCACTCTGGAGAAGGTTTTTGTCCAGGATATCCCTGTACTTGGCCGCATTCATCTTTCCCTCGATTGCAACCAGTCGTCCTGTCCCTGCAGCTGAAAAACACCCCCACAGCATGATGCTGCCACCACCATGCTTCACTGTTGGGACTGTATTGGACAGGTGATGAGCAGTGCCTGGTTTTCTCCACACATACAGCTTAGAATTAAGGCCAAAAAGTTCTATTTTAGTCTCATCAGGCCAGAGAATCTTATTTCTCACCATCTTGGAGTCCTTCAGGTGTTTTTTAGCAAACTCTATGCGGGCTTTCATGTGTCTTACACTGAGGAGAGGCTTCCGTCGGGCCACTCTGCCATAAAGCCCCGACTGGTGGAGGGCTGCAGTGATGGTTGACTTTCTACAACTTTCTCCCATCTCCTGACTGCATCTCTGGAGCTCAGCCACAGTGATCTTTGGGTTCTTCTTTACCTCTCTCACCAAGGCTCTTTTCCCCCGATAGCTCAGTTTGGCCAGACGGCCAGCTCTAGGAAGGGTTCTGGTCGTCCCAAACGTCTTCCATCTGTGCCTTGCCACAATTCTGTCTCTGAGCTCTTCAGGCAGCTCCTTTGACCTCATGATTCTCATTTGCTCTGACATGCATTGTGATCTGGAAGGTCTTATATAGACAGGTGTGTGGCTTTCCTAATCAAGTCCAATTAGTATAATCAAACACAGCTGGACTCAAATGAAGGTGTAGAACCATCTCAAGGATGATCAGAAGAAATGGAAAGCACCTGAGTTAAATATATGAGTGTCACAGCAAAGGGTCTGAATACTTAGGACCATGTGATATTTCAGTTTTTCTTTTTTAATAAATCTGCAACAATGTCAACAATTCTGTGTTTTTCTGTCAGTATGGGGTGCTATGTGTACATTCATGAGGAAGAAGAATGAACCTAAATGATTTTAGCAAATGGCTGCAATATAACAAAGAGTGAAAAATTTAAGGGGGTCTGAATACTTTCCGTACCCACTGTATATATATATATATATATATATATATACAGTAATCCCCCGCTCCATCGCGGTCCAGTTTTTGCGGTCCCGGTAATTCGCGTTTTTTTTTGTAATGTTATTTTACTATATAAATCATTAAAAATGAAATATTTTTGTGTTTTCCATAGCTCTTGCTATGTCTCTTAGTATCTTTTATGTGTTTAAATGAGTTTCTATTGTTTTAAAAGTGTGTTTAAAGACCTTAAAATGCTTTTACATGTACAGTGACAGTAAAAAAACATGCCTACAATGCATTTTAATAGGGTGTTTCTATTTCGCGGAATTTCACTTTTCGCGGCTGGGTCCGGAACGTAACCCCCGCAATGGAGGGGGGTTTACTGTATATATATACTGTATATACACACTATATTACCAAAAGTATTGGGACACCTGCCTTTAGATATACATGAACTTTATTGGCATCCCAGCCTTAGCCCGCAGTGTTCAATATTGAGTTGGCCCACCCTTTGCAACTATAACAGCTTTAACTCTTCTGGGAAGGCTGTCCACAAGGTTTAGGAGTGTGTCTATGGGGATGTATGACTATTCTTCCAGAAGCACAATTGTGAGGTCAGACACTGATGTCAGAGAAAAGGCCTGGCTCGCAGTCTCACTCTAATTTATCCTAAAGGTGTTCTATTGGGTTGAGGTCAGGACTTTGTGCAGTCCAGTCCAGTTCCTCCACCCCAAACTCGCTCATCCATGTCTTTATGGACCTTGCTTTGAGCACTGGTCTAAATCATTTGGTGGAGGGGGGATTATGGTGTGGGGTTGTTTTTTAAGGATTATGCTTGGCCCCTTAGTTCCAGTGAAGGGAACTCTTAAAGCATCAGCATACCAAGACATTTTGGACAATTTCATGCTCCCAACTTTGTGGGAAAAGTTTGGGGATGATCCCTTCCTGTTCCAACATGACTGCATACCAGTGCACGAAGCAAGGTCCATAAAGACATGGATGAGCGAGTTGGAGTGGAGAAACTTGACTGGCCTGCACAGAGTTCTGACCTGAATCTGATAGAACCCCTTTGGGATGAATTAGAGTGAGACTTCGAGCCAGGCCTTCTCATCAAACATCAGTGCCTGACCTCACAAGCGCGCTTCTGGAGGAATGGTCAAACATTCCCATAGACACACTCCTAAACCTTGTGGACAGCCTTCCTAGCAGAGTTGAAGCTGTTATAGCTGCAAAGGGTGGGCCAACTCAATATTGAACCCTATGGATTAAGACTGGGATGGCATTAAAGTGCTTGTGTGTGCAAAGGGAGGCGTCCCAATACTTTTGGTAATATAGTGTACATATATTTACAATATATATATATATATATATATATATATATATATATATATATATATATCAACAAATAAAACAATATGCAGCGCAGACGTATAAAATAAATAGATGCGTGTAAAATGCCAGCTGAACACTATAAGGTCAATACCATAAACCCTCATAAGACATGTAATACAATAAAGTGAAGCACAATGAGAATTGATGCAGCATTATAATAAAGGGACACCTTAATAAATGATGCAGCATAAAAAAGGAAAACACAATAAAATCAGTCCATATGCAGCCGGCGAATAATAAGGTGACAGCCACAGTGGAGTAGAAAGTGCTTCCATATAACATGAAGGTGTTAAGTGTGAATCTCAGCCCATCCAACACAGACAAATGCTGCCTCTCACCTCCTGAATTTGATCTATAAGGTCACACAGCATTCACACAAGGCATGGGATGTTAATTCCTGTATACAGCGCTCGCCATGGATTGGAATATCTCTGTGTAACACCGTTTATAGATGGAAACACAAAACACACAATCTAGTGCTCTCTGTATCTTCCGCAACTTATTGAATAAAGATAAAAATCCACTTACATATAAAGCACTAACAAGTGCATATAGTCAGTGTTTGTAATCAAACCACAAAGATATCTGCGGGTGTCATCATACGTTGCTTCTCCTCTCGTACGCGTTACGTCCTTGGACGGGACTTCGTCAGCTGCATATGGACTGATTTTATTGTCTTTTCCTTTTTTTTTTTACTGCATCATTTATTAAGGTGTCCCTTTATTATAACGCTGCATCAATTCTCTTTGCGTTGCACTTTATTTTAATATATATATATATATATATATATACTGTATATATATATATATATATATATATATATATATATATATATATATATATATATATATATATATATATATATATATAATATGTTTCTTTGCACCTTTTGAAAGTCTTATTTGCTCTACATTTTGTGTCATACTGAATTTCCTTTTTTGGCTTATTAGTAGGTTCACTTGCTTTCCCTGCTTTGTCTTTATAGCCATTCTGCTCCCTGCACTTTAACCTACAGATGTCTGAGAACCCGTATAACTCCGGTAGCATATCCAGCAAGGTCACAGCTCCCTGGCTTATTGTTGCAGCAGGTAACCATTTCGATACAGAAGAATACTTTATGGCTAAAAGTTCATGACAACCTAACCAAGTAGCCATCACACCTATATGAGCTTAGTTAGAACCTCTCCCTAGCGGTAATCCCTGTCCTTATAAGATGGGTGACCTGTCTCTACACTACCCACGTGCAAAATGTGCGCCAAGCCTGGGAGCCAAGGCCATAAATAGGATCTGCCTGACCCAAGATGGCTGCTAATGTCACATAGGTAGACAGCATCGTATAGCTGCCCCAGTGACCCAGGAAACCATAGAGGGACCATGTTTCTCTTGATTTCCCCTTCAACTGCAATGTGGCTGCGGTCAAGCACCACCTACAATGAAGAAAATAGACTGCACCTGCTTACAACTGTACATAAAAACCACAAAAAGAAAATGAAAAAAATGGAAAGAAAATGCAAGTACAAGGATCACAAAATGAAATAAAGTATAAGAGTCTAAAAACATGCACTCTCAACCCACACCAACAGAAACCCTCTAAATTAACGGAAAAAAAATGTTTTTTCCTACAGCAGATTTCATCTAAGAGGCTGGGGGTTTCCGCTGTAAAGCAGTTGATAATTTTGTTGCAACATAATTTTTTATCCAGCAAGGCCCTGGCTTCCTGGCTTATTGTTGCACCAGGTAACTATTTTGATATAGATAAACATTCTATAGCTAAAAGTACATGAACACCTGACCAAGTGACCTTCACACCTACTGTACATGAGCTTGTTTGACTTCCCACTTCAAACCCATTGACATTAATATGGAGTTGGCCTCCATTTGAGTCTAAAACAACCTCTACTCTTCTGGGGAAGCTTTCCATAGGATTTTGGAGGGTATCTATGGAAATATGTGCCCATTCAGCCAATACAGCACAAGAAAACATGTTGCACTGTCAGAGTTCCAATTCATCCCATATGTGTTCAGTAGGGTTGATGTCAGGGCTCTGTGCAGGCCACTTGAGTTCTTCCACATTGGTCAAACCATGTCTTTAAGGACCATGCTTGGGTACATTGTCATATTAAGTTGGGTTGAGGTCAGGGCTCTCTGAAGGCCACTTGAGTTCTTCCACATTGGTCAAACCATGTCTTTAAGGACCAGGCTTGGGTACATTGTAATTTCAAGTTGGGTTGAGGTCAGGGCTGTGAAGGTCATCCAGGTCCTCTACACCAAAATTACTAAACCATATCTATATAGAGCTGGGTTTGTGGACATTGTCATGTTGGATGACAATACTTATTCTCATACTTGCTTAGGCTCATAATCAGCCTTTCAGTTCATTTGAAAGGTGTTCAGTAGGGTTGAGGTCAGAGATCTGTGCAGGTAACCCGAATTTGTCCACACCAAATTGGTCAAACCATGTCTTTAGGGACCTGGCTTGGGTTCCTTGTCATGTTAAGTTGGGTTGAGGTCAGGGCTCTGTGAAGGCCACTCCAGGTCCTCTACTCCAAACTGACCAAACAATATCTTTATAGAGCTGGGTTTTTGTTCATTGTCATGTTGGATGAGAATGCCTAAACTCATTCCTGCTTAAGCTCATAATCGGCCTTTCGGTTCATTCCAAAGGTTTTTAGTAGGGTTGATTTCAGAGCTCTGTGCAGACCACCAGAATTCCTTCACAGCATACTGCTCAAACCATGTCTTTATGGACCTGGCTTTGTGCACAAGGGTGGCACAGCCATACTGGAACAGGAAGGGCATTCCCAAAACTGTTATCACAATTGCCTTAAATGTCTTTGTATTAACAGTGCCCTACACTGGAAAAACCTCCACTTAACCAATTGGAGGGTTGTCTACATACCTTTAGGCATATAGTGTATTTGCCTAAATATTTTACCTATTATGGTAATTCTGTGTTAATTCTGATATATAAAAGGTAAAACTAATTCTAAAGTACCGATAAGTAAAACAACAACCGTAAAACCTTTTGAACGTCTTTTTGAGAAGGGAGGAGTTACAAAGTTAAAACAGTAGAAGATAGAAGGAGAAGCACACATGGAGATTCCACAATGAAAGCAGTTCCAGAATCTGACCTTCTCCAGTAGCTTTTATGCCCTAATTCTGGCCGATTGTCTATTACATAAACATTTTACATAATACATTTTACAATTTTGCAGCCAAATTGGGGTACCACTTACTTTATGTAACATACATTCCCATGGCATAAACTAAAAAAAAAAAAAACTGTTTACATTTTACATTTACAAGTCCACATTTACTAAAACATCTCTGATGACTCGCTGGGAACATGATCTTGGTATGCAATTCACGCCACGACAATGGTCGCAAGCGCTCCAAGCGGTCACAACCGTGACGCACTGTGTGAATCACTGGGATTTATCCCAAAAAATAGTAGCGAGGTGGTACAAGACCCGGTCATACTGGCGAAATTCATACCTGAATGCTCACCTCTTTGCTGGCGTGGCTGCGGCCAAGCAGCGAACATTTTCCACGTGTTCTGGTCTTGCGTGGGTATTTCCAGTTACTGGAAAAAGATTTTCCAAATCATGGCGGAAATCTCAGGAATACTCAAACAACCGTCCCCCTCTCTCGCTGTTCTTCATATAGGGATCCAAGACTATCCGAGAGAATTTCGCAAACATAATCATTCATATCCTACTTGCAGCAAAACTGGTCATAGCCAGACATTGGAAAGACAGTTCAGCCCCTAGTCATAGTGAGGTATTGATTCAGGTAAATCTCAACTACCAATATGAGCGTCTGTTAGTGGCGAGGACCACACCATCTATTGACTCTTTTGACAAGCTGTGGGCAGCGTGGACGTCATGGTATCCTAATAACCCAACTTAATGAGTATATGCTATTGGAAACCTATTTCTAAATCCCTTGAAGACGTATGGTATACTTAGACAAGTTTGTTAAGATTCCGTATGTTAACGAACATCTGTTGTATGTAAGCCATTGCTCAACTAACTTCATCCTTTGTGCATTATGCAAGCGAGCGACTGTTAACGCTCAAATGTTTATTGTATATCACTTGTTAAAACTTCAATAAAGTATATTTGAAAAAAAAAAAAAAAATACAGCGGCAGGTTCCTGCGACTTGCTGTACTTGTATGACGGTTCCCAGGACAGATCCTGAGGGAGGAGGCACACGCGTGCCTACTCGCCAGTGGGGAAGCCGAGACATCGGTCGCGATTGCCGCCGGGCACCAGCGATTGCTCCCAGTGAAGAGAGAATCGCCATCTACTGTTGTAAACACAGCACACAGTTGTTCTCTCTGCTAACAACACAGAGCTCTTGTGTTCCTCCTATTGTGAAAAGGGGGCACAAACAGGGGGGTGGGGGGGATCAGAAGCAGGCAGAATAGTGAGAGGGAGGCTCTGTATATTATAAGCAGGGTTGTTTGTTAGAAATCATGGGGCCCCATACAACCCGAAATATTCAAGACAATATTTCCACTAAAAATACACTAAAATCATTATTAGTGGACACAAACATAACAGAGAGCCTGTGTGACTGTGTGAATTAGCCCTTTTTAATTATTTTTTACATTTTATAAAAATATATATATATATATATATATATATTTTTTTTTTTTATTTTTTTTTTTTGTTTACAAAAATGCTAAAAGTGTTTACAATTATTTTATTTTACAATTTTTAAAAAAAAAATGTATTACAGTGTTTAATTATTATTATTATTATTATTTTTTTTTTTACAATTTGTTATTTTTTTTTTACAGGACAGGGAAGCCTGAGGCGCTGTGGGTGGGTGGGGGGCGCTGTTGGGGGGGGGGAAGGAGGAAGAAAGGGGGCACACAGGGAGGGGGGATCAGAGGCAGACAGAATAGGGAGAGGGAGAATCGGTGTCAGAGAACAATTGCAAGAACGATGCCCTGTGTCTGTGTCTCTCCCTGCAGCAACTGAAAGCCTGGCAGGAGGGGGAGAAACACTGGCTATCAGCTGCTGCCTGCAGAGAGCCACACATGGCTACCTTCTGTAATAGCCCCTCCCCCCCCAACTGCACCGAGTCACTGTGCTGTCGGGGCCTTCCTGTGTCCCTGGGCCCCCTACAAGAGGACTGGTGGTCCCCCCCCTATCAGCAGCCCTGATTATATGCCTCTAGGTATTTTCAGGGCCCCCCTGTGTGCCCCAGCCCCCTACAGGAGGACTTGTGGCCCCCCCTATCAGCGGCCCTGATTATATGCCTATAGGTATTGTCGGGCCCCCCTGTGTGACCGGGCCCCCTACAGGAGGACTGGTGCCCCCCCCCCCCCCCATCAGTGGCCCTGATTATATGCCTATAGGCATGTAATCACTTAGCAATGTAATTTAATCATTAGTAAATTGCATGATAATAATTTTTCTTTATCATACCGGAGTAGTAACAAGGGAAACTTATTTCAGAGAGGCACACAGAGGATACTTTTCTGGCAATAAAGGGCACATTTTGGCCTAGAAACGTTTAAACCATTTGGCGCTCTTGCTTTGATTTCGACAGAAGAGGTTCAGTGTAATTTCTATGGAGATGGTTTGTATTTAGCTGCTGAATGACAGCTCGGTTTTTATGAAGGACGTGGAGATCAACATGAAAAATCATTGTTTTGTTCATTTGTTGTTGCTCAACAACAGCAGTCAGTCATGTCTTTGTTGTAGCGTGCAATTGATTTATTAGACATACATCAAATCCTGTAGGACATACAAGCGTATGTGACATTTTATCCAGTTAGCAGATCAGAACGCCGCTAAGATTTGAACGATTTCTTTCTGTCACTGTCAGACTTTCAAGTTTATTTAAAAAGGCAAAGAGCTTTGAGAAAAGGGCAGTATCCTGTAGCAACCCTCCGGAATTCATCATTCAATAAATGGACTATGGTAATTTTACCATTGTTGTTGGGAATGTTGCCGTCTTCACATCAGCTTTGTCCTTGACGTTGCTTAAATTACCTGTTTTTGTTTCCGAAATTTCTGTTTTTTATTTATGCCGAAGACAATAATCTTCTTTTGAACTCTACTGAGCTTGAGACCATAGCCGGCGCTTCATCTGTTGGCGCTGGAAGGCCGGTCTTTGATGCAGATTCTACCAAACCGCATCTGATCACCACAAACTGAAAATGCTAATTAATTCCTTTTTAGCCCTTTCACGCCTAAGGGTAAAACACAGTGGCCGCTGGTGCTCCATGGGCCGGGAGGGGTGGGGGGGGTCGGCAGATGGACCACACCATAACCCCCCCCCCTTCCGGACCACACCAGCTCGCACACCATATTCCCCCCTCTCCCGGACCACACCAGCTCGCACACCATAGCACCCTCGCCGGCTCACTCACCCTGGACTGACGTGGAGGGCAGGTGGCGGCGTCCCCCCGCGGCGGCGGCTTCCCCTGCGTCTCCCCCTCCTCCTCCTCCTTGGCCAATAGCATGGCCTCTCCTTTAGACCAATCGGGAAACGGGTCTCAGGACCTGCTTCCTGATTGGCTGAATGAATGATATTCATTCGCTATTGTCACACAACTGAGTGGGCTCAGGGCGCAGTTCTCTGCGTCCCCTGAAGGGGGACCCCCTCAAGGTGGGGCGGGGGGGGGAGGAACCTTATGGCCACACACCCACCCCGTAAAATTCAGAGTAGGCCCGAGGACTCACACCCTCCACCCTGAGTGCAAAAAGGAAAAACAATGTAAGTGCAGGTGACACACATGTGGAGAGCAAAATAACAATAATGCTAAATAAATAAGTGCCATTGAAGTGCAATGGCTAGGCCTTGCACCTGGTAATAAAAATTACCCGGTCTCAGCCAAAAGGCGTAGCCCATGAAGCATAGTGCAGAAAAAAACAAGAGGTGTTGTGGCCTAGTTCTCACAGTGGGGTCCCAAACCCAAAGTGATACAAAGAGCATTTCCAGGGTTAGTTTGATACCGCTGGTTCTTTGCCTTACCAGCCCCTGACCAGATAAGGCAGCGCTGCTGAAATCAGGAGGCACTGGGCCCCTTGAAACCCTCCATGCCAGGGAAGTACTCCTGACCCACACCTTACATGGTGCATGCTCAATTTGGTTTCCTTGCCCATCGGGAAGATCCCTCAGGACATCCATCATACCAACATTGATACTATACAGTCAGCTATCTCTGAATGATGGTGGAGCATCCCTACTGGGCACTGATAAGAACATATACTACACTTGACCTTTGTGTTAGGGATAGAGGGAAGGTGAGTATTAGGCTTACAGGTAGGGATAGTATTTGGGTTTCAAAGCAAGTTAGTGTAACAGGGAGGGTTAGTGTTAGAGTTACAAAGATGGTAAATGTTAGGCTTAGTCTTACAGGGCTAGTTAGGTAAACAGGGAGAGTGAACGTGACTGTTACAGAGAAGGTTAGTAGTAGGGATACAGGGGTATTTGTGTTAGGGCTACAGGAAAGGTAAGTGTTAGGCTTACAGATCAGGGTCAAGTTAGGGTTACAAAAAGGGTTAGGGTTAGTGGTAAAGAGCAAGTTAATGTAATAGGGAGAGTTAGTATTAGTGTGACGAAGATGGTAAGTGTTAAGCTGAGTCTTACAGGGTCTTTAACTGTCTTATGCTGAGAGACAGTCTTAGGCTACCATTGCTACTAAAAATGACTAGCTGGTGCTGATGTTATTCTCAAAGTCACTGATCCAAAGCAAGTATAGTTATGAAGAACTCAGACATTTTTTATGTAATACATAAAATACCTTTCGGTGCTCTTTTATGGAAATATTTTACATTGCTGTAACCCAAGTAGGCAGTATCAGCATCGGGGGCATGATAGCGTTCAATACAATAATGGTTTTTGTAACAAAAGGCATCTCTTTTTTGGAGCTATTGATTTCCTTATACACAGATGGATACTTAAGGACAGAGTACATTGTTTTCCAAACTTTGAGAGCAGTTATAAACTCACATGTATAAACCCAGCTCTACACTCTTCAGGTAATATGTTTCTCTTTCAGGTAACGTTGGACCCGAACTTTCCTCTACGGACACTAATATGTACATCTCATCGGATGGTGGCAATACGTGGAAACATGTAAGTGCTCAGACTAATACTCTTCATTTTTTTGAAGGGGGGGGGGGGGGGGTTAACTGATAGCATAAATATGGAAAATACTGAATAGAAACTGCTATAAATAATTTGAATGTAGGATACTGTTGTTTCATGTTAACAATACAGTATTATTCAGCTGGAAGTTACTGAGATCCATACGACTTTAATGGAGACCATTGGCTCAGCAACTACCCTTTCCAGTGACCCCTTTGTAGCACCCAGTGTATTGCATCCCTAATAATATGCTTCTTATTCACAGGTGGTTAGCAGCCTTTAGTGCAACCATGTATAAATGTATTTTCATTGATGGCAGTCTGTACACCCTTTTGTTTTTACTCTGATGTTCAGTGCACAGGTCCCTGCAATATATGTATCTTTTATATTTATGGTCAACAAAAGGGGAACCCCTAATAAAAGACAGTTGTATATTTTTAGATAAAAGAAATGCCCCTACTATACAAGGGTTCACTGGAAATGCCTTTACAATGGTGTCACTGGAAAGGCTCAATTTACATTGGTAATCATGGGATTACTCCTTCACACTGGTGGTCAGTATACAAGGAACCTTTCTTTAAAATGGTAGTCCTGGGACAGGCCTTTTTTTAATTGCAGTCAGTTGACTTAATTGATGGTCAGTGAACAGGCTTCTTAAACAGTGGTAGTCATACATCAGGCTTCCTACATAAGTGTTCAATGGACAGTCCTCCTTTACATTGGTGGTCAGTGAACAAGGCCTCCTTTACAGTGATGGTCAGGGAACACACCTTCTTTTGTCAGTTTGTGGACAGGCACTTTGAGTATTGGTGGTCAGTAGACAGACCTTTTTTACACTGGTGATCTGGATTCCTTTAATTAATGGTCAGTGCATAATTCTCACAAACATTGGTGGTCAGAGAACTGGCTTACTACAGTACATACGTTTTCAATAGACATGTTCAGAACGGAAAAATGTGTTTCATGTCGTAAAGATTTGTTATGTTACTAATTTAATTTCATTGATTTGTTTTGGAGTTAGTTAGTAAAATGTTGTTTTGTTTATTAATTTCTTAAAGTATTCCATATTTTTTGGAACAATTCAAACTCGGATCGGTCGAAAAATGATCAACCGATTCAAATTCTGTAAGAAGAATAGCTGGTTGTTAAGGAGTGGGCCAGTAAGCTGTCCGTCACACACATCCTTACCAACCGTTGACCCATCCACTGGCAGCAGGCAGATGAATGTAAACAAAAGAATGCAATGAAAAATTCTGAAAAAAACGTGTGGCGCCCCCCCCCCCCCCTACCCATCCATACCAGGCCCTTTTGGTCTGGTATGGATTTTAAGGGGAACCCCACGCTAAAATATAAAAAAAAATGGCAGACCCTTATCTGAGCATGCAGGTAGACCAGGAAAAGGGGGGGGGGGGGCGAGTAAGCACCTTCTCTCCTGAACTATACCAGGCCACATGCCCTCAACATGGAGGGCTGCTTTGAGGCAGGGGGGGCTCTGCCCCTCTTACCCCAAAGAACCTTGTTCCCATGTTCATGGCCAGGGTTGTGGGGGTTTGCGGGCTTCCAGCTAGTCTTCACAAAGAATATGACTTATTTGATGAATTTTTGACCGATCCTAATTGAAATCATTCTGAAAATTTGGAATTCATTAGAAAATTAATATACGAAACAAAATTTCAATGAAAGTCATTACTATTTCATTCGGAGATTCAGATACATCTGAATCTCCGAATAACCAAAAATTTTTACAAACAAACTGCACAAACAATGCATAAAGTCCTCTATTAAAACAATGAGTTTTTTTTTTTTCCTTTTTTCCATTAAAAATATATATTTTATTTTCAGATAATAATGTGAAACAAAATCTGATTTTTTATGTGTGCCTTTGCTTCCTTGGTGGGTTTAATATCATATGTTTTTTTTTGTATTTTTTTTTCGTACTGTTTCCAGATATTTGAAGAAGAATACAATATTTGGTTCTTGGACTGGGGCGGAGCTTTGGTTGCTATGAAACACACCTCTCTGCCGGTACGCCAGTTGTGGTAAGAAACCTGTCAATTTTCAATATTTTTAAAAAGCATTCTCCATTTTTACAGGGTGCTGTTTTCGAAAACCACTTACCCTTGGTAGTTCTCAGAAAGGCAGATGACATGACAGAGACTTATGTAAAAAAGGCTCTAGATCCACACAAGCATTTCAAAAAGCTTGCTGAATCTGGATGTGGCAGATGATAGAAAACTCACCTTAAAGGGTTTGTATAGGCATTACCCACATTTACCCTCAAACCTCCTTCTTACCCATTAGAGCAGGGGTCTCTAAACTTTCCATTTTACTGTCGTTTAGACTTTGGGCTGGGGGGAGGGGGGATTTAAACTACTGGCCAGTGGGATTAGGAAATGCCCCAGCATCAGTGGGAGTAAAAATGTCTTAGGCTTAGTGATCAGGGGAAGTAAAACAATTGCAACACCTGTGGTCAGTAGGAGGAAGAATAGTGCCCCATCATTGGTAATAATGGGAGGAATAGAGCCCCTTTGTTGGTGTCAGCGGAAAAGTAGAAAGAATGGTCTCTCATCATTGGTATCAGTGGGAGGAATAGTGCCCCATTGTTAGTGTCAGTGGAAGGAATGGTCTCTCATCATTGGTGTCAGTGGGAGGAATAGTGCCCCATTGTTAGTGTCAGTGGAAGGAATGGTCTCTCATCATTGGTGTCAGTGGGAGGAATAGTGCCCCATTGTTAGTGTCAGTGGAAGGAATGGTGCCCCATCATTGGTGTCAGTGGGAGGAATGGTGCCTCTTATCAGTGTGAAGAAAAGTTCTCCAAAGGCTGGATAAAAGCAAGCAAAGGGCCACATTGACTCCATGGGCCACAGTTTGAAGACCACTTTCCTAGAAATGTCCCAGCATCTTTTGTGTTATTTTTACCTTGTTCTTGTACCAAAAAACAGCTATTATCACTTCCTTTCTATATACAATCTAATGAAAGCACCAAGCAAACATCCAAGAGTCCAAAGTTTTTAATGAAAAAATTGATTCATAGCAGAAAAAAGCCAACCTGTGCTGAAATTACTAACACTGGCTTAACAAGCCCTCCTGAAATTGTTCCACACAGGTATTTGGTATCTGCTTACCTTAAGCACAGTTCAAATTCCTAAGCCCTGATGAAGGAGGAGTGTGATTGACCCCAAAACGTGTTGGCTTTTATTCTTTGCTTTGTTCCAATTTTATCATTAAAAAACTTGGACTCTTGAATGTTTGTTTGGGGCTTCCATTGGGCTGTATGCATGGGGATTATCAACTCTGGGTGCTTTCCTTGTTCCTGAGCATTGATTTTGTGGAATGCTGCCGGAACCAGAGCCATTTTTCCCAGTGACCCTTAGAAAACCTGAATCCAGCCTTCCTATTGTCCATGTGTTTGGATTATCACTCCTTATGACATTGCTGCCAAGCTGCTAGGAGGAGGAATCAGCAAGGTCTCCTGGGTCAGTTCCTTTTGGCATAGGCACACCACCCCAGAACTATATCTACCAGGAGCCTTTTTGTGAACAGGCTCTTGGGATACAAAAAAGTTTTGTAATTTTGGTGGCAAATAAATTAATGTATACATAAGGAGAATGACAGAGAGGGCTTGGGATATGTAGAGCACCATTACTTTGGCAGTGGAGAACCCAGGGCTGATAAACTGCTTGGGATTTCAGGGCAGTAAAGTCACCATGTTAGGATGACATTAAACCAAGGAGATACTTTGCTCCAAGCAGCTTCCTTCCACTTTCAATCGAACTGGATGCTAGAGGAAAACTGAGATGCCCACACTCACTAACCAGAACAAGGGAAAAAGGTACTGCAGTCCAGTTATTTATCAAGCATCCTCATTTATTGTATGAATCATCCATAAACATGGCAATGGCAGCCCCTGTTTTAGGTTGCCCCTTTGATGTGTTTCACCCAATCAGGGCTGGCCATAGGCTGTTCAAATCTTAGCTGATTCCTGCTAAACTGGCCTAGATTCGAACTGTGTGTGGGCAGGCTGCATGTACCAAGTTGATCGATCAATCAACTTGGGTACAACCAGCCTGCCGGATTCACTTGTGATTATCGCTAGCAGAGATGTATAGTAACTAAGTAGAACTACTTCACTACTGTACTTAAGTACCGAAAGGCGGTATCTGTACTTTCCTAGAGTAGAATTATTTTCTCCTACTTCCACTTTTACTTCACTACATTTTTTCGATGATTTCAATACTTCTACTCCAATATTTTGGTTTTGTGCTGCATAGTTACTCGTTACAATTATAAAAAATTACCACTGCCAGAACAGTAGATGGCAGGTTTCATGAAGTTCAAAACATGTGTATTATCAGCGCATACGAAAATAAATGCTGCATTTGAAATAATAAAAAACAATATGATGTTCAAACTTTTGACTTCTTTCTTTAATAACTACATAACACAGTACTTGTACTTTTACTTTCAGTACTTGAGTAGCAATTTTTTTTTAAAAAACTACTTGCAATACTTAAGTACAAAAAATGTTGAATACTTTAGTACTTCTACTCAAGTCACTTTTTGATCGAGCACTTGTACTTTTACTCAAGTATGGGTTTCGAGTACTTTATACAACTCTGATCGCTAGTGGCTGCTATAGCTGCTAGCAATAATAATTGTCTTCTCCTGGTGAGGCCAGCTTCACCTTTACCCCCCAGGAGCAGACAATTGCTCCCCCTTGTCAGCACTGTCTGTGTTGGTGGTGGAACCACTGTCTATGGCCTGCCAAAGCCCTGATTGAGTAAAACACGTCAGAGGGGTGGTCCTAGGGTGGGGACTGTCATTGCCACATTCTTGAATGGTTCATACTGTAGAAGAGGACACTTGTGATATACCTTGAGTGCGTAGGCACCATGTTGCCAGCCAACAAAAGAAAGTTAGGGATGCACTGGTTTTCTGGCAGGATCACAATCCATTTTTCTGTACTTACAGGATTTTTGAGGCAGTCAGATATGGGGAATGTCTTGCTGAGATGTACGGAGCATTTCTTTTAAATTATTATTTTGATATGACATATACTTTAATATAAATTAAGTGGACTTTTTGATTTCTGGAGTTGCTATTTAAATTTCACCTGCCACTGCACATAGTAAAGGAAGTGATATTATGGAAAGAGTCACAATATGTAAGAATACTTACTGTAGGTGACATCACTGATATATCTCTTTTTTATTGGTTAATGGAAATCACATGATCAGTTTTTACCTCTTCACACATACTGTATGTAGAGAAGAAGCTGGTAAACAAACCTAATTCAGGTTATTAGAGTTTAATGTCAATAGAAATTATTCTTTTCTGTCAAATACACCTTAAAACTCTTCTACTTTTCACCTACATATTGACTTGATTTACAGATGAACTCCAGGCAAATAGATAGACTAAAGTTTTTCCCCTTTCTATATGGTGGTGGGGGGGGGGGGGGGACTGATTTTTTTCTGCTGCAGTTAAAGCGGTTGTAACCCTAAGAAAAAAAATAAAATAACACTGTTCCTTTAAAGCAAGATATAGAGCATAGTTCTTGTGCAATGTCATTTGTCCCATTCTATGCTGTAAAATACTTGGTTGATCCTGCCTGTTCCTGTGTACCCCTAAGTGTGCTGACCATAGTAATCATGGCTGCTGATCCATGATACCATGGTCATTTTACGTACCTCCGTCATTCTGCAGCCTTTTCCTCTCCTCCTCCGTTCCTGCCTGTCAGCTGTTGAGTTAGTGCCGATCTGCTCCCTGCACCTCCCCTCCTGCTGCTATTCCGTATAGAGTCACTGTGCAATGATTACTAGAATCCCCTCTGTTATAGCCAGCTATATTGCACAGTGTATGTGTTTTAAATTATACAGCTCAATAGCTTATTCCAGAGTGCCGCTGTGTGGTCACATGACCTCTCACTGTTCTCCTTGGTGGGAGGGCATGTGACCACACAGCCGCACTGTGAAATAAGCTATTGAGCTGCATAATTAGGAAAAAAAACACATAAATTGTGCAATATTGTTGAAAAGAGGGGATTCTAGTAATTATGTACAGTGACTTAACAACAACTTTAGGTAACACTTACAGGTCTTGTCCCTCACCTAGCATGTAACTGGACAGTGAAAGGAGGAGCAGCAGAATGATGTCACTTTACTCTCTCCTCCTATTAGCATTCTGCTTGTCAACACGTTTTCATGCAGCACACCTGACCGACTCACAGTCCTGCCCCTCCTTCTCCCAGTCAGAGCTCTGCTGTACAGGTACTGCATGAGTCAATTGCACATACTTACACTGCTTGCAATTAAAAACCGCATTCAATTAATACATTCATTAAATAATTAAATCAAATACAGTATCTCACAAAAATGAGTACACCACTCACATTTTTGTAAATATTTTATTATATCTTTTCATGTGACAACACTGAAGAAATTACACTTTACGACATTGTAAAGTAGTGAGTGTACAGCTTGCATAACAGTGTAAATGTGCTGTCCCCTCTAAATAAATCAACACACAGCCATTAATGTCTAAACCGCTGGCAACAAAAGTGAGTACACCCCTAGGTGAAAATGTCCAAATTGGGCTCAAAGGGTCAATATTTTGTGTAGCCACCATTATTTTCCAGCACTGCCTTTACCATCTTGGGCATGGACTTCATCAGAGCTTCACAGGTTGCCATTGAAGTCCTCTTTCACTCCTCCATGACGACATCACAGAGCTGGTGGATGTTAGAGACCTTGCGCTCCTCCACCTTCCATTTGAGGATGCCCTACAGATGCTCAATATGGTTTAGGTCTGGAGACATGCTTGGCCAGTCCATCACCTTTACCCTCAGCGTCCTAGCAAGGCACTGGTCATCTTGGAGGTGTGTTTGGGGTCCTTATCATGTTGGAATACTGCCCTGCGGCCCAGTCTCTGAAGGGGGGGATCCTGCTCTGCTTCAGTATGTCACAGTACATGTTGGCATTCAAGGTTCCCTCAATGAACTGTAGCTCCCCAGTGCTGGCAGCACTTATGCAGCCCCAGACCATGACACTCCCACCATCATGCTTGACTGTATGCAAGACACACTTTTCTTTGTACTCCTTACCTTATTGCTGCCACACACATTTGACACCATCTGAACCAAATAAATTTATCTTGGTCTCATCAAATCATAGGACATGGTTCCAGTAATCCATGTCATTAGTCTGCTTGTCTTCAGCAAACTGTTCGCGGGCTTTTTTGTGCATCATCTTTAAAAGAGGCTACCTTCTGGGATGACAGCCATGCAGACCAATTTGATGCAGTATGCAGCGTATGGTCTAAGCACTGACAGGCTGACCCCTCCCCACCCCTTCAACCTCTGCAGCAATGCTGGCAGCACTCATACGTCTATTTCCCAAAGACAACCTCTGTATATGATGCTGAGCACATGCATTCAACTTCTTTGGTCAACCAAGACCAGGCCTGTTCTGAGTGGAACATGTCCTGTTTAACCTTTGTATGGTCTTGCCCACCGTGCTGCAGCTCAGTTTCAGGGTCTTGGCAATCTTCTTTTAACCTAGGCCATCTTTATGTAGAGCAACAATTTATTTTTTCAGATCCTCAGAGAGTTCTTTGCCATGAGGTGCCACATTGAACTTCCAGTGACCAGTATGAGAGATTGAGAGCGATAACACCAAATTGAACACACCTGCTCCCCATTCACACCTGAGACCTTGTAACACTAACGAGTCACATGCCATCGGGGAGGGAAAATGGCTAATTGGGCCCATCTTGGACATTGTCACTTAAGGGTGTACTCACTTTTGTTGACAGCGGTTTAGACATTAATGGCTGTGTTGAGTTATTTTGAGGGGACAGCAAATGTACACTGTTATACAAGCTGTACACTCACTACTTTACATTGTAGCATAGTGTTATTTCTTCTTACATGTAATAAAATTTTTACAAAAATGTGAGGGGTGTATGCACTTGTGTGAGATACTTTAAATAATTAAATTCATGAATAAATACTGAACTTCTAGAATTTGTCTTTAGCTTTTTGTTCAGTAAAGTTGGAAAACATAAGATATTCTCTTCAAAATCCCTCCCAATTCAATTCAATTTCCATTCAAAATATCTCCCAATTCCTATAGATCAGAAATAAATTATACTTTTACTAAAGGTTTAATGCTTTTTGTGTTCAGGCTCAGAAAATTTTCAGAAGCGAGGAAATTTTCAGACTTTTTTGCTTTTACAGCTTGAACATCAATTAAAGAAAATGTTAAAGTGGGCAATTCTTAAAATGCCAGTCTCCAGAAGGTTGTAATTTAAAGAATCAATAAGCTTTTATAGGTCCACGTTGCTTTGATTTGCTTCACAGAGTGTAAGGGGCCCCTAACAAAAGAACAAGGAGTACAAAGTGAATTGTGAGCACACCATGTTATTATCCCGAACTTTGCTAGAAGCTCCGCGGAACTCTCTGATAACAGCGACCCTGCCCGAGTAATAACAGTGCGCCTCACATCCTTCTGCACAGCTGTGTACTATGTTAGGAAACATTAAAGGGAAATACTTCTTAAGGATGCTGGGTTTGTTTTTTCCCTAGGCTGAGCTTTGATGAGGGCCGGACATGGAGTAAATATGGTTTTACGACCACACCGCTGTTTGTGGATGGGGCACTGGTGGAACCTGGAGTAGACAATCAGATCATGACGTGAGTAGGATAAAAAATATTTTTTAATACACTTTTTAAAGAAAGGCAGTTTTCCTTATTTGTCCCTTTCCTTTCCGTTCCTTTCCCTTTACATTCCCTTTCCTTTTCTCTCCTTTTGCTGATCTTTCACTTTTCTTTTCAATATGTTTATTGAATATCTTGATAAAAAGTACATACAGATAATAAATTAGCCTGCAAGGCCCCAAGGTGTAAATGAACAAGTACAGTCATAGAAATCTAAATTTTTTAGAGTGGTTTGTGTAATTATATGGAGACAGAGAGATTATAAATCAATTGAAATGAATGACCACAACAAGTAGCCAAAGCTTCCTACACCCTCTAAGCTTCTAGTCGTAGAAGGCCCAGGGGATCCCAGGCTAGGGGAAGGGAACGTCACCAGGGCTCCTCCAACCCAGTGGGGAACAGACATGCTACCCCCATTGGATCAAACTGTGGATGTGGAGACCCCATCACGGGTGTCTGGAAGCCTCCCCCTCCAGCCCCAGTCCAAAGCCACCGGTATAGCTAATGTCAGAGCCAGGGCCACTTGAATCGTACAGAGAGGGATAAGAGGAGTCAAATCCACTCTTCTGTCCAAAAAAAACCCTTGTATATAAGTGGTCTATGGAACTACTGAAAGTATGGGTGGTTGCCGTCATCCCTAAATAATAGAGCAGAGTTGTGTTGGTTCCTCAAGCCAAAAAAACAATGGGATTGTGTAGGCAAAAACATATGTTTAAAATAATTTATATTTATTTTGCAAATTTCATACAAAACAGTATATAAAGAGCGAAAACAAATAAGATTACAGTGGCGGTTTGGACCGCTAGGTTCAACTTTTACTTGAGTCTAATAGGTGATTCCGTTGTTTGAACTGTGGAGACATCCGGAGGGGATGTGAGTCAAAACAGACGGTTTCCGACGCATTTCGGCTGTCGGAATTTTTTAGCCTTTGTCAAGGTATCATCAAATATTATTCTAAAAAAGTGAACAATTATCACATTAGTGGGATTGAAATATACATTGAAAACAATAGTAAACATTTTTACATTATTTTTTACAATATTGGATGTTACATTGTTGCTTCTGAAAAAATATGAAAACCTTAGCATACCTTGCAGAACTGGAACAAACAGATGGAGTCCGCATCCCCACCCGAGTCCCCCTAGAGTGTAACGAGATCCTGGTACGGGAAATAAAACCTTGTGCTTGGCTATCAAAATATAAGAGAGTGAGAAGAAGAAAAAGAGTTCCCCTTTGGAAACAAGTGTCCAACCTTATGGGCACTCCATATAGTAACATGAGAAGCGGAAAAAGGATTTCACAGGCATTAGGCATAAAGAATAGATGAAAAGTTAAGAGAGAGAAGAAAAGGGGGGAAGCCAAGTGGCTTTTAGAGAAATGAGAGAAAGAGAAAGAAATGTCAATGAGCAAGGGAGGGGAAGAAGGGTCCTTTCTGGGGAATACCATGTCCGGGTAACAAAGGAACCCCAACATAAAGCGCCCAAAACTGCTTCAAACTTTCGCACTCTATCTTGAAGTTTAGCAACAAGTTGTTCCTAGGACATAATCCAGGAGACCTTCCATTTTGTTGATGATATTGAGACCGATGGCCTCTTCCAGGCTCCGGCTATCGCAATTTTAGCTGCCAAAAATATAAACAAGATCAAAGTCTGAGTATGTTTAGGGGTATTGTCTACCTTGTGGTTCAAGAGAGCTATAGATGGATCCTGAGGAACAACAACCTTACTTTCTGTATTAGGCGTCCAACCTGTAACTACTTGTTACTAAACTTTTGGCTTGTTTACGGACTACGCTTCTGTTTGATCCCTACCTGCTTATCTGCTACTGGACCTCGGCTTGCTCACCTCCTGGTGGGGCGATCTTGAGGACCGAAACCTGGTTCTAACACCCAGCAAAATCCATCTCCAGCATCAGGAGCTCTGGTAAACACTGGTTAGTACTAAGTCTCCGAACCTCAGACGAGCGCACGTCATTCACCAGGATGACAGCCTGTGTATACCTATCCTATTGGTCGATGGTAGTTCCACTACTGCTATAGAAACTGGTCTTCGAGCCTGACCCCTGATCATGACAGCTCGGCTCACTGCCAAAAAAAAGGGACAGGAGCTACTTTGATTCATTTGTCACGCGTAGGGCAGTACATTCAAGGGAACGCGCCAAAAAATACAGTAAAAAATACGTCATGTTGCACAGGTGTATATACGGCCTAAAGATGATGCACTCAGCAGTAAAACTATTATAACACCTTCCGCTCTAGAAACCCGCTGCCAGTGCCGGCGAAACACGCTGCTGTGTATGCTGTGAATTTGTAACCATAACCTTCATCTTGGCTACACTGGACACAATGGTTTGGCTCCACAGGCCTCCTTTATGCACTGATGGGTAAATGGTGTCCTTGTACCATTAGGCATCCCACATTCTGGAGTAGCACAGTGACCTAGTGATTAGCAATAGAGTCTTCAGCCAGGAAACTGCCTGCATGTTCTGATAAAGAACACAGGTGCAATGCTCACTTTAAGGTCCCAGAGTAGCCGTGCAAGGAATCTGAATGATTGGTGCTCTGGCTCCAAGTGTCCTCCAAACACCTGAACAGAAGGTAAATACAGACAGTCCATGGGTTACAAACACGATAGGTTCTGTAGATTTGTTCTTAAGTTGAATTCGTATGTAAGTTGGAACAGGTACGTTTTTTAAGTGTAAATCCAGCCAAAAAAATAATTTTGAAGTTTTTTGGATAGCATAGGGAAGGGTTAACCCCCCTGTACAGTTTGTTTTGCTGTCTGTGCCTCTGTTCAGAAGATTTCATCTTACTTTCTGTCCCTATGACAATTGAATTTTGAAACTTTTGGGTTGTCATGTAAACAAGGATGGGTAATAAAGCTTAAGCAAAGGCCCCTTTTTCCCATGATAACTCTTACAGGAGTAAATGTCCTATCCTAAGGTGAATTTCTTCTCACTTCCTGTTGTCTCCTGCTGTTTTGGAAGTATGAATCAAGGTTTGCAATTCGGGGACTGCCTGTAAATGAAAGGAGCTTTCAACTCGCGCATCTGTGTTGAAGTCTTTATTTAGCTACAGAATACTGACAGTAAAAGCAGCTTACGCGTTTCGGCAAATAGCCTTAGTTGCCTATGACTAAGTCTATTTGCTGAAACCCATAATTTGCTTTTACTGTCGGTATTCTGTAGCTAAATAAAGACATGGATGTATGAGTTTCCGGCTTCTTTCATCTATTTGCCTGCATGTTTTACCTGTGATTGTGTGGGTCTCCTCTGGGTGCGCCAGTTTCTGCGCACACCCCACCTGCTGATGGCTCAATTAAGTGCACCCAATATGGCTGCCTCATCTCAATCGTGTTGACTCCTTGGAAGAAAAGTGCTATAGAAATACATTTTAAATGAAAAATATTTTCTCTGGTTGGGGGTGAAGTACCTACTTTTATATGTATTTATATTTAAGTGCCACCGTGATACAGCAGATGTTAGTTTGTAATTGCAAGCTACTAATTTATAGTGAACATGTTGTTTTGAGATGATAGTTCCATGCTGTCTTTATATATGGCCAACCATGTCATATTCCTCACAGTGGAAAGCATTATTTTACAGTCTTCTTTCCATGGATAGACTATTAAAAAGCTTTTGAAGCCGTCATTGTTTGATTTGAAGGTGGTATACTTGTCAACGTATCATATGTAATTGATGTGGGGCTGTTTCTTGTGGGGAGTGGACCCATTTAGTCCTGGCTGTGGCTTAGATGCATTATGAATGCTGCACAGATTTGAAGCAAATGAAGAGTATTCCTTTAAGCTTCGCTTTATACATTATATGCTTTGCTTTCTATGGTTGTGACATAGTGGCCATTTACCGTTATCTGCTCTACTTCATTTTGGCCAAACTTGCATGCGTGACCATTAATTAGCAATTTCTGATGAGGAGTAAAACCATTTAGTTCTGACTGCTTTCCAGATGGATCATGAATACAATAAAGCAGCCTGTTTTAACTTTTTTACCCCAGAAGAATCCCTAAAAAAATGTTGAGGTCTCCGAGAACCCTTAATCAAACCAATTCATGATAGTTCAGGGGCAACGTATATTGGTGGTCAATAGAAAGAATCCAACCTGTAAAGTGGTGGTCAAAATGCCACCCTTACAGACAGCTAAAAAGATAATTGGTGTCATGCTACTGGCTTTGCCAAGTGGCATTGGTCTTGGAAGTAAGCAGGCACCATCAAATGGAAGGTCAATCTTCCACAGCTAAAGGAACCCCTACAACCTTCTGGAGGAACCCTAGGGTTCCACAGGACCCTAGTTGGGAATGACTGCTATAAAGACTCATAGGGACTATACACTATTCCAGGGGTCTCCAAACTTTCTAAACAAAGTGCCAGTTTACTGTCCTTTAGACTTTAGGTAGGCCGAAGTGTGACCACTGGGAGTAGTAAATGCCCCAGCATCAGTAGAATAGACAGGGTTTTAATCTTGGTGGTCAGTGGTAGTAATTAAATTACATGTCATCTGTGGTCACTAAGAGGAGGAATAGTGCCCCATCCATGGTGTCAGCAGGAGAAATAGCACCCCATTGTTGGGTTGGTGTCAGTGGGATTAATAGTACCCCACTGTTGGTGTCAGTGGGAGGAATGGTGTCCCACTGTTGTGTCAAAGGGAGGAATAGTGCCCATGATTGGTATCAGTGGGAGTTATAATGCCCTATCATTAGTGATAGTGAAGGGAATACTGTCCCACTGTTGGTGTCAGTGGAAAGAATGGTTTCCCATCGTTGGTGTCAGTGGTAGGAATAATAATAATGATGATAATAATAATAATTAATTTTATTTGTAGGCGCCTTTCAGAACATCCAAGATCACCTTACAAAGATAGCAACAGAGCAACAAAAAGTAAATAAATAAAATAAATATACTGTACATTACATAACCATTCAAATCAATGAAGTCAGAGTATAGTGCCTTGTATCAGTTGGAGAAATGGTGTCCCAAGGGCCAGATAAAGGCAAGCAAAGAGCCGCATTCAGTCCATGAGGCACAGTTTGGAGATCACTGCACTATTCTACTAAGCCCTGTGATATACAGCATATTGTTTGCTTTATCTGCACTGGTTTGCACGCCTGCTGCATGATGGCTATATATGTACATGCATTGTGGTTAATGACTTTAGAGTAATTTGGCCCCTCCATGATGTTTTGCTGGGATATATTACAATTAAAGGCCCCCAGATGATAATTGTTGCTACCAATATGGGGTCAATTATCTACTATAATAGCTGTCTTGTATACATGTTGCAAGTTTTTTTTTTATGCCTATTATTAGACAAGATATGTTAGCCTCTTGTTGATGCTGAAACATAATTATTGAAGATGGCGGTTATGCTTTTGCAATAATAAAAACTCTCTTTTTTTTATTATATTATATTATTGTTTAGCCTAACAGTTTACTACTAAGGTGTCATGATACGTTACAGATAGCTATTAAGAGGCGTTCTATAAACTTGTGTTTAAATATAATGTTGGTCTCATTTTTTTTGTATTTATGAATCTTTAAATGTACAAGTTCCCTTTATTTTGAGGGTATAAAAATACATACATTTGGTATAGCCTTAAAGAGTTAAGTATTTCATATAATGTGATATGCTTGATCACAAGTACTTTGTTGGCTGTGGCATGATTTTTTTTTTAAAGTTTTTTTTTAAGTTTTTAACCCTTAATGTACCAGAGGACCCAATATCAACTTTGTTGTTGCCTTGTAAAGTGTTTTGTGGAAATTTTTCATTTTTGTCTATATACATATACTATGTGTGTGTATATACATATATATACTTATTTTGAGGGGACAGCAAATTGACACTGTTATACAAGCTGTACACCCACTACTTTACATTGTAGCAAAGTGTAATTTCTTCAGTGTTGTCACATGAAAAGATATAATAAAATATTTACAAAAATGTGAGGAGTGTACTCACTTTTGTGAGATACTGTGCGTATATATGTATGTTGGATACCCCATGCTTTCTTAACTTATAGTATATTTCGGTGTGTTACGTGTCATTTAACGCAGTATATTTCTGTGCGTTAGTATATGTTTAACGCAGTATATTCCAGTGTGTTACGTATTGTTTAGCGCAGTATATTTCCGTGCATTAGTGCACGTTTAACGCTGTATATTTCTGTGTATTAGTGCACGTTTAACGCAGTATACTTATGTGAATCAGTGCACGTTTAACGCAGTATATTTCAGTGCGTTATGTACCATTTAGTGCAGTACATTTCTGTGCGTTAATGCACGTTTAACGCAGTATATTCTGTGCATTAGTGCACATGTTTAACGCAGTATATTTTAGTGCGTTACGTGCCATTTAGCGCAGTATATTTCTGTGTGTTAGTGCACATTTAAAACAGTATATTTTAGTGCGTTACTGCACCTTTAACGCAGAATATTTCTGTGCGTTATTGCAAGTTTAACTCAGTATATTTTAGTGTGTTATGTGCCATTTCCCGCAGTACATTTCAGTGCTTTAGTGTACGTTTAACACAGTATATTTCTTTGCACTGCTGCTGCACGTTTATGTATGTTTGAGTGCTTTACTGCAGTTCAATGCAGTATATTTCAGTGCGTTATGTACCATTTAGTGCAGTATATTTCTGTGTGTTAGTGCACGTTTAATGCAGTATATTTCTGTGCATTAGTGCACACGTTTAACGCAGCATGTTTTAGTGAGTTACGTACCGTTTAGCGCAGTATATTTCTGTGTTTTAGTGTATGTTTAACACAGTATATTTTAGTGCGTTACTGCACCTTTAACACAGTATATTTCTGTGCGTTATTGCAAGTTTAACTCAGTATATTTCAGTGTGTCATGTGCCATTTCCCGCTGTACACTTCAGTGCTTTAGTGTATGTTTAACACAGTATATTTCTATGCGCTACTGCACTTTTAACGCAGTATGTTTGAGTGCGTTACTACACGTTCAACTCAGTATATTTCAGTGCGTTACATGTCGTTTAACGCAGTATATTTCTGTGCATTAGTGCACGTTTAACGCAGTATATTTCTGTGCGCTGCTGCACATTTAACACAGTATATTTCTGTGTGTTACTGCACATTTAACACAGTATATTTCTGTTTGTTAGTGCATGTTTAACGCAGTATATTTCTGTATGTTACTGCATGCTTAACGCAGTATATTTCAGTACGTTATGTGCCGTTTAATGCAGTATATTTCTGCGTGTTAGTGCATGTCTAACGCAGTATATTTCTGTGCGTTACTGCACGTTTAAACACTTCTGGACCAGAAGGATTTGCCCCCTTAATGACCAGGCCATTTTTTGCGATTCGGCACTGCGTTACTTTAAGGGACAGTTGCGCCATCGCAAAATGTATGTCCTTTTTTTCCTGCAAATAGAGCTTTCTTTTGGTGGTATTTGTTCACCTGTGCGTTTTTTTTTTTTTTTTTTTGCGCTATAAACAAAAAAAGAGCAACAATTCTGAAAAAAAAACAATTTTTTTTACACTTTCTGCTATATAACATTCCCCCAAAAAAATGTAAAAATCAATATTTTTCATCCTTTTTGGCCAATTTCTATTCTGCTACATATTTGTGGTAAAAAAAAAAAAAAATCGCAATAAGCATATTTTGATTGGTTTGCGCAAAAGTTATAGCCTCTACAAGCGAGGGGAAAGGTTTATGTCTTTTATTTATTTATTTATTTTTTACTAGTAATGGCGGCGATCTGTGATTTTTTAGCGGGACTGCGACATTGCGGCGGACAAATCGGACCCCTAACTGAGATTCCCCATAACATCCAGTCCTCTTGATACAACAGGAAGTGAGTAGAAATCTCCTCTTAGTTATCAATATAACAGGTGCCATTATTAAAATATTCCCCCTATTACTGTTCAACTGGTGACAACTGGTAAATGATGGATTTCCAATCATCTTTCATCTATTTTCATAGTGAGGGCGGGCAAGATAGAGGACAAAAATGGCAAAATAAAAAAGAGGCTTTCTAAACCTTCCATGCTCCATCCAATACAAAAAAAAATGTTTTACAGCTGAAGATTGGTCTGCCTATATTCTGTTAGTGACATTTTTTTTTTTATAATGCATTTTTATTGAAAATAAAGGAAACGTTTTCAGACAAACATAATACTGTACAGTCACGTACAATGAAAAAGAAGAAAAAAATCACAAAAATATGAAATTAAACAAAAAGAGAGGGGGCCAGTAATCACAAGCACAAGTTAGGGTTGGTAAACGATCTGGATCTGCCTATCATCACAAGAATTATGTAGGTAGAGAGAAAGCCCAGCTATCTAGACCTCCAAAGAACATCATGTGCCATCTAAGTGCTTCCTACCACCCCATGTAAGCAATTACACTTGTTCAACACTTGGTCATTGCTCAATAGAAGCCTATGCAGCGAATGGACACTGGAGAGAGATAATATATATAGAGCCGGTAAAACTATGCAAGACTGAAGGGAAGGCTTATATGAGCATAATTTGTATTGATCGCTGTGTTCATTGATTAGGAGATTTAAAGTGGCAACAGCTGTTACTTACGTTGGTCAAGTTCCATCTTCCAGTAGTTGTCAGTGAAGAGTAAAGCTGGTTTCTAGGGAAACAATAATTACCTGCCGTGTGTAGAGATAGGTGTTTTTACTGAACAAATCTATGTTCATCTCATGGTACGAGTTATCTGAGGTTCAATGAATTTCATTGATGACGATCATCCTTGTTAACAATAAATTGTTTTCCGGGTAGTTTGGTTTATTTGTATTAATAGTGATGTTTTTGCGTTTACGAAACGTGACTTTCTGGGGTTGGTGGTCAACTTATTGCCCTGTGTATAGTGATTGGTGGTGACTAGGGGTGAGCCAAGGTGAGAGTTGTGCATTTCCATGAAGTTCTGGTGAGGATCAGATTTCACCTAAATGTTGGTTTTTATGTAATGAATATATGCACATTATCTATCTATCTATCTATCTATCTATCTATCTATCTATCTATCTATCTATCTATCTATCTATCTATCTATCTATCTATCTATCTATCTATCTATCTATCTATCTATCTATCTATCCTATATTACCAAAAGTATTGGGACACCTACCTTTACACATACATGAACTTTAATGGCATCCCAGTCTCAGTCTGTAGAGTTCAATATTAGGTTGGCCCACCCTTTGCAGCTATAACAGCTTCAGCTCTTCTGGGAAGGCTGTCCACAAGGTTTAGGAGTGTGTCTATGGAAATGTTTGACCATTCTTTCAGAAGCGCATTTGTGAGGTCAGGTACTGATGTTGGAGAGAAGGTCTGGCTCACATCCATGTCTTTATGGACCTTGCTTTGTGCACTGGTCCAAATCATTTGTTGGAGGGGGGGGGGGATTATGGTGTGGGGTTGTTTTTCAGGGGTTGGGCTTGGCCCCTTAGTTCCAGTGAATGGAACTCTTAAGGTGTTGGCATACCAAGACATTTTGGACAATGTCACGCTCCCAACTTTGTGGGAACAGTTTGGGGATGGCCCCTTCCTGTTCCAACATGACTGCGCACCCATGCAGAAAGCAAGGTCCATATAGAGTCTTGACCTCAATACTTTTATTTATTATTAATATAGTGTGTTTATATATATATATATATATATATATATGCCATATCCAATGGTTGCCACCGCACACAAAACGTGAGTGCCGCTCTCTTCTTTGGTTTTTATACATATATATATATATATATATATATACATATATATATATATATATATATATGTGTATATATACACTGCCTGGCCAAAATAAAGTCGCCACCAAAAAAAAAGGTCCTACACTCTAATATTTTTTTGGCTTTGATTACGGCACGCATTCGCTGTGGCATTGTTTCGATAAGCTTCTGCAATGTCACAAGATTTATTTCCATCCAGTGTTACATTCATTTTTCACCAAGATCTTTTATTGATGATGGGAGAGCCAGACCACTGCGCAAAGCCTTCTCCAGCTCATCCCAAAGATTCTCAATGGGGTTACGTTCTGGACTCTGTGGTGGCCAATCCATGTGTGACAATGATGTCTCATGCTCCCTGAACCACTCTTTTACAATTTGAGCCTGATGAATCCTGGCATTGTCATCTTGGAATATGCCCGTGCCATCAGGGAAGAAAAAGTCCATTAATGGAATAACCTGGTCATTCAGTATATTCAGGTAGTTAGCTGACCTCATTATTTGGGCACATCCAGTAACGATCCATTAGGATCATTACTGCATGCTTAGTTTAGTTAGTTGCTTAGTTAATTCCAGGTGGCAACTTTTTTTTTGGCCAGGCAGTGTAAATTATCAGGGCCGCTAATAGAGGGGGACCAACAGTCCTCCTGTAGGGGGCCCAGGCACACAGGGGGCCCCAGCAGCACAGGGAATTGGTGCGGTCGTGCAGAGGGGCAATTACTGAAGGATGCCCTGTGGGGCTCTCTGCACAGTAGCTGAAAGTCAGTTTCTCTCCCTCCTGCCAGCTTTCAGCTACTGCAGGGAAAGACACAGGGCATCATTCCTGTAATTGCTTCTCCGACACCGATCCCCCTCCCTGTTCTGCCTGCTTCTGATCTCCCCTCTCTCCATGTGCCCCCCTTTCACTGTGCCACCACCCCTCCATCCCCCGCAGTGCCGCAGTCTTCCCTGTCCTTTATAAAAAATATTATTAACCACTTGATGACCACCGCACGTTGATCTACAGGATCATGTGCCTGCAGTCTCGGCGGTGTGCCACGGCCGCGCTCCCACTGTGATTAGACACAACGGGAGCCAGCCTGTGGGAGGAGCGGGCCCGATCGCCGCCAGCCTCCCGCGATCTTCAGGAAAACTGACAGGAGTGCCCCCTGCCTATGTAAACAAGGCAGGGGGCTCTCTCAGACAGGCACAGTGAGATTGTATTTCTCAGCTAAGCTGAAACACTGATCTCTGTGTGCCTGTCACAGAGTCCCCCCCCACAGTTAGCAAGCACAATTTAGGAGCGCACTCAACCCCTTGATCTCCCCCAGTATTAACCCCTTCCCTGCCATTGTCTTATACAGTAACAGTGCATATTATTTAGCACTGATTACTGTATTGGTGTCACTGGTCCCCAAAAAGTGTCACTGGGTATCAGAGTTGTCCACCGCAATGTCGCAGTCCCGCTAAAAATTGCTGAAAAGTCCAAAAATGTATCCCATAATTTGTAAATGCTATAACTTTTGCGCAAACCAATTAATATACAATTTTTGGGATTTTTTTTTTACCAGAAATATGTAGTAGAATACAAATTAGCCTAAACTGATAAAAAAAAAAAAAAGATTTTTAACAAAAAATTATTGGGAATGTTTTATAGCAAAATTGTCTGCCTTTTTTTGTTTATTAAAATCTAAAAACCGCAGAGGTGATCAAATACCACCTAAAGAAAGCTATATTTGTGGGGAAAAAAATACATCATTTGTATTTGGGTACAGCGTCGCACGGCCGTGCAATTGTCATTTAAAGCAATGCAGTGCCGAATCGCAAAAAATGGCCTGGTTGTTAAGGGGGTAAATTATTCCGGTCCAGAAGTGGTTAAACGTGCAGTAACGCACACAAATATACTGCGTATAATGTGCAGTAACGCACAGAAATATGCTGCATTAAACATGCAGTAACGCACACAAATATACTGCGTATATTTGTGCAGTAACGCACAGAAATATGCTGCATTAAACATGCAGTAACGCACACAAATATACTGCGTATAATGTGCAGTAACGCACAGAAATATGCTGCATTAAACATGCGGTAACGCACACAAATATACTGCGTATAATGTGCAGTTAAGCACAGAAAAAAACAGAGCTTAAATTGGCCTGGTCATTAAGGGGGCAAATTCTTCCGGTTCAGAAGTGGTTAAACGTGCAGTAACGCACAGAAATATGCTGCATTAAACATGCAGTAATGCACACAAATATACTGCGTATAATGTGCAGTTACGCACAGAAAAAACTGCGCTAAAATTGGCCTGGTCATTAAGGGGGCAAATTCTTCCGGTCCAGAAGTGATTAAACGTGCAGTAACGCACAGAAGTATACTGCATTAAACATGCAGTAATGCACACAAATATACTGCGTTAAACGTGCAGTTACGCACAGAAAAAAACTGCGCTAAAAATGTCCTGGTCATTAAGGGGGCAAATCCTGCCGGTCAAGAAGTGCTTAAACATGCAGTAACGCACAGAAATATACTGCATTAAACATGCAGTAACGCACAGAAATATGCTGCATTAAACATGCAGTAACGCACAGGAATATGCTGCATTAAACATGCAGTAATACACACAAATATACTGCGTTAAATGTGCAGTAACACACAGAAAAAAAATGCTCTAAAAATGGCCTGGTCATTAAGAGGGTAAAACTTACCGGGGCTGAAGTGTTTAAACACTGTAATACATTCATTTTAAAAAATTGTAAAATAAAATAATTGTAAGCATTTAAAAAAAATAAAATATATATATATATATTTTTTTTAAATATAAAAAACAATTAAAAAGGGGTATTTCACACGTTCTCTGTTATGTTTGTGTCTGCTAATAATGATTTTAGTGTATTTTTAGTGAAAATTATTTTTGGATATATTCGGGGGGGGGGGGGCTGCCAGGTATGCTGTATGGGGCACTCTGATTTATAACAGCACCCCTGTATATTATATATCTGCTCTATGAGCTGGCTGCTGGAATCAGGGAGGTAAATGATTCCTTTGCATGTATTTCACCTGTCTACAAAGCTGTTTGTGTGGAGTTTTCCCTTAACCCTTCCCTCCAGCAGTCATGGCTGCCAATGGTTTGCCGAGTGATCAGACATTAGAAGGGAAGATTTGTCACTGTGATGTATCCATACCCGGGAGAACTATTTTTAATTCTGTTTGCCTTCTGACTTCATCCCTCCCGCCGTCACACACAAACACAAGCGTCGCTCACCAGACAAAGCTCGCTACCAGCTCGTGACAGACGCCTGTAGCTAGTGGCCTACTAGCTTTCAGGAACACATCTGCTCAGCCCTCTGCTTCCCGGGGATCTGAGTACAAAACGAAAATCTGACTTCCACCAAGTTCATCACATTTATTCCAATTTACAGAAAGTTTTCCTACAAATGTCTATAAAGAAAGCTTTAAAGCTGAACTCCGGGATAAGCAAATATTGTCTAAATTAATTTATGTGTATTCCTCCACCTTGAATCTCGGTGTGCTTTGTATATTTCTTCCAGATCTGTGCAGTAATCCAGTGTGAGACTTTCCCTGTAATAAAGACCACTCACTGCTGATCTCTCTCCTTGTGCAGGGTGACTGGTCTTGTCTCCGCCCCCTCCTGTAGTTTTCTATATTGGGTGGAACCTGCTGGGCCCCTCCCACAGATCTCCTCTATACACAGGCTATGTACAACCCAATGATAATGTCAGTGCTATTGTAAGAAAAGTAGAGGAATGGTCGCACTTTCCATAGGATGCAATCAGAATTTATTAATAAAGTAAAAATAAAAAGGGCACAGGATGTAACAGACATCATGCAGGGGACAAAAGGACGACGCGTTTCACACGACTAAGCGTGCTTTATCAAACCATCATAATGTCAGTGCTAACTTTACAAGGTAATATCTGGGTTTGGAAAGGCATTTGGTGCACATAAAGTGGATTTTATATCCCATGTGGCCATTCAGTGATTTTTTTTTTAAAGGAAAGTAGTTGTGCATTTTTTTTTTGTGCCCTTGGATTCATTAGTCATTTCATTTCTAAAGGTTGGCACACAGCCAATTTGAATTTATCTCCTAAAAGGATAAACATAAATGTACAACAGCCACTATTTTCATTAGTACTTATCACAATAATAAAGTTATAAAACATTTATTTTAATTGGCTTCATGATAGTGTAGCTTCCTCTTCGTGTATTTATTTTATTTTATTTTTTTTCTTATTTCCTCCATGCTTTTTTTATTTTCCCCACGCTTTTTTTTTCATTTTCTCCATGCCTTTTTTTTTTTTTTCTTTACATCCTCTAATTTTTTTTTTAATTTAATTTTTCCATGTTTTCTTTTTTTTTTTGTTTTTTAATTAAATTTTTCTATTCTTTTTTCTTCCATTTTATGTGTAGTTTCCACTGTGTTTTTTTTTTTTTTTTTTCCCTTTTGCTGTGGGGTCACCCACACAGGAAGAATCACGTACCTGGTAGCAGAGCCTGATGGTGAGGAAAGCCTCTCTTAGAGTCAGTTCACACTAAGGCGACACGACTCTGCACGACTTCTGGGGTGACTTGTGCATTACCATGCACCACGACTTCAGAGCAACTTGCAGGGACTTCACATAATGGAAGTCTATGCAAGTCGCTCCGAGGTCGCTCCGAAGTAGTACAGGACCCTTTTTCTAAGTCGGAGTGACTTGTGTCGCTCCTATTAGAACGGGTCCTGTAGCGGTCAATGGACCGTGAGGGAGCGCGACTTGTCAGGCTAAAAAAGTCGCCTGACAAGTCGCGGCAGTGTGGACCGGCTCTTACACCTCTGTCTCGGGGCCCCTGGTAGTGCAAACGGAAGGTGCAGGAGTGCAGAGTGGCAAGAGTGCTTCTAAGCCTTGCTAGAAGTTGTCTACGTTGGGCAGATGAAGTTGTCAGGTGTCCTAAGTAAAGCAGGCAGACTCGCAGACGGACAGCAAACTGAAGTAGACTGTGGGCACATAAGATGGTTGCTGGTAGCAGACTGTAGGTCAGCAGAAACAGCAGGGTAGTGGGCAGATACCGGTGACAGCAGGTAGAGTAGCAGAGTCAAGCAGGCCAGGTCATACACTGGCAGGACAGATCAGGGACAGGAGCACATGCAGAAGCGGGATCAGGGTACGAAGCATGGCCAGGTCCGGAACCATTCAGTGAAGTAGAAGCCAATGGAACAGACAGGAGCCGAGATAAGAGGACGAGCCGAGGTCATTTAGAGTTTAGAGTAGGGATCGACCGATTATCGGCACCACCGATATATCAGGGGCCCATATGCACTTTCCCCGATATAGTATATCGGAAATTGGCCCCTGAGGCTACCAATATTGCTGATATCTTGGTGCTGTACTGGAGTGATGCCTGCAGCTAGAGGCATCACCTCAGTATCGACGGTCGGCTGTCTTGTAATGACAACCGATGTGGCTGAGAAGCCGCTCGGCTGTCATTACAAGGAACGGGAGGGCGCCCCCCCCTCCCGACGCCTTCTGTGGCTCGCCCGGGTCTCCCGTCCCACCTGGAGACCCGGGCATCCTACCTGCACGGCCGCCAAAGACCTGATCAAAGCCGCATTTGGCTCTGATCAGGTCTCCATGTAAAAAACCCAGAAGTGATGCATGAGGTCACTTCCGGGTAATCTGCGCCAAATTCTAAAAACTGAATGCATTCAAAACAGCCAAACTTGGCGTGTTGAATGCTTTTCAGTGCCGAGGAGGGGTTTGGGGTCTTTTAGACCCCCAGATCCCTCCACAAGGAGTAACTGTGAAAAAAAATAATTAATTTTACATGCCCGAAAATATCGGCCAATATCAGTCCATACCGATATCCGATGTCCAAAATATCGGTATCGGCATTAAAAAAACGATATCGGTCGATCACTAGTTCAGAGGGCAGAGTTCAGAGGGTAGTCAGGACAAGCCGGGTCAGCAAATGGAATCAGGATACAGGATCACGGGAAACCAGGATGCTGAAGACAAAACAGCACTGGTCCTCCTGAGCACTGACACAGTTTAAGAACTGAAGAAAGTGCAGAGAAGGGCAACCAAACTGATAAGAGGCATGGAGGAGCTCAGCTATGAGGAAAGATTGGAGGAACTGAATTTATTCTCTCTTGAGAAGAGGAGATTAAGGGGGGATATGATCACCATGTATAAATACATAAGGGGTCCACATAGTGAACTTGGTGTTGAGTTATTCACTTTAAGGTCATCACAGTGGACAAGGGGGCACTCTTTACCTCTGGAGGAAAAGAGATTTCCTCCCCAAATACGGAAAGGTTTCTTCACCGTTAGAGCTGTGAAAATGTGGAATAGACTCCCTCCAGAGGTGGTTCTGGCCAGCTGAGTAGATTGCTTTAAAAAAGCCTGGATTCTTTCCTGGGTGTACATAATATAACTGGATACTAATATTTATAGGTAAAGTTGATCCAGGGAATATCCGATTGCCTCTCGGGAGATCAGGAAGGAACTGTTTTCATGGATCAATGTTTGGTGGGGTTTTTCGCCTTCCTCTGGATCAACTGTGTGTATAGGATTGTGTGTATGGGATTGTATGGTTGGGTTTTCTTTACTGTTTTTTGTTGTTTATTAGTTGAGTCAGATGGACTTTTTTCTACCTGACTAACTATGTAACTATGTAAGTAGCCGTCTGGTGCCAACATTTGTAACAAATGCAAGTGAGCACGCCAATGTGGATGTGCATTAACACGGGTACGTGCACCGATGTGCCCAATTCCTGCATGCACGAGAAGGAACATGTATTAGCCCACGAAGGTGCACAGAAGACCATCCAGACGAGCCATCTCCTTTACTAGCATGCCCTTCCTGATTGGAAGTGAAGGACAATCCCCCTAGTGATAAGCAGCAATAAAAAAGAGAGATGTTCTTGACCATCCCCACAATGCTAATAAAACTGATTTTATTACTATTGGCTACCCTGTTACAGAAATTTCCCTTGTCTCGATGACCTTACAGAAAGCAAGGGGAAATTTCTGCTAAATAAATAAAAAAAAATAAAATGAATTAGGAACAACAAAGTTTTAACCCTTCCTCAGCTCTATCCAGATCAGAAATAAAAACCATAAAACAATTGTGGTGCATATGCCGTTCCATGTACGATTCTGGTCCACTCAGCATGTGTAGGGTGCCAAGAAAGGAGCACAATAGCGTTAGAGTGTAACAGCGATTACATCATCGTTGGGCAACCAATGGCTGAAGAGAGAAGCTGTTAGCGCTGGAGCAGGGTAAACTAAGAGGTAAATTTGTCATGAGTATACACAGCATCATTGCACATTTTGGTAGGTGCTCCAGAAGACCCACCAGCCGTAGGTTACACCCTCATTGTTCCCCTATCCCCCCTTCCCCAAACACTCTCACTGCTTAGATTTTCTTCGTCATAAGTGCTGATTGGTCAGTGCAACCATGTGACTGCGCTTCTAATTGGTCAGCATGGTCACGTGGCTGCACTGACCAATTAGCACTAGACGCTGTGTACATTTTGATAGATACTCCAGGCTGTGCATTGTTGATGTACTGACTTGTACACCATCAGCACTGGGCATCACAGCCATTATGTGCAGCGGGTTCTGGGGTCGTGACCAGGATATTTGGTAGACATTTGCAGACCAAAAAAATTTGTTTTGTTTTGATTCGTTATTTACATGAATTCATTTAGTTAAATTTGTTTAATTTATTTTTGGAATTCGTTTGGTTTATTGTTTTTGAAATTCAAATTTTGGAAGATGTTTATATTCTTTCTATTCTATTCTATTCTTTCGTTTTTTCTATTCTTTTCTTTTTTTTTTCTATTCTACTCTCTTCTATTATATTCTATTATTTTCTATTCTATTCAAATTCAAACGTATTCCGTTTCAATTTCGAATTTCAGAAAACAATTTATTTTGTTATAGTATTTCATTTCTATTCTATTTTATTATTTTATTTTTCTATTCTATTCTTTTCTATTCTTTTCTATTTCAAATATGTTTTATTCAAATTTCAGAAGGCGGTTATATTCTTCCTATTTTATTCTATTCTGTTCTATTCTATTCCTTTATTTTCTATTCTATTTTATTCTTTTATTTTTTTTTCTATTTTGTTCTGTTACTTTATTCTTTTATTTTCTATTCTATCCCTTTTTTCTATTCTATTATTTTTCTCTTCTCTTATATTGTATTCTGTTCTACTCAATTATATTTTATGCTTTTATTTTTCTCTTCTATTTTATTCTACTATTTTCTATTTTATTTCTTTTCTTTCTTTTTTATTTTATTCTTTTCGGAAATTCGAAAGTAATTCGAAAACTATACAAATTTTCATTCCATTCAAGAACTATTCAAATTCAATAAAATTAAATAAATTGGATTTTTTTTTCAAATTTGTTACTATTGTAATTCGGATATTGGATACATCCGAATTTCCGAATAACAAAAAATTTGTCCGGATTTCAATTTGAAACGAAAACTGGCACATGTCTAATATTTGGAGTTAGTTTCATTTTTCATGAAAACGTGAACTTACCCTTTCAGCTGCCCTGCGGAATTTTGTTTGAACGTTCATTAGGAAATTCAGAAAAAACATTTGCAAAGCATTTGATAGTACCAATATGGACTTGAGAATTTTGTAAGAAATCTCTAGTAAAATCTTGTTTGAATGCCATACCAATATTTTGAATTTTATGTTTGATTTTAAAATGCGCATGTGCATTTTAATAGGTTTTTTTTTTTCAAACGAAAACCACATGCACAATTAAAATTTGATTGCATTGGGGGGGAGCTTGTCTGTGAACTGAGATGGCAGAGGCACCCTTCGGGGTGTGTATTATAGAGTATGGTGTGTCAAACAACTAATATACACCCTTAAAGGCGCCTTTTACGTTTCGGATCACCGGCAGACATTTTCAACCTCCCTTATCTGATGAGCATTCACAGAGGATCCAGGATGAGACCCTTAAGGCATCAAGAGTGACCAGCCTTAACCTACACGGACATAGGGGTTCTCTCCACCTTCACCCACAGAAGGTTGCGCGTCTAGGGCAACTGCAACCACATCAGATGTAAGCTGTTTTTTTTTTTTTTTCTCTATGTAGATCATTTTTGATTCAACAACTACAACAAAGATTCACACTACACTATAAGGGCTCTCCCGCCTCTCCTTATTTTTTCCAGCGGACACTTCAAAATATCTCATGGGTCTAAATTTTGCCTCTTTAGTTAGACCCAGTGGTGTATCATCCATGTGTGCAGGGTGTTTACTGCACATGGGCCAAAGGGGGGCACTGTGACCCACATTACACCCATGGATGATCGTCCCTGTTTGACAGTGGGGGGTGATGGAGGGGGAGGGGGGATAGTTGCAAGCATTTATCTCCCTGTATGGCTTTTCAGCTGACAGCAGCTTCTCCTTCTCTTCCTTCCTCAGCTGTCAGCTGAAAAGCCATACAGGGAGACTGGTGCTTGCAACTGCCCCCACTGCCGTACCAATCATCCCTGACTGTCCCCGTGACCTCCTCATCCGGCCCCGTGTCCTCCTCCTCCTCCCGCCCTCCCATGTGCTCCTTTTTTGTAAAAAAAAAAAAACATAAAAAATAAATAAAATAAAGAACTACTGACATTGTCCACTGCCCTACTGACACCATCCTGCACATACTACTCACTGCCGTACACTCACCACCTGCACATTCTACCCACCTCCATACACTCCGTACCCCTCTCCTGCACATACTACCCACCTCCATACACTCTGCACCCCTCTCCTGCACATACTACCCACCTCTATATACTCTGTACTCCTCCCCTGCACATACTATTCACCTCTATACACTCCGCACCCCTCCCCTGCACATACTATTCACCTCTATACACTCCGCACCCCTCCCCTGCACATACTATTCACCTCTATACACTCCGCACCCCTCTCCTGCACATACTATTCACCTCTATACACTCTGCACCCCTCTCCTGGACATACTACCCACCTCCGTACACTCCGCACCCCTCTCCTGCACATACTACCCACCTTTATACACTCCACACCCCTCTCCTCCACATACTACCCACCTCTATACACTCCGTACTCCTCTCCTGCACATACTACCCACCTCAGTACACTCCGCACCACTCTCCTGCACATACTACCCACCTTTATACACTCCGCACCCCTCTCCTGCACATACTACCCACCTTTATACACTCCACACCCCTCTCCTCCACATACTACCCACCTCTATACACTCCGTACTCCTCTCCTGCACATACTACCCACCTCAGTACACTCCGCACCCCTCTCCTGCACATACTACCCACCTTTATACACTCCACACCCCTCTCCTGCACATACTACCCAGCTCCATACACTCTGCACCTGTCTTCTGCACATACTATTCACCTCCACACACTCAACACTAATCTCCTACACATACTACCCTTCACCATACACTCCACACTCCTCTCCTGCATTTAATACCCACCACCATAAACTCTATACTCCTCTTCTGCACATCCTACCCACTGTCATACACTCCGCACTGTACATTCTTTATTTAGCATGATCACATTCTGTAAGTAATCTTAGACTCTATTAAACCAAACACCCTTTAAGCCATGCCCAATATTTAGCGCATTTTAAGACATGGCCACATTTCCCTGCGACGTGCTGTGCGCACCACATTTTTTTTGTTATCAATGCCTAGGGCCCACTTTTTATCTTGAACATGGGGCCACTGATTTCATGATACGCCCCTGGTTAGACCCTTCAGACTTCTGAAAACCCCCACCATTCGAATTTCACAGTTAAAATTTTTGTTTGATCAAGAAAAAAAATTCTATTCTATTTCTTTTAATTTTTTTGTCCCTACAGTAAAATATGATGTTCTACTTGACCCCCATTAACTGCTAATTTTGTCAAATTCAATTTTATTAGTGTATGGCCAGCTTTATACTTCAAGTGAACATGTAGTAGAAAACACAACAAGATGTCAGTGTGATGGAAGAGTCACATTTTGGTTACCTGTAAAATCCTTTTCTTTGAGTACATTCAGGGACTCATAGAGGTTGGGTTTTGCTGGGATCTTCAGGTGGTTGGTCATTGGCAAAGAAAGGAAGTCCCCTCCCAGATATATCCCTTCCCCATTAGGCCAGGCTCCAGTTTTTCTAGCAAACCATGAACCACCCACATGAGGGGTGGGATCTCTGTGTCCCGTGATTTTTTACAGGTAACCAAAAATCTGACTTACATTTTCATACATCCTGGGACACAGAGCATCTTCAAATTCATAATTATAGGAATGCCTTAAAGCAGCCTTTCTCAAACCTTTCAAGTATCTGTTGACATAATTTTCTGGTCCCAGGGAAATTAAAATTTACCATAACTACAACTAATGATCCATTAGTGTGATATTTGGTGGGAAGAATGCTCCATACACTTGTGATCTTTGGGAAGAATAAAGCCCCGTACACACGAGTCGAAATTCGGCCGGGAATTTTCGTCCGACGACCGATCTGCCGATTTTCGGCTTGTTAGTATGATGCTTTCCGTCAACCGACTCCGACTTTTCGGCCGAAAAAATTCTGGTGTGCAGGCTATAAAATTTTTGTCCTCCGTCAAAACACGTCCGATTTTCGTGCAGTCAGTACAGATTTAGATAGGGAAAAATCCTATGAGCAAGACTGGGCATGCTCAGAGAAGAAAGAACACAAAGAAAGCAAACCAACACATGACATCACTTCTGAAGTAGAATTTTGTCGGTCGACAAAATTTGTGTGCAGTCTAGAGCACATTCCTACCAACAAAACACCACTCTGGACAAAAGATGGATGACCGGTCGGCGGAAATTCTTTGCGTGTGTACTAGGCTTTACCCCCTTACAGATAGCTAAAATGATCAGTGGTGTCTGCAGAAACTTATCTGAGAGGCAGTAATTTCTCCTGGCTCAAGAATCCCCTAGCAACCTCTGGAGTAACCCTGATTGAAAAAGACTGCCTTAAAGCAATGAAATGAGGGGAGGGCATGCGAGAACAAGCTACCAACCACCAACCCCAAAACGGATAGAGATGGAGAATCTCACACAGCCTCCTGCAAGATGCATCAATGAAAAGAAGCCTCCTCCGCGGCACCAACATCCCTTTAATAACATTTATTAAAGGTATGAACCAAAGCCCAGAAAGCAGCTTTAGAAGCCTGAGCTACTAAAGCCTAATAATGACTAGCCCAGCAAGTTCCAACACTCCTAGTAGATAGACTTTCACCGGAAAAGGAGACATTAGTGTAGCAACCCCCTGACAACTCTGAGACAGTATTGCACCTCCAGAGGCAGGGGCACTTTTGTCTTTTTTGTGTTTTATTGTAGAATGGGTAAGGAGGAGCTGAGGTTTAGGGGTCCCAGATACTGCAGCAGATCACTTACAGGCTCTCCAGATTAATGTCCAGCTTCACTGTGTCACAATCTTTAAGCCAAACCAGCAACACTGTAAGCAAATTCCTAAATTTCAATGTATCCTCCAATGAAGCCACCAGGTCTTTCTGAGAGACCAACCTTCTTCCTGGCTCTCTCCACCAAGGGGCCTCCCCTGGAACCTTCTCCTTGGCACAGCTTCCTCCACATCAGGACAGCTCCAGGACCACATCAGCACACATTAGGCCCCAAACTGGCTATTGAGTCTAGCAGCAGAGCTCAATCCAGCAGCACCTCCCCAGGCCTCAGCGCAAGGGAAAATAGAGAGCACATGGCCTGTCCCAAGTATTATAATCCTCTCCCCAGCGGCCAGACCCTCCTACTGGGAGGGTGAACGAAATATAAAGATTCATAACTCATTCTTGTTGGTGAAATCTCATACTATTTGCCAGTGGTACCAGGTGACACCTACTGGTGACAGAGAAAAATCACAACCCCACTGAGTTTAGGGAAAGACCAAGTGAACAACTACACAATTAGTCTGGGCTGACTACCACACAGCCAAAAACTACATTTAGTCTAGTAGCCCCTGTTTAGGACAAGGGGGCTACACTAGTTAAAAAAAAAGTGGAGCCTGGCCTAAAGCGAAGGGTTATATCAGGGAGGAAGCTTGCTGTATTCGCTATTTTTGTTGGCATCCAGTCACCTGAAGGTGCCAGTATAGCCTTATTTGAAGATGCTCTGTGTTCTGGGATGTACGAAAATGAAATCCTGATTTCCAAGCCAAATTGGGGGATTTGCAGTCACTCAGGCTTTTACAATGTTTATAACCCCAATTTATAGTGTCTATAGAACAGAAGGGGTTAAATGTCTGCAATTCCTTTCCTGTTATCATGCAGTCTTGTTAAGCAGAAAAACTCATTTTTAAGGACATTTTCGGACTTTACGCTCAGAAATGGATTTTTTTTTTCCTCTCTGACAGGCCAGTACAATATCACAAAACCGCAGTAGCTTTAATAAAGACATTTCAAAGAGGGAAATGTCATCCGCTGTCAGGGATACAGAAACACGGGCTTAAAAAAATTCTCAATCGCAGTCTTTTTATTAGCAGCCGAACAGTCTTTTATTATTCTGTCTGCTTTAGCCGGAAATTCAGATGTGCAAATAAAATTCCGCTGTTTACTGCTTATGCTACCTTTAAATTTCAGGCTTGGTATACATTTATTTAGATTTCCTATAAAACTTGCTACTGTGATCAAAGCAGTGAACAGGAATTTATGCCGTTCTCAAAACTCTATTTCTTTTTAATATCCGTATTATTCTTATTAAGGCCGATATAAAAGACTCACATTAATTCAGCTCTTTATTCATTAATATGTCATTAAATGTATTTTTTTCTTTAAAAGGCAAGCAGTGTAAATACCTAAGTTTGACCCAGTGTAGGAATCTTGCAGCCTCTGTTCAGCAGAACTCAGGCTGGGGAAATGGAATATAGCTCACGGAGCCTGCAGTGCAAGGTGCATGTTGATAGGAGTAGAGAATAGAGTGAGAGAAAGAAGAGCTCATCAATCTGCTGATAATCCTTTCATTGTCTAGTCCAGGGGTGTCAAACTCAACTTCATCGAGGGCCACATCAGCATTATGATTGCCCTCAAAGGGCCGGTTGTATCTCAACCCACTTACATCAGATGTCAAGAGTCCCCTACCACCCCCACCCCTTACATCAAAGTGCACCCCCTTACCTTGTGCTGCTGCTGGGAAGAAGCTTGGAGCAGAGCTAGGAAGCAGAAAGTAAAGGGTCTGGGGGAGGCCCAAAGGAGGGCTGGAGCTCTACTGAACCTCTAGGAGAGGTGTGAGGGCCACATGAAATGGCCTTTAGGGCCGGATTCGGCCCGCGGGCCTTGTGTTTGACACATGTGGTCTAGTCCATGGGTCTCTAAATTTTCTAAACAGGGAGCTGCTGATTCCATGTTTTAAAATGCAGAATCAGTGGCGGCTGGTGCATTGGGGGTGCAGGGGCGTCGCCCCCCCTATCCATGCGTCCGGCCCCCTAATCTACATGCAGGGCGCCAGACGCATGGATTCCAATGTTTTTTTTTTTTTGAAGCACGTGATTAGAGCCAGAGGCTCTAATAGGCTTCAAAAAAGGGTGGGATCGGGGCGCAGAGCACTGCGCCCTGATCCCACCCAGTTGTGTGATAATAGCGAATGAACATTCGCTATTATCACACGGATCCTCCTCCCAGCCAATCAGGAAGCGGGTCCTGAGACCTGTTTCCCGATTGGCCAAAAGGAGAGGCCATGCTATTGGCCAAGGAGGAGGAGAAAGCAGACACAGGGGAAGCCACCGCTGCCTGCCCTCCACATCAGTCCAGGGTGGGTGAGTGAGCCGGCGACGGGGGGGGGGATGGTATGTTGTGCGAGCTGGTATGGTCTGGAGGGGGTATGGTGTGGTCCGCCTGCCGCCCCCCGGCCCATGGAGTACCAGCCTCCCCTGTGCAGAATACAAACAGAAGGCGCTTCTAAGTGCAGTATTAACAAGACTTTTATTGCACAAAGGATGATAAAAACACTTACTAGACATAAAAAGTATACAGACTCATAAAACAACAGCCATATAAGATGTCCAGTGGTAGATGTCCCAAAATATATGGCAGACATTGTGACAGATCCCAAGCCGGCCAGTGGTGGGGGGGCTGCATGCCAAATATCCAAGAAGGACAGCTATGCTGCCGGGACCAGCATGGAATACAGGTACCCAGATGTGACCTCATAAGGGTTAGTGACGCATTTCGTAGCATGCACGATGGCTCCTTCCTCATTATCATAGATACAGAGCCAGTGTGGAAGCTATTTATGGTTACTGGGGCAGAGCTGTAGGCGGGGACTGGGATGGCAGCCGCATGTAGGCACACAGACTTTTCAGAATTGGTGATGATATAGAATATATGACAATTGGCAACCAACACAGATCAGGTAAGTCTGTGTGGCTGCATACAGCTGCCGTCCTGGTCCCTGCCTACAGCTCCACCCTAGTAACCATTATTAGCTTCCCCACTGGCTCTGTATCTACAGTCATGAAGTAGGAGCCATCACACATGCTCCGAAACATGTCACCGCCCCCTTTGACTTCCCTTTCAGGTACCTGCATTTCACGCTGGTCCCGGCAGCATGGCTGTCCTTCCTGGATATTTGACATGCAGCCCCCCACCACTAGCCGGTCGAGATCTGTCACAATGTCTGCCATATCTTTTTGGACATCTACCGAAGGACATCTTATGTGACTTCACTTGATGAGCCTGTATACTTTTTATCTCTAGTAAGTGTTTTTTTCATCCTTTGGGCAATAAAAGTCTTGTTAATACTGCACTCTCTGTTTGTATTCTACTTTTACCAGAGTTTTGCTTCCCTCTTATGGAGTGCTGCTGAGGTGTTTTATCAAGACGTCTGTTTGTCTGCCCTGTTTCCTACAAATACTGTGTATTCCCTTTCCCTGGATGGTCCAGTTTACCAAGAGTGCCCTACATTCCACTTGCCAAGTTTTAAAATGGCATCTGGAATCTGGCTGGTTTAAAAAGCAGCCACAGTCCCAGTAGAAAAAACAGTCCTCTGCCAGCATGCTGCAGAGAAGGACCCCTATCCTCTTTAAACTATCCTCTTTAAACTATCCTCTTTGTTGCATCAGAGGTCGCTCTGCAGAGGACCAGTTGAGTAAAGTGGAAAGAAAGCACTGGACCCATAGGTTTATCTTGCTGGTATTGGTATCTTAAGATACTGATGTTGGTGTACTTGATCTCGTTTCTATACCCCAGAGGATCTCCAGTCTCCTTGGCTTGTAGTGTAATGTAAAAAGAATTGAAATTGAAGCATTACATCACTGCTAAAAGGTCCAGATACAACTTTATTCCATTCAAAGTTAAGGGTACGATCCAAAAAGTATCCAACGCATTTCGGAGGGTCCAAGCACCCCCTTTACCAAGGCTTTGCTGGCAACAATGTGAACAAACCAGAAGTGAACTGGACCTACAATGGTATTTTTTTCAGTGTGAATTACAAGCACCGATGTAAGCAGCTTGTTTGGCAGCCTCTGCAGAGGTCCGACACACCCCTCCTGAGTCAGTAATAAAGCTTGAACTGGGAAGAAGCAGCCTTTTTGTTTTCTTCTGATGGATAGCATTTGAATCTCTCCTAGGCATTTAATGCTACATGTAACTCCGCTGGGAATATCTTCCCTCTCCTCTGATGTCCTCATCAGATGCCACCAACGATATAAATTTACTTTGTGTGCACAAAATGACTTTACAAACCCAGATATCACCTTCTATAGGTATCTGTGATATCATCACTGTGCAGAAAATAGCATTGGGAGGGACCCAGCAGGCTCCACCCACTATAGGCTGCCTGTAGAAAACTACAGGAGTGGGTGGCGACAAGACCAGTCACCTTGCACAAGGAGAGAGAGTAGCAGTGAGCGGTCTTTATTACAGGAAAAGTCCCACACTCGATTACTGCACAAACCTCGAAGAAATACACAAAATACACTGCGATTCAAGGAAGAATACACATGATAAATGTATTTAGGTAATATTTGCTTGTGCCTGAGTTTGATGTTTCAGAATTATCTAAGGGATCCAAGGTTGCCTTCATATGTTTTATTGCTTCTAGCTTTCTCCTCGGGCCATCTGGCCAGCCTTAAAAACAAATTCTTAAATACCATTAATATTGAAACACTCTCCATAAATAATTTATGACGAGGGCAGCTGGTCAATTTGTACATTATGTGCCGGGTATTGTGCGTTTGAAAAATTAATGAAAAGTTTAATTATAGCAGAAATTCCACTGACCTTTTCAGATTCCCTTTATCGTAAATCTGAAAGCACGTCGGAACCATTACAGGTTGCTATTAATTAGCTTCACTTTAATAGACGGGTAGCGATAAAGATAAGAAGCGCGTCATTTGAGAGGAGGAAAAGAAAGGCTTGGTGTTGGGTGTCTTTGTGAATTGCTGAAAATTCATAGATGTTTTTTCTTTTTTTCTTTCCTTCCTTTTTTTTTTTGCAGCCATAGCTGCACGCGGCCAAAACTCATTTCAAGAACAATTTGGCAGGGGCAGTTCCTTGCGTCTAACATTGTTGGCAAACAGGATGCTTAGCTGGTAAATCAAAGGCTTCATGGCATCTAAACAAGGCCATTAATACAGTCGCTGCTCTCTGAATCTCTACTAGCTGAATAAAGTCAAGATTTATTTTTGGAGGAAAGAACATAAATCATAATACTAACACGAGTCCTGCGGTTTAAAGGCGGCCTTAGGGAACATTCTGATGAAAAGATTTTTGTTTTTCTTTGTGCCGTAAAGTAAATAATAAAGGATGTATTAGATTAGGTAAACTGATTTTACAGGGTGACTAGGTGTTTGTTAAAGGTAAAGTGGGACTCTACAAAATGCTTTTCCTGACAGACTCCATGGCGGCATACGTTTGGGTAGCTCAGCCTTCGCTCTTACCCCATAGGACCCCACTCCCATAAATTTTGAGGCTGAGCCAGAAGACATGCTTTCCGTAACTAGCCTACTCATAACACTGGAAGGGTACTCATGCTTCCATGGAGTCCATAAGGAAAGGAACATTACGGTAAGTATTTGAAATTGAAGTTTTCCTGGCAGACTCAATTGGCACTTTTCCACTGCAAGTACCGGCTCGGCTCTACTCGGCCCTGCTTGGCCCGGTTTGCTTTTCCACTGCTGGTACCGCATGGTACGGTGTTGGAACGGTTCGGTACGGTACGGTATGGTTTGCTTTTCCACTAAAGTAGTACTAAAGTTAAGTGGGTGGGATAACAACGATTCTCTGACCAATCAGTGGCTAGTAGTGACTGCATGCAAAGGATTGTGGGATATGGCACCGGTATGGTACCTCTTGGAACCACAATCGAGGTGGTACTGTTTTTGAGAGCCGTACCATTCGGTTCCATGCAGTGGAAAAGCGTCGCCGTACCGCACCGTACCGAACCGTTCCTACACCGTATCATGCGGTACCAGCAGTGGAAAAGCACAAAAGCGAGCCCAACCGTTCGGTTCCATGCAGTGGAAAAGCGCCAAATGACAGCATACGTTTGGGAACTAATGGCACTTCTCCACTGCAAGTACCGGCTCGGCTCTACTCGGTCCTGCTTTGCCTGGTTTGCTTTTCCAATGCTGGTACCGCATGGTACAGTGTTGGATCGGTTCGGTACAGTATGGTATGGTTTGCTTTTCCACTAAAGTAGTACTAAAATTAGGTGGGTGGGATAACAACGGGGTGGGTGGGATTCTCTGACCAATCAGTGGCTAGTAGTGACTGCATGCAAAGGATTGTGGGATATGGTACCGGGTATGGTACCTCTTGGAACCACAATCGAGGTGGTACTGTTTTTGAGAGCCGTACCGTTCGGTTCCATGCAGTGGAAAAGCACCGCCGTACCGTACCGTACCGAACCGCTCCTACACCATACCATGCGGTACCAGCAGTGGAAAAGCACAAAAGCGAGCCGAACCGTTCGGTTCCATGCAGTGGAAAAGCACCATAACTAACCCAAAGAACAAGGGTAATTTTTTTGTCCTCCTCATAGGACCCTTGGTGTGTACACTCCTTACCTTCTTGCATTTCTTACTGCCAGTTTTTATGCCAAGACACGTGCTTTCAATTTAGAACCAAGGATCAGTTCATTTCCAAGGATTGGTCATAATTACCTTGAAGGGGGCTGCATCTGAAATTTGAGGGAGAGCCAAGACTCTCTACATGGGATTTACTACTTGCTCTGGACTTCCTTGCCATTTCTTTTCAGTCCAGCTTATGTAAAGCCTGAGCTATGAAGACAGCCTCTCTAGAGGCTATCTCATCAGCCAGGAAGTCTGCCAAGATAGAAACATAGAAACATAGAATGTGTCGGCAGATAAGAACCATTTGGCCCATCTAGTCTGCCCAATATATCTGAATCCTATGAATAGTCCCTGGCCCTATCTTATATGAAGGATAGCCTTATTCCTATCCCATGCATGCTTAAACTCCTTAAGATCCAGGCTTTAGGCTAGAAAGGGTCCTTTGGTGGCCGGCAGCTCCAGGTGGGATCCTCTTCAGTCCAGTGGAGTTAGGACTGAGCCATGGTTACAATCTCTCTAAGGCTACACCCACAGACAGGACATTTTCCAGGTCCAGGGCTTTTAGGATCCTTGCGGCTACATATGAAGGCAGCCTCTCTCACAGTTTAACTCAGTCAGGAAGTTTACCAGGATCTGGGCTTTAGGCTTGAAAGATCCTTGTTAACATTCTGCCTAGTGCAGAGAGTGTTTATAACCATACTGGGTTGCAATCCATGGTGGCAATCCATTATATGAAAACAAAAGAATTGTTCTCTCCATATGCAGGACCACTATGGATAATTATTTCAATGCTTTGCTTAGAGTGTTAGGATATCTTTGTCACTCTCTCAGACAGAACCAGCAGGACACAGATATCATCCAGGATCATCGCTGGATGGGTTGTGCTGGCTTACGGCTTGGTTCCTATGGCAGCAGTGACAACACACTCAACCAAGAGTGTGTAGACTTTGTAGGCTTCCGGTAACAGGGCACCAGAATAGTTGTAGGGTGATGACCTGGTCCTCCACTTATGGGCCATACACACTATAAGATTTTCTGAATACTTTTTCCTTTAGACTTACCAAAACCATATAATATGAGGTCAAACCTAAACACTTTCAATTTGTATGCAATCTGGCAGGCCCTTGCACTACATAGAAAAGGTAAATCTGAAGAAAAAAGTCTTCAGAAAATCTTATAGTGTGTATGGCCCTTAAGGCTGTTCTAGCTCACTGTGGTGGGAATCTAACTTCTTTATCCTGTTTATTTTTTAAGTTTAGGTGTAAGGGCTAAGCACTATAATTGAAACTTTTTTCGGCATTTCCACCCTTGTTCTTTGGGCTAGTTAGTTACCAAAGGTATGCTGACATGGAAAATGGAACATTTCCTATCAAACACTTACTCTACTATTACGGTACGTTTTGATGGGAAATTTTCCGTATTACGGTTTTAGATATACCCAATACTATGCTACACAGATGCTGCAATGCTGTCATCATGCGCAATTTGCTGCTATGTTGTTATCTTGTCAATTGTTTTCTACATGCTTTACATGTTTTGTAACTATGCTTATGACTATACATTTATATCGATTGTATGCTTATACTCTACTAATAAATTTTACTTTTTGACTCTTCATGACTATTGTGGCAACCTCATATAAAGTCCCGCCTGGGCGACCGTTCTCTTGTCTTTACAAAATTTTAGGGATGGAGATGTACACAATTGCAAGTGCTAGACCAGTTTTCTCTTACCAGTTAGTTACCAAAGGTATGCTGCCATAGAAAATAGAACATTTCCTATCAAACACTTACTCTACTATTACGGTACGTTTTGATGGGAAATTTTCCGTATTACGGTTTTTGGTGGAGTGATTTGGGTTTTGTTTGAACTCCCACTGGATCACCTGCCATTCTCTGTTCCTGTATAACAACCAGTGGCAGTAACCTCTTCGTTCTTCTCTCTGGAGTGCATAGCCATTTATTCATTACAGTATATGTACAAATGTATACGTGTAAGATCAAGTGAAGGGTAAAGGTAAACTTGGACTCCAGCCTTACCTTCAGTCTTGCACATTTGTGCATGCTCCTCTTTTGTACTAAAATGTCCAGTATCATCTAGCCCTACTGTCCCTGACCTATTTTTTGCATTCACTGGATTTCATCTTTCAGTCATGTAGGCATCACCTATGGCACTATGCATATAAATTCAGGCTGACTTGTGTAGTGCCCCTTTAAGCCACTTGGCAGGACATTGCACCTAGCTACAGATTATTTTCCCTCCCTTCCAGTGACTGACAGAGCAAGGGGAGAAGAGAAGAGGACACATGAATACTGAGACAGGGTGCTGTAATGTTTTTAGGTAGCTACGTACAGCATTGCATATAGACCCAGTGATGACATCACTGGGTCTAAAGTAAGGTATGTAATAAATAGGGAAAGGTTTTAATTAAAATAATGCATTAGCATATTGATGAAGGGAAAATGAAGAGCCACGGAAGGCAAAATATAGGTAAAATAAAAATAAGCTTTAACCACTTCAGCTCCAGAAGTTTTTACTCTATTCTTGACTAGGCTTTTTTTTTGCCATTCTGGACTGCGCTACTTTAACTGGCAAATGCGCGGTCATGCAATACTGTATGCAAATTTTTTTTAATAACATCATATTTTTTTTTACACAAATGGAGCTTACTTTTTGGTGGTATTTCACCACTGGGTTTGTAAATGTTTTCTTATATAAACTAAAAAAGACTGAAAATGTTGAAAAACATTTTTTATTTACACTGAACAAAATTCTAAATGCAACACATTTGTTTTTGCCCCCGTTTTTCATGAGCTGAACTCAAAGATCTAAGACTTTTTCTATGTACACAAAAGGCCTATTTCTCTCAAATATTGGTCACAAATCTGTCTAAATCTGTGTTAGGCCCCTTTCACACATGCAGACCATTCAGATCCGCCTGTCAGTTTTTCAGACAGATCTGAACGGATCCCCCATGAATCTCTATGGGGCAGCGGATGTCAGTGGAGACATGTCCATTGACATCCGATCCGATCCTGTCCGTCAAATCCGGATGGATGGAAACCCTATTTTCCATCCGTCCAGCGGATCGGATGAGAACGGACAGGCGGTCTGTTCTCATTCAATTCCTCCATAGAGGACAGCGGGGATCTGACACCTCCATCTCCACACACAGAGCGGAGACGGAGCTGTCATCCGCCTGCTCAGCGGGGATCGGCGGATTGACCCCCCCGCTGAGCAGAGCGGCTCCATCGACGGAACTGAGCTTTGTGAAAGGGGCCTTAGTGAGAACTTCTCCTTTGCCGAGATAATTCATCCACCTCACAGGTGTGGCATATCAAAATGCTGATTAGACAGCATGATTATTGCACAGGTGGGCCTTAGGCTGGCCACAATAAAGGCCACTCTAAAATGTGCAGTTTTATCACACAGCACAATGCCACAGATGTCACTAGTTTTGAGGGAGCGTGCAATTGGCATGCCAACTGCAGGAATGCCCACCAGAGCTTTTGCCTGTGAATTGAATGTTCATTTCTTTACCATAAGCCATCTGCAAAGGCATTTCAGAGAATTTGGCAGTACATCCAACCGGCCTTACAACCGCAGACCACGTGTAACCACACCAGCCCAGGACCTCCACAACCAGCATCTTCACCTCTAATATTGTCTTAGACCAGCCACCCGGACAGCTGCTGCAACAGTCGGTTTGCATAACTGAAGAATTTCTGCACAAACTGTCAGAAACCGTCTCAGGGAAGCTCCTTTGCATGCTGGTTGTCCTAATTGGGGTCTCGACCTGACTGCAGTTCATCATCGTAACCAACTTGAGTGGGCAAATGCTCAAATTCTATGGAGTCTGCCACTTTGGAGAGGTTTAAATAGTGTGTATCAGCGCTGCCCAATCAATACAATATATAGTGCAGAATATTTATCGCAATAATAATAAATATATATAAAGTGCTATCAAAATAAAGTGCTTCACCGTGTTTATCAAATTAATAAATACATATAAACACATAAATAATATAAATTAATCATACATTGCAAAAATAAATACTCTATATCTCAAAGTGTCCAGTGCTTATATACCAAAAATATATACATAATAAAACAGTGCTCAGTGCTTAATATGTGATACTTAATATATAGTATCAAAAAATATGTACAAAAAAGTTCAATTCTCAAATCTTCTTCCTTATTCAGTACTCAGTGCTTATCTGTAAATACACAATTTCAAAAGTGCTGGTGCTTGCTGGTGCGCTCGGGTGCTCCCCTCTTAGTCCCCTACTCACCCGACAATCAATGGAAAACCAACTTAAGCAATCTTATCCTCCCTGTTCGCTAGCACCAGACTGCAGCAACATACACCGCTACTTCCTATTATTGCACCGTATTACAGCAGCATACAACTAGAAGCATCCACAACCGATCTCCCCATGTGGGTTTAATAGACAAAGAGAATCCTCATCATGCGGTATATCCATAAACTTTATTATAAATTCAATGAGATTGCACTTACAATATACAGCATGTAAACGAGTGAGATAGTTTTCCTAAGCCGGGACGCCGAACATGTCTCTGCGTTCCACCCGTGCTATCCGGAAGTGACGTGTTACGTGAGGTTGACGGCTTTTAAATTAAACTTTGGAGAGGTGTTCTCTTCACAAATGAATCCCGGTTTTTACTGTACGTAGCAGATGGCAGACGACGTGTATGGCGTTGTGTGGGTGAGCGGTTTGCTGATATCAACGTTGTGGATGGAGTGGCCCATGGTGGCAGTGGGGTCATGGTATGGGCAGGTGTATGTTATGGACAAAGAACAGAGGTGAATTTTATTGATGGCATTTTGAATGCACAGAGATACCGTGACGTGATCCTGAGACCCATTGTTGTGCCATTCATCCATGACCATCACCTCATGTTGCAGCATGGTAATGCATGGCCCCATGTTGCAAGGATCTGTACACAATTCCTGGAAGCTGAAAACCTCCCAGTTCTTGCAAGGCCAGCATACTCACAGAACATGTCACCCATTGAGCATGTTTGGGATGCTCTGGATCAGCGTGTTCCAGGTCCTGCCAATATCCAGCAACTTTGCACAGCCATTGAAGAGGAGTGGACCAACATTCCTTAGGCCACAATCAACAATCTGTTTAACTCTAATGGCCCGTACACACGATCCAAAAATCGGACGAAAATTAACGCTTGTGAAAGGATCGGACGATAATCGGATCGTTAGTACACAGCTTACGAGAGGCGATCACGACAGTTCGCCCGATATTATCCGGTCGTGCAAGCATAAAAATTTTGATCATATTATAACACATCGTACTATAATCGTATTATCAGTATGTTGTTCGTCCGAAAAAAATGGTGAGCAGTAGACAGCGCATGAGCAGTAGACATCATTTTCCCCTCACTCGCTACAGCGTGGTTACGCATACCGGAAGCTTTTGAATCATTGTCCGAGAAAATTCGTATCGTAAGTAACCTCTCCCAATTGCGAATATAATTGAGAGTTCCTAGCAACCAAAAAAAAACGGACGGAGAGTCGTCTGATTTTCGGATCGTGTGTACTGGGCATTAGGAAGGAAATGTGTTGCACTGCGTGAGGCAAATGGTGGTCACACCAGATACTGACTGCCCCCCCCAATACAGTAAAACTGCACATTTTAGAGTGGCCTTTTATTGTGGGCAGCCTAAGGCACACCTGTGCAATAATCATGCTGTCTAATCGGCATCTTGATATGCCACACCTGTGAGGTGGATGGATTATCTCTGCAAAGGAGAAGTGCTCACTAACACAGATTTACACAGATTTGTGAACAATATTTGAGAGAAATAGGCCTTTTGTGTACATAGAAAAAGTCTTAGATCTTTGAGTTCAGCTCATGAAAAATGGGGGCAAAAACAAAAGTGTTGTGTTTATAATTTTGTTCAGTGTACTTCTGAACCCCTGTTCTAAGCTGATCAGCAGGTCCCAGCCATAAATCATTGGATGGGACCTGCTAACCAACTGTAGCGAATGACAGCACAGAGGGGGTGGAGGATGCTTGCACACCTCCTGCCTGCAAATGTCGGATCACATACATGTACTTAGTACATAACCCAGCACAGCGAGGCCACTCTGCCGCAGTATAAGTGCGGTGAGCTGTCTGGAAGTGGTTAATATTTCATCATAAAAAGCCATTTTAGACAAATAAAGTGTATTTAAAGTCAAAGCTTGTTTCTATTTGTTTTAGATAGCGTAGGGAAGAGTTCCGTCTTTCAAGTATTTTTTTTTTTTGTAGCTGTGTCCAGCTGGGGAGAATTCTCTACCTCTCCTAGAGGCGCAACGGGATAACTCTTCAAATTGAATGAAATTCCTATCTTAGAGACCTGTCAATGGAACATGTGTCCGCATTGGTTGGTTTTTCCTCACCTATTGCTCTGTTGACAACTCAAAATCTTTGCTTATCCATCACTTTTGTCTGATAGAAACAGAGAAATGTGACAGAAGAAAAAAGACCAAGTAGTCCATCGAGTCTGCACCATTGTTTTTTTTGTTTGAATATAGATTTTTGCTCATCCCAAACATGTTTGAATCCACTAACTGTTGACTGACTCAATACTGCGTGAAGTATATTCTAAGCCAGGGGTCTTCCAGCTATGGCCCTCCAGTTGTTCAGGAACTACAATTCCCATCATGCCTAGTCATGTCTGTGAATGTCAGAGTTTTACAATGCCTCATGGAACGTTTAGTTCCGCAAAAGCTGGGGGGGCCATAGTTTGAAGATCCCTGTTCCAAGAATTGAAGTGTTACTAAACCCAGTAGCCTGTATTCACTATATCTGGTCTCCCCAGGAGCCTGCAGTCACTATACCTGGTCTCCCCAGGAGCCTGCAGTCAATATATCTGGTCTCCCCAGGAGCCTGCAGTCACTATATCTGGTCTCCCCAGGAGCCTGCAGTCACTATATCTGGCCCCCCCAGGAGCCTGTATTCACTATATCTGGTCTCCCCAGGAGCCTGCAGTCACTATATCTGGTCTCCCCAGGAGCCTGCATTCACTATATCTGGTCTCCCCAGGAGCCTGCAGTCACTATATCTGGTCTCCCCAGGAGCCTGCAGTCACTATATCTGGTCTCCCCAGGAGCCTGCATTCACTATATCTGGTCTCCCCAGGAGCCTGCAGTCACTATATCTGGTCTCCCCAGGAGCCTGCGCTCACTATATCTGGTCTCCCCAGGAGCCTGCAGTCACTATATCTGGTCTCCCCAGGAGCCTGCGCTCACTATATCTGGTCTCCCCAGGAGCCTGCACTCACTATATCTGGTCTCCCCAGGAGCCTGCATTCACTATATCTGGTCTCCCCAGAAGCCTGCATTAACTATATCTGGTCTCCCCAGGAGCCTGCAGTCACTATATCTGGTCTCCCCAGGAGCCTGCATTCACTATATCTGGTCTCCCCAGGAGCCTGCTTTCACTATATCTGGTCTCCCCAGGAGCCTGCAGTCACTATATCTGGTCTCCCCAGGAGCCTGCACTCACTATATCTGGTCTCCCCAGGAGCCTTCAGTCACTATATCTGGTCTCCCCAGGAGCCTGCACTCACTATATCTGGTCTCCCCCGGAGCCTGCAGTCACTATATCTGGTCTCCCCAGGAGCCTGCATTCACTATATCTGGTCTCCCCAGGAGCCTGCATTCACTATATCTGATCTCACCAGGAGCCTGCATTCACTATATCTGGTCTCCCACAGTACACAGAGCATGGACATTCAATTATTTTAGTAAATATAAACTACTAAACACCTTTTCTCAGCAGCAGTATATAGCAGTCTTGTGACTTTTATCAGTGTCTGGTTAAAGCTTGTAGGAGGAGTTTTCATTCTACTTTGACTGTCCTATGAGGCTGCCTGCCCCCGAGCCTCTGCTGGACAGTGCTGATGGGCTGTGTGCTGATCACATGCACCCTCCCAAAAAAAAAAAAACTCTCTAAGAATACACACCAAACTGAGCATGTGCAGCGGTCCCCAAGGCTCTATACTATCAGATGATTGATTGGGGACAGTAAAGGAAGGTGAGAATCAGAGAAGACAGGCTCAAACAGCCTTTTTACACAATGCTGATGATTAACCCCTTAGGTTCCACAGTGAGTATACCAATCATGTTTTACTGCATATACAGACTGATTTTACTGTTCTGGGTTTAGTACCACTAAACTTTTGGTAAAATAATACTTTAAGTTAATGCCTCCATTTTCTTGATCTTAGCTTCATGTTGAAAAACCTCTCCTCCAGAATCTTTTCACACCCTTCATGTATTTAAAGGTTCCATTCATGTCCCTCCTTTCCCCCTTAAGGGGACAATGGTCAAAAGGACAAATAGAGGCAAGAATCTCCCAAGCGGAGACATAGACAACGAGAAACTTTACCACGGTTCTAATCCTTCCCTATTCTAAAACTAAAAAAAAAGAAAATGCCTTTACATACACTGTTATTCCAATCTTCTGGTAAGAGTGTGTGGAAGGCTAGTTTCCGTATCCAACATGACTATGCAAAAAGTCAGCTCCAAAAAAGACATGGTTTTATGAGATCTGGTGTGGAGGAACTAACCCCAACCCTACTGAACACTATTGGAATGAACTGGAATGCTGGTTATGAGTCAGGTCTTTTCATCCAACACCAGTACTACTACAAATGTTCTTTCAGATGAATAAGAACAAATTTTTACAGACACACCCTAAAAGTGGAAAGCCCTCTCAGAGGCAATTCTGTATTAATGCCCATGTTTTTAAATGGGATGTTCAAAAGGTGTGTGGGCAGGTGCAGCTAGCTAGTTTGCAACTAGGTGGCTCTGTTCCAGAATAAGGTCTGGTTACAGACAACATTGTCATTTGGTTCTCAACCCCTTTTAGTTAGAGCCCTCCTGCAGTCATGTCATGGGTGAGTCAGTGCCCAGTTATAAGCAGGGTTGGGAGGGGCCATCGGACACTTGGGGCATGGAAGCCAAGCACCCCTCACCAGTACTGATGTAAAAAGCATGTGGAGGCCCTTTACAAGGCAGAAGGCCCAGGGAAGAGTAGACATGCACCCACGAGACCTAGCTGCAGACTTTCTGGAGGTGGGGGCTAGGGTGAATTGCAAAAGGCCTTTTGGACCAGGACAAGAGTTCCCTGAGGGAGGCTTTTCTCCTGGAGGGTCTTGGGAGAGGTATATCTATGGAGGAGGTGATGGCAGTTAGAAGAAGATGGCTATGAATATGCTTTTACATGTCACTGTTACAGACTGTCCTCTAAATGTGATTGACTATGTAATTTCAAGAGACTCCGGGATGTATTTTGATGTGATTTGACTGTTATGCCTTTCTCTGAGTACCATCAGTAAAGTACACCAACTCTATTCATGTGGACACATTCCTTCCTTGAGATATAAAGGTCAATGGCTGGAAATGTCATGTGGAGGTGGAGGCCTCTGGTATGGTGAGTTGCATAATATGGTGGAGAATTTGGCCTCAGCAGGGGGGATAGTGTACTAGCAAGGGCAGGAGTGGGGCAGGGATTCGGGCTCTTAATGCCAATTCTAGCCAATCGCAAAGTCCCTCTTACAAGCTCATATATTTGTAATTGTCAGGTGTTCACACATTTATATTGTGTAGCACACAGGGGCTTATACCCTGGGCAAAGAACTACTTAACAGGTGCATCTCAGGACTCTTATGTCTAATACGTGGCATCTGTATACATGGGTCTTGATGGTCCAACCGGCACCAGCAAATCCTGGAACTCAGAAGCAGTGCAATGTTGGAAATGTACAGTAGTTGGTAGGATAACAGCATAACTTCTAGCAAAGCAATTTAAGAGGCTCCTCCACTTCTATGGTCCTTCCCTAGGATGGCTTTGTAGACCATACACTCTACAAGACCCAATATACATTTCTTCCATTGACAAATCAGCACATTCCTGAACCTATGGGGTTTATATCTTTTTTTCTTTATTTTTTCTATTTAAAAAAAAAATACAGCAGTGCCCTGTGTCACGTTTGGTTCTCATACATACATACAGCACTGCAAAAAGCAAGAAAATTAGCATGGGGTCTACTCAAAATCCATACCAGACCCTTATCCAAGCATGCATGGGGACAGGGAGATGTAATTTGTGGAGAGTAACAGGTGGGATCAGATGTGCTGGCAGGTTTTATCTTTTGCTAATTTGGAGGGCTTCATTCTTCATGATTGATGAGGATCTACATGACATGACCGATGATGGATTTATATCGTGAAACATTTTTTTTTTTCCCAATAAAGGACTTGTCAAAAAGGTATGTACCTTTATTTACTTTTTAGTGAATGGATAGGGGTAATATGTACTCCTTACTCATTCACACTGAGGGTAAGGGGGTATCTGGGTGCCCATCTTTTTTTAAATGGGGCTTCCAGATTCTAGTAAACCCACCACCTGCCACCTGCTGACTCCCACAACCACCGTTCCAGGGTTGTGGAGAGGAGGCCCTTGTGCTCACCATGGGAACAAGGTGGTTTGGCACTCCCGCCCCCTTCCCAAATTAAGACCATGTGATATGGCATGGTGCAGTAAAGAAAGGTTACATGCTTTTCCTCTTGTTGTCTCCATGAGGTTCCTTCTCAAAACCCATACTGGGCTCAAAGGCTCTAGAATGATGATAAGGGTTCTTCTCTTTTTTACTATATATATATATATTTATTTATTTATATATATATATATATATATATATATATATATATATTTTTTTTTTTTTTTTTACGACATGTCTGCCCTTGTTTGTACCCTTGGTGGGGATGAGTGATTGGTTGTTAGGGTGTCCCCAGCTCCCCAACAAACATGATTTTAGGGTAGGAAGAGATCACATTTACCAGTGGTAGTAATACTGCCGCTAGATGTTCCACTTCCTGCTGCAGTTTTAGCTACCCATTTAGTCAGTATTTGCTCAACTTCCAAAGGAGCAAAATTTGGTCCGATCATGAGTTTGGACCAAACTGGAAGCTCATCCCTCATGTTAAATTCTGTAACTTTGTAGTGAAATCAACTTAGCCAAAATCAATCTTCTCATCTTCTTATCCTCTGCCTGAAACCCAAACAGCCCTTTAGCTGTGATATTGTATAGAGATCTACTTTTCCAATGAGAATGTGTGCTGATTATGGCAAGTAAACACAGTATTTTGTTATAGAATAAAACACATTTTGCAAGAGTGAAAACATATCTTTTATCATTGGAAATATCTCACTTTTTTACTTGAAATTTCCTGTAAACCAAGCTGTAAAATCTATCGCTAGTGCACCACATTTGCATTTTAATACATTATTAAATCCAGTCCCCAACACTTGCCTGACATTTTTTCTGAGCATGTTATCATCTACATGACCTCTACCCCTCCTGCAAGGAGATCTGTGTGTAGCCTATTGTTTACACGTCGTGTTTGCAGATATGCAGATCTCACTTATAGAAATCAGATACAAAAGGTATGGTAGCTGGCTGATTTAATTAGCATGCTCCTTGTGCTACATTGGTTCCATTCGCAATGCTAATGCGTGTATTTTCATTTTTTGAAAACTCTCGGCTAATTACCGTTACTGTGCATGCATCCTAATGAATCTCTGTTATTTATAGTGAAAACATCTCAGCTGTGACTGTCACCGGTAAAAAGGGGAATTCTGACAGCCAGTCAACCGCGAGCCTCCAGATGGATTCCACTAGATGGAGTGTATCTCTTGAGCTGGGGGTTTTGGATCAGTTCACTTTAGATGAAAAACGTTCATGGTTTAGATTTCCAAAACAAGAGGAAAAGGTCTGTGCTCAAATTCCCACAGTAAACGTGAATTTAGGAGGGGCTAGGGTGTGGCTACATGGCAAATCCTAATATTCTCTAATAGTTCCCTTTAAACCATTGTGCGTCCTGTAGGGATGTTGTTGCGACTGGAATCTGAACCCATGACCTTTGCTGCATCCAGTAGTAGATATTCTTGCTGAGACACTGGACAGCAGCCTGTTTGATGAACCTTCAGCTCCGTGCTCCCCCCATGAACTTCCTATTTAAACCATGGCTTTGCACTTTCTGTTTGCCAGATTATTGTCCCTCCTGCTGCCGTCCTTATCATTTGTTCGACCTTTGCCTTGTTCCTTGACTACGCTGCTGCTTTATCCCAACCTGCAAACACTTGTCACCAATCTTTGGCTTTTTACTGACTACACTATGCTTGATGCCTACCTGCTATATCTTCTTCTGGAATCCTGAAGATCACGACCTGGTACTAACACGCAGCAAAACCCATCTCCACCATCAGGAGCTCTGGTGAATACCAGTTGGTGCTTAGACCCTGCATCTGAGGTGAGCCCAAGTCATCTGCCAGGGTGACCTGCTTGTGATCTTATTCAGCTGGTTGAGGGGGAACCTCTTTACTCCTATAGCTTATTGTCTCTGAGCCTAACCCTTGACTGTGACATATGTATTGACTGCTGAGAGGAAAAATGGCATCTATTCCCTGACTTCCATAGTGCAGGGACCAAACTCCTTAAAACCTGTGGGAATGCTGAGTAGCTCAGATCTGATGGTAAGATACTACAGCACAGTGCAGGATCATCTTCTAACGAGATTTGGGCAACCCAACATTCTCCAAGATCTGACCCGGAGGAGGTCACCCTCATCTAGGTGCCAAGGTAGAAGCAGTCTCAACGTAAGATTATTAGTGACCCCCTGCACCCAAGTTATTTTTTTTTTATCCTGAATTTTAGGAAGGTGGACACCTTGAAAAAGAGGACCTTGTCACTGAGGTACAAGATCTGCTTTAAAGTACTTATTTTACAAATTGGTACTAGATTTTTTTTTTTCTTTACATGCCAAGAGGGTAACTTGAAAGAGTATCCAAATAACTGTCAATAACTTGAAGGTGAGGGATGTTTTAAATGATTCAGGATAGCTTGCCCCCATTGTTCTCCCCTCTCACCCCTTTGGGAGGCTTCCCTTGGTTTACCCTGGGGGAATACCTCTCCTTTTTTCCGCTCTTGGGCATTTGACAGGGAGACCAGATGTGGCAGGTTTGTTCAAGAACAGGGGCTGTTATCTTCGGACAGTCTCAGGGACCAATATGGCTGGTTTCCTGTGGATGACTGGCTTTACAGGAACCCCTGACACTTTATTAGTAGCTTAACTCAGGCCATCTGATCTCCATCCACTTCCACTCCTTTTGAAAAACTCTGTATATCCACCTCTATGATTCCACATTCCATATCTGTGTTGAATGAGCTGCTGCAGTCAATGGAACCCAGGGGAAAACCTCTATACATAAGGGAATGTGAGAGAGACCTGCAACATGAATTTACCGAAATACAATTTAACCATTTGTTTCTCCTTACACATATTAGCTCTGTTGATACCAAATGAAAGAAAATGGGTTCAAACGATTTACTCACTGGTATAGGGTTCCCTCCAAACTTGCCAGAATATATCCAACCCTTTCTGATGCTTGCTGGAGAGATTGCGGGCAACGGTGCACATTCCTACATGTTTGGTGGGAGTGCCCCAAGTTGTGATTGTACTGGCAAGATATTAGGAATCAAATTAAAGCGATACTAGACATTGAGGTACCTGACCATGCGCTGGAGCTTCTTCTCCTTCTTGCTTCTTCTCCTCTCCATCCCTCTCAGCCACTACCGTAAATCAGTCTAGCCACACCTTTTGAATGTGGCTAGATGACTGATTCTAGTACACTGTAAATCAGCTCAAACTCTAAGTCAGGAGGATTGGATACGTTTAGTAAACAATATCATAGCTGCAGAGGAATGGATGGCGACATGCAAGGGTAGACATGGCAAGTTCTACAATATATGGGCTACGTAGATTCATTACACAAGTGGGACTCCACAACCTATAATTACATAATCCTTGACCATAGTTGACTGTTTATGTTACAATAGATCTGATTCAAAGAGATTTTCATACCTACATAAAATAATTTGTGCTACAGTGCTGCTCTTGTTCCCCCTTTTTTCCCTTTGACTATTTCCCTCTTTTCCCCTCCTCTTTCCGTTCTCTTACAATGGTTCTTTTCAGCTGTTAGGCTATCCCTGTTAATGCTTACCATTTCTGGCATTTGATAAGTGGCGCGGTGTATTCTGTGATACGTTGACCTACTTAGAGGTATGAGGTTATTTATTGTTGTGATCCTTCATCTGCTATAGTACTAGTTAAGCAGTTACTCCACCCCAAACTCACTCATCCATGTCTTTATGGACCTTGCTTTGGGCACTGGTTCCAAATCATTTGGTCGAGGGGGGATTATGGTTTGGGGTTGTTTTTCAAGGGTTGGGCTTGGCCCCTTAGTTCCAGTGAAGGAAACTCCTAAGTCGTCAGCATTTTGGACAATTTCATGCTCCCAACCTTGTGGGAATAGTCCTCACCTCAACCCGATAGAACACCTTTGGGATGAATTAGAGCGGAGACTGCAAGCTAAGCCTTTTTGTCCACATCAGTGCCTGACCTTACAAATGCGCTTCTGGAAAAATGGTCAAACATCCCCATAGACACATTCCTAAACCTTGTGGACAGCCTTCCCAGAAGAGTTGAAGCTCTTATAGCTGCAAAGGGTGGGCCAACTCAATATTGAACCCTACGAACTAAGACTGGGGTTTTATTAATGTTCATGCGCGTGTAAAGGTAGGCGTCCCAAATCCCAATACTTTTGGTAACATAGTGTATATGTGTAATGGCAACAGCAGAGAAGACAGAATAGAACAGTTGCTACTGCTGGATCTAAGCCCTGGAAGCAGAGAGTGAATTCATGAAAATAACACATGCCATCCAACATCACATTTCATCCAACATTCCTCTCGAAAATTGGCCTTTAAACGATTTTTGATAACAGCACTGGTGATTGTGTATACACGTTCTATTTTCCTTGTCTCCCTGGCTGATATTTCTGTTGTTGTTACATGTAGTGCGGTCTTGTCTCCGGAGTAAAACATTGAGCTGTACGCATTAAATGAATAAACCCCCCAGGTGCAATTTCTCTATCAATACAAGTTAGTCTAGCCTTTCACATTGATGCACAGGAGTTATTATTCAACCCAGTCTGAGGATTGCTTTCATAATATGATCGCCTTGGCTATCTATGATCTTTGCTAGGTATAAGTGTACAGGTTGTCATAGCGATGTTAGGAGAAGATAGGAGAAGACTGACCTTCTTCTAGATCAAAACTCTGTACATAATATCATTTCATTGTTAGCTAGGGTGAAAAATGAGATCCATCTCGAACTTTTCACAAGCTCTTGCAGTTTTGATTCAGAAGAAGATAAAACAAAACCCAGGGATGTACAGTGTATACCATAATGGTTCTAGGGCAGCTGGGCCAGGGAGCCGAGCACAAAGACTCAAAATATGGAAATTTTCATTACATATTGTGTATCTCTTCTGTCCACTTTTGAAAGTTTTCTTTCTTCTACACATTGAATGCTGGTGCCTTTTTACTTTTTCTTTTGGAGCCTGTAGGCGTTGTGCAGGGTGGTGCAGAGGCAATAACTCATGCACACACGTGTGCAATAGAAACTTGTATTGAAGTAATGCAGCAACAGTTCACAACCAACCCAGGGAGCAAGCTGCCCAACTGAATGCACTCACTGTTTCCAGCAAGGTAGACAGAGTGGGTACCAGCCACATTGACAGCGTCTGTTGAGAGGGGCAGAATGCGGCCTGGCCATCTCTTGCCCAAACGGGAAGATGTCAAGGAAAAAAGGGACCCTACGCTTTCCTTCCTTGTCAGGAACCTTTCCCTATCACCACAACTATCCCTAACAGAGGCGTTAAGTTCGCAAAACCCAAGGCTCAGGGTCATAAATAGACACTGCCACACTTAACCACTTAATCCCCGGAGGATTTGGCTGCTAAAAGACCAGGGGGTATTTTGCGATTCGGCACTGCGTGACTTTAACGGACAATTGCGCGTACGTGCGACACTGTACCTAAACGAATTTGACATCCTTTTTTTCCTACAAATAGAGCTTTCTTTTGGTGGTATTTGATCACCTGTGCGATTTTTTGATCATGCGCTATAAACAAAAAAAGAGCGACAATTTTGCAAAAATAACAATATTTTTCACATTTTTTTATATGAAATTCCCCCCCAAAAAAATGTAAAAATCAAAATTTTTTAACATTTCCGGCCAATTTGTTTTATGCTACATATGTTTGGTAAAAAAAATCGCAAAAAGCGTATTTTTATTGGTTTGCGCAAAAGTTATCGCGTTTACTAACAAAGGGAAAGATTTTTGTCATTTTTGTTGTTTTTTTTTTAACGCGTAATGGCGGCGATCTGCGATTTTTTTTTGCGGTACTGCGACTTTGCTGCGGACAGATCGGACCCTTGACTGACATTTTTGACACTTTTGGGGGTACCAGTGACATTTCTACAGTAATCAGTGCTATACATATGCACTGTTACTGTAAAAATACACTGGTAGTGAAGGGGTTAACTTTATTTGAGAGGGAGGGGCTGTGTGTTTCCCTAGGGGCGTGATTCTTACTGTGATTGGCTGTGGCTTGAGCTGTAGGAACACTGATCAACGGTCCTACATTGTAGAACCGTGTGATCAGTGTTTCTACACAGGGGAGAATGACAGGTGACTTGTTTACATAAGCCGCCTGACTTTCTCCCTCTCCCCCGACGATCGCCGAGTGACCGTCCGTGACCGCGCAGGAGCGGGAGCACGCCTCCGCGGGCGCGCTCGCTCCCCAGAGCCTCACAGGCTAGCGACGTAGACCTACGTCGCTCTGCCTGTGAGGGGCTGACTGCCGCAGTAAATATACTGTGAGCAGTCGGCAAGCGGTTAAGATGACCACCAGAGTTACATGGATGGCCAGCATCCAATTGGATTGCTGCCCTAGTGACCCAGGAATGCATAGAGGAACCCTGTCCCCCAAGACATCCTCTCCCTGTCCCCATTATATATGAAAACATATAGGTTGCAGCGCTTAAAACATGAAAACAGTGAAACATATATATGTGCATATAACAGTGCAAATATATATGAGAACTCAGTTCATAAAAACTTTAAAATAAGTCCACAAATAATATTCAGTGCCAATGTGAAATAATCAATCCTCCACCACCCAAAAGCAGAAATGCGCACTCACCAGACCATATTGCTGTCTTATTAGGAGTATAGTATTTAAAGTATAACGTCAGGTCCTGAGCCAAAACAAATCAGGAAGGAGGATATGCATCGGAGGTAATTTCTTCAAATACTCGTCAGTAGATCACACGGCAATCCCGAGGAGACAGAGAGGAGTCGACAACAAATACTCCTTGAGGGGGGGAACCAGAGTACAACCGCTCCAGCCCGGAAGAGAAGAGGGAGCCTCCTAATAAGATAGCAATATGGTCTGGTGAGTGCGCATTTCTGCTTTTGGGCGAAGAACCACTGGTGGAGGATTGATTATTTCACATTGGCACTGAATATTATTTTGTGGACTTATTTTCAAGTTTTTATGGACTGAGTTCTTATATATATTTGCACCGTTATATGCACATATATATGTTTCACAGTTTTCATGTTTTAGGCGCTGCAACTTATATTTTTTCATGTTTTTTAATGTTTGTACAGTATATTCACATTGTTTGCAAGCTGCTAGTTGAGTTATTTTAAGGTGCTACCTTCACTTTATTACTCCATTATATATAGTTCTTTAAAAGCTAGGCAGAAGAGTAAGACATCCTTGTAGTGATCATGACAGGAGCTTGGGACTGATCGTAAGAGGTCTCAACACCAAATACCTGAGATACACCATAAGAACAAAGGTTTGAAAACACCTGACCATCACACCTATATAAGCTTGTTGAACATCCCATTCTTAAAACCTTGGGCAATTTGTATGAAGCCACTCCCCCTTTTTTGGCTACAATAGTGTCCACCCCTTCATTGAAGGCTTTCCAAAAGATTTTGGGGTCTGCCTGTGGTAATTTTTACCCATTTGGCCAAGACAACATTTATGAAGTTACATATTAATATTGGACAAGAAGACCTGGCATTCAGTTGCCTGTACAGTTTATCTAAAAGATGTTTAGTCGGGCTGAGGTCAGGGCTCTGTGGTCAGGGATCTCTGCAGGCCACTCAAGCTCTTCTACACCAAACTAGTCAAACTGTGTCTTTATGGAGCTGGCTTTATGCATAGAGGCACAATCATGTCGGAACAAAAAAGGTCTTCCCAAAATGTTATCACAAGGCAGAAAATTCACAATTGCCTTAAAGAGGAAGTAAACCCTCCTCTGACACTTCCACCTATAGGTGATCCTATGATAAGGCTTACCTATAGGTACTGTAAATACCTCCTAAACATGTACCGTTTAGGAGATATTTACCTTACATGCAGCCAGTGACATCACTGGCGCATGCGCTCTGAAGGAACGGCCGATCGTGCCGTTCCTTCAGAGCCCCGTGCCGCGACCGTCGGCTCCCGCGCGCGTGCGCGGGAGTGACGTCACCGCGGCTCCGGCCAATCAGATGGCCGGATGCCGCGATCCCGGAAGACGGGCGACTGGACATGTCGCCCGTCATAGAGGTAAGCAGGCAGCACGGCGGGGGCTCGTTCTAAGGTAAGTATTTCATAATGAGCTAGTATGCGATGCATACTAGCTCATTATGTCTTTCTCTTTCAGGATGTAAAGAAAAAAAAAATAATTTTCTCGGTTTACAACCTCTTTAAATATCTTTGTACGCTGTGGGATTAACAATAGCCTTCACTGAAAACACTTGAACTCAGTAATTTGTAGGGGTGTCCACATATGTTTGGCCCAAAGTGTGTATAGGAAACTATAAAGTTGTTGAATACCCCTATATCTACCAGAAAATATGTTTCTGGCATGCTGATTCTAGACGATATCGTGTACTATGGTTTTTTGTTGTGTTCTATGTTCATTTTTAACATATATTTTGCAGACAATATTTCATAACTAATCTTTTTATGAGGGCACTATATCCCTCTTTTTCGTTTTTGGATGACGTTGCATAAAATCTTCATTCCTCTAGCCTTCACCTCATCCAAGTCTACGTTACATATATTCAGAGATGTATAGTAACTAAGTAGAACTACTTCACTACTGTACTTAAGTACCGAAAGGCGGTATCTGTGCTTTCCTAGAGTAGAATTTTTTTCTCCTACTTCCACTTTTACTTCACTACATTTTTTCGATGATTTCAATACTTCTACTCCGATATTTTTTTTTTGTGCTGCATAGTTACTTGTTACAATTATAAAAATTACCACTGCCAGAACAATAGATGGCAGGATTCATGAAGCTCAAAACATGTGTATTATCAGCGCATACGAAAATAAATGCTACTGTATGTATAAATAAAAGCTGCATTTGAAATAATAAAACACAATATGATGTTCAAACTTTTTACTTCTTTCTTTAATAACTACATAACACAGTACTTGTACTTTTACTTTCAGTACTTGAGTAGCAAAATTTGTAAAAAAGCTACTTGCAATACTTAAGTACAAAAAAATGTTGAATACTTTAGTACTTCTACTCAAGTCACTTTTTGATCGAGTACTTCCACTTCTACTCAAGTCACTTTTTGATCGAGCACTTGTACTTTTACTCAAGTATGGGTTTCGAGTACTTTATACAACTCTGCATATATTTAAATAGTTCCACAGTAATTTAGGCTAAAAAAAGACATGTCCATCTGGTTCAACCACTTGAAAAATAGGAATAGAATAAATAAAAAAAAATAAATAAAAATGGAGATGGAGAGAAGAGGCTGGTTTATAGCTTGTGTGTGCTTAGTGGTTCTTTCTATGGATTCATAAGGTTCTGCTGCAGGATTCTCTCCTCTTCTTGTGCGCTGCTAGACTCAGCCAGCTCCTGTGCCCAGGATGCAATGCTGCCATCTTCTCTAAAATCCCTCTGCTGCCAGGCTGTACAGTCCAATTTATTGGCCAAATTGATCCTTTGTATGACTAAGTGGAGCTGAGCACGAGAAGGAAAAGTACCTAGAAGTAGAGGAGGAGTAGTAGATGGCCTTGTGCTTTCTGGGAATATTGGTCATCCAGGCCCTTTGGGCACAGGACATATATCAGGATAATGTGGAACAAACTGAAACTTGCTCACAGAGAGGCTTGATGGAGACTGGTTACACGGCTAAAGATGTGCTCTTGAATCCAGATGATGATATCTGGTCTGGTACAATAACTCTATGAGCCATCTGAGATTTAATGGTTATTGGTCTGATGGGGGACTGATGTGGACTATCACTGAATGCCTAGAATTGTCTGTTACAAGGGATCAATACAATTCAGTAAGAGGCTTCTATTTTCAGTGGGGGGGGGTGTCTTCTGGATATTCATTTATTCCATGAATTTTCACTTCATCGTTACATGGTTGTAATTCTTCATATAAATATTGTATTTGCTTGATGGACTCACTGTTGTGCAATGTTTGATTCAAGATTTTTACAATCTGGGTTTTAGACACTTCTAATATTTTTTCGTCGCATTCATGGGTTCTGTAATTTGTTTGGATGTGCACTTATTTTTTGTATACCCTTAATTCATTGTGAATGAAGGCATCGTCCAGGGTCACCATTTAGTTCCTGGGTTGAGATGTGGGCTCAGAGAAGATACAGTTATGTAAAGTCTGGTGCCTGGGCAGATGTTGCTTGTAGCAGATTAGCCCCTGATGCACCCTCTCACAGTGTGGCTTGATACACAGTAACGTTATACAATGTTGCAATTTGATTACTGGAGAGAAGAGATTGATGAAATCCTTCTTCCTGCCTGCAGCAGACTAATGGCTTAAAGGGAAACTTCACTCTTCCAATCAACATTGATTATTTCGAATCCTCATGCTGCTAGCATTAGTAAATAGATAGACAAGTTACTTCCTTATTCTGACTCCAATTGTTGTATTAGTGACTTATCCCTTGCTGAGACATATTCCTGGCCTGTATAAGCAGATGCAATCACTACGGACAATCGTTGTCAGATAGCTGAACTCACCAGACACCGTTTCTTTCCATCCACATTGGTTTTATTGCAAGCAGTAGGTATAGCAGACAATAAAATGTGGCAGGTGATTGAAGATGGTATCTGCAGGCTATAAACATATAGCAAAATAAATATCGGCCTAAATTGATGAAGAAATTCGATTTTTTACATTGTTTTATTGGATATGTTTTATAGCAGAAAGTCAAAACAATATATTATTTTTTTTTAATTGTCTGTCTTTTTTTGTGTATAGTGCAAAAAAAAAAAAAAAAAGAAAACGCAGAGGGGATCAAATACCACCAAAAGAAAGCCCTATTTGTGGGAAAAAGGACATAAATTTTATTTGGGTACAGAGTTACATGACCGCACAATTGTCAGTTAAAGTAACGTAGTGCTGTATCGCAAAACAATGGCCTGGTCATTAACCACTTTACGACCGCCCGCCACAGTTATACTGCGGCAGGCAGCCGCTCCTGCGAAAACCACCGTAGGTATACGTCGGTCACACGCAGGCAGCTAGGGGGTGAGTGCGCGCTTCCGCCCCCGCATGATAGCTGGGAAGCCAATGCTCGGGTCAGGCGGCTCTGATTGCCACCTGACACCCGCGATCGCCCCCGCTAAAAGAGAAGGACGGTCGGCTGTTGTAAACACATCTGACAGTTCTTCTCCCTGGAATGATCATAGAGTGCCTGGGATCCTTCTATATAGGATCACAGGTCTCTGTGATCATTTCACAAGCCACACCCCCATACAGTTAGAAACACACCCCAGGTACATATTTAACCCCTTGATCACCCACACTGTTAACCCCTTCCCTGCCAGTGTCATTATTACAGTAACAGTGCATATTTTTAGCACTGATTACTGTAGTAATGTCATTGGTTCCCCCAAAAGTGTCAAAAATGTCAGTTAGGGGTCCGATCTGTCCGCCGCAATGTCGCAGTCCCGCAAAAAATCGCAGATCGCTGCCATTACTAGTAAAAAAAACAATAAAATGACATTTTTTTTTAACCAAAAATATGTAGCAGAAAACAAATTGGCCTAAAATGTTAAACATTTTTGATTTTTTATTTATTTATTTTTTTGTGGGAATGTTTTAATGCAGAATGTGAAAAATATTGTTTTTTTTTTTTTCAGAATTGTCGCTATTTTTTTGTTTTTTATAGCGCAAAAAATAAAAATTGCAGAGGTGATCAAATAACACCAAAAGAAAGCTCTATTTGTTGGAAAAAAAGGACATCAATTTTATTTAGGTACAGAGTCGCACGACCGCGCAATTGTCCGTTAAAGTAACGCAGTGCCGAATCGCAAAATATGGCCTGGTCATTAAGGGGGGAAATCCTTCCGGTCCAGAAGTGGTTGGGGGGGGGGGGGGGGTAAAACCTTCCGGGGCTGAAGTGGGTTATTTTAGCCTTGGCGAAGTCACTGATTGAAGCTCAAGAATTGCTTTATAATGATAAATGTGGCGCTTTTCTGAAAAGTGAAACCATCTCTGTGTATTATGACATGTCAGAAATGTATTTGTTCAGACTTGTAAAGGTCCATTTCGAATTTCAGTCTTCTGCAGGAAGTTCTCCAGATTGCTTCCTTTTTGGCAGTAATAAGATTTGGGAATATTGTCTCTTTCCCGGATGATGGGGAATTTGTTATGAGCAAAACCATTCTATGGGGATATGCATGTTCTCAAAAGAGCTAATCTGAGAAATATTTTGTGTGCTCATCCAAGCCTGCCTTCAGATCTTCCTGGGCTGAGAACTAAAAGACAACCAACCGCTCATATTCAACTGATTGATACAACAGCAGTATTGATCCCCGGTGCTTTCATTCCTCTGGAGACCGAAATGGAAAGAAGTCCACAGCCTCCAGACAGAAAAGCAGGATTATCAGGAGAAATGTTTTTTTTATGATGATAAAAACGCCTGTTACGTTTAATAAGTGGAATAACGTGCTTAAGGCTTAACCATACTGTGTGTTTCTGTGCAGAGTGTTCGGACACTTCAGTCTCTTGTCGGAGTGGCAGCTGGTGAAAGTGGATTACAAATCTGTTTTTGGCCGGAGGTGCACGGAAAATGACTTTGAAAACTGGCATTTGCACAATCAGGTAAGAAAAATCAACAACAAGCTATTCTCCTTTTTTTCTTTTTTTTTTTTAAAGGGTGACTCCACTTATATGGGGGAAAAAAATAGCAAATAAAAAAAAAAACAATATAGCATATAAAATTGGGACACAAATCATATTGTAATTGAATGTTATTAAATATGACCTTTCCTCTTCAATCTGCAGCCATTGTAATTTTCGGAAAATGCAATGCAATATGGCTGCCTGGAGCTGTTCTGTACACAGAATGTAAACTGGCCACACCCCCAGAAACATCATTTCCTGCTTGTGTGATTGGCTCACTGATTTTCCCAGAAGTCTGCATTGACCACTTCTGGACCAGAAGATTTCCCCCTTAAAAAGGAAGTAAACTCTTCCTTTTTTTTTAGTTTTTTTTTCTTTCCTGCAAAGTAAATGCAATGCATACTAGCACATTATGTGACACTTACCTCCAAACGAAGCCCTTGTCGTCCCCACTGGAGGCCCCATCCATCTTCTGCCGTCTTCCTTCCTGCTCTGCGGACTCCAGCTATACTACTGGCCATGAGCCGCATTACGCCACTCCCGTGCAAGCGCGCAGGAGCCACCGGTCACAGCACAGGGCTCTGAAGAAACGGCACAGGCGATTCTATGGGAATGTATGACCATTCTTCCAGAAGCACATTTGTGAGGTCAGTCACTGATGCGAACGAGAAGGCCTGGATCGCAGTCTCCACTCTAACACATCCCAAAAGTGTTCTATCGGGTTGAGGTCGGGACTCTGTGCAGGTCAGTCAAGTTCCTCCACCCCAAACTCGCTCATCTATGTCTTTACGGACCTTGCTTTGTGCACTGGTGCGCATTCATGTTGGAACAGGAAGGGGCCATCCCCAAACTGTTCCCACAAAGTTGGGAGCATGAAATTGTCCAAAATGTCTTGGTATGCTGACTCCTTAAGAGTTCCCTTCACTAGATCTAAGGTGCCAAGCCCAACCCCTGAAAAACAACCCCACACCATAATCCCCCCTCCACCAAATGATTTGGACCAAAGCACAAAGCAAGGTCCATAAAGACATGGATGAGCGATTTTTGGGTGGATGAACATGACTGGTCTGCACAGTCCTGACTTCAACCCGACAGAACACCATTGGGATGAATTAGAGCGGAGATTGGGTGCCAGGTCTTCTCATACACATCAGTGCCTGACCTCACAAATGCGCTTCTGGAAGAATGGTCAAACATTTCCATAGACACACTCCTAAACCTTGTGGACAGCCTTCCCAGAAGAGCTGGAGCTGTTATAGCTGCAAAGGGTGGGCCAACTCAATATTGAACTCTACAGACTAAGTTCATGTGTGTGTAAAGGCAGGCGTCCCAATACTTTTGACAATATAGTGTATGTATAAAGCAGTGAATGTGACTTTCACCATACATTCACTCCTGCTGGTATGTCATTTAAATTGCAGTGATTGATTCACCTGAAATTATTGTTTGTTGGTAAATGTCCAATTCACTGCTTTATAAATCTACCCCTTAGTGTTCTTTTTCATATTTCTGCTGGGGTTTTTTTTTTGTGTATATATTGGTTGTTTTTATGTACTGTTGCTTTTCATTTTTTTGCAGGGAATGCATTAAAGTAAAAAAGGTTTAGGTTTAGAAGCACTTTAATGTTCTACAGGAGGATGTATAGGGGGCACAGTATTATTTTGGGGAGGCATAGCCTCTAATACCTCCCCATAACCTCCCTATGACTTTGGCTCTGGCTCATGCTACTTCTAACCCAAGTATCGGTGGCCAATTCTCCCTTTAAGGGTCCTTTCACACGAACGATCCGATCCGCCTGTCAGTTTTTCAGGCGGACCTGATCGGATGCTCCATGCATCCTTATGGGGTGTCCGCTTACACCCGTTGCTATCTGCTTCCAATCCTATCCCTGAAATCTGGACGGATGAAACCCTATTTTCCATTCGTCGATCGGATCGGATGAGAACGGACAGGCAGTCCGTTGTCATCCGATTCCCCCATAGAGGACAGCGGGAATCTGAGAGCTCCGTCTCCGCACACAGAGCGGAGACGGAGCTGCCATCCGCCTGCTCAGCGGGGATCGGAGGATCCATCCCCCGCTGAGAAAAACTGACTCAGTCGGTGGATGCGGGCCGTTTGAAAGGAGCCTTAATGTTTTATTCATCTTCTTGGAATTTTGTTAGACAGTATTCAATAAATGTAATCTTTTTATGAGGGCACAATATCCCTCTTTATCATTTCTTGCTGATGGTGAGTAAAATCATATCTGCTCTAGTCTTCAACTTATCAACTCCAAATGTATTATTTTTTTTCCATTTTGGAGCCATCAACCCAGTTTTCCTTATTTTGTACTCAGATGTTTCTGATTCTTTTCCTCAAAAATATTTGATTTACAGTAATAGACTCTCATGATGTCAAACCCCATCCATGCTCATGGTAGCCAATAATCGGGATCATTTGCTAAGCTTGAGATGACACAAAGAAGCGATGCAGTAGCATTTATTTATCTATTTGCAGCAAAAAAGAGGAGATATTGTTACTCAAAACAAAGATGAGATTTTACAGTATTTTCATGTGTTCTTTAGTGTGGAATTAAATGACAGGTTGCCTTTAAGACTTGTAAATGCCACTAATCTAATGGATAATATGACATGAATCTTGATGTGAATCATAAAAGTATGGATTTATATTAATTGTATTATTATTATTATTATTATTATTATTATTTGTTGTGTTTATACATATGATACTCTGATTTTAAATTCTAATCTGTAAATTATATTAGGGTCCTTTCATACGGGCGATCCGATCCGCCTGTCAGTTTTTCAGGCAGACCTGAACGGATGCTCCATGCATCCCTATGGGGCAGCGGATGTCAGCGGTGACATGTCCGCTGACACCCGCTGCTCTTCGATCCGATCCTGTCCTTGAAATCTGGACGGATGAAAACCCTATTTTCCATCTGTCTGGCGGATCGGACAGGTGGTCCTTTCTCATCCAATCTCCCCATAGAGGAGAGCGGGGATCTGACAGCTCCATCTCTGCACACAGCACGGAGACAGAGCTGTCATCCGCCTGCTCAGTGGGGATTGGCGGATCGATCCCCCCGCTGAGCAGAACAGACTCCGTTGGACAGCGCACCGTGTGAAAGGACCCTAAAGGATCAGCAACCATTTCCATGTTAGGCTTCATGCACACTGGGCGTTATAAAAAGGCCAGTAGCTTTGTAGTGAGTTTTTCAGCGTTTTTTAGCTTTTTTTGCATTGGCGTTTTTTTAGTGTTAGCATTTTTTGATGTTTTAAGCTAAAAATCACCTCTCTGCTATTTTAGTAATCCCGACTTTCCCACAATGCAATGCTTGCCAGAATTGCATTGCATGGGTGTTCACACTTCACCCCCATGTGATAAGATAGGTGTGGGGGGAAAAAAGGGTCCTACAACATTTTGGTGCAAATGTGGACCCTTTTTTCCCCACATCAAAAACGCATCGCAGGGGGGTGACATACAACAACACTGTTACGGCACCCCGGACACAAAAGGGTTAAAACCGTTTAGGAGATCTTCCCCTTCCAGAGCTACAGGCACAGCTACTTGCAGGACACCAAACTCCCAAACTGGAAACCCAGGAATGATGCAAACAGTGTAGCTGGAACCTTATAAATGCTGCATACAGCAGAATAGGAAAAACCATATGAAGGATTTACACTCCTAGCAGTCAAACTGGAACAGCATACAATAAATCCCCCCAATAACGAGACAAGGCTCCGCGTTGAGGTTAAAACAGGAACAACATTTTTTGGAAGAACACAGCACACTTTTATACAGAATTTGGAACATCCTGCCCCCAACAACCGCTTTCCTATTGGTCAATTGTAAAGTACCTGCAGTTCCCCATAAGGTCCTCTCCAGCCATGCAAATGAGGGCTTGAAAATGAGTCAGCAGTGATTGGTCAGATAGCTTGACCAGAAGGACTGCCATGTGCAAGGAGACAGAAGCCCCAGGGGGCAATCAATGTACACAATAGTCAGACACAGAACAATGGTTTCCTAACGAGCCCTCAATACACATTACTCTGAGTGTCAATACATCCCTTAGCAGACAACAGGTGAGGTCATTAGCACACCTGACAATAGGGCAATGGAAAGCCACCTCAGACCAAAAGCAACATTGTTTAGACAGCCCGTCTCCCCATTTAACTTCCTGGAATGACCATATTAGGAGTGCACTTCCTGTGCCTTACAGTTTACAGAAAGAAACACAAAAGACACAAAAATGCATAACTCCCAGTCTACTGAACAGAACCCCCACATTCAACCCATCCCCAGATAGCCTGGATCTGAGTGCTCAACATATCCAAACAGCGCTCAGATGCCACAAACACAGTCAAATCGCCATGGGGTTTACGTTTAGCATGGGCTGATGAGAGGGTCCATAGTCACATTGCAGGAGGCGAGCAACCAGGCTTCTCCAATGCCCAGTGGCGAGATTGGTCTCGTCACAAACACTAAAAACAAGAACACAAAATATAAGAAAACCAAGTGGTGGGTCTCAATAAGAGAAGATGGAGAATGGTCCCTGCGCAGCCAACGCATTTCGTTTGGTTTTGCTTCTTCAGGGCTCAAGAGACCAAAAAACCAACTAGTGTTCCTCTATGTATAAAATCATGGGGCGGGCGGCAGTTCCGTAAGCAGACACTGATCGTGTAGCATGTGTTAACTTTTAAGTGCGGTTATAGTGGGATAGTATATATATCCTTCTATTGTCTATGCCAAGTATTGGGGCGCATGTGCGTACACATATGGAGCACACGTTATATTTTGTACATTTGTAATGCCCCAACTCCGCTCCAATGGTGACATTAGATCATATGCCAGAATTGTTATATCATATCCACATATATAAGATGATATATTTATCCTCACTATGGGGTCCTAAGATGTTAACCTGGCAGGTACTTATATGGATGATCCTCCCGGGCAGATCACCAATCCCTTATTCATAGTAGGGGAGGGAGAGGGAAGCAAAGGATGTCATAGGGAGTATCTATAGGCTCCCTTCAGAGGACAGTCCTCTGTGTGTCTGTGCCAACCGCTCCGCTGCCTGAAATATACTGTTCTTCCCGCTGTCTATGGAATGCGGCTGGAATGGAATCTATTAGGAACTCTCTTAGCAGCTGGTGCTTCTTCCTATTTTCTGCTAGTCCGCTATTTTGAGAATGCAACAAACTAAGGAAATGTACAGTATATATTATTTCTTGCTTTCTGGAATTGGTGAGCAAAAAGTGCTAAGTAAACATCATTACCCGGCCGGTTTTTCTTTCTACACTTTCCTGGTTCATGGTAATGACATTGCACAGCGCTGTTCTGCAAAATGTGTTTTGGATGCTAAGCAGAGTTTATGTTGTTTCCGGTGACTGTCAAAGATCTTGTGTTTGTGAAATTTAAAGTGTAACTACATTAATCAGCTGGGAGTCTAAATACAATATAAATATTCATCTTAGCATACTTTACCATAACTTGTCTGGTTCTACTTTTTCATCGCTCCCTAAGGCAGGCCATATATTAATTTTCTTTTGTTCAACCACTGAGTTAACTCTTCAACGTAAATGGAAAATAACATTGACCAAAAATCATAATGATTTTCCCAAGAGAGACAGTTTGCTCAGACATTGGCTACATCAGGGCTCGACAAACCCTAGGCGCCAGGTCGCCATGGTGACCAGAAGTTTCGACCTGGCACCTGGGCTGCCTTCCAAATACTTGGTCCCAGGCTACCCTTGTACATCTGAGGGCTCCTGGGCTCCCCTTGCCCATCTGCGGTCCTGGGACTGGGTTGCCGCCAGGTAGAGGGGACAGGGAGAGGGCAGAGAGCAGACACATGTCCGCTCTCCTCCACTTCTAGATGTTGACCCAGAAGTGACGTGTGATGCCATTTCCAGGTCCCCATTGACCGTTTCCCCAGCCATCGAAGGCCAGCAAAAAATGTTATGCAGTGCGATGTGCATTGCATTCCGTTCAGTGGAGCACAGGGGAGACACGCATAGTCTTTTAGATCCTGGATGTCTCCAAATCTGTCACCAAAAAATAAAAAATAAATGATTGCATAGGGCAGGGCTCGACAAACCCCAGGCGCCAGGTCGCATTGGTAGAATTAGCGACCTGGCGCCTGGGGGTGCACTGCAGGAGGTGTCCTGTCCCTTTTGCGCCCTCACCCACTCCCCGAGTGCACGGACTACCGCGCCATCCGATAATTGAGGCCACGGCTTTTCGGCCTTCTTCAGTGAGAAAACGGGGAACTTGCGCCCTCTTGTGGTGACCGGGAGTTTGACAAGCAGTCACTAATGGCTCTGTTTCCCCTGCCTGTGCTCAATGCCTGCCAATCTCCTTCTCTAGAGGAGATGAGACGGAAGTTTTTGCAGGCTTCATCTCCCTGTCCACTTACCTTTGCTTAAAGGTAAGTGGACAGGGAGTGTGGTTATTATTATTATTATTTCTTTTTTAAATTATTAAAAAAAAAAAATATATAATGTTTTTTTTTTAATTATTATGAAAAAAAAAAAAATATATATATATATATATATATTTTTCCTCATCGCCATGCCACAGCCACACAGCCGAAGGCCCCTTTCACACGGGCTGTCTGATCAGGTCCGCCTGTCAGTTTTTCAGGCAGACCTGATCGGACCCTTCAGTCTCCTCTATGGAGCAGTAATCTGCCGCCATCTGATCCTGTCCGCCAAAAACAGACGGATGGTGGTTCTGTTTTCTATCCATCACGTGGATCTGATCAGATGGCATCGGATGGAAACAGACAGACAGTCTGTTTCCATCCGATTGCCCTATAGAGGAGAGTGGGGTTCTAGTTGTCTTTATGTGTAAATTTAGTATGTTATTCTTTTTGGAAATAAAGCTTGGTTGTTAACCGCTTGCCGACCGCTGCAAGTAGATTTACTGCGGCGGTCAGCCCCTGCCAGGCAGAGTGACGTTAATTAACGTCACTAGCCTGGGAGGGTCTGGGGAGCGAGCGCGCGCCCGCGGAGGCGCGCTCCCGCGCGGTCACGGACCCCCCCCCGCGCGTGTGACCAGCGGACCCGATGTCCGCCGGCCACTCGGCGATCGTCGGGGGAGAGGGAGAATGTCAGGCAGCTTGTGTAAACAAGCTGCCTGTCATTCTCCTCGCTGTAAAGACACTGATCACACGGATCTACTATGTAGATCCGTTGATCAGTGTCCTTACAGCTAGAGCCACAGCCAATCACAGTAAGAATCACGCCCCTAGGGACACACACAGCCCCTCCCTCCCAAATAAAGTTAACCCCTTCACTGCCAGTGTATTTTTACAGTAACAGTGCATATGTATAGCACTGATTACTGTAGAAATGTCACTGGTAACCCCAAAAGTGTCAAAAATGTCAGTCAAGGGTCCGATCTGTCCGCCGCAATGTCGCAGTACCGCAAAAAAAATCGCAGATCGCCGCCATTACTCGTTAAAAAAAAAACCAACAAAAATGACAAAAATCTTTCCCTTTGTTAGTAAACGCGATAACTTGCGCAAACCAATCAAAATACGCTTTTTGCAATTTTTTTTTACCAAACATAGGTAGGATAAAACAAATTGGCCAAAAATGTTAAAAAATTTTGATTTTTACATTTTTTTTTTGGGGAATTTCATATAAAAAAATGTGAAAAATATTGCTATTTTTGCAAAATTGTCGCTCTTTTTTTGTTTATAGCGCGTGATCAAAAAATCGCACAGGTGATCAAATACCACCAAAAGAAAGCTCTGTTTGTGGGGAAAAAAGGACGTCAAATTCGTTTAGGTACAGCGTCGCACGACCGCGCAATTGTCCGTTAAAGTCACGCAGTGCCGAATCGCAAAATACCCCCTGGTCTTTTAGCAGGAAAATCCTCCGGGGCTTAAGTGGTTAAAAAAAAAAAAAAAAAACTGGCTCCTAACTTTTTTAGCTGGCTCCTAGATTTCAGGCAAATTTGTCAAGCCCTGGCATAGGGGACTTTTTGTCCCCTATGTGATGGGGGAAAAATAAAAGGTTTAGTAGAAAAAACTATTTTAATTGTAAAAACTTAAAGTTACACCCATGCACCAGAAATCCCTTATACCCTTGTATATCTGCGGGCTCCTAGGCTTCCCTTGCCCATCTGCGGACCTGAGACTGGCATAGCGGGTGCTGCCAGGTAGAGGGGGCAGGGAGAGGGCAGAGAGCAGAAACACATCCCTTCTCCTCCACTTCTGGTTGTTGACCCAGAAGTGACGTGTGACGCCATTTCCAGGTCCCCATTGACCGTTTCCCCAGCCATCGAGGCCAGCAAAAAATGTTATGCAGTGCGATGTGCATTGCCTTCCATTCAGTGGAGCAGAGGGGAGACACACATAGTCTTTTAGACCCTGGACGTCTCCTTAAAGAGAACATACAAGTTATCGCATAGGGGACTTTTTTTTGATCCCTATGTGAAGGGAAAAACAAGGTTTAGTGGAAAAAAAAAAAAAAAAAAAATAATTAATTGTAAAAACTTAAAGTTACACCCATGCACCAAACACCCCCCCCCCCCCAAAATAAAATGAAGGCCCACCCCCACATATATTCACATACAAACATAAACGCATCTACGTGGCTTCTAAGCCTGAAAAATGCAATTGCGATAATATGTTACATATTGCCACCCACGCTGGAATGAGAGCAATAATTCTAACACCAGATCTCCTTCGTAATGCTAAACTGATAACTTATAGAGGGCTTTTCAAACTGTTTGTTGCATTTGGAAAATATAGGATACTGACATGTTTAAGGTTTGACATGTTGGGTATCTATTTACTCGGTGCAACCTCGGATTTTATATTTTACCAAAAATTGCCCCATAAAATTACCTTTTAATGTGTTTTTTTTTTTTTTTTTTACTGAAATTTTGTGTTTCCTAGACCTTTTCTTTCAGAAAATATATAATATTGAGGAGTTTTATTTAGTTTTCAGGCCTAAAATTATTTTTTTAACCACTTCTGGACCGGAAGATTTTCCCCCTTAATGACCAGGCCATATTTTGCGATTCGGCACTGCGTTATTTTAACGGACAGTTGCGCGGTCGTGCGACGCTGTGCCCAAATAAAATTGATGTTCTTATTTTCCCACAAATACAGCTTTCTTTTGGTAGTATTTGATCACCTCTGCAATTTTTATTTTTTGTGCTCTAAACAGCGACAATTCTGAAAAAAAAAAAACAATATTTTTCACATTCTGCTATATAACATTACCCAAAAAAATGTAAAAATCAAAATTTTTTAACATTTTAGGCCAATTTGTTTTCTGCTACATATTTTTGGTAAAAAAAATCGCAATAAGCGTATTTTGATTGATTTGCGCAAAAGATATTGCTTCTACTTACTACGGGATTTATGTAATTTTTATTGTTTTTTTTTTTTTTTCTACTAGTAATGGTGGCGATCTGCGATTTTTTGTGGGACTGGGACATTACTGCAGACAGATCGGACCCCTGAACCCCACCTTTGGGGGGACCAGTGACATTACTACATTAATCAGTGCTAAAAACATGCACTGTTACTGTAATAATGACACTGGCAGGGAAGGGGTTAACACAGTAAGTTATCAAAGGGTCAAATGTGTACCTAGGGGCGTGTTTTTAACTGTATGGGGGCGTGGCTTGTGAAATGATCACAGAGACCTGTGTACCTATATAGCAGGTTCACATGAGCTCTGTGATCATTCTCGGGAGAAGTACGGTCAGCTGATTTTACAACAGCTGACTGGTCTCTCTCATCGGGGGGCGATCGCGGGTGTCAGGCAGCAATCGGAGGCGCCTGCCCCGTGCATCCGAGTCCCCGCTGACGAGTGGGGGCTGGAGTGCACCGGCGCGCGCTTGCCCCCTAGCTGCAGGCATGCGACCGACAAATACCTATGTTGGTTTGCGCAGGAGGGCTGCCCTGCCACAGTTTAACTACGGCGGGTGGTCAGGAAGCGGTTAAACATGTGCAAAAAAGTGCAAAAATAGCTCTGGCTGTGAAAGGGTTAAAGGATAAGTTCACCTTCGGGAACATGTTACATGTTCCACTTGTAAGATTTGTTAGTTAAAAAAACTGGCTTCTGACTTTTTTAGCGGGCTTCTAGATTCGAAGCCTATTTCTCAAGCCCTGGGCTACATCCTATATATTTTTTCATCAGCTACAAAAACATTCTTGGTTTCTGCAATACATCAAAAGCAATATCTACTCAACAGGGATTTCAGCAATAAATCTAATTTGTTTCTATTTTTCTACTTACGGCATTGTAAAGGTAAATGGCACAATGAAAAGTAGAGGGACCTGATCTCTACGTCGGTACGAAACTCCTAATTTATAAAAATAGACGTATCTCCCAGTGCCATTAGCCTATCAGTGCAGACTCCGTAATAGCAAATCTTCCAGCGTAAGCACTTTAGTACTTATCTGATTTCTGAGAAGTCCATTAAAAGACCGTCATGACACATGCGGGCACAAATCTTGTCTATAGAAGAGTGATTGAGTTGGTTGAGGGGCAATTACTTAAAGTGTTACAGGCGAAGGTTTAGAACGGAGGAGAATAAACCTTACCACATGGAAGCATAAAAAGAAATAGCAATAATGGCCAAGGATTGCTAGGCAAGAGCAAGGGTATGATTGAGAAATGGATATACCGCGGAAGTAATGTCAGACTTTTTTTTTACTTTTCCTGCCTTATTTATGAATTCTAAGCAGATTTGGAAACATAGCATGTGCAATAGTCTGCAAATTCATTCGCTATTGTCACACAACCCGAGCCCACCCTTTTTTGAAGCCTATTAGCGCTTCTGGCTCTAATCACGTGCTTAAAAAAAAAAAAACCCATTGGAATCCATGGGTCCGGCATGTAGATTAGGGGGCCGGACTCATGGATAGGGGGACAGCGCCCCTGCGCCCCCAATGGACGGGAAGCCACTGGGTTGCAGTAAACCATTGGAATAGTCTGCAACCTGAACTCATGTCTGTGGAGAATATGTCTGTCTCCAGGCAGGCATTTATCCTTGATGGTAACCTCAATAAATGCATTAAGGGAACCAAGAATCTTTCCCTCTGTGTAGAATTGATATTACATTGTTGATTAACCGCTTGCCAACTGCGCACAGTATATTTACTGCAGCAGTCAGCCCCTCACAGGCAGAGCGACGTAGGTCTAAGTCGCTAGCCTGTGAGGCTCTGGGGAGCGAGTGCGCGCCGTCGGAGGCGCACTCCCACTCGTGGTCACGGACCCCCCCGCGCGTGTGACCGGCAGACCCGATGTCCGCCGGTCACTCGGTGGAGAGGGAGAAAGGCAGGCGGCTAGTGTAAACAAGCCGCCTGTCATTCTCCCTGGTGTAGGAATCGTGATTATACGGATCTACTATGTAGGACCGTTGATCACTGTTCCTACCCCTGAAGCCACAGCCAATCACAGTTAGAATCACGCCCCTAGGGACACACACAGCCCCTCCCTCTCAAAAAAGTTAACCCCTTCACTGCCAGTGTATTTTTACAGTAACAGTGCATATGTATAGCACTGATTACTGTAGAAATGTCACTGGTAACCCCAAAAGTGTCAAAAATGTCAGTCAAGGGTCCGATCTGTCCCCCGCAATGTCGCAGTACCGCAAAAAAAATCGCAGATCGCCGCCATTGCGCGTTAAAAAAAAAACAACAAAAATGACAAAACCTTTCCCTTTGTTAGTAAACGCGATAACTTTTGCGCAAACCAATCAAAATATGCTTTTTGCGATTTTTTTTTACCAAACATATGTAGCATAAAACAAATTGGCCGGAAATGTTAAAAAATTTTGATTTTTACATTTTTTTTGGGGGGGAATTTCAAATAAAAAATGTGAAAAATATTGTTATTTTTGCAAAATTGTCGCTCTTTTTTTGTTTATAGCGCATGATCAAAAAATCGCACAGGGGATCAAATACCGCCAATAGAAAGCTCTGTTTGTGGGAAATAAGGACGTCAAATTCGTTTAGGTACAGCGTCGCATGACCGCGCAATTGTTCATTAAAGTCACGCAGTGCCGAATCGCAAAATAGGCCCTGGTCAGGAAGGGGGTAAAATCTTCCGGGGCTTAAGTGGTTAAATTGTGTGGGAAATATCTAAAAAACCCTAGTTGGCTTTGTGTTTTAGAGGCACTTGGCATTAATGTGTCAGAGAGTCAGATTTGATATCGTAAAAAAAAAAGTTCCTCTACGGCAGGGGTCTCAAACTGGTGGCCCTCCAGCTGTTGCGGAACTACAAGTCCCATCATGCCTCTGCCTATGGGAGTCATGCTTGTAACTGTCAGCCTTGCAATGCCTCATGGGAATTGTAGTTCTGCAACAGCTGGAAGGCCACCAGTTTGAGATCCCTGCTCTATGGCTTTAAAACACTATATAATGCTTTTTCTGGCTAAATTGACACTTTTTCAGAAAAGGTTCATCACAACAATTTTTTTCGGGTCTGGAAGCTGAGCCATCAGCCACGAGCTTGCAGCCCTGACAAAGTGTTGTGGTGCAACTTTTTTGTAGAAGAGCCAGTTTTGCCAAGAAACACATTTATAATACTTCTTACTCCCCTTCTCCTCCAAACTCCTTGAACAATTGGTCTACAACCAACTGACCATCTGACTAAGAACAATCTTCTTGATCCCCTTCAGTCTGGATTTCGCTCTCAACATTCCACTGAAACTGCTCTCCTTAAACTCACAAACGACCTACTAATGGCTAACACCAATGGACACTATTCTGTACTACTCCTCCTGGACCTCTCTGCTGCCTTTGACACAGTGAACCACCCCCTCCGCCTCAAAAAACTCCACTTCTTTGGCCTCCGTGACCGTACTCTTCACTGGTTCTCATCCTACCTATCCCAACACACCTCCAGTGCTACTTACAACTCTACTACCTCCTCTCCTCTTCCTTTCTCTGTTGGGGTCCCCCAAGGTTCTGTTCTCAATCTACACCTCCTCCCTGGGTCAGCTGATTGCCTCCCATGGCTTTCAATATCATCTGTACGCTGATGACACCCAAATCTATCTCTCCACCCCTCAGCTCACTCCTTCAGTCTCCTCACGCATCACCAGCTTACTAACAGACATATCAGCCTGGATGTCACATCACTTCCTCAAACTCAACCTATCCAAAACCGAGCTCATGGTATTTCCTCCCCCATGTTCCTCTTCCCCTGATTTCTCTGTCAACATCAACGGCACAACTATCAACCCATCCACCCATGCCAAGGTCCTATGTATAATCCTGGACTCTGAACTATCCTTTCAGCCACACATCCAGTCACTGTCCAAAGCTTTCTGCCTCAACCTCCACAACATCTCCAAGATACGTCCCTTCCTAACCAATGATGCCACAAAGCTTCTAATCCACTCCCTGGTTATCTCTCGTCTCGATTACTGCAACTCCATTCTCATAGGCTTACCTTTAAAAAGACTATCCCCCCTTCAGTCCATCATGAACGCTGCTGCCAGGCTCATCCACCTTGCAAACCGCTCGGTGTCTGCTAACCCTCTTTGTCAATCCCTCCATTGGCTGCCACTCAACCAACAAATTAAATTCAAGTTACTAACCATAACCTACAAAGCCATCCATAACTTGGCGCCCAGCTACATCACTAATCTGGTCTCAAAATACCAACCAACTCGTTCTCTTCGTTCCTCCCAGGCCCTTCTGCTCTCTAGTTCCCTTGTAACCACTTCCCATGCTCGCCTCCAGGACTTCTCCCGAGCTTCTCCCATCCTCTGGAATGCTCTACCCTCATCTGTCCGACTATCTCCAACTTTGTCTACTTTCAGACGATCCCTGAAAACACATCTCTTCAGAGAAATCTATCTGGCAACCACCTAACAACTGTACTCTTATTTCTCCTTCAGCCCATCCCCCACAGTTATTACCTCTTGTATCTCTTGACCGTCCCTCTTAGATTGTAAGCTCTAACGAGCAGGGTCCTCTGATTCCTACTGTATTAAAGTGTATTGTATTTGTACTGTCTACCCTCAAGTTGTAAAGCGCTATATAAATACTATATAATAATAATAATAATACAATAAAATAACTTTTCTGAAGATCTGAAATCTCCTGACTGATCGATTTGACACATTAATGATCAGTGCCTTGGCAACACAAAGCCAACTGGGATTTTTGAAAGTTTGCTGGCAATTTGTAAATTTTGGATTAGCATTGTATGCTAATTAGGGTTATAGATGGATAAATAGCTTTGCATTTCTATTATTAAATACATTTTACAATGTCTACTACATTCATCAAACCTGATTCAATTTCTATTCATTCCTTTTACCTCCATACACTTTCTAATCATTATCTTTTCACCCAATCATTTCCATTTTCTTCTCCTTCATTAGTTTCTCGAATGTTCTCGTTCATTTTTTACCCCACTGATCCCTTCATATTCAAAATCCCAGTCCCTTCGTTCCAACTCCTTTGCATCCACTTTTTTCCTTTTATTTTCTCATCCATTAATTTCTCTTCCCAACTTTTTTTCTTGCCCATCCATTCTCTTCTTTTCTAACTCATTCCTTTCCCATCTCTACCCCTCTTTTCCCTTCTCATCTATTACATTCTCTTCCAGTTTATTCCCATCCTTTAATTTCTCTTCTCATCCACAAACCTTTGATTTCTGATCTCTTCCCAATCAATTCATCTCCTTTCCTATCTATTTCTATCTCTTCCTTTCTCACCCCATCCATTATTATACCTTACAATCCTTTCCCACCCATTCCTTTCCCTTCCAGTCCCTTCTTATCCATTCTATTTCCTTTCCTATCTGTTCCTTTCCCTTCCAGTCATTTCCTATCCATTCTTTTTCTTTCAATCTTTCCTATCTATTCCTTTCCCTTCCAATCCATGCCCATCTATTTCTTTCCCTTCCAATCTATTCTCATCTATTACATTTTCTTTTAATTTCTTCCTAGCTATCGCTTTCACCTTCAATTTCATTAATTTCCTTCTGTTGTAATCATTTCCTTTCCCATTTTTTCTTTCCATATTCTTGATATTCCTTCCCTCTTCCCTTCTATTCCCTTTTCTTCCTATTCATTCTTGTCTCTCCCCTATATTCCCTTCCCTCCTCATTAAGCCCATTCCCTTCCTTACAACTATTTCCCATCTATTTTATAGTTCTTATTTCTGTTGTTCATTTCCCCTCTCTTCTCATCATTTCCTTTCCTTCTGATTTATTTTTTTCCTTCAAACTCTTTTCCTTCCAATCTATTTTTCCATTTTACCCATTCCATTCCCATCCATTAATTTCCCTTTCCATTCATCCCATTTCTTTTTCTTCCCATCGAAAAAGAGGAAAGCCCTTTCTTCCTATTATTTTCCCTTCTTTCCACCATCCATTTCCTTCCCATCTATTTCATTCCCCTCTTATTTATCTGCTTATTTTCTTATATAATTTATTCCCTTCCCGTTCTTTCTTTACCCTTCCATTCCTATCCATTAAATTCCCTTTGAGTCACTAACCCATAAAGCAACTTGCCTTCTCTCTTCCTTGTTGTTTCCTATCTGTCCTCTTCACATTCTCTAAAAATGTTCCATTAGTTGACATTTTTGTTCAATCTCTCCTTTTTCCTTAAAGTGGAGTTCCACCCTAAATTTATACTTACCTCCATCTTCTCGCTTCGGGTCACCTGAAAAACAAATGGATAATCGCAATTTTTTTTTTTTTTTTTTACTTACCTCATATAGAAGAATATATACTTACCGTACTTCCTCCTTCCGCCCCTCGGCGGCCACGGCCCGTCGTCACTAGGGATGATCGAACGGTTCGGGTCGACCATCAGTTCGACCCGAACATTGGATGTTCGATATTCGGCCGAATACCGAACTTTTTGCGGCAAAAGTTCGGTATTCGGCCACCAGAACCGCCCAAAATGCACTGGGACAGGAACTGGGCTTTAAAAGCCCGTGATTGGCCCAGAAACGTCTGCAAAAGCCAATGAGGGGGCAGGAGTCTTCTAGGAACATGATTGGAGTGACTACGGGGACCAGAGGCCAATCAGGAGTGAATATGCCCCACACTATATAAGATGGCCACGCCTAACCCCTAGCACAGTTATCCAGAGCCTGTTGAAGAGAGTTGAAGCAGTTCTGTCTGACTCCTGCTTGCTACACTACATTTCCTATATATCGAGTGGTTCTAAAGCTCCATATAGCAGAATTGTATTTAGCTTACAGCCAGTGTAGTTAGATACAGCGATTGTGCTGGTTCTTAGAGTTACAAAAAAAAAAAAACTTAAGGGACAGTGTCAGTCTTCTGCTGTATGGAGCTTTCTATTTAGTGGAAAGGGATATCTAGTGTAGTTAGGGAACTTTGTACTACATTAGTTAGATTTGAAAATTTAGTTTCTGTAGGGAAAGTGTGAGGGTTCTGTTTAGTGAGCACGTGGCACAGTGCTGCTCTATCACAGCAGGTATACGTGCTTGCTAGGCAGCAAAATACAGTGACAACTTAACGCCTGTTGTTCAAAGCGTTAGGTGCACTGTACAAAAGCCTTTGCAACTGTGCGTGACACGCAACTGCTGTGCTGTATCCAGCGACAACTGTGGGTCGCATAGCAGTGTGCGTTTTTCACCGCACACAGTTGCCAACGCATCAGTGACAACCTAACGCCTGTTGTTCAAAGCGTTAGGTCCACTGTGCAAAAGGCTTTGCTACTGTGCGTGACACATCTGCTGTGCTGTATCCAGCGACAACTGTGGGTCGCATAACAGTGTGCGTTTTTCACCGCACACAGTTGCCAACGCATCAGTGACAACCTAACGCCTGTTGTTCAAAGCGTTAGGTCCACTGTGCAAAAGGCTTTGCTACTGTGCGTGACACATCTGCTGTGCTGTATCCAGTGACAACTGTGGGTCGCATAGCAGTGTGCGTTTTTCACCGCACACAGTTGCCAACGCATCAGTGACAACCTAACGCCTGTTGTTCAAAGCGTTAGGTCCACTGTGCAAAAGGCTTTGCTACTGTGCGTGACACATCTGCTGTGCTGTATCCAGCGACAACTGTGGGTCGCATAGCAGTGTGCGTTTTTCACCGCACACAGTTGCCAACGCATCAGTGACAACCTAACGCCTGTTGTTCAAAGCGTTAGGTCCACTGTGCAAAAGGCTTTGCTACTGTGCGTGACACATCTGCTGTGCTGTATCCAGCGACAACTGTGGGTCGCATAGCAGTGTGCGTTTTTCACTGCACACAGTTGCCAACGCATCAGTGACAACCTAACGCCTGTTGTTCAAAGCGTTAGGTCCACTGTGCAAAAGGCTTTGCTACTGTGCGTGACACATCTGCTGTGCTGTATCCAGCGACAACTGTGGGTCGCATAGCAGTGTGCGTTTTTCACCGCACACAGTTGCCAACGCATCAGTGAGAAATATGCCTGGTAGACCAAGAAAAGGCATACGTGGCCCTGCTGCGGAAAGGGGCACAGCTTCTAGGGTGTCTAGAGGCAGGGGTGGACGTGGTGGTCAGTCCTCAGCCAGGCCACCATTTGGATTGTTCTCCGGCAGTGGCCAAGCTATACGTCCACAGTATTTACAGGAGTCGGTGGACTATATGAACAAACCCTCATCATCGGCATCATCTGCAACTACAGTGACCCAGGCAGAGAAAAGTGGTCAGTCTTCTGCAGTTGTCAGAACAAATACAGATGAGTCCATGTCCACCTCATGTCCTCCCTTAGACCCAATTTCAGACATGGCAGAGGAGTCAGCTGAGCTGTTTGACCACAGTGTCGGCCATCTACTCCAGCCTGATGCTCAGTCCTTTATGGAGTCTGATGTTGGGTCTGAGTTTGAGGAGGAGGCAGAGCAAACAAGAGGGGAGAGCAGACGGCCCGCTCCATCTAAGGCCGCACCTGTTGTCTCCCAGGCCAGGCCTGATGCTCAGTCTTTGATAGAGTCAGATGTTGGGTCTGAGGTTGAGGAGGAGGCAGAGCAAGCAAGAGGGGAGAGCAGACGGCCTACTCCATCTAAGGCCGCACCTGTTGTCTCCCGGGCCACTATACACACCTCATCTTGCTGGGCCTTTTTTGAGACATCCCATGCAGATAAAACAGTTGCGATCTGCAAGATTTGTAAGAAGGGTATAAAACGTGGCAAAAATGTCAACCACCTGGGTACAAGCTGCCTAAACAGGCATTTGACAACCCACCACTCGGCCCGTTGGCAGGAGCATTTAAAGAACCCACAAAAGGGCCAAAGATCGGTCAGTCGGCCTCCTAGTTCTCCTCGCACTCCTCCTCATGCTCCATCTGCTCCACCTGCTCCACCTGCACATCAGTCTGTTCCTGGCCCTGCTATAGTCACTCGTCACCTGTTGGCAGCCTCCACTGGCAGGGATGATGATATAGCAGGCAGTGTCGCATCTACCTCCAGCACACCACCAGCTGTAACATCTAGACGCCAAATTTCGATTCCACACATGCTGGAACGAAAAAAAATGTATACTCCCCGCCACCCACATGCCCAGCGTCTAAACAGTAGTTTGGCTAAACTACTGGCTCTGCAACTATTACCATTTAACCTGGTAGAGTCTGCTCCCTTCCGTGACTTCGCAAAATGTGCAGTTCCACAGTGGCAGGTGCCAAGTCGGCATTACTTTTCCCGTAAGGCCCTGCCATCCCTATACCAACATGTGGAAGGCAATGTAGTGTCGTCCCTGGCCAAGTCAGTCAGCCGTAAGATACACTTGACGGCTGACACTTGGTCAAGCAAACATGGGCAGGGACGGTACATTTCTGTCACTGCTCACTGGGTGACACTGCTTGCCAGTGGAAGGGATTGTAGCCAGGGCTCGGTGCTGCAGCCAGTGTTGCCCCCACGTCTGCAAACAGCTGGTGGTGTCGCTGATCCGGGTAGATCGATCACTTCTACCCCCTCCTGCTCCTCCTCCTCTACCTCCTCCATGCCCTCCTCTGCAGAATGGTCCTTTGAATATGATGAGGTACCACGTAAACGTTCAAAGGGCTATTCTATGTCTCAGGCCAAAAGGTGTCACGCAGTGCTGCTGCTTGTGTGTCTAGGGGACAGGCAGCACACTGCCCCTCAGATTCTTGGGGCTCTGCAGGCACAGGCCCAGAGGTGGTTGACACCACGCCAGCTGCAGCCAGGGATGGTGGTTACTGATAATGGGTCAAACCTCCTGGCCGCCCTTCGTCAGGGAAAGTTAACCCATGTGCCATGCCTGGCGCATGTCCTGAATCTCGTGGTACAGCGGTTTTTGAACTCGTACCCGGGAATGCAGGATGTGCTAAGGATGGCAAGAAGGGTGTGCAGTCACTTCAGGCGGTCGTACAGTGCCACTGCACGTTTGGCCGAAGTGCAGCGCGAGTTTCACCTGCCGGTACACCGCCTCATCTGTGACATGCCCACCTGCTGGAACTCCACCTTGGCTATGCTGCAGCGCCTGTACACGCAGCAGAGGGCCCTCAATGAATACCTATGCGAGTACGGCACCAGCACTGGCTCTGCGCGCCTGGGCTTCTTTTCACCACGGCAGTGGCTTTTGATTAAGGATGCATGCGCTGTCCTCTCGCCATTTGAGGAGGCCACAAGGATGGTCAGCCGGGACAGCGCATGCATCAGTGACACCCTACCGGTACTGTTTTTGTTGGAGCACACTCTGCGTGGCATTATGGACAGGGCACTGGAGGCAGAGCAGCAGGAGGAAGAGGAGGACTTCCTTGCCTCTCAAGGCCCCCTTTATCCTGAGAATCCTGACCCCATTATGCCTAGCTCCCAGAGGCCCGAGCAGGATCCAGGGGTGGAAGAGGAGGAGGAGGACGATTCTGCGGGAACTTTTGCAGGGTTTGAGGAGGAGGAGGAGGAGGAGGAAGACATGCGGCAATCTGCAAGGCCTAGTTTGACTCCCTCGGGACACTTTGGAGTAGTACGTGGCTGGGAGGAGGAGGAGCCCGTTGAAGATAATGTTGTTATGAGTGACCCCGAGGAGTCAGCTTCTCAGGCCTTCGCTAATTTGCGACGCATGGGAAACATCATGCTCCAGAGCCTGCGAAAGGACCCCAGAATCAAGGCCATTAAAGAGACTAACCACTATTGGTTGGCCACCCTACTTGACCCCCGGTACAAGTGTAAAGTCTCGGAGCTTTTCCCATCCACCCAGAGAGTCCACAGGATCAAATCCCTTGAGGACAGTCTCAAGAGGAATCTGGTGAACATGTTCCCCGACTCCCGTAGGGTGCAGGGGCGGGGACAACCTACCATGGATTCTACTGGTGGTCACGAGAGGAGCGTTGGAGAAGGCGTGCGGTTGACGGATGCCTTTCGGTCTTTTTTTAGTCCTCACCGCCCAGGCCTCTCAGCTGCCACATCGCATCGACACCGTCTGCATCACATGGTGGACGATTACGTGAGGGCACAAAGTGACACAGAGGGCTTTTCATGTGACGAATCCGATCCACTGGCATACTGGGTCTTAAGATTAGACCACTGGCCAGAACTGGCCCAGTATGCCATGGAGTTGTTGGCCTGCCCTGCTTCCAGTGTCCTATCGGAACGGGCATTCAGCGCAGCAGGAGGATTCGTCACAGACCATCGAACTAGACTCTCCACCGACTCAGTCGACCGTTTGACATTCATTAAGATGAATCAGTCGTGGATATCAAGCTTTGATGCACCTGATGCAGACCTTGTAGACTAGGCTATCGTTGTGATGTGGCAGTTGAGCCTCAGTTTAAGCCTGGACCATGGTGCCACCCTCAAACCCTCCTCTCATTCTCTTTACGTTCACAGAACCTCATTTTGGTTATGACAAAAACGACAATGTTTGCGCACCTGTTCCACAGGTGCACACCTTTACAATTTTTGGGCCTCCTTCAACACCAGCTCTTTGGGGTTAAGGTGGGGAGGCTATGCTAAAACAAAAACGACAATGTTTGCGCACCTGTTCCACAGGTGCACACCTTTACAATTTTTGGGCCTCCTTCAACACCAGCTCTTTGGGGTTAAGGTGGGGAGGCTATGCTAAAACAAAAACGACAATGTTTGCGCACCTGTTCCACAGGTGCACACCTTTACAATTTTTGGGCCTCCTTCAACACCAGCTCTTTGGGGTTAAGGTGGGGAGGCTATGCTAAAACAAAAACTACAATGTTTGCGCACCTGTTCCACAGGTGCACACCTTTACAATTTTTGGGCCTCCTTCAACGCCAGCTCTTTGGGGTTAAGGTGGGGAGGCTATGCTAAAACAAAAACTACAATGTTTGCGCACCTGTTCCACAGGGGCACACCTTTACAATTTTTGGGCCTCCTTCAACACCAGCTCTTTGGGGTTAAGGTGGGGAGGCTATGCTAAAACAAAAACTACAATGTTTGCGCACCTGTTCCACAGGTGCACACCTTTACAATTTTTGGGCCTCCTTCAACGCCAGCTCTTTGGGGTTAAGGTGGGGAGGCTATGCTAAAACAAAAACTACAATGTTTGCGCACCTGTTCCACAGGTGCACACCTTTACAATTTTTGGGCCTCCTTCAACACCAGCTCTTTGGGGTTAAGGTGGGGAGGCTATGCTAAAACAAAAACTACAATGTTTGCGCACCTGTTCCACAGGTGCACACCTTTACAATTTTTGGGCCTCCTTCAAAGCCAGCTCTTTGGGGTTATGGTGGGGAGGCTCCGCCAACACCAAAACTACCATGTTTGCGCACCTGTTCCACATGTGCACACCTTCATAATTTTTACGCCTTCTTCAACACCAGCTCTTTGGGCTTACAGTGGTATGGTTCCGCCAACACCCAAACAACAATTTTTGCGCACCTGTCACACAGATGCATATCATTGTAATTTTTTTCCTTACAAAGGCAATTATTGCTTTCATTACCAGCACTTTCATAGGGATATGGTGTCAAGGCATCGTCCGCACCACCAAATGCCCAATTTTTAAGCATCCTTTACTTCTATTCAAAGTCAAGAGACAACAGTATTCATCCAAAACATCTCTAATCTTGTTCACTCTGCACTACATTGTGGCCCCTACCCCTAACCCTCAATGTATCCGTGCATATATGTCTGTTTCTTGTGAGATTTCAAGTTAAAGTGCACCAAACACCATTTTACATGAAATAAAGTGCAATTACATACATCTTTGGACTTCTTGAAACATTTGGTAATAAAAGCCCCATTGTGGAAATACACCCGTTAATTATATGCACATTTAAAGAGACAGCACCTTTTTCCAAAAAAACCTCTAATCTTGTTCCCAGTGCACTGCATTATGTCCCCATCATACACATTGGCTGAGCCGTTGATTAGGAGCAAAAGAAAGGTGCGGTTAAGCAAAAAAGTCATTTTTGAAGGTTTGGTATGCTGTAATTCTGGTTCTGGACATGCTACAGAGCTGAAACTTCACAGGTACACCTTTTAGAACCCCCAGACACTAAATCCAAAGAAATCTCTTTTTTTTTTTTTTTTTTAATTTTTTCAATAATTGGCTATCTATCAAAAACGACAATTTTTAAGAACTTTTTTTTGTGTGATTAATAGTCCCTGGGGCATGACCCAGAACCCTAGGCACTTTTTAGGGGCATTTATTGTGTTTTAGGGCTTAAAAATTGTGTTTTTTGATTACAGAAGTTCGGGTCCCATTGATTTCAATGGGGTTCTGAAATCCGAACCGAACTTTCGTGAAGTTCGGGTGTTCTGGTCGAACCAAACTTTTCAAAAGTTCGATCATCCCTAGTCATCACTTCCTGGCTTGAACTGATTCCTGGGAGCTGAACATCATCGCTCCCAGGAATCAAGGCGCCTGCACCGGCCCCGACGTCAGTTCCGGTGCGCGCGCGTCATTCCCTTCTAGATAGGTTCTGGGCATGCCCAGAAGCTGTGGAGAGGTGACGCGCACGCACCGGAAGTGACGGCGGGGCCAGTGCAGTGCATCGTGGGACCGAAGAAGACGGAAGAGGACGCAGAAGAGGATCGCGCTGGCTTCAAGCTGCCCACACCTGAGATGGCAGCACTGGACAATACTTTTTCAAGGTAAGTATTTCTCCTAAAAGGTAAGTGCGAACCGGGACAGATCAGAGGCTAGCCATTGTGGAATGTACTAGCCCTGACTGTCCCGGGGGTATTTTTATTAAAAAAAGTATTCCCAGGGTGGAACTCCGCTTTAATTTTCTTATTTTACATTTGATCAACCCTCCTATCTATCTTTGCTCTTTCTTATTATTTCCTTCACTTCTGATCTGTGTCATCCATACCCTTTTTTCTCTTCCCATCTTGACATTTCCCTCACTTCCTGCTCTCGCAGTTTCCTCCTTCACATTTTGTTCCCCTTCTTTTCTCATGTAGATACATAATAAACCCATAAAGAAGACAATGTTCCATTCCTCCCTAATCAGACAGAATTCCTATGATGCCCTTTGTAGCAAACTTCCTTTGAAACATTAGTTGCTGAATTTCTCCTGTTGATAGGTACACAGCTCGTAAGAATAAACTGTCTTCCTCTTTATAATGTCTGAAGAAAATCTAAACAAGGAGCGAGCGACTCCATAATTATACTTTAATTAAAGCATGCGTAGGTGGTTTTCCCGAAGGAAGTTCGCTTAACAGAGTTCTATAGATCACTCCCACTTTATTTTTCGCTGGAAGTGATTATTCTGCTTATTCTAGACACTGAGAGATTATGATAGTAAAACATTCATTTAACCTTTCATAATAGGTTGAGCAGAAATTTAGATGTTTAACGAAAATAAACTCAGCTCCGGCTATCAGAACATTCCTTTCCAATTTGCAAAAAAAGTAAACCCAGAGATAGAACAGCGGATGTTCTAAGCAAAACTTGACTTCTCCTGTAAAAAGGCTCTCTTCTTCTAAGGGTTTCTATTGGTCATAGAAAGATGCCGGTCACAAATCTCTGATTGGGAGGTGGTATGGGGCAAATGCTACGACCATGGCTTTTTTTAACTGGGAGTGCAGAGTTTGACAAGCGGCAGCACTTGTCAAATTTGCCAACTGAGTTCAATGAGAGGCCCTCAGCAACAACGTGAAATGCCACCCTGTAGAGCGGCATTATGGGGCTAACCCTTTAACGCCAACATAACGCAAATTTCCCTCCCTTGGCTGTACCAGGGTGATGCCTCCAGCTGCAAACATCTCCCCGGTACCGTTTTTAGAGCGGACATTTCGCTTTCTTGTGATAACAACTGAAGTGGTTAGGCAGCCACATGGCCATTATCACAAGCAGAGGAATGGGACATCCCCCCCACACCCGCCGCTCCGCCTAGGAGTTCCGAGCAAAGCCTGATCCGGCTTTGATTGGGTCTCTGATGCGGAAACTTGGAAGCGATATCATGGCATCACTTCTGGTTACTGGAACCCTGAAGGCACCAGATTTAAAAAAATTAGAGTATTTAAAACAGCCAAACTTTTTATTGCTTTTAAGTGCAAAGGAGGGATTTGGGGTCTTACAGACCCCAGATCCCTCTATAAAGAGTACCTGTCACTGCCTATTACTGTCACAAGGGGTGTTTACATTCCTTGTGACAGCAATAAAAGTGATAAAAAAAAATGTAAAGGTACAGTGTTAAAAAAAAAAAAAATACAATAAAATAAATAAGAAAAAAAAAGCGCCCCGTCCCTCCGTGCTCGCGCACAGAAGTGAAAGCATGCGTAAGTCACGCATGCAAATGTATCATGTGAGGTATCGCCATGATCGTTGGAGAGGAGTGCAATACTTTTTGCTCTAGACCTCCTCTGTAACTTTAAACAGGTAACCGGTAAAAAATTTTAACGCATCGCCTATGGAGATTTTACAGTATAGTAGTTTGTCGCTACTCCGCTAGCGCCTGCAATTTTAAAGCATGACATGTTAGGTATCTATTTACTCGGCATAACATCATGTTTCACAGTATACAAACAATTGGGATACATTTACTGTTTTGTTTTTTTATTCGTAAAAGTGTATTTCTTCCAAAAAAATTGCATTTGAAAGACCGCTGCGCAAATATAGTGTGATGTAAAATATTGCAGTGATCGCCATTTTATTCTCTAGGGTTTCTGCTAAAAAATATTTATAATGTTTGGGGGTTCTAAGTAGTTTTTTTAGCAAAAAATACTGATTTTAACTTGTAAGCAACAAGTGTCAGAAAAAGGCTAAGGGCTCTTTCACACAAGCGGACCGTTCAGATCCACCTGTCCGATTTTTTGGCGGATCTGAACGTTCCCCCCATGCATCCCTATGGGGCATGGGATGTCAGCGGAGACATGTCCACTGACATCCGTTCCGATCCGTCAAATCTGGATAGATGGAAACCTTATTTTCCATCCGTCCAGCGGATCAGATCGGATGGGATCAGATAAGAACGGACCGACGGTCCGTTCCCTTCCGATTTCCCCCATAGAGATGCATGGGGAACTGACAGCTGTGTCTCCACACACAGCGCGGAGACACAGCTGTCATCCTCCTGCTCAGCGGGGGATCGGCGGCTCGATCCGCCGCTGAGCAAAAACGGAATCCGTCCGACGGACGGATAGTGTGAAAGGGGCCTAACAGGCCAGATTTTAAGTATTACTATGGGGAGATGTAGACTACAATACTGCAATCACTGAGAAGAAGATGATATCACCTGTGATGTATTTCAGTTATATTGCAAACTGGACCTGCTAGTGGGTTCTGAGGACAGGACTTGAGGACCACTGCATTAAGGGGTTAAATTGGGTGAGGATACATTTAGCTGTACGCAGACTGAGTTGTGTAGGCTTGTGACAACGTGACTTTAAAGTTGTCTGGTTAATTAGAAAAGGATCAGTTTTAAAAATGTTTTGTAACATTTTACCATGAAGAAATAATAAAATATATTATAATGAGTTTTGCTAAGCCTGTATGGTCTGATATACTAAAAGAGTGCAGGGAACCTGGAATATCTGACCATGTGAAGGTGTTTTATTACCCCTGCAGATAACTGGATTTACTGTAATAGCGTATATTTATTTGGCTACTCAATTTTGTTAGGTATGTAATTTTGTTTTATTGTTGTATTTCCTATTCTCTCATCTTTCTCTATTTTCCCCTTTTTTCTATTTCCCTCCATATCTCTCTCTTTGTCCCATTCCCTCCCTTACACTCTCTTAAGCTGGCCATATCAAACCCCTAAAATTTTGTCCAGACTTATCACATGAATGGAATCCCAAACATATTAAACAGTTTTTTTGTGCATAGAACATGTACAGTTGTCAATTTGACCCAACCAGGGATGGGCCGAACACCCCCCCCCCCCTGTTCGGTTCGTAGCAAAACTCCCGAAAAGGGAAAATGTTCTAACATGACTTCAGAAGGGAGTGGTGCCATCGGGTGATGTAACCGGGTGGCCTTGCCCCTTGTCTATATAAGAGCTGTCAAAGCAAAGAGAGAGCATTCGGTCGTTGGCCTCCCTGCAGGCAAAAGCGTTTTCTTTTTTTTCTATTTTTCGGGTCCGGCGGGCGTCGTGATTGACGATGGATTTACATTGAGGGACTCTTTTTTTCTTTTTTAATAAAAAATTTGTCAAAAACTGTTTCCTGTGTTTCTTATTTTTTTGACACTTTTTAGTGAATGGGTACCCGATACCCATTCACATGGGCGGGGGGGGGGGGGGCTGGGATCTGGGGGCCTCCTTGTTAAAGGGGGTTTTCAGATATTGATAAGGCCCCCATCTGCAGACCCCAACAACCACAGCCTAGGGTTGTCGGGAAGAGGCCCTTGTCCCCATCAACATGGGACAAGGTGCTGTGGTGCGCACAGAGCCCCCCGTCCCGTCCAAAAGCACCCACCCCCTCATGTTGAGAGCATGTAGCCTGGTATGGTTCAGAAGGGGGGGCACTCACTCCCCCCCTTTTCCTAACCTGCTAGGCTGCATGCTCAGATAAGGGTCTGGTATGGATTTTGGGGGGACCCCACACATTTTTTTTTTAATAATATTGGCATGCGGTTCCCCTTAAAAGCCATACCAGACCCGGAGGGCTTGGTATGGACTGGGAGAGAGGGACTCCATGCGGTTTTTTTCTTTATTTTACCAGCACTTTTTTTTTTTTTTTTTTAGCTGTCAGTGGGAAACCGATTGACAGCTGATGACTCATCGGTTGTTAAGGACGCGGCGGCCGGTTTCCTGGCCCCGTTCCTTAAAAACTTGCTTACACTGGGCCCTGATTGGGCAAAGCTTTGCCCAATCAGGCAAAGAATGCACTGTGCAGTGCTCAGTACATTGCAGGGTGTTTGTCTGGGGGAAAACCCTGCAAACACCCTGCAAATTCGGGTGTTTGGCCAATGGTCGAACAGGCAAGTGTTCAGACCGAACTCATGGTTGGGCTGAACCGTTTGCCCATCCCTAGACCCAACTAACCATTAGAAAATTGAACTAATGGTCATAAAAGGAACATTTCAAGGAAAATTCTAGTAGAGTATGGTCAGCTGTATACTGTTTTCTCTCTCTCTTTCTGTATCTCTATGCTTTTCTGTATCACTTCATTCTCTCTACATATCTTGCTGTCTACCTGTTCTCTATTACTCTTTTGCAGCACTCTGTTTCATCCCCTCTCTCTCTCTGGGGCTGATTTCCTAAAGGGAAATAGACTGTGCACTCTGCAAGTGCAGTTTTACCAGAGCTTAGTAAATGAGGTAAAGCTTCACTTTGCAAAGAATACACAATCACATGCAAGGGAAAAAAAAAAAAAAAGCATTTTTGCTTGCGCATGATTGGATGATGGAAGTCAGCAGAGCTTCTGCTCTTTTTCTAAGTTCTGGAGCAGCTGCACTTTTTAAAGTGCACAGTCTATTTTCCTTTAGTAAATCAACCCCTCTGTCTTTCTGAATTACACATTTTGGTTGGTTAAGGCATGTATTTTTTCTGATAATACAAAGGTGTGCAATATGGTTGATATTCCTGGAGGTGTCTGTAACATAAACCATGATTTGGCATTGCTAGAAGATTGGACAAAGCTGAGAAAACTGTTCAGTACTTCTAAATGTAAAATAATGCATCTAGGGAAAAATAATATCTTGAATAGAGTATAAACTAGGGGGTACAGTGTTGGCCAGCACTACAGAAGAAAAGGTTTAGGGGTACTTATTTCAAATGATTGCGAAGTGATAAAATGTGGCCAAACAGTGAGGAAAGTGAATAGAATTCTAGGATGTATCACTAGATGGATCACCATCAGTCTAAGGAGGTCCTGAAAGTCCTATATAGATCTTTAGTGATCACTAGAGGGATCACCAGCAGTCAAAGGAGGTCCTTGATTCCTCAATGTAGATCTAAAGTTATCACTAGAGGGGTTATCAGCAGGAGGAATAAGGTCCTGATTTCTCTGTAAAGTTCTTTATGTCACTAAAGTAATAACCAGCAGGAGGAAGGGGGCCCCGATTCTTCAATATAGACTTTTAGTTATTACTAGAGCGATCACCGGCAGGAGGCAAGAGTGCCTGATTCCCCTATATAGATATTTAGATATCACTAGAGGGATCGCCACCAGGAGAAAAGGGGTCCTGATTCCCCTATATAGATGGTAAGGTATCACTAGAGGGGTCATCAGCAGGAGAAAGGCGGTCCTGATTCCCCCATATAGATCTTTAGGTATAACTAGAGGGATCACCAGTAAGAGAAAGGAGGTCCTGATTCCTCTATATAGATCTTTAGTGAGACCTCATTTAGAATACTGTGTCCACGTCTGGAGACACTTATAAAAAGATATTGATAAGATAAAAATGAGTCCAGAGATGGGTAACAAAAATGGTGAAAGGTCTGAGGGACAAATCATATCAGGAGAGATCAGGGAACTTAAATTGACTAAACACTAAAGGTTTTTTTTTTTTTTAACTTTAATCCATTCTCTGCATTAAGGTAAAAAACCTTGTACTGCCTGTTACCCACCTTCCCCTCCCGAATACTTACCTGAGTCCTTTTTTGATCCCGCTCTGTGCTCAGCTGCAAGTCTTCTCTCCCCTCTTCCTAGTCTCACAGGCTTTACTAAGAGCTGTAGGAGCCATTGGCTTCTACTGCTGTCAATCAAACTCTGTGAGGAAGAAGCAGGGGGCGTGGCTGAGCCGGGCGTGGCCGAGCCATGCAGTGTGTGCCTTGAGACACATACAGCTTGACTTGGTAGCGAGCCTGCATGTGTGTCCCTATAGCAAGTGGCTTGCTATGAGGACACACACAGAAGTGGAGGGGGATCCCAGAAGAGAAGGCAAGTTCTAAGCAGCTGCACAGAGCAGGTAAGTATAAACCTTTTTGTTATTTTAATTTTAGCAATTGTGACTTTACAATCACTATAATAAGTACAGGCTTGGAGAAGGAAGGGGAAGTAGGGAAAGGACTGATAGCTTTAAATAAGGGTGTGCCTGAGGTTCAGGAGGGCATTATTTTCGATATGAAGCTAAGATCAAGAGCATGGGGAAATTGCCTCAAACTAACCTTAGAAAGTAATATTTTACTGAAAGAGTAGGTGATGCTTGGAACAGACTTCCAGCAGGGATAGTGAGCCAGTCAACAGTAATTGGATTAGAACATGCTTGAGACAAACATAGATCTATACTAAAAAAATAAAAAGGGGTCTAACTCAGTGGAACACTTGGTCTTTTTTTCTGGTGTCACTGTTCTGTGTTACTATAAGTAATATTTTCATATTGTGTTTTATAGAGGGACTTCTGTGTGATGGGAGAGAGGAAGATCTATCGTAAAAGAAGACCTGGATCTAGGTGTATGCTGGGGAAAGACTATCTGCGGACCATCACAGAGCCATGTTTGTGTTCCCATTGGGACTTTGAGTGGTGAGTTGTGTGTACTGTGCATATATGGCTCCTTTGTTACCAAGAACTTGGCTCCTCTATAATATACTGTATATTGTAAGGGGTTAGCTCGGTAGCGGGTGTGGGTGACCCCTTGGGTGTGTTCATTACACAGAGAGACAGCCGAGGATTGGTTGAAAACAACGGTCTATGGTTTATTCTTCCAATTTGCTGGAAACAAGTCAAGCATCCAAACAGCATAAATCAAACAAACATAAAATAAACCCTGGCCACTTGGGGCGTCTACCTTCACAACACAGGAACCTACCTATGGTGTCTGTCCCAACCTACTGCTGGGCAGACACTGCTGGTCATACAGCAGAAAACCAACAGTCTATTTGTTTTCTTTTCACACAGAAAAAGTCAACACCACCTCACCTTCAGAAGTCTCTCAGCTCACTGCTCTCCTTAACGCACAAAGCCTCAGGATGCAGCAATCAGTAGTCATCCTCTGGATAACTTATAGAGGCCTTAATTGCCTCATTCTGAATAGCTGAAGCTTTCCAATGTCTTTCTGGCTACCTCTGCAGCCGACACCTGATAGTAATTGGTGAATTGTATAAACAAGGCAGAAATGTATCTCCCGTCTGTGACAACACCCACAGATTTACCTGACTTCCTGTCACAATATGTTATCAGTACCTACCTATAACATGCCATGTTCTTGCTAGGCTAGGTGCGATGGGGCACAGTCCACCTTTCTCAAGGCAAAAGCTATTCCTACACAGAGTAATGCAAATACCCAAAACCAACCCTATCCTTAATTTGCCAATACCCAACCACATCCTAAAGGGTAAATACCCAGCACTGCTTTTGTGTAAACAACCTTAAAAAGATCCTTCCTACCAGACCATTCATTTCAACAATAATCTTCCATAGGGCTGGTGCACACCAGATGCAGTCCAGTGCATTTTTAAACTTCATCAAAAACACATGCACAATGTCTTCCATGCATTCCAATAGCCTTAGTTTATACCAGTGCAATTGACAAAAGTAGAACATGCTGCAATTTTTTCTGTATGGAACATATCTGGAACATGACAAAATCTAACAAAATCACACTGGAATGCACCAAAACGCATCAAAAATGTGCATTCAGAAACACATCAAGAACACAGAAATTGTGGTGTGGACATGCCCATAAAATTATATATACATTTACCCTATTTTAGGCATGTTATTTGTAAATAACTCGTGTAGACATTTTAATCCTCCATGACTACTGTTGAGTGCCACCATCTTGGATGTGATATCAGTAAAGTCACAGCTGTCACTAAATTGACACCTATAGCAGTAATGGCTAGGCTTGGCACCCCAGATGTTTTGGAACTACATTTCCCATGATGCTCGAATACACTACAGAGTGCATGAGCATCATGGGAAATGTAGTTCCAAAACATTTGGGGTGCCAAGGTTCGCCATCACTGACTTACAGTATTCCTGTTATTCATCCCTTGGCTGCTACATAAAAAGATTGTTACAGGTACTTTTATAATGCTGTCAATTTACACAGCACTTTACATATATATTGTACATTTACACCAGTCCCTGCCCTCAAGTTGCTTACAATCTAAAGTCCCTAACTTAACATTCATACACATACTAAGGCCAATTATTCAGGAGACAAATGGGGGCGGATCCAAAGTCTAGCTTTTGACTAGATAAGGTGTTTCTTACAGAACTGTATTTAACGATTTATACAGTCCTACCTTGATAAAACAGTGACATGTTTATCATTACAGATTAGATTATTACATTACAGTGCTACAGTGCAGAGCGCACCTCTCCATCTGGGACTCATGCCCCTATAGCTTTATCAGCTCTTAGCAGTGTTGACAACCTACCAGAGCCATGTTTTCACCGGCATTTTCCTGTCTCCATCACTCCTTCGGCTTTATCTCCATCACTCCTTCACCCCCTTTCTCCATCACTCCATCACTTCCTCTCTCCATCACCTCCTGTCTCCATACCTCCATCACCTCCTGTCTCCATCCCTCCTTCACCTCCTGTCTCCATCCCTCCTTCACCTCCTGTCTCCATCCCTCCTTCACCTCCTGTCTTTATCCCTCCTTCACCTCCTGTCTCCATCCCTCCTTCATGTCCTGTCTCCATCCCTCCTTCACCTCCTGTCTCCATCCCTCCTTCACCTCCTGTCTCCATCCCTCAATCACCTCCTGTCTCCATCCCTCAATCACCTTGTGTCTCTATCCCTCCTTCACCTCGTGTCTCCATCCCTCCTTCACCTCGTGTCTCCATCCCTCCATCAGCACCTGTCTCCATCCCTCCATAACTTCCTATCTCCATCCCTCCATCACCTCCTGTCTCCATCCCTTCTTTACCCCCTGTCCCCATCTCTCCTTCACCTCCTGTCTTTATCACGCCTTCACCTCCTGTCTCCATCTCGCCTTCACCTCCTGTCTCCATCACTCCTTCGGCTTTATCTCCATCACTCCTTCACCTCCTTTCTCCATCACTCCATCACTTCCTCTCTCCATCACCTCCTGTCTCCATCCCTCCATCACCTCCTGTCTCCATCCCTCCTTCACCTCCTGTCTCCATCCCTCCTTCACCTCCTGTCTCCATCCCTCCTTCACCTCCTGTCTTTATCCCTCCTTCACCTCCTGTCTTTATCCCTCCTTCACCTCCTGTCTCCATCCCTCCTTCACGTCCTGTCTCTATTCGCCCAGTCTTCATCCCTTCATCACCTCCTGTCTCCATCCCTTAATCATCTACTGTCTCCATCACTCCATCCCTCCATCACCTCCGGTCTCCATCATCTCCCTCACCTCCTGTCTCCATCCCTTTATCACCTCCTGTCTCCATCCCTTCATCACCTCCAGTCTCCATCCCTTCATCACCTCCGGTCTTCATCCCTTCATCACCTCCTTCCTCCGTCCCTCCATCACCTTCTGTCTCCACCCCTCAATCACCTTATGTCTCCATCACCTCCCTCACATCCTGTCTCCATCACTGCCTGTCTCCATCCCTCCTTCACCTCCTGTCTCCACCCCCTCCTGTCTCCATTCCTCCATCACCTCCTGTCTTCATGCCTCCATCACCTCATGTCTAACAGACAGAAGCCTGCTACAGAGAGCCCCCCCACTCCTCCTCCTCCCCACTCAGACAAGCCACCGACAGAACTACATTTTACTCATCTTAGCCAGCTTAGCTTCTGCTAGGCTGAAGTCTGTAATCCACTGCAGGCTGTGTCCACTCCTCCCCCTCCCAGCATCTCCTGTGCTGAAGTCAAATAAGGCCCACTGGGGAATGGAACAAATAGCAGCAGTCAGAGTCAGAAAGATCATCGGAGACTCTCGGCCGCCTCCAGTCCAGAACTGGCTGAGAGCATATTTTTCTACTGGCACGCTTTTAGTTTCACCACGGTGAGGTGGTGGAGGGAGGGAGCCTCGAAGTCAGTAATATTTTCTCTGGGGGGGGGGGGGTTTCCCCGTTGCCCCCCTGGATCCGCCCCTGGAGCTAATTAACCTACCGACATGTCTTTGGAGTGTGGGAGGAAACCGGAGTACCATGCAGGCACAGGGAGAACATGCAAACTCCAGGCAGGTAGTGTCGTGGTTGGGATTTGAGCTGATGATACTAGTGCTGCTAGGGGAAAGTGCTAACCACTGGGAGGGTCAGGGGTGAAGGAGCTTGACCAGAAGAGGAGATCCTGTGACAAACAAGGAGGGGCAGGGCCTGATTTTTGATTATTTTTTTAAGTTTGGGACAGGGTCTCTTTTAAAATCAATATGAGAGTCTCAAAAAAAATGTCCACTTCAAGGGTTCCCAAGGCCAAACACGAGAACAGGTTATAGACCAGTGATGGCGAACCTTGGCACCCCAGATGTTTTGGAACTACATTTCCCATGATGCTCAACTACACTTCAGAGTTCATGATCATCATGGGAAATGTAGTTCCAAAACATCTGGGGTGCCAAGGTTCACCATCACTGTTATAGACTGTACAAGCTATACATGAAACAGTATTGCAATGGGAATGCTTGTTTTGGATACCTGTGACCTGTAGTTAGGCTTGGAGGATGAAATTACAATGTTGCATGGTGTAGAAGACTCTGAGGCTACAGTGCTGGAATGGAGGGAAGGTAGAGGACATGGCACACCTAGACTTGGGTATAATCTATCTACTATTACAAGAAAGCTCCATTTGGATTTTTTATGGGATTAGCAGAATTTCTTTGAATGGGGACTGAACTAAAATCATTGGTACGGAAGGGTAAACCATTGTACAGTAATAGATTGGGCATTTTCTATGACTCGTGGTTTATTTCAATTGCCAATTTATTAGGCAACAATAAAAGGCATAATAATGGCCTTATTCCTTAGAGGGAATACAGTAAATACGTAGTGATGTCCTTGCTCGGCAGTACTGTATCTAAATATGTAAATGGTCCTCGTACACCTTGTACGTATGCATATATTTATAAGTGTTGCCAAGGGAACGGTTATAGAAACTGGGAACCATCATATAAAGCAAGGGTCAGCAACCTTTTCCATATTAAGTATCATGTTCACGAGCATAGTGCAACTGGCATGCCAGGGAAACATATCTTATTATATATATCGATTCATGTCTTCAATTTATTCCATTATTGCTGTACGGCTAATTGCAAGTTAAATTTAAAATATTGGTATGAATAAATAGTTTAACTTGTCCTTAGCAGTACAATTATTAATGCAGAAATTGATTAATTTGTGTACACACAAAACATGATCAGCCCCAATCCATACACTTTAGATCTCAGATCAGCCTAGACGCATGCATGTAAGACCTTAGATCAGTTGGAATGTATGCACTTTTACCTCCAATCAACCTGGACGCATGCACTTCAGACCACAGATCAGCCCCAATGCAAGCACTTCAGATCTCAGATCAATCCCAAAGCATTCACTTCAGATCTCAGATCAATCACAATGCATTCACTTCAGATCTCAGATTATTTTCAATACATGTATGTATATAGTTACATAGTGAGGTTGAATAAAGACGTCCATCCAGTTCAATCTATAATGAGTGCATGAATAATTGCTTGTTTCAGTAGTACATTGTATACCCCTGTATGTTGTGGTAGTTAAGGTGCCCATCTAATAGTTTTTTGAAACTATCGATGCTTCCTGCTGCTTCCTGCTGATGCTTATGGAAGAGAATTCCATATCCTTACCGCTCTGATGGAATAGAACCCTTTACACAGTTTAAGGTTAAACCGCTTCTCTTCTAATTTTAGTGAATGGCCGCGAGTCCTTTTATATTTCCTTATGCTTAATAGTTTATTCCCTATGCTATGGTCGCCAGTACGGTATTTGTACATTGATATCATATCCCCTCTCAAGCATCTCTTCTCCAAAGAGCTTGTAGACTTTCCTCATAGCTGAGATCCTCCATTCTCTTTATTAGCTTTGTTGCCGCTCTCTGGACTCTCTCCAGTTCCAGCACATCCTTCTGAGGACCGGTGCCCAGAACTGGATGGTATACTCCAGATGTGGCCGGACCAGAGTCTTGTAGATTGGGAGAAATATCGTTTTATCTCTGGAGTGAATCCCCTTTTTTATGCATGCCAATATTCTGTTGGCTTTGCTTTCAGCAGCTTGGCATTGCATGCCACTGCTAAACTTGTCTTCCACTAGGGTCCTTCTCCATCTTAGATTCCCCCAAAGGCTCTCCCCCTAGTGAGTAACTTGCATATTTCTGGCACCCAAATGCATTACCTTACATTTTTCAACATTAAACCTCATTTGTCATGTAGATGCCCACCCCAGTATTTTATTCAGGTCTTCCTGTAAGGTTTCCACATCCTGCATGGAAGTTATTGCCCTGCTAAATTTAGTATAGTCCGCAAATACAGAGTTGAGCTGTTTATCCCATTCTCTAGGTCGTTTATGAGTAAATAAATAGGATTGGTCCCAGGAGAGATCCTTGGGGGACCCACTTTCCACACCAGACCACTCCGAATACTCTCCATCTATCACCATCCTTTGGACTCACCCCTGAAGCCAGTTTTTAATCCAGGTACCCACCTGCTGGGGACTCTTGAGATGAACACTGAGGCAGGATGCTGTGACGTTTTCAGTACAGTATCCTGCAAACCCCTCCCACCAGTCCTGATGTGCCTGCACTTGAATATACACTATATTGCCAAAAGTATTGGGACACCTGCCTTTACATACAGTACATATGAACTTTAATGGAATCCCAGTCTTAGTCCATAGGGTTCAATATTGAGTTGGCCCACCCTTTGCAGCTATAACAGCTTCAACTCTTCTAGGAAGGCTGTCCACAAGGTTTAGGAGTGTGTCTATGGGAATGTTTGACCATTCTTCCAGAAGCGAGTTTGTGAGGTCAGGTACTGATGTTGGGGGACTTGCATTCTCTGATCGAATTCATCCCAAAGGTGTTCTATTGGGTTGAGATTAGGACTCTGTGCAGGCCAGTCAAGTTCCTCCCCCCCAAACTCGTTCATCCATGTCTTTATGGACCTTGCTTTGTGCACTGGTCCAAATCATTGGGTGGAGGGGGATTATGGTGTGGGGTTGTTTTTCAGGGGTTGGATTTGTCCCCTTAGTTCCAGTGAAGGGAACTCTTAAGGCGTCAGCATACCAAGACATTTCATGCTCCCAACTTTGTGGGAACAGTTTGGGGATGGCTGCTTCCTGTTCCAACATGAGTGTTTACCAGTGCACAAAGCAAGGTCCATAAAGACATGGATGAGCGAGTTTGAGGGGGAGGAACTTGACTGGCCTGCACAGAGTCCTGACCTTAACCTGGTACGGGAGGGACTTACCAAGTGGTTGGCAAAACCGGCCCCCGCCAAGGGCGCAGGCTGGGGGGGGGGGATGCGAGCACAAAACTGTTGAGCCACATCACTTTTATTCAGTGGCGTAACTATAGCAGTCGCGATCGCGCGATAGCGACCCGGCCCCTGCTGCAGGGGGAAAGTGCAGGTCCCCTGTCATGTTTGTCTACACCTATGCCTGAGCCGGAGTTGGGGGGGGCGGAGCTTGGAGGCAGTCCTAGGTACGATTAACTGCTTGTCACTTGTCCACACTCTGTAAACAGCTGGCACAAGTGGTGTATAGGCGGGCAGGAGAGGCGGCATATTGGAGAACCGATCTCCTCTATTCCCCTCCTGGCTCCTGCAGGGCCTTCAGTGTCTGCAGGGGTGGGATCAGTTCTACTATATGCCGCCCCACCTATCCAGCCTACTAGCTGTATTCATGATGTTAACAAGTGACAAGCAGTCATCCGTACCTAGGACCACCTCTCAGCTTGCCTACCCCCCCCCCCGACCCTGGCTTCTGCTCCCGCTTCTTGTCTCAAGGCTGTTTCTGCCGCTGGGCAAGGTAGGAGAAATGCTCCCTGCCCCGAGGCTGCTCCCACCTAAGTAGATACAAACACAATCTTGCCCCCCTCCCATCATGCTGTCACCCCATACTGCCCTCCACTGCCCCCTCTCATCAAGCTGCCCCCCTCCCTTCACATACTGCCCACTGCTGGAACACTGTCCCCCCCCATACTGCCCTCCACTGCCCCCCCCCTTCATGCTGCCCTCCCATACTGCCCACTGCTGGAACACTGTCCCCCTGTACTTCCCTCCACTGCCACCCCTCCCACCTTGCTGCCCCCCCCCCCCATACTGCTCCCTCCATCACACTGCGCCCCACCTGTAACACCTTCTTAGATGGGGTGGCTACATTAGTTGTCTTTTTTTTTTATCTAAAACCTTTATCCTAAAAGGAAAAATAAATAATTTTACTGTAACTGAATGAATACTTGGAGAGTTATCCATAATTGATAAAAAGCATAACATTAAACATAATATTGTTTTCATATAATTTGAATACAGATTCTTATCTTTTTTTTATACTGTAAAATGAGATATATCAGAAAAAATATAAAACCTATTAAGGTTTTATATATCTTCTGAATGTGATACCACATATTTAGCCTAGACCTCATCTGACGCACTCCTGAAAGAATGGTCACACATTTCCATAGACACACTCCGAAACCTTGTGGACAGCCTTCCCAGAAGAGTTGAAGCTGTTATAGCTGCAAAGGGTGGGCCAACTCAATATTGAACCCTACGGACTAAGACTGGGATGCCATTAGAGTTCATGTGCGTGTAAAGGCAGGTGTCCCAATACTTTTCGCAATATAGTGTAGAAGCAAAGGGACCCAATGAAAGGTCACTGGATCTAAAATAAGGTATGTAAAAAAAAAAACAGAAAGTGGAAAAAAAAATTACATTGAGCATATTGATAAAGGGGAGGGGGGAAAGCAAAGAATAAGCAGAATAAACTTCATTGTTATTTTTAATTACCTATTACAGGGAGGATTTTGAAGCTACGACAGGCCAAAGACGACTGTGAGATGTGTGAATTCAGCTCTTTTTCTTACATTAAATAAAATTACACTCGATGCTTGCTTAGCCTCTCATTATAAAACGTGCCTATGGGCGACGCAGTAATTAAGAAAATGTTCGCTAACTGTACAAAGACTCGCATTAATATTTCACAAAATTAAAAACACCATTTCTATCTCCCCTTAAGGATGATCTCATGTACATTAATGCTTTTTAAATGTGTATTTAACTGAAAACACTTCTGGAATCTCTCCTCCAATGCCTTTGTTTTAAAGCAGATGTAAGTCCAACCGCTAAAGTCTATCTCTAGTCGACAGATTTTGTTTTTCGTTTCGGAGAGAGTTGTTTGAGGTGAGGACAGAATTGGGGAATAGAAAGAGGAAATCGAGATTACAGGTGGTCCCCGGGTTACAAACATCCAACTTACAAATGACTCCTACTTACAAACGGAGAGAGACAATGGGAATTGAGAGGAAATCTACCCCTAGGAAGGGAAATTCACTCCTGTAATGCCTCGTACACACGCAACGATTATCGGCCGACCGATCGGCCATCTTTTGTCCAGTGTTGTTGTGTTGGTTGAAATGTGCTCTAGACTGCACACTAATTTTCTCGGCCAACAAAAAACAACTTCAGAAGTGATGTCATGTGCTGGTTTACTTTCTGTGTGTTTTTTCTTCTCTGAGCATGCCCAGTCTTGCTCATCAGATTTTTGTCTGCCGAAATCTGTACTGACTGACGGAAAATCGGCCGTTGTGTTGACGGCCAACAAAAATTTTATAGCCTGCACACCAGATTTTGTTCGGCCGAAAAGTTGGAGTCGGTTGTCGAAAGCATCATACTAACAAGCCGAAAATCGGTAGATCGGACGTTGGCCGAAAATTCACGGCCAACTATCGATGCGTGTGTACGAGGCATAACAGTTCTCATGGGAAAAAGGTGTCTCCATTGAAGCTTTATCACCAATCCTTGTTTCCACAACAACCTAAAATTTTCAAAACCCAGTTGTCATAAGGACAGAAAGTGAGCGGAAATCTTCTGAACAGGGGTACAGACAGCAAAACAAACGGTACAGGGGTGGTAACCCTTCTCTATGCTATCCACAAAACCTAAAAATGATTCTTTTGGCTAAAGCTAAACTTAAAAAATGTACCTGTTCCGACTTACAAACAAATTCGACTTAAAAACAAACCTACAGTCCCTATCTTGTTTGTAACCCGGGGACCACCTGCCCTGTACTGATATCCCAAAAATTGTGATGACAATTTGTGGATTTTGTTGAACTTGCGCCATTTTGGTAAAAATGCATTGGAGTCAATCGGAAAGGTGAAATTAACCACTTAACGCCAAGTCACAAACATCATTTGGTTTAAGGTGGTTGTACCTGGATGATGCCTGCAGCTACAGGCATCATTCCAGTAACGTTTTTCAACCACTTGACCTCCGAAGATTAAACCCCTTCATGACCAGGCCATTTCTTTGCGATACGGCACTGGGCTACTTTAACTGACAATTGCGCAGGCATGTGACACTGTACCCATATAAAATTTTTCTGGCAAATTTTTTCTGGCATCGCCTAAAGGAGGACAGAATAGCCTGACAAGTTGGGTAAGGAATTCCAGAGAAAAGGTCTAGAAGAAAGGATCTAGAAAAGTCATGGGGCAAGCATGGCAGGAGATGAACTAGAGAGCAGGAAGTCTAAAGGCCCGTACACACGTACCGATCGTCGGCCGAAAAGCTTCGGCCGACGACCGATCTGCCGATTTTCGGCTTGTTAGTATGATGCTTCCGACAGCCGACAGCGCACTTTCGGCCGAAAAGAATCTGTCTTGCAAGCATGAAAATTTTTGTATGCCGACACCAGAGCGGCCGATTGTTCGCCAGTCAGTACAGAATTTGGCCGACAGACAGCAGCTTTGCAAGACTGGGCATGCTCAGAAAAGAAAAAACACAGGGAAAGTTAACCATTACATGACATCACTTCTGCAGTCGGCTGTAGTCGGCGGACAAAATTCTTGTGCAGTCTTTTGCACTTTTCAACAGACACCGACAGCCCTGGACAAAAGACAGCCGATCGTTCGGCCACGTGTGTACGGGGCATTAAGAATAGCAGAGAAGATGGTTTCGTTGACATTTTGAGATGAGGTTGGTGATAGAGATTTTGGTTTTGTTTATATTGTTCATTTGTATGATAGGACAATTAGAAACCAGTGTAGGGATTGCAATCTATGATGGAAAGCAATATGTTAGATGTGCATCCTCACAGAGTGGAGCTGTGGATGCCAATAGTTAAGACAGTGCCACGTCCCGAAATTCTTAGTGTAATTATGTTAATAGATTCTGATGGACTTTATAGGCACTACAATACACACGTATTTAAAATGTGAGCTTCAATTGCTACATCAACAAACACCAAGCCCAACCAGGTAATAATGGCCGTAATATTTTGGCGCACCTAGTATGATTGATTACAATAGGGCTTTATTGGTGGCATAGTTGATGGTTATGATCGTTGGGGTAGTATGGTAATGTTCACCATTATTTTTATTAATAGTGAAATAACAAATGTATACTTTTTTAACCACTTCAGTCCCGGGAGGTTTATCCCCCTTCACGACCAGGCCATTTTTTGTAATATGGCACTGCATTACTTTAACTGACAATTGCGCGGCCATGCCACGCTGTACCCAAATAAATTATGTCCTTTTTTTCCCACAAATAGAGCTTTCTTTTGGTGGGATTTGATCACCTCTGCAGTTTTTTTTTTGTGCTATAAACAGAAAAACCCGACAATTTGGGGAAAAAAACACATTTTTTAACTTTCTGCTATAAAACATATCCAATAAAAAATATTAAAAGTCACATTTCTTTATCAATTTAGACCAATATGTATTCTGTTACATATTTTTGGTAAGCGTATATTGAGGGGAGGGGAGACTATAGACATAGTGGGGAGGGGAGAATATGGATGTGGTGGTGCTGGGGGGGGGGGGGTGGGGGGGGATGTGGATATGGTGTGGAAGAGAAGAATGTGGCTGAGGGAAGGAGGGATGTGAATGTGGTGGGAAGAGATGAGAATGTGGTGGGGAGGAGAGGGGAAAATGTGGATGTAGTGGGGACGGGTAAAATGTGGATGTAGTGGGGAGGGGGAAATGTGGATGTAGTGGGGATGGGGAAAATGGGGGGATGTGGTGGGGAGGGGGAAAATGTGAATGTGGTGGGGAGGGGGGAAATGTGTATGTAGTGGGGAGGGGGGAAATGGGGATGTAGTGGGGAGGGGGAAAATGTGGATGTGGTGGGGAGGGGGAAAATGGGGAAGAAGTGGGGAGGGGGGAAATGGGGATGTGGTGGGGAGGGGGAAAATGGGGATGTGTTGGGGAGGGGGGAATGGGGATGTGTTGGGGAGGGGGAAATGGGGATGTAGTGGGGAGGGGGAAATGGGGATGTGTTGGGGAGGGGGAAATGGGGATGTGTTGGGGAGGGGGAAATGGGGATGTGGCGGGGAGGGGGAAAATGGGGATGTAGTGGGGAGGGGGGAAATGGGGATGTGTTGGGGAGGGGGAAATGGGGATGTGGCGGGGAGGGGGAAAATGGGGATGTAGTGGGGAGGGGGAAAATGGAGATGTGGTGGGGAGGGGGGAAATGGGGATGTGGTGGGGAGGGGGAAATGTGGATGTGGTGGGAGGGGGAAAATGTTGATGTAGTGGGGAGGGGGAAAATGGGGATGTGGTGGGGAGGGGGAAAATGGGGATGTTTTGGGGAGGGGGGAAATGGGGATGTGGTGGGGAGGGGGAAAATGGGGATGTAGTGGGGAGGGGGAAAATGGGGGTGTGGTCGGGAGGGGGAAAATGGGGATATGGTGGAGGAGGATAGAATCTGGACGTGGCTATGAAGGGGGAATGTGGAAATGGTGTGAATGGGGTGGGGGGTGAATGTGGTGGGTGAAAGGGAAGAAAAAGGATGCAACGGGGAAGGGGAGAATATAAATATAGTGGGAAGAGAAGCATATGGGCATATGGAGGTGGTGGTAGAGTGGGTATAGTTGGGAAAAAGGAGAATGTGGCTGAGGGGAATAGGGATGTGAATGTGGTGGGAAGGGAGGAGAATGTAGCTGTGGTGGGAAGGGGGGTTGTCTGGATGTGGTGGAGGGGGGGGTAGAAAGTGGATGTGGTGGAATGGGGAGGGGGCTGTGGAAATGGGGGGAGCATGTGAATGTAGTGGGGGAGGGGAGAAAATGTGGATGTGATGGGAGGGGGGGGGTGGATGTGGTGGGAAGGGGGAGGGAGAGTGGTTATGATGGGGGAAGGGGGGAAATGTTGCTGTGGCATTAAGTGTGACAACAATGAATTTGATGAAGAAGGGAGACAAATACGGCTGTGGTGGGGGAGGGAGGTGAATGTGGATTTAGTGGTGGGTTGGGGGGGGGGGAATGTGACTGTGGTGGACAGGGTGGCAAATGTGGATGTGGTGGAAAGAGGAAAATGTGAATGTGGCAGGGGAGGGGGAGACTCTGGCTGTAGTGGAGGAAGGGAGAACATGGCTGTCGGGGGGAGGGGGAACTGTGATCTTAGGCCTCTGGTGCACATTTTTATATGGGATATCGGACATTTGACAGCTGTAAAATGTTTCATATTTAAAACAAAAACATAAATTTTTTGCTTATTCTATCTTTCAGCGACTATGGCTACGAGAGGCAAGGGAAGAACCAGTGCACAGCGGCATTTTGGTTTAACCCAGCTTCCATTTCCAGAGACTGCGGCCAGGGTCAGAGCTATCTGAAGAGCAGCGGGTAAGGCCATAGTCATGGCAAGAATCTCTGATCATATTGGTCATTATGTTACTCTTCCCGTGTGTTAGAAAATCTCAAGAGAGAAAAATACAAACCCCTCAACCAAGCCCCTGACAATCAAACCAAGATAAACACATTTTTGACTGTTCTATGCTGCATTTCTTCAGAGTAAGTGCCGGTTCACATTGGTGCAATGCGGGAACCCTGCAAATCCAATGGGGGTTCCCGCATCGCACCCGACTCATAGGCACACTGCCATATGCAAACTGCTGGAAGTGTCAATACAAAGTTAATGACACCCCCAGATTAGTTCACATATTGCAGTACGAACTGTCAATTCAGGCATGAATCTGATTGCATAAGTGTGAACACCCATGCGATCCAATTCTGGTGCGGACCAAAAAAAGGGTCATGCACGACTTTGGTCCAAATGCGATGCAAATTCAGCTATTCAATCTGTATGGCTGAATTTTCATCACGCAGACATTGCATGCGATTTTCAGAGCAGTGCGGTGCGAATCACATGAGATGTCTGACATCGCTATAGTGTGAACCAGCACTAAATGTTCTTTTTCAGTGAGAACCAAATGAAATGACAAATGATAAGAAAACAAACAATCTAGATTTCCCCCCAGAGGGATGTTTTCTGTTTTAGAACCAAATTAAAATGACAAGTTTCAGGGTGGGGAGCACTTAACTCGTTTACTTCTGATACAGTGCGTATCATCATGGGTATATAACTGCTGTCGAGAGAAGCAGATATCTCGGACTGAATAGATTGTCTTTATTTTCTTTAATATCCTTTAACCAGTTGCCGCCCGCCCCAAGTACATATACTGTGGCGGTCAGCCCCGGCCAGGCAAAGTGACGTACTGGTACGTCACTAGCCTGTCACTTGCTCGTGAGCCAATAGCGGGCGAGCGTGCACGCGGAGGCGTGTACCCGCCCCGGCTCGTTCCCGGGGAAGTCCGTGCGTGTGACCGACAGACCCGATGTCCGCCGGTCTCTCGCGATCGTCCTCCGTGAAGGGAGAAAGGCGGGCGGCTGATGTAAACAAGCCGCCTGTCATTCTCCCCTGTGTAGGATTGGTGATCATACGGTTCTACTATGTCTACTACACTGTTCCTACACCAGTAGCCATGTCCAATCACAGTAAGAAGAACGCCCCTAGGGACACACATAACCCCTCCTTCCCCAATAAAGTTAACCCCTTTCCTGCCAGTGTCATTTTGCAGTAACAGTGCATATGTATAGCACTGATTACTGTAGTAATGTCACTGGTACCCCCAAAAGTGTCAAAAATGTCAGTCAAGGGTCCCATCTGTCCGCCCTAATGTCGCAGTACCGCAAAAAAAAATTGCAGATCGCCGCCATTACGCGTTAAAAAAAACCCACCAAAAATGACAGAAATCTTTCCCTTAGTTAATAAACGCAATAACTTTTGCGCAAACCAATCAAAATACGCTTTTTGCGATTTTTTTTTACCAAAAATATGTAGCATAAAACAAATTGGCCTAAAATGTTAAAAAATTTTGATTTTTACATTTTTTTGGGAATTTCATATAAAAAAAATGTGAAAAATATTGTTATTTTTGCAAAATTGACGCTCTTTTTTTGTTTGTAGCGCAAAAAGTAAAAATAGCACAGGTGATCAAATTCCACCAAAAGAAAGCTCTGTTTGTGGGAAAAAAAGGACGTCAAATTAGTTTAGGTACAGTGTCGCATGACCGCGCAATTGTCCGTTAAAGTCACGCAGTGCCGAATCGCAAAAAAAGCCCTGGTCGGAATGGGGGTAAAATCTTCCGGGGCTTAAGTGGTTAAAGTTTACTCCATTGGAATATGATATGTTAGTTACAGATGGAGCTTGGTAAGCAGGATCAGCCCCTGGCTTTGCAATGTCGGGTTTCTGGGAAAATCCAACAACAAGATCTCCCTGCTGTAATTTCCAACTTTGTTCCTGTCCAACTGGGAGTTTTGGGTGCCACCACCCACCTTTGTGTATTCCATCTTCTCCTTTTACATTCTTCCTAATTTAAAATAAATCAAAAATCTAGCAGGGATGGCGGGATACCCTCATAATAGGCACAGCAAGTGTGCAGATCCAGGACCTCAGTCCAGGGATGGAGGGAGACCTTTCTAATGGGCATAATTGATGTTAAGACCCAGAAACTAATTTCAGGGATGGTAGGAGACCCTCAACACTCAACATGGGCAAAGAACAATCACAGTTAGAAGCACGCCCCTAGGGACACACTTAACCCCTCCTTCCCCAATAAAGTTAACCCCTTCCCTGCCAGTGTCATTTTGCAGTAACAGTGCATATATATAGCACTGATTACTGCAGTAATGTCACTGGTAACCCCAAAAGTGTCAAAAATGTCAGTCAAGGGTCCGATCTGTCCGCCGCAATGTCGCAGTACCGCAAAAAAAATTGCAGATCGCCACCATTACGCAATATCTTTTGCGCAAACCAATCAAAATACGCTTTTTGTGATTTTCTTTTTTTTTTACCAAACATATGTAGCATAAAACAAATTGGCCTAAAATGGTAAAAAATTTTGATTTTTACATTTCTTTTGGGGGAATTTTATATAAAAAAATGTGAAAAATATTGTTATTTTTTCAAAATTTACGCTCTTTTTTTGTTTATAGCGCAAAAAGTAAAAATCGCACAGGTGATCAAATAGCACCAAAAGAAAGCTCTGTGGGGAAAAAAAGGACGTCAAATTCATTTAGGTACAGCGTCGCACGACCGTGCAATTGTCCGTTAAACTCACGCAGTGCCGAATCGCAAAAAAACCCCTGGTCAGAATGGGGGTAAAAGTGGTTAAGCAATCACTTGAGCTGTCACTTTCTGTTGTGTTTTCAGGACAGGAAATGCAGGAAAAACCTCATCAATGGGAAACAGATGCAAAACTACCTATTAAGGATTTTAACCATGCCCTACTTTATTTAAGATACAAAAATACTTATTGCCTTAGATTTACTTTACCAATCAACTCAATATTTTATTTACATCAACTTAGTTTGAGAGCCACAGTCTTCCACAACAGTAACAGCATTGTTCCGTGCTTCTGTATTGTAGGTATCGAAGGATTGTGTCCAATAACTGCACAGATGGGCTGAGGGAACAGTACAGAGCCAAGCCACAGCAGTGCTCAGGCAAAGCCCCACAAGGTCTCCAGCTCACCACAAGTGATGGGAAGCTAGGGGTTCACCAAGGCCAGAATGTGACTTTCTTGGTCCACTTGGAGGAGGTAAGCTCAAAAATAAAGCTGGTTTCCTACCGCTACAGATGCCATTATGTGCTGGAAAGCTGTCGGGTCAATGTATTCAGATAATTCTGTAAGGGGAACACCAGAACTCATGGGTTTCAATAACATTTTGACTGTTGAAGCCAGATTGAAAATGATATTTATTTAGACAAACCTGTAGATAGGAAGACATGTTTGGAGAGCAAGTTAATCACATTACATTCTTAATCATGAAATAATTTGCTCTATCTGGCTAGGGTATCTAATACAGTTTTATACATTCTAAAACAGGTGGAACCTAGCTATCTAGTTTCATTAAAGTCACATATGAGTCTTTGGTAACATCCTTTGATATGCGGATTGGCTTTTTTAACATAGACGTGTCACTTCCAAGTTCGTTAATTGGACAGATCTTCAAAGACTTGTTACTTCCAGTAACCAACTGGACAGGTCTTCAAAAGCCTAGATAGCAATCTAACAACAGGAGGTATAAATGGCTTTTGAAGACAACAGCTGTTATACAATATGACTTTTTAAAACATATACATCCAATATATCTGCTTAATCATAAATACATGTTTGATAAATAAAATGGCTGTTCCCTTTTCCCATCAATTCCAAGCACTGAGGCTGCTTTGTATCCTGGAATCTCCTCCGTGACTCAATGGAGATGTTTATGGTAATCTTATTCTCTATTTGAAACTTAAAAGCCTAATTTTATATCAGAGAAGCCAGTTTATATCAGAGAAATACATTCCAGGTGCATCAAATCCAAAAGTGTGTAAAGCCTTGATAAGGAAAATAACAACCTCTGCTCACGGTGAAAGATTTGAAACATTTATTTAGAAGTGAAAAGTTACAAAGTAAAAGATTAGAAAGTAGAAATGGAAATATACAAAGATCCTTAAACAAGTCAAGTTTCGAGCAAGGATCTGGTGACTTCTTCATAGGGAATAGAGTTGAGCGGACACCTGGATGTCCGTGTTCGGCTAGTTCGGCCGAACTTGGAAAAAAAAGTCCAAATCCGTGTCCCGGACTTTTTTCGAACTTTACCTGGACACCGAACCCCATTGAAGTCAATGGGGACCCGAACTTTCAGGCACTAAAATGGCTCTAAAAAACCAATGGAAAGGGCTAGAGTGGTGCAAATGGCAGCAAAATGTAGTTAAGAGCATGGCAAGTTCTCTTAAAAAAAATTCCCCTTTAAATTTGTAATTTTTAAATAGCAGATTAGAACAGCAATCTGTAGTAAAATATAGCTGAACGCTGCACACAACAGACTGATAAAAATATATTTTTTTCTCCCTCCTCATCCTCCTCCTCAGTGGGCTCAAGTGAGGGCAAAAATATTGTTCACTGCACGACCCCCCACACAGCAAAATCGATGTAGATCGCTAACGGATGATTGTTCTGTCCTGTGTCTCCTATCTGTCCCTGCCTACTCTCTCCAACCTGTCCCTAAAATACTCAAATATCTTTCCCCGCCTACACTCCGACCTGTCCCTGCATTCTTTTCAGCACAATGTTGTTTTTCCCTGTCTGTCCGTAGTCAGCAGCAGCCAGCACCGTTGTGTGCTCTCTCCCTACACTACAGCAGACTGACGCACCGCGCTGTGTCTCTCGAGCTTATAAAGACCTGGGTCACATGCTTCAGCTGGCCAATCACAGCTACTAATACATTAGTAGGCATGGCTGTGATGGCGCACACCAGTTAAACGCTTGTTGATTGGCTGTTGAAAGCCCGCCATTAAAAGCGCGCCATTACATACAAAACAGGAAATAAAATTACCGAACACGGATTTTAAACCCGAACATACAGTAAAGTTTTCGGGTCCGTGTCCGGGTAACAAAAAAACAATTATCCGGTACGGAACGGAATAATACAGTCCGTGTTCGCTCAACACTAATAGGGAAGGCTTTTAAGCTGCCCTCTAAGACCTCCTAAAAGATAAAGGTTTACAAAACAGCACAGTCTTTTAAGATTTTCACAGGTAACTTATTAAAGAACAAAAGACATTCATTTCTCTTAATTTAAAACAATCTTATCATCCTAGCTACAACCTAGAGACTCTAATTTTAGAATATTAGGAGACCAACTGTCTCTCTACACACTGCAAGAAGAGACGTTCCATGGACATTGTTCTAGTAACACATTCCTCCAAGTCAAAAGACATTCTAGCAAGTAAATATGTTATTTACTGTAAAGAACCTAACATTAGCATATAGGCACCTTGTGTTATCATTTAATTTTTGATGAAACATAAAATAATTATTTTTCTTTATCCATCCCACATTTATTTTTATTTTAGAAAGCAGTCACAGCTTGTCTCTTTCCATTGAAGTATCTCTGCAGAGGTGCAACACACTTCCTTGGAGATCTAAGGCTCTCCATTCAGAGATTCTAATGCTCCCTGATGATTGGGGAGCTGTAGCTCTGACAAAGCAGGGGGCATGTTGGTCCTTTTCAGAGAGACTGTTGGTTCCACACATAGAGCGAGAGGTCCTTCTCTTCAGCATGCTGGCAGGGAGATCAAACTGTAAAACCTTTTGTTTTGATGCACCTAAATTATATTTGACCTTTTTAGCCAGAAAATCCTCTACCTCTTTCTGATTTAGTGTCACATTCTCCTGCAGTTGGCATCTCCTTGATTGACCTTATTGGACACCAAGGCAATTAGTAGGGTTTAGCTATGAAGTCAAGAAAAGTCAAGACAGGTAACAATGTGAAACTAAATCAGATAGAGACCACAAAAGGCTCATCCAACTAATACATATCAGGTGTCTTGTGCTATTTTTTTTTCGAGGCTGGACTTTCCCTTTTAAATGTTTAAAGCAGAATACATACACAGCTTGCAGTATACAGTAAAAATGTGGGGATCAATTAATAATTATGTTATTTAACATACTGCAAGCTGTTATGTACAGTATATGTTCCAATAGTTTTTTTTTTTTTTCATCCAGTTATCACTGCAATTATTTTCAAAATGTGTCCTGAAAAAACTAATTGAGAAACACGTAGACCTATGAGAACTTATCTCCACATGGCTTCAAATTATGTGATAGTTGAGAAGCAAGTGTTATAATCACCTTTTTTGTGTGTGCTTGATAGGAAGCAGTGGGTATAACTTGCAGTATATCAACAGATTACCTTATATAGGCCATTAATGTTTCTATGTAATTTATTTACATGTGTTTTTATGAAGTTTATGGGATAAAATTTGTTGATGATCTTATATTAGTGCTTGTTCCATTCTGTGCCAGTAAAGTCTGATTTTTTTCTATTAAGTATTATGCTTAAAGGGTTTCCTTCACATTCTATGGTTCCCTGCCACAATGCAAAAACATTCTGTTAAACTCCTCAGCATTGTGTCCAGGAGAAAGACTGTAGGCTCATATGCGAGCATTGACTGAAGTGTTGGGTCGGTGTTGCACCTTATTGGCGTTGTTCAGTTGACATTCCATGAACCAAGACTTAATCTTTTGGATTCTTGTTTACAGGCTCTCATGGCTAGAGCTGTAGCATGCAGATGTGCCAATGCACCCACCTTCGGGTAGCACTCCAGTGTTTGTAATAAAGTGATTGACATTACCGCTGCCACCTTGGAACATTAATGTCATTGGCCAATGGCCAACCAGAGAGGCTCTCTTTTGGATGGACCCTACCAGCTGCAGTTTTGTCACATGCCCTAGGCTGTGAAATACTGGAGGACTGTTTAGATGGTCAGAGCGGTATGGGGGCTTCTCTGCATGTTTAAGAGAATAACATGTTTCAGTAGTTAACTTAGTACAGTTCAGTTCAGTAGTAACTTTTCACACTACCAACAAATTGCAACAGCACAATCACTCTTTTGCTTGGTAGTCTCTCTTACCAGGATGTCTTTCACAAGGCAGTCTCTCCTTAGCCAGGTTATGTTTTACATGGAACTAGCTCTCTAGCCAGGCTATCTATCACATAGAAGCCTCTATCTCTAGCAAGACAGGTAAACACATGGTGTTCGCTCGCATCAGGAAAGCAATGAGGGCAATATGGATGAAAGATGCAGCTTGTGATAACCATTGGCAAATAGAAATCCTTAAAATTGTCCACTTTAATGCTGGAGTATGCTCTATTTTGCTGTCAGCATTCAGTGATACAGCTTTCTGCTCTACTTCCTGAGATCATGTCCTGCATCACTGGCTCCCCCCCCCCCCCCTTACTTATTACACCACAGATACTTGGCTTCATCAGATGGAATCCCTCTGATTGCATTGTTTTGCAAACCCCTGCTAGCCAGGCAATTAATGACAGTGTTTATCTAGCTAGGGAGTTGTTTGCATTGCAGTCTCTCTTTAGCCTAGATATCTTTCACATACTAGGCTCTTTCTTGCCAGGTTGTCTTGTATATGGTACTCTCTCTCTATCTTTCACATAGCATTCTCTCTCTAGCTAGTTTGTCTTTCACATGAAAGCCTCTTTCTGGAGAAACTACCTTTCACATGGTAGCCTCTCTGTAGCTAACCTGTCCCACACATGGCAATCTCTCTAATAAATCAATCTTTCCATTTATGATCTCTATTTAGGTAGGCAACCTTTCACATGGCAGTCGCTCTGCCATGGCAGTCACTCTGTAGCCAGGACGTCTATTGGTGGTTTCTCACTTTGGACAAGCTGTCATTAACAAGGCAGTCTCTCTCTATTTTATATTGCAGTCTCCCTTTAGCCAGGCTGGCTTTTACATTACAGTCCTGCTCTAGTCTGACTGTCTTTCACATGGTAGGTCCCCCTCTAGCCTCCCTTTTTTACATAGCAGGCTTTCTCAGGTTGCCTTTTACATGCCAGTCTCTTTTAAGCCAGGAGAAGATGAGATTTTCTCTAGCTGGGCAGAATTCCAAATGACAGTCTCTCTCTATTCAGACAAGCCTTTACATGGCAGTCTCTCTCCATGAAAGTCTCCGTCTAGCCAGGCTATTTTTCATATGGCAGTCTCTCTCTATCCAGGCAAGTTTCACATGATAGTCTCTCTCTCTCTCTCTCTATCCAGACAAGCTTTCTTGCGGCAGCTTTTCTCTAGCCAGGCTATTTTTCACTTGGCAGTCTCTCTCTAGCCAGGTTTTTTTGTGGTAGTCTCTCTGTACGCAAGCATTCACACAGCAGTCTCTCTCAATCCAGGCAAGCTTTCACGTGGTAGTCTTTCTTTAGCCAGACACGCTTTCTCATGGCAGTCTCTCTCTATGTATACTAGCTTACACATAGCAGTTTCTTTCTAGCTAGGCAGGTTTCACATGGCAGTCTCTCTCTAGCTAGACAGGCTTTCACATGGCAGTCTCTCTCTAGCTAGACAGGCGTTGACATGGCAGTCTCTCTCTAGCTAAGCTATTTTTTACATGGCAGTCTCTCTCTATCCAGGTAAGCTTTGCATGTGGCAGTTGTTCTCTAGCCAGGCTATTCTTTACATGGCAGTCTCTCTCTAGCCAGGCTATTTTTTTTTTTTTTTTTAATGGCAGTCTCTATCTATGCAAGCTTTTGCACAGTAGTCTCTCTCTAGCCATACAAGCTTTCACATAGCAGTTCTCTCTAGCTAGGCACGTTTCAAGCTTTTACATGATATTCTTTTTCTAGCCAAGCCATTTTTCACATGGCAGTCTCTCTCTAGCCAGACTAGCTTTCGTATGGCAATCTCTCTCTAGCCAGGATGAAGTTCATATGACAGTCTCTTTGTAGCCAGGCCATCTAGTATATGGATGTCTCTCTTTGGCCAGGCAAAATTTCACATGACAGCCTCTCTCTAAGCAGGCTATCTTTCACATGACAGTCTCCCTCTAGCCAGACAAGCTTTCACACGGAAGTTAATCTCTATCCAGACACGCTTTCACATGGCATTCTCTCTCTATCCAGACAAGCTTTCACATGGCAGTCTATCTCTACTCAGACAAGCTTTCACATGGCAGTCTCTCTCTATCCAGACAAGCTTTCACATGGCAGTCTATCTCTACTCAGACAAGCTTTCACATGGCAGTCTCTCTCTATCCAGACAAGCTTTCACACGGAAGTCTCTCTCTATCCAGACAAGCTTTCACATGGCAGTCTCTCTCTATCCAGACAAGCTTTCACATGGCATTCTCTCTCTACTCAGACAAGCTTTCACATGGCAGTCTCTCTCTACTCAGACAAGCTTTCACATGGAAGTCTCTCTCTATCCAGACAAGCTTTCACATGGCAGTCTCTCTCTATCCAGACAAGCTTTCACATGGCAGTCTCTCTCTACTCAGACAAGCTTTCACATGGCAGTCTCCCGCTAGCCAGACAAGCTTTCACATGGCAGTCTCTCTCTATCCAGACAAGCTTTCACATGGCAGTCTCTCTCTACTCAGACAAGCTTTCACATGGCAGTCTCTCTCTATCCAGACAAGCTTTCACATGGCAGTCTCTCTCTATCCAGACAAGCTTTCACATGGCAGTCTCTCTCTACTCAGACAAGCTTTCACATGGCAGTCTCTCTCTACTCAGACAAGCTTTCACATGGCAGTCTCTCTCTCTACTCAGACAAGCTTTCACATGGCAGTCTCCCGCTAGCCAGACAAGCTTTCACATGGAAGTCTCTCTCTATCCAGACAAGCTTTCACATGGCAGTCTCTCTCTATCCAGACAAGCTTTCACATGGCAGTCTCCCTCTAGCCAGACAAGCTTTCACATGGCAGTCTCCCTCTAGCCAGACAAGCTTTCACATGACAGTCTCTCTCTATCCAGACAAGCTTTCACATGGCAGTCTCTCTCTAGCCAGACAAGCTTTCACATGGCAGTCTCCCTCTAGCCAGACAAGCTTTCACATGGCGGTCTCTCTCTATCCAGACAAGCTTTCACATGGCAGTCTCTCTCTAGCCAGACAAGCTTTAACATCAAAGTCTCCCTCTAGCCAGGCCATTTTTTACATGGCAGTCTCTCTCTAGTCAGGATATTTTTTACGTGACTGTTTATCTCTAGCCAGGCCATCTAGTATATGGATGTCTCTCTTTGGCCAGGCACAATTTTACAAGACAGTCTCACTTTAACCAGGCTATCTTTCACATGAGAATCTCTCTCTAGCCAGGCAAGCTTTCACATGGTGGTCTCTTTTTAGCCAGGCACTTGTTCACATGATATTCTCTCTCTAACCAGGCTTCCTTTCGCATTCTAATCACTGTCTAGCCAGGTTGTCTTTAAATAGCAGTTTTTCAGTCAAGACAATCTCCCTCTGATTGACCGCTGTTGAGGATGACAGCCCCAGGGTTTTGCTCCCGCAAGTCTGGAAAAGGAGTGATATTGCCCACATTCCAAAACGCTGGACAGTCCAGGTCTATGTAAACTGGACCTTCTTTATATATTTCATGGCTAGCGAGAAAATACACATGCAAAATAGCTTCTGCCATTGTTTGTACAGAGAAATACTTAAATTGATTTACCTGTTTATTTAAACAAGCTGGGGGTTACGGAAGAGGTGACGTTTCTACATTTCTTTGCAAGAATATTTTATTTTCAGGCATTTGTCACGATCACCAGTCGTGCTAGCTTTTTTTTTTCAGTTATTCAAATAATCTGGAGGAACACAATAAGAAATTGAGGTGAAAGCCAGAGTGTAGAAATCAAACAAACATAATTATGAGAAATACCAAATGCAGCAGATACAGTATACAAGGATTGATCTACAAAATATTGCGCACTTCTTGGATACAGATAGGGCTACGTTCTCATTTTGTTGAAAGGGTCATTACCTGCAGGTTCTTGTCTAGTTTGTATTATTTTGCTCATTAAAAAGTTCATTACATTTAGTTGATTGGAAATATAATTTATAGCCTAGAACTTTTAAAGTTGATGCTATGAGTGGACCTTAGAGGGTCGAAATTTAAAAACTGCCATTGTTGACTTCATCTTTGTTTACTCACTAGTGAGCTACTGATCTGGACCAAGCATGCAACCAGTGAAGTCAAAGCTGTTTCTCTTTATCAGTGGTCTCCAAACTGCAGCCCGATGTAGCCCTTTGCTTGCTGTTATCTGGCCCTTGGGGCGCTATTTCTCCCACCAATACGAGGCACTATTCCTTCCACTGACACCAACAAAGGGACATGATTGCTGTCACTGATACCAACAATAGGGCACTAATCCAACCAAAGACATCAACAGCAGGGCACTATTATTCCCACTGACACCACTGATGGGGCACTATTCCTTCCCCTGATACTAATGATGGGACACTATTCTTCCCAGTGACACCAATGATAGGACACTATTCATCCCACTGACCCCAATGATGGAGCACTATTCCTCCCACTGACACCAATGATGGGGCACTATTCCTCCCACTGACACCAATGATGGAGCACTTTTCCTCCCACTGACACCAATGATGGGGCACTATTCCTCCCACTGACACCAATGATAGGGCACTATTCCTCCCACTGACACCAATGATGGGGTACTATTCCTCCCACTGATACCAATGACAGGGCACTATTCCTCCCACTGACACCAATGATGGAGCACTTTTCTTCCCACTGACACCAATGATGGGGCACTATTCCTCTCACTCACACCAATGATGGGACACTATTCTTCCCACTGACACTAATGGTGGGGCACTATTCCTCCCACTGACACCAATGATGGGGCACTATTCCTCCCACTGATACCAATGATGTTGGTCTATTCCTCCCACTGACACCAATGATGGGGCACTATTCCTCCCACTGACACCAATGATGGGGTATTCCTTCCTCCTAGCACAAACCCTCCTCGCCAAATTCCCCCTCAAATTCCCCCAAGAAAAAAATGAAGATTTTTGTACAAACCCCCCCCCCCCCCCAAATATTACAGTTTCTAGCACAACCCCCCCAAGTTCCTGTTCCTAGCTCAAATCCTCTTCACTCCAATTTAGGAAGGTGCCCTAGAACACCTTCCTAAATTTCTCCTCCTAGAACAATTATTATCCCCCGTCACCCTCCCCCTTCTCCAAATTTCCTCTCCTAGTACAACCCCCCCCCCCCCAATCTCCTCATGATGGCGCTTTCCACCACCTCACATGATATCACAGTGACCAGGGCAGCCACCCATCCTGCCCACCCCTTGTACCGGCCCTGATTTCCCCATTCCCTGGGGATCAGAATACATTAATAAAAATGGAAGTGAGACTTTTTATAGAAGCTCCGGGACTAATAGATTTGGCCAGGGCCAGTTGTGTCAAGATATACCATTGATCTCCAGTCTAATGACTTCATCAGATCCTTATTTTATAATGGTATCCAGCTACCAGGGATATCCTTTCATGAGCTGCAGGTACAGTTCAGGTCAGATGTACACATTTTGATGGAATTCCTAGGGCAGAATCTATATTTTCCACTGTATACTTACTAGAAGAGATGATAGAAAGTGCTGAAGAAGTGCAGCACGGAAGGGCACAGAACAAGGGGACTTTTCATTAAAAATCATGAAAGTCTTACTTTAGTCACACAGTTCTATTACACAACTCCTTCCCTATACTCCTCACTCATAACTTTAATGGTAGCGCTCGCTGAACATGTGTCATAAATGGATTTGCGTAGAAGTCACCTTATTCCACTCGAGAAACCTCATTTCCACTTTAATTTATATTCATAAACTTGCAGATAGGGACATTGTCTGAGCCAAGTGAATCGCTTTCAGTATTTCATAGCCTGGCACCCCATAATAAGTCAGCCAGTGCAGATGTTTGCATTTTTCCTACCTGAAGTCTATGCAAAGTATTCCAGATACTGGTACCATTAAAGCTGCACTCTGGCCAGATATTAAAGATTTTTAAAGATTTAAAGATTAACTCCAGACTCACCTTCAGCCTTGTAAAGACTCCTCTCCTGTACTGAAATTGCTTACTCTGATTCCATTGCATACTGTGAGCTTCTCAGTAAGCAGCAAATCAGATAGAGCCCTCCTCATTTCATGGCTGGAGGACATCTGGTAGCATCTAGCCCAATGGTCTCCAAACTGCAGCCCGGAGGCCGGATGCGGCCCTTTGTTGCCTCTTTCTAGCCTTTGGGGTAATATTCCTCCTACTAATACCGGACACTTTTCTGCCAACTGACACCAACAATTGCGCACCATTTCTGCCACTAACACCAACAATGGGGAACTATTCCTACCAATGACACCAACAATGGGACACTATTCCTCCCAATGATACCAGCAATGGGGTACTATTCGTTCCACTGACATCAATGATGGGGCACTATTCCTCCCTATGATACCAAGGATGGGGCGCTATTCCTTCCACTGATACCAACGATGGGGCACCATTCCTCCCACCGATGCCAACGATAGGGCACTATTCCTATGATAAAAATGATGGGGCACTATTCCTACCAATGATACCAATGATGGGGCACTATTCCTTCCAATGATACCAATGATGGGCACTATTCCTTCCAATGATACCAACGATGGGGCACTATTCCTCCCACTGATACCAACGATGAAGCACTATTCCTCCCAATGATACCAATGATGGGGCACTATTCCTCCCAATGATACCAACGTTGGGGCACTATCCCTCCCACTGATGCCAACGATGGGGCACTATTCCTCCCACTGGTACCAATGATGGAGCACTATTCCTTCCACTGATACCAATGATGGAGCATTATTCCTCCCACTGATACCAATGATGGGGCACTATTCCTCCCACTGATACCAATGATGGAGCACTATTCCTCCCACTGATACCAACGATGGGGCACTATTCCTACCAGTGATACCAATGATGGGGCACTATTCCTCCCACTGATACCAACAATGGGTCACTATTCCACCCACTGATACCAACGATGGGGAGCTATTCCTACCAATGATACAAACAATGGGGCACTATTACTCCCTATTATCCAAACGATGGGGCACTATTCCTAATAATGATACCAACAACAGGGCACTATTCCTTCCCCTAATAATAATAATATCCAGAAAAATGCATTTAAAAAAATGTATAAATTGATTTGCATTTTAATGAGTGAAATAAGTATTTGACACCCTTACAAAACACAACTTAGTACTTGGTGGATAAACCGTTGTTGGCATCCACAGAGGTCAGACAATTCTTTTAGTTGGCCACCAGATTTTCACACATCTCAGGAGGGATTTTGTCCCACTCCTCTTTGCAGATCCTCTCCAAGTTAAGATTTCCTGGCTGACGTTTGGTAACTCGAATCTTCAGCTCCCTCCACATATTTTCTATGGGATTAGGGTCTGAAAACCAGGACCTTAATGTGCTCCTTTGTTGCTTTGGCCGTGTGTTTTGGGTCATTGACATGCTGGAATACCCATCCACAACCCATTTTCAATGCCCTGGCTAAGGGAAGGAGGTTGTCACCCAAGATTTGACGGTACACGGCCTTGTCAATCGTCCCTTTGATGCGGTGAAGTTGTCCTGTCCCCTTAGCAGAAAAACACCTTCAAACCATAATGTTTCCACCTTTATGTTTGATGGTGGGGATGGTGTTCTTGGGGTCATAGGCAGCATTCCTCCTCCAAACACGGTAAGTTGAGTTGATGCCAAAGCCCTCGATTTTGGTCTCATTTGACCACAACACTTTCACCCAGTTACATAGTTACATAGTAGGTGAGGTTGAATAAAGACAATAGTCCATCCAGTTAAACCTGTGTAGGTGTGTGTGGTTGTAATCATCTCACATACCCCTGGATGTTCTGATCCTTGAGATGCACATCCAATAGTCTTTTGAAAGCCACCATACTACCCGCAGAAACCACCTCTTGTGGTAGAGAATTCCACAATCTTGTAGCCCTAACAGTAAAGAACCCCCCACGTTGCCTGAGGTTAAAACGCTTCTCCTCTAATCGCATTGTATGCCCCCGAGTCCTCATGCAATCCCTTCGACTGAACAGCTTTTTTTCTAAGCTGAGATCACCATTGAGATATTTATAAATTGCTATCATGTCCCCCCTCAGGCGTCTCTTCTCCAGGGAGAATAAATCAAGCGATTGCAGACGCTCTTCATAATCAAGGTCCTCCAATCCCCTAACCAGTTTAGTTGCCCTTCTCTGGACTTTCTCCAGCTCCAACACATCCCTTCTGAGGACTGGCGACCAGAACTGGACAGAATACTCCAGATGCGGTTGGACCAGAGTTTTATAAAGTGGAAGGATTATAGTCTTATCTCTGGAATACATCCCTTTCTTTATGCATGCTAATATTCTGCTAGCTTTGGCAGCTGCCGCTTGACATTGCATGTTGTTGCCTAGTCTATCATCAACCAAGACTCCCAGATCCTTCTCCATTTTTGATTCCCCCAAGGGTTCCCCTCCTAACGTGTATTGTGCTTTTATGTTTCTAGTCCCCAAGTGCAAAACCTTACACTTCTCTACGTTAAACCTCATTTGCCAAGTCGTTGCCCACTCCGTTATTTTGTCCAGGTCATCCTGTAGGATATCTGCTTCATGCTGTGAAGTTATTGCCCTGCCCAATTTTGTGTCATCTGCAAAAACTGCTATTGAACTACTGACCCCGACCTCAATGCTGTTTATGAATAAATTGAACAAGGTTGGTCCCAAGACTGAGCCTTGGGGGACCCCGCTTACTACCTCAGACCAGTCTGAGTATGCGCTGTTTATTACCACCCTTTGGACACGCCCTTTTAGCCAATTCCATATCCAAAAGCAAACCCTGCTGTCGATACCTGCAGACCTTATTTTATAAATTAAGCGCTTGTGGGGAACTGTATCAAACGCCTTAGCGAAATCTAGGTACACCACATCCACTGGTCTGCCCCTATCTAGCTCACAGCTCACCTCCTCGTAGAATGCTAATAGATTGGTTTGACAAGAACGCCCATTTGTAAACCCGTGCTGGTTATTACTGATGATGTTGTTGTCTTTAGCAAACTCTACGATATAGTCCCTTATCATCCCCTCCAGAAGTTTACATACTATCAATGTCAAACTGACAGGCCTATAATTTCCCGGGACATGCCTCTGACCCTTTTTGAATATCGGAATCACGTTAGCCTTCCTCCAATCTCCTGGTACATCTCCTGTCCTAATACTGTCCGCAAAGATCAGGAACAGTGGTCTGGATATAACCTTACTGAGTTCCTTGAGTACTCTCGGATGTACGCCATCCGGGCCTGGTGATTTGTTTGTGTTAAGTTTATCCAGCCTTTCCCTGATTTCACCCTCTGTTAGCCATAATGGCAAGTCCTGTGTATTACTACTAACCAAACAGTCATGGACAGTGCCTTCTGCATCATTCAAATGTTCATTAGCAAACTTCAGACAGGCTTGTACATGTGCTTTCTTGAGCAGGGGGACCTTACAGGTGCTGCAGGATTTCAGTCCTTCTCTGTGTAGTGTGTTACCAATTTTTTTCTTGGTGACTATGGTTCTTGCTGCCTTGATATCATTGACAAGATTCTCCCGTGTAGTTTTGGGCTGATTCCTCACCATTCTCATGATCACTGAAACTCCACGAGGTGAGATCTTGCATGGAGTCTCAGACTGAGGGAGATTGACAGTGTTTTTGTGTTTTTGTGTTTCTTCCAATTGCAAATAATCGCACCAACTGTTGTCACCCTCTCACCAAGCTGCTTGGCGATGGTCTTGTAGTGTAGGTCTACAATCTTGTCCCTGACATCCTTGGACAACTCTTTGGTCTTGGCCATGGTGGAGAGATTGGAATCTGATTGATTGCTTCTGTGGACACGTGTCATTTATACAGGTAACAAGCTGAGATTAGGAGTGCTCCCTTTAAGAGAGTGCTCCTAATCTCAGCTCGCTACCTGTATAGGAGACACCTGGGAGCCAGAAATCTTGCTGATTGATAGGGGATCAAATACTTATTTCACTCATTAAAATGCAAACTCAATCTATAACTTTTTTTAAAATGCCTTTTTCTGGATTTTTTTTGTTGTTATTCTGTCTCTCACTGTTAAAATAAACCTACCATTACAATTATAGACTGATCATTTCTTTGGCAGTGGGCAAATGTACAAAATCAGCAGGGGATCAAATACTTTTTTCCCCTCACTGTAGGTGGCAATTGGTTAAAGTTGAACTCTAAAGGAACTTTTCCACTGCATGGTACGGCTCGGTTTGCCGCTTTTCCACTGCATGGTACCGCATGGTACGTGTTAGAATGGTTCGGTACGGTTTGGTACAGCGGCGCTTTTCCACTACATGGTATGGCTCGCTTAAACAGTACCACCTCGGTTGGGGTTCCAAGCGGGCTGTACCTATACCATATCCCTCAATCCTTTGCATGCAGCCTTGATTGTTTGTCACTACTAGTGTTAATTTTGGCAGCAAATTTCAATTTAGTTTTAGTCTTAGTCTTAGGACTAAAATGGCATTTTAGTTTTAGTCCCATTTTAGTCTTCTGCAAGTGTTTTAGTTTTAGTCGTATTTAGTGGACTAAAACTCCAGTACATTTTAGTCAACTAAAATGTCCTACATTTTAGTCGACTAAAACTCATTTTAGTCATCTATAATTGAATGGGTGTAGTTCAATTGTAATTTGTAATGCATTATTTAAGCATTTCTCTACAATTTCCAAACTCATTATATACTACTACTGGTCCTGGAGTGAAAAATCTAATATGTTATTATTTATGGTATTAGGCTTTGAGCATGCACCAGTGTTAATTTTGGCAGCAAATTTCGATTTAGTTTTAGTTATAGTCTTTTGACTAAAATGCCATTTTAATTTTAGTTGTATTTTAGTTTTAAGGCTAAAATGCCATTTTAGCTTTAGTCGTATTTTAGTCATCTGAATTGTTTTAGTTTTAGTCGTATTTTAGTCAACTAAAATTGTGTTAATTTAGTCGACGAAAACGTTTTAGTCGGTTTTAGTCGACAAAATTAACACTGGTCACTACTAGCCACTGATTGGTCAGAGAATCGTTGTAATCCCACCCATTACTACTTTAGTGGAAAAACAAACTGAGCCGAGCTGGGCCAAGCAGTGCCAAGTGGAGCCGAGCCAGTACTCACAGTGGAAAAGTGCCATAAATACACATATGAAATACAGAGAATTTGTATTTCTGTCCATCCAGTCCTGGGATTTACACAGTCCTGCCACACCCCTCAGTGACCCTTACAGGTCTTGTCCCTCCCCCAGCTTGTGACTGGGCAGTGAAAGGAGAAGCAGCAGACTGATGGGGTCATCTCTCTGTCACTCCGATTTTACCTCCCATCAGCATGTTCTTTACTAACAAGTGCTTGGCAGCACAGCTGATTCTGGCAGTTAAGGAGTTGACAGCAATATTGGATGCCGGGACAAAGGTAATTTAGTCGCGGATTTTTTGGATGCAGAGCCGTTACAGCTTCTGCTGGATATAACAAGTTCCACTACATTAGCTCTTGGCTCCAAAAACTCAGCCCAGAACATCTGGACGTGAGAATTTTGGAACCAAGAAGAAATGTTAATCTCACTGTAAGCACCCATGTCTTCCTCCGACTATCACCTGTCCCCAACACTCCTTTCCCCCAGACTAGCCTACTTCCTAAGGTTAACCCTTAAGGTGGTTGTAAACCAAAATTATGTTTTGCACATATCTAGGTAGGACATTCCTTCCCATAAAAGAATTAAAGCTGAACTCTGCAAAAAGCAAATATCATCCAAATCCATTCATCATGTGTATTCTTCCTTGAATCTCAATGGGCTTCGTGTATTTCCTCCAGATCTGTGTAGTAATCCAGTGTGAGACTTTTCCTGTAATAAAGACCGCTCACTGCTACTCTCCCTCCTTGTGCAGGCTGACTGGTCTTGTCACCGCCCCCTCCTGATGTTTTCTGTACTGGGCCCCTCCCACATCTCTCCTCTATGCACAGATATGGTGATCACAAAGTGGATTTATGTCCTATGTAGCTATGGAATATTTTTAAATTAAAGTTTTTGTACCCAGAGCTCAGCTTCAAGGATCAGGTCTCACCATCAGAGTGTGCGCGCGTTTTGCAAATTTCTGCATTTTGCATGTAAGGCAGCCAATTCATTTTAATCACTTGCCGACTGCCCGCCGCAGATATACTGTGGCAGGCTGGCTCGGCTGTGGGTATGGGTACGTCGGTTCGTGGGAGCGCTCCTAAGGGTGAGCACCCGTCGCTGGCGGTGTGCGCCAGCCCCCCCACTAGGCAGCAGGGATGCCGATCCACAGGGCCAGTAGCTGCGATTGCCACCGGGCACCCGTGATCGCTCCCCACTGAGAGAACAATGGTCTGCTGTTGTAAACACAGCCGACCGTTGTTCTCTCTGAAATGATTACAGAGCGCCTGTGATCCTTCTATACAGGATCACAGGTCTCTATGATCATTTCACAAGTCCCTCCCCCATACAGTTAGAAAACACTCCCTTAGGCTAACACTTAACTCTTTGATCACCCCTAGATTAACCCCTTCCCTGCCAGTGTCATTAGTACAGTAAGAGTCGGTTCACACCAGGGCAACTCAAAGTCGTCCCGACTTTTAGGTCGCCCGTGCAGCACGACTTCATCGCGGCTTGCAAATGTGTCAATGCAAGTCGCTCCAACTTCGCCCAGAAGTAGTGCAGGAACCTTTTTCTAAGTTGGAGCGACTTGAGTCGCCCTGATTAGAACGGTTCCATTGCACAGAATTGAGCCCTACTTGTCAGGCGACCAAGTCGCCTGACAAGTCGTGGTAGTGTGAACCAGCTCTAACAGTGCATATTTTTAGCACTGATTATTGTAGTAATGCCACTGGTCCCACCAAAAGTGTCAAAAATGTCAGTTAGGTGTCCGATCTGACTGCCGCAATGTCGCAGTCACGCTAAAAATCACAGATTGCCGCCATTACTAGTAAAACAAAAAATAAAAAGGACATAAATCTTTCCTCTAGTTTATAGACGCGATAACGTTTGCGCAAACCAATCAAAATACGCTTATTGGGATTTTTTTTTTACCAAAAATATGTAGCAGAATACATATTGGCCTAAAAGGATGAAAAAATTTTATTTTTAATTTTTTTTGGACTGTTATATAGCAGAAAGTGAAAAATATTGTTTTTTTTTTTTTTTTAGAATTGTCGCTCTTTTTTTGTTTATATTGCAATAAATAAATAAAAATCGCACAGGTGATCAAATACCACCAAAAGAAAGCTCTATTTGTGGGGAAAAAAAGACATCAATTGTGTTTGAGTAAAGCATCGCACGACCGCGCAATTGTCCGTTAAAGTAACGCAGTGCCGAATCGCAAAAAAATGGCCTGGTCATTAAGGGGGTAAATCCTTGCGGTCCAGAAAGGGTTTAAGGGCTGCCTTACATGTAAGAAACCCTTAATAGAAGTCGGGGAACCCTTTGGACAAATGGAAACATATAGTGCTGCACCCGCATGTGTTTTGGCATGCTCAAAAACACGCGTGTTCACAGATCTGTGGAGATGCTATTCAGAATTAATAACACTGTCATGTGCCTGCAAGAGGGCAGCACATCTCTGTGCAATGTTCACCGAGAGCCCTGGCTTTTCTACTAACTACTGGGAATCAGGAGGTCAGTTCCCAGTCACCTGATCGCTATGATAGCCTCTGATTGGCTATCACAGTGATCAGTCACTGTACAGCCCACCCCTGGGATTTTTTTCTCCTCTGAATGGGAAGAAAGATACATTGTAACTTTCTCTCTTTGCCAGGGGAGAAAAATGTAAACAAACACAAGTGTGGTGTGTGGGAAAAAATAAATAAATACTTTTTAAAAAATAAAATAAAAAAATAGCTAGACAAAGGTTTAATTTAGGTCAGGGTTTGTGTTAGGGTCAAGGCAAAGGTTAAGGGCAGGGTCAAATGGTAGGGTCAAAAGTCAGGATCAGTATATTTTAGGTAGGATTTTAACCACTTTACCACTAGAGGATTTTGCTGTCTTACGTCTGGGCCACTTTTTGCGATTCGGCGCTGTGCGACTTTAACAGACAATTGCGCGGTCGTGCGACGCTGTACCCAAACAAAATTTACGTCCTTTTTTTCCCACAAACAGAGCTTTCTTTTGGTGGTATTTGATCACCTGTGTGATTTTTACTTTTTGCGCTATAAACAAAAAAATTGCGTTTATTTTGAAAAAATAACAATATTTTTAACATTTTTTTTATATGAAATTCCCCCCAAAAAAATGTAAAAATCTAAATTTTTTTAAATTTTTGGCCAATGTGTTTTCTGCTACATATGTTTGGTAAAAAAAATCACAAAAAGTGTATTTTGATTGGTTTGCGCAAAAGTTATTGCGTTTACTAACTAAGGGAAAGATTTTTGTAATTTTTGGTGTTTTTTTTTTAACGAGTAATGGTGGCGATCTGCGATTTTTTTTTTTTTTTTGCGGGACTGCGACATTGCGGCGGACAGATCGGACCCTTGACCGACATTTTTGACACTTTTGGGGTTACCAGTGACATTACTGCAGTAATCAGTGCTATATATATATATGCACTGTTACTGTAAAAGTGACACTGGCAGGGAAGGGGTTAATTTTATTGGAGAGGGAGGGGTTAATGTATGCCTGGTGCTTACTGACGTGTGGGGGGGGGGGGAGGTGACTGAGTGACACAGGGACAGATCGCATGTTCAGCTATGCTGAACACTGCGATCTGTCATTCCCTGTCACTTAGGAGATCCGCCCGCTCTGTTTACACAGGCGGGCGGATCTCCAAACTAGATTCCCAGACGATCGGGGAAGAGCAGCGGCGATCGCCGCTGCTCCTCCCCTGGCCCGACTCCCGCTGTGACTGAAAACAGCAGAAGCGCCTCCGGCAGCGCGCGAGCGCCGCCTACAGGGGGAGGAGTCTAGCGACGTAGTACTACGTCGCTAGACGATAACGAGCCACGTTGCTGCAGTAACAGCAACGTGAGCAGACGTTATGTGGTTAAATAATGGCATATATATATATATATATATATATATATAAAAAAAATACTATAATTAGTGTGTTTTAGGTAGGATAAAAAACTAAATGTGCACTATTACTTCTGGGGCCTACTACGGGTACAAGCAACAAATAAAAAAAATGTGTTTGTTAAATAGCTGCGCAAATACTGTGTGACATAAAAAGTTGTAATGACTGCCATTTTATTCCCTAGGGTCTCTGCTAAGAAAAAAAACTGTAAAATGTTTGAGTTTTTCTGAGTAATTTTCTAGCAAAAAAAATATGATTTTTACATGTCAGAGAGGAGTGCCAGAATAGGTCTGGTATGGAAGTGGTTAAAAAAAAAAAAAAATTTTTGCTCTTTCACACGGGCGGTGCTCCCGACGGAGCCCGTTCTGCTCTGCGGGGGGTCGATCCGCCGATCCCCCGCTGAGCAGGCGGATGACAGCTCCGTCTCCGCTCTGTGTGCAGAGACGAAGCTGTGAGATCCCCGCTGTCATCTATGGGGAGATCGGATGAGAACGGACCGCCTGTCCGTTCTCATCCGATCCCATACAATCCGATCCTCCAGACGGATGGAAAATAGGGTTTTCATCCGTCTGGATTTCATGGACAGGATCGGAATCGGATAGCAGCGTGCGTCAGTGGAGATGTCTCCGCTGACACCCGCTGCCCCATAGGGATGTATGGAGTATCCGCTCAGGTCCGCCTAAAAAACTAACAGGCGGATCGGATCGGATCGCCCGTGTGAAAGGGGCCTAAGGCAGGCATGAATTTTAAAATCATGCACCACCAAACTGCACATTAATATGGAACCATGTGTCTTGGTGGCCGCGAACACATATGCCTTTGCTAGATGCCTTAGGAATTAATTGTACCCACATGTGTCTGCAGAAGGTAGCACATTTCTATGTGGTGCAGGACCTCTATGACTAAGCCATAATGGGCGGGTGAAAAACAATAGAAGACTTCCCCCTGCCTATACACCATTGTGTGTTTCTTGCTTTTATTTGTCTCCTGAATAAATTCAATTGCATCACCTATGGGAGTGCGGCCATCCTTTGCTTTTACTTGCATTAGAGGACATGGCTTGGGGAGCAATGCAAGCTGAGGCCGCCACATACACACACTAATACAGATCGGGCTGGGAGAGCGGCGGTTTTCACAGAAAATGTACGTATATCGCACCGCATTTGGTGTGAAATGGTCCTTAAAATTACGATCCGCAAAAGCCCAGTGTTTCATTTAAAATGATCTTAAATTATATCCTTATTCTCCAGAAATAATCCATACACATCTACTATATAATGACTCTGTACTGCAGGGGTATGCAAACTGTGGCCCTCCAGATGTTTCAGAACTACAAGTCCCATGAGGCATAGAAAGACCCTGACACCCACAAGCATGACACCCAGAGGCAGAGGCATGATGGGACTTGTAGTTTTGCAACAGCTGGAGGGCCACCATTTGCATATCCCTGCTGTACTGTATTGTTAATTGAATCGTTCCTTACTGTGTTTTTCTGCCTCTCTGTAATGAGTTCCTGCAGCTCTCCTTTTTCCCTTTCATTCTATTTTTTTGGAACAAGCGGTGCACATTAGTTGCTCCCTGCACACTATACATTCCATAGTCCATCTCAGGAGCAAGCAAGGAAGGGTGGCTATGTTCCTACATACAGGTAGACCATGGGGAACGGACGTAGCCACTCTCCAACAGGGAGTCAGATCACAGCAGCAAAAAGGAATTTGGAGATTATGAGGAGGCTGAGTCCCCGTTCACACTGGGGCGACCTGTCAGGCGACCAGGTCGCCTGACAGGTCGCCGTAGGTCGCTCGCCATAGAGAAGCTATGGACCCATTCTAACAGGAGCGACACAAGTCGCTCCGACTTCGAAAAACGGTCCGGAGCTTCTTTGGGGCGACCCGGAGCGACCTGCATAGACTTCAATGTTATGAAGTCCATGCCGGCCGCTCCGAGGTCGCGGTGCAAGCAGCGCGCCATGACCTATAAGGTCGCCCCGGCAAGTCGGATCGCCCCAGTGTGAACGGGGCCTGAGAGCAATAGAAGGGATTGTATGAGTTACATAGTTACATAGTAGATGAGGTTGAATAAAGACAATAGTCCATCCAGTTCAACCTGTGTAGGTGTGTGTGACCGTAATCATCTCTCATACCCCTAAATATTCTGATCCTTGAGATGTATGTCTAAGAGTCTTTTGAAAGCCACCATACTTCCTGCAGTAACTACCTCCTGTGGTAGAGAATTCCACAATTTTGTAGCCCTAACAGTAAAGAAACCCCCACGTTGCCTGAGGTTAAAACGCTTCTCCTCAAATCGCATTGTATGTCCTGAGTCCTCATGCAATCCTTGTGACTGAATAGCTTTTTTTCTATGCTGAGATCACCATTGAGGTATTTGTAAATTGCTATCATGTCCCCTCTCAGGCATCTCTTCTCCAGGGAGAATGAATCAAGCGATTGCAGACGCTCTTCATAATTAAGGTCCTCCAATCCCCTAATTAGTTTAGTTGCCCTTCTCTGGACTCTCTCCAGCTCCAACACATCCCTCCTGAGGGCTGGAGACCAGAACTGGACAGAATACTCCAGATGCGGTCGGACCAGAGTTTTATAAAGATTACGATTAAGATTAAAGATTAAGATTTTTTTTTTTTTTTTTTTTTGTGGTTTAACCAGAGTTTAGTGTCACTTTAACTTACAGAGAATTGCTTTTTAAATGTGGCTTGACATATGTTACCAGTGTGATTGTGACTCCCTTATCTTCATCGTTAGTGACCAGGGCTGGATCACACACAAATGACTTCTTTCATGGTAACACTGATTTTCCCTTACTGTTTAAATTGCCTTTTTTTCCTTGAGCACCTGACACCACCACACAATACGAGAATCTGATAAATGACTTCCAATTTAGAAAACGTGTGACCTTTAATGGATCCCAACCATCTTGCGGGCAATCAATAAGATAGTTAAATCCCATGGCCTTTTGAAATATGTTCCATGTCTAGAAGAGGGAAAATCCAGAGATAAAACGCTCTCTAGCAATAATTTTGTCAAATAACTGAGGTGCACGGCCTCTGCAAGTCATACAATACCTCCTTCAGTTGAGTTCCCTGGACTGGAGGTGGAATTATAGTGGAACCAAACAGCCACTTAAAGGATAGATAATCATGGAGTTACCTTAGGGCCAAATGCAGGTTATACAACATATGTATAAAAAGCTATATAAAAACATCCACAAACTCTGAACCAGTAAAATGACAACATTATCACCAATACTTGTGACTATGAAACTCTCCAGACCATACAGTTAGCTTAATTGTCCATCACTAAATCCCCAGCGGAGAAACTTTGATAAACCTCCAGGGAAATAAATCTCCCCCAGTTCTTTTAGATGTCAACCACGTTATCCCATATTCCAATTGACAGAAAATGTATAGTTTTATCTTATACAAGCCCTATCCAGCATAGATTGGAAGGGGGGTGCCAATCTCAACTCCAGCTTCCAATTGCCCCACCAATAAAATTCAAAATGTTATCAAAGTCATCCACTTTGATGTGCCATTCTACATTACAAACCTTGTCTCAAAAAATATCAACCAAACCATCCTCTTTGCTCCTCTGAAGATGTCCTTCTCTCTAAATCCATCCTCATCTCCTCCCATGCTTGCCCCCCCAGGACTTTTCCAGACTTAAGCCTCCCATAGATGGATCAAATCTCAGCCAGTTCAGCAAGGACCAGCCAAATGTCATTCCATCTATGGGCTAGCTGGTTATAAGTTGATCCATCAATCGCTATAGCCGCCAACAGTGATCAATGTGTTCTGCTGGCAGGGAAGGCTCCCCCCCAGTAGGACACAGTAGCACTATGGGAGGGATTCCCCCATTAACATTGGCTGCATTGATGGGGGAATCAAAAAATGTTCTTTTCTTCCGACACAGAAATAGCATAATCTGAGGGCTGCTTTTAAGGGTGGCTAATCAAGTGATTACCTTAGGTCCAAAGTCGGTTTTTAACAAATATTCTTAGAAAAAAAAAACTATGAAAAACATTAACAAACCCTTTACCAGTAAAATGGAAATGATGTCACCAACACCCATGACAATTAGACTGTCCCTACCAAGCATCAGTTAGCCAAATCATCCGTAACTAAATCCTCACTGAGACAACCATGGTGAATCTCCAGTGAAAACAGGTGTCAACCACACCATACACCCCATGACGTTTTCCAGGATAGACTGGTAAAGAGATAAAGAGGATTGTCTACCACCTCATTCTGCCAATCCCAACACTTGCTTCCAATTTCCCCCCCAATTAAATTTAAAATATTAACAGTCATCCACTACTATGTTCCAATCTACATCACCAACCTTGTCTCAAAAAATATCAACTAAACCATCCTCTTTGCTCCTCTGAAGATGTCCTTCTCTCTAAATACCTCCTCATCTCCTCCCACGCTTGCCCCCTGGGCTTCTCCTGACTTAAAGGATGAAAGGATGACTAATCATGTGATTACCTTAGAGCCAAAGTCAGTTTTTAAAACATCCACAAACCCTCCACCAGTAAAACCAACACCCATGCCAAATTGTGAGGACCACACATCATTTAACTAAATGCCCATAACTAAACCCCCAGTGGTTAATGACCATGGTTAATCTACAATAAAAAAATTTCCCCCAGTTATTCTAGATATGAGCCTCACCACCCCCCATGCAAATGCTTTCCAGGATAGATTGGAAGAGAGGGGTGTCTAAGGGGTGTCCACTAATCCTTTTTTCCAATCCCTCCTCTGGCTTTCAATTGTGCGACCAATAAAATATTAACAAAGCCACCAACTACTGTCAATCGACATCACCATCCTCATAAAAAAAAAAAATAACAACCAAGCTATCCTCTCTACTACTCCAGAAACCTCCTGCGTTATAGCTCCCTGCTCACCTGCTCTTCTCCACCCCCCCCCCTCATGCTCACCTCCTGGACTAATTCAGAGTCATTACCCATCCTCTGGAACTCTCTACCCAACCTGTCCAGCTACAGTATATCCTACTCTGTCCGCCTTTAGGTACAGTAATTCCTGAAAACTCATCTCTTTGCTCCTTCCTCATCTCCTCCCATGCTCGGCCCCAGGATTTCTCTAGAATTAAAGGATACAAGTGATTAGCTTGGGGCCAAATGCAGTTTATACAAATAATAATGTTGTCACCAACACCCGTGACAAACAAACTGTCCAGACAACATTCATATGTAACAGGTAGCTAAATCATCCATAGATAAATCCCCAATAAGGCCTCTATGGTGTGTTTCCAGGAGGAAAAAAATGTCCCCTAGTTCTCCTAGATCAGTGATGGCGAACCTTGGCACCCCGTATGTTTTGGAACTACATTTCCCTTGATGCTCAGCTAAACTGCAGAGTGCATGACCATCATGGGAAATGTAGTTCCAAAACGTCTCGGGTGCTAAGGTTCACCATCACTGCCCTAGATGTTAACCACATTCTCCCATATCCCAAATAATGGAGAAACTGAAGTTTTGTCATATGCAAATGCTTTCCATCATAGATTGCAATTCCCACACTGGTTTCCAATTGTCCTACCATGCAAATGAAAAATATTAACAAAACCATCCACCACTCTGCCCAAATTTCTCTCACCAATCTAATCTCAAAATATCAACCAAACCATCTTCTATTCTCTGCTCCTCTTAAGACTTCTTGCTCTCTAGTTCCCTCTTCATCTTCTCTCATGCTTGCCCCAGGACTTTTCTAGATGCTTTCTTCTAGACCTTTCCTCAGGAATTCCCAACCCAACCTGTCCAACTATTAGGCGGTGCCAGAAAACTCATTTACATGCTAGCTCTCAATCCCCTCCCATGCTCGCCCTCAGGACTTCTCCAGGCCTAAAGGATGGCTAATCAAGTGATTTTTTTTAGAGCCACATGACATTTGTACAAACATTCTTTAAAAAGTAAAAAGAAACATGAAAAAACAACCACAAGCCCTCCACCAGTAAAATGCCAATGTTGTCACCAACACCTGTGACAAACAAACTGTCTGGACCACATTCATATATACCAGTTAGCTAAAGCATCCATAAGTAAATCCCCACTGAAGCAACTATGGCAGGGCTCTCCAAACTTTCTAAACAAAGGGCCAGTTTACTGTCCTTCAGACATTGAAGGGGCTGGACTGTGGCCAGTGAGAGTAGAAAATGCCCTGGTGTCAATGGGAGTAAACAATGCCCCATCATTAGTATTGGGGGGGGGATCGGTCCCCATTGTTGGTATCAGGGGAGGGGAATAGTGCCCCATCATTGATGTCATTGGAAAGAATAGGGGCCCATCAATGGTGTCCGTGGCAAGAATAGCCCTCAGCCGTTGATGTCAGCGGGAGGAACAGTGCCCCATAGTCGGGGTATCAGTCACAGAATTTAAGCCCCAATGATGGCGTTAGTGGAAGGAATAGCGTCTTGCATCGGTGGTATGAAAGTGCCCCAAGAGTCAGATAAAAGCAAGGGGCCCCTGGGCAGAAGTTTGAAGACTGAACTTTATGCCCCCCCCCCCCAGTTCTCAAGATGTAAACCACTTTTTTCTACATCCAATTGAAGAGAAAAATAAGTTGTGTCATATAAAAACACTTTCCAGCATAGATTGGCAGAGAGGGGTGCCTAGTAGAAATTTTAAATATTAACAAAGCCACCCAACACTCGAATCTACATCACTGACAAGGTGACCATATTAGGTCAATGATGTCACCATCATGATGTCCTTTGTTTCATGTGACTGCAGGTTGGCGAATGCAGCAGCTGTCTAATGCATTAGAGTGTTACTAAACCCAGGAGCCTGCAGTCACTATATCCGGTCTCCCACAGTACACAGAACATGGAAATACAATTATTTTAGTAAATATAAACTGCTAAATACCTTTTCTTATCAGCAGTTAGAGCTGTCGTGTGACTTCTATCAGTTCCTGGTTAAAGCTTGGAGGAGGAGTTTTCATTCTCCTATGATTGTCCTATGAGGATGCAGGATCCCTGACCCTCTGTCTGGACAGTGCTGATTGGCCCTGTGCTGATCACATGCACTCTCCCAAGATAAAAAAAAAAAAACTCTTTAGCACTACACACACCAAACTGAAATGATTAGGGGACGATGGAAGAAGGGGAGGATCAGAGAAGATAGGATCAAACAGACTTTTTACCCAATGCAGAGAATTAACCCCTTAGGTTTCTACAGTGAGTATAACAAGCATTCTTTACTGCATATACAGACTGATTTTACTGTTGTGGGTTTAGTAACACTTTAAGCCCTTATTTAGACTGCATTTACACATTTGCCCAAGGGGCAGTAAAAACGGAAGGTTAATCTGCAGTTTGCTGCATCCCAGACCGTATCTATAAGCCAGTGACATTGTTTAAATATGGCCATATGTCCCTATTAGTTTAGTGATGTTGCCTGTGTCCTCTCTCATTATGTGCAGCTGGGGATTGGGGAATTCCACAGCCACAGCTGACTGAGCCTGTAAGCTTCTATCAAGTGACACATTTCCTATGGGTTTGGGACAAACTCAGTTTGGTTCAATACTTAGTTCATCCCTGCTCTCTAGCTCTCTTATCAGCTCCTCCCATGCTTGTCTCCAGGGATTCTCCAGAGCCTCTCCCACCCTTTGGAACTCCCTATAGTTATCACCTTGTTATTAACGTGTATCACTTATTACCTTGTATCACTCGCCTCTTCACTTTCGATTGTAGGCTCTCGAGGGCAGGGCCTTCCTAACCCTCTTGTGTTGAAGTGTATTGTACTATCTCCCTTTGTATTGTAAAGCACTGTGCAAACTGTTGGTGTTATATAAATGCTGTATTCTAATAATATCAATAATAATTCCAGGGCGATCTCCAAAAGATAAATATTCAGCTGGACTTTGGGGATGGCAGCGCTGTGTCCTATGCTAATTTTAGCAAGATTGAAGATGGGATAAAACACGTGTATAAGAGTGCTGGCATATACCAAGTCGTGGCGTACGCGGAGAACAACGTCGGCATCGACAGCGCATTTCTCTATCTCCACGTAACGTGTGAGTACAGATCTCTTGGCTTTTAGTCTTTGGTCATGACTGTGATACAGATATGAAGTGGTAGCTGAAGATTTTCTGTTTGCATATGAAATAATCTGTTGCTCAAAAGGAACTGTAGTCTGATTAATGATATATATAATATATATATATATATATATATATATATATATATATATATATATATATTATCTCAATATCTCAAAAAAGTGAGCACACCCCATTAATGGCCAAGCATGTCTCCAGACCTAAACCCTATTGAGCATCTGTGGGGCATCCTCAAATGGAAGATGGAGGAGTGCAAGGTCTCTAACATCCACCAGCTCTGTGATGTCATCATGGAGGAGTGGAAGAGGACTGCAGTGACAACCTGTGAAGCTCTGGTGAACTCCATGCCCAAGAGGATTAAGGCAGTGCTGGAAAATAATGGTGGCCACACAAAATATTGACACTTTGGCCCCAATTTGGACATTTTCACTTAGGGGTGTACTCACTTTTGTTACATAGTTACACCCGTTACATAGTAGGAGATGTTAAATAAAGACAATAGTCCATCTAGTTCAACCTGTGTAGGTGTGTGTGGCTGTAATCATCTCACATAGCCCTGAATATTCTGATCCTTGAGATGTACGTCTAAGAGTCTTTTGAAAGCCACCGTACTTCCCACAATAACCACCTCTTGTGGTAGAGAATTCCACAATCTTGTAGCCCTAACAGTTAAGAACCCCCCACGTTGCCTGAGGTTAAAACGCTTCTCCTCTAATCGCATTGTATGCCCTCTTGTCCTCATGCAATCCCTTCGAATTAACAGTTTTTTTTCTAAGCTGAGATCCCCATTGAGATATTTATAAATTGCTATCATGTCCCCCCTCAAGCGTCTCTTCTCCAGGGAGAATAAATAGAGCGATTGCAGCCGCTCTTCATAGTTAAGGTCCTCCAATCCCCTAATCAGTTTAGTTGCCCTTCTCTGGACTCTCTCCAGCTCCAACTCTGTTGCCAGCGGTGTAGACATTAATGGCTGTGTGTTGAGTTATTTTGAGGGGACAGCAAATTTATACTGTTATACAAGCTGTACAATCACTACTTTACATTGTAGCAAAGTGTCATTTCTTCAGTGTTGTCACATGAAAAGATAGAATAAAATATTTACAAAAATGTGAGGGGTGTACTCACTTATGTAAGATACTGAGTATATATATATATATAGTACTGTGAAAATGTTTTAGGCAGATATGAAAAAATGCTGTAAATGAAGAATGCTTTCAGAAATAGATAGAAGTGGTAATATTTTATTTATATCAGTCAACAAAATGGAAAGTAAATGAATAGAATAGAAATCCAAATCAAGTTCAGTATTTGGTGTGACCACCCTTTGCCTTCAAAACAGCATCAATTCTTCTAGGCACACTTGCATGCAGTTTTTAAAGGAACTCAGCAGGTAGGTTGTTCCAAACATCTTGGAGAACTAACCACAGATCTTCTGTGGATGTCGGCTGCCTCAAATCCTGATATTGAGATCGGGAGGTCTGTGGGGGCCAAACCAACACTTCCAGGACTCCTTGTTCTTCCTTACAATGAGGATAGTTCTTAAAGACATTGGCTGTATGTTTGAGGTCTTTGTCCTGCTGCAGAAAAAACTTGGGGCCAATCACACGCCTCCCTGATGGCATGGCATGATGGATAAGTATCTGCTTGTATTTCTCAGCATCGAGGACACCATTGACCCGGACCAAATCTTCAACTCCATTTGCAGCCCCAAGCATCGAAGGAAACTCCATCATGCTTCACTGTTGCCTGCAGTCACTTATTATTATACCGCTCTCCAGACCTTCACCAAGAAACTGCCTCCTGCTACAGCCAAATATTTCAAATTTGACTCATTAGTCCAGAGCACCCGCTGCCATTTTTCTGCACCGCAGTTCCTGTTTCCATGTGTAGTTGAGTCGCATAGTCTTGTTTCAATGTCGGAGGAATGGCTTTTTGGCTGCAGTTCTTCCATGGTGACGACTTCTGGCCAGACTTCTCCAGACATAGATGGGTGTACCTGGGTCTGTGAGTTCTGTGCTGATGGCACTGCTGGACATCTTCCAATGTCGAAGAAAGGTAAGCATGATGTTTCTTCCATCTGCTGCATTGTTTGCTTCTTCAGAAAAGCTTGAACAGCACATCCTGAAACCCCAGCCTGCTATGAAATCTTTGCCTGGGAGAGACCTTGCTGATGTAATATAATGGCCTTGTGTCTTGTTGCTGTGCTCAGTCTTACCATGGTGTATGACCTGTGACATGAAACTGTCTTCCACAACCTCACCTTAGTAGCAGAGTTTGGCTGTTCCTCACCCTCAGCCTTAGGTTTTCTACACAGATGTTTCTGTTTTAGTTAATGGCTATGTTATGGCTATGTTTCAACCTACATATGAAATCGATGATCATTAACATTTGCTTGGTGTAGTTGGTTAATCATACACCTGATTCTAATCCTACAAAATCCCTGACTTTGAATGCTGGTTTAAAGCCAAAGAGTAGTCACACCAAATATTGATTTGATTCACACCTGCCTAAAACTTTTGCACAGTAATGTGTGTGTGTGTGTGTGTGTGTGTGTGTGTGTATATATATACACACAGTGTACATACACACATATACTATATTACCAAAATGTATGTGACGCCTGCCTTTGAACGCCCATGAACTTTAATGGAATCCCAGACTTAGGGTTCAATTTTGAATTGGCCCACCCTTTGCAGCTATAGCAGCTTCAACTATTCTGGGAAGGCTGTCCACAAGGTTTAGGGGTGTTTCTATTACAATGTTTGACCATTCTTCCAAAAGTGCATTTGTGAGGTCAGGCACTGGTGTTGGACGAGAAGGCCTGGCTCGCAGTCTCCACTCTAATTCATTCCAAATGTGTTCTATTGGGTTGAGGTCAGGACTCTGTGCAGGCCAGTCAAGTTCCTCCACCCCAAACTCGCTCATCCATGTCTTTATTGACCTTGCTTTGTGCACTGGTCCAAATCATTTGGTGGAGGGGGATTATGGTGTGGGGGTTGTTTTTCAGGGTTTGGGGTTGGGCTTGGCCCCTTAGTTCCAGTGAAGGGAACTCTTAAGGCATTAGCATACTAAGACATTTTGGACAATTTCTTGCTCCCAACTTTGTGGGAACAGTTTGGGGATGGCCCCTTCCCGTTCCAACATGACTGCGCACCAGTGCACAAACCCAGGTTCATAAAGATATGGATGAGTGAGTTTGGGGTGGAGGAACTTGACTGACCTGCACAGAGTCCTGACCTCAACCCGATAGAAAACCTTTGGGATGAATTAGAGCGGAGACTGTGATCCAGGCCTTCTCATTCAACATCAGTGCCTGACCTCACAAATGCGCTTCTGGAAGAATGGTCAAACATCCCCATATAGACACTCCTAAACCTTGTGGACAGCCTTCCCTGAAGAGTTGAAGCTGTTATAGCTGCAAAGGGTGGGCCAACTCAATATTGAACCCTACGGACTAAGACTGGGATGCCACTAACGTTCATGTGCATGTTAAGGCAGGTGTCCCAATACTTTTGGTAATATAGTATATATATGTATGTATATATATATATATATATATATATATATATATATATTATTTGTGGGCTTGATTGAATGCAAATTCTCCTATCAGTGTGTGTTAATGTGTCAAACACTTTTAGTATGGCCAGGATAACCAGATATAGTGTGTTTTAGACTGTCTGGAAATAAAAGGGAAATTAACAATTTTGAATTGTCACCAGAATGGAGTAAAGAGTGGAAATCGTTCAGTGGGGGACACCTGTTCCAGTGACAACTATCTATGAGGGGACTTACCTCACTTTAAAGCTGAACTTCAGGCACAAAAACTTTCAATTAAATATATTCCTCAACAGCCACAAAGGATAAAAACTATATTTTGTGGCCACCAAATGCCTTTATAAACCCAGATGTTACTTTGTAAAAGATGCAATGACATTATCAGTGTAGTGTACATATGAATTCTGTGCAGAGAGCAAATCTGTGGGAGGGGCCCAGACAGGGTCGGCGCTACCACTAGGCAAGTTCGGCAGTCGCCTAGAGCGCAATGCCGCCTAGGGCGCCCGGGCGCTGATTTCCCCTTCTTAGTCTCTCTCCTGTGCTGTGTGCAGCTAGCCACTCTGGTCTCTGTATCATCACTTAGTGATCGGCAAGTGAGCCGGGTCCGCCGCTGACATTTTTTTGTGCTTCAGTCAGTCTGATGTCTGTCAGACTGTCACTAGACCCTCTCTCACCCCAGAAAACCCTACCAACTCTACCCCCTATAGAAAACTACATGGTGAGGGGGGGGGGGGGGGCAGGGGGGGCGAGACAAGACAAATTACACAGGAACAAGGAGAGAGACCAGCAATGACCGGTCTTTATTACAGGAAAAGTATCAAATTGGATTATCGCACAGATCCGGAAGACATAAACAAAGCACACCAAGATTTAACAAAGAATACACATGATGAATGGATTTAGACAATATTTGCTTATCCCTAAGTTCAGCTTTAAAGGGCCAAAAGGGAAAGGTATTGCCAAGCTTGGGGCAGTGAAAACCAAGACCTGCACATAACTTCAGCTACAATTATTGCTTGATCCTGTGATTTTTCTTCCATGTGAATTTGATTGAAGATAACCTTCTCTCTCTGGGGCCTTTTCACCATGTGTTCAGCTTGCTTTGCCGAGGCTTATGTTAAATTTACATGAACAATACTGTAGTTCTCCTGTAACCTTTTTTGTGTTCAATGAAAGTAAAAAAAAAATACTTTCAGCCTCATAAAACGTGTTGGTGCTGGCTGATGTGTCCCATTGGCGCTCTCTATCATCTTGACTTTGCTGCTACCGCATTAAAAGTATTGCGGCGTTCCTGGGATCGCCCATACGGAATTGTGTGTACAAGTTAATGCACATAAAGACAGGGTTACCGCGGCATTTTATAACGCCAAGCTCTCCCGCTGATGGGTGAAATGTGCCCTGAAACTTTATCACGCTCATAATTCCTCCACAAATCAATCATGTCTTTGTTTAACTACGTGTTATTAAAGCCTTTACCGCTCTTGGCTTCACCTTGCTCCATTAAGTAACAAAAGGAGCCGTTAGTGGGAGAGAGCGAGCTAATTTCCGCGGGCTTGTCTCGTTTTATTAGCAGATTTTAAAGGTGCTGGCAGAGGCTTATATATGGTGAGTGTGGGGAGGTGCAGCATGGTGCGGCGGTAGTAAACACTCAGAGTACGATTGCAACAATTCACAAGAACGGTGGCATGTCCCTATCCTTTCCCTACTTGTCTGAAACCTCTCCCTGCTGCTAATTACTGTCCCTACCAGACAGGTGACCAGTCTTTATACTGTCCACATGCCAAGTGCATGCCAAGACCAGGAGCCAGGGTCTTAAATAGACTCTACAAGAAAACGCATGTAGGAAATGGGCACAAAGTGTCTATTTTGGCTCTAAGAAAGAGGGTCCTCCTTCAAAACGCGTAAGTTATACCAGGTTTTGAGGATGCCATCACGCTATGCAGCAGTGGAGAAGTGTTCTGGAAGTGAGCGGTGCCCATTTCCTACATGCTTGTTCATATCCTCTGTTTGTGAGTATATTGTAAGCTACCCTTCTTTGATTTTAATAAGCTTTTTAATTGGTAATGCACAAGGTCGGTGCGCCCTTCTCTTGTCGTTTTCTTGTAGTGCCTTTTGGATACCCTTGGTCCCGAGGGGGGCAGCAAGACCACTTCATTTGTGCCATAAAACCACCTAGAACATTCACCTTCCTGCATACCACTTGAGCGCAGGAGAGATATTGTTTCTTAAATAGACTCTGCCTGACCCAATATGGCTGCTAGAGTCACATGGGATGGCAGTATTCAACCGGATAGCTCCCCTTGTGACCCAGGAAACCATAGAGGAAACATACTACTCTTGACTTCCTCTCTCCTGCACTGCCGCTGCAGTTCAACGCCACCTGCAGTGGAGAAAGCAGACTGCATCTGCATACATGTGAGTTCTGGGAGGGACCAAGGCATGATGTTGGGACACCATGTGTTTGCACTGCCTGCACATTACCTTCATGACAATTGCATGTTCATTGAGAAGCAATTCAAAAGGTATTTTAGTTGTATCCTGCAGCTGCCAAGGCCTGGTGACGTGATCTTCTCTCTTGACTCTCTTTTATTTTCACGTTCACACTTGAGGGTCTATTTACAAAAAACATTGCATAGCCATTCATCCAACAAATTTGCATATACATTCATTCTGTGCAAACAACAAATGTTCTTTAACCACTTAAGCCCCGGAAGATTTTACCCCCTTCCTGACCAGGGCCTATTTTGCGATTTGGCACTGCGTGACTTTAATGGACAATTGCGCGGCCGTGCAATGCTGTACCTAAACGAATTTGGTGTCCTTTTTTCCCACAAACAGAGCTTTCTTTTGGTGGTATTTGATCACCTGTGCGATTTTTTGATCATGCGCTATAAACAAAAAAAGAGCGTCAATTTTGCAAAAATAACAATATTTTTCACATTTTTTTATATGAAATTACCCCCCCCAAAAAATGTAAAAATCAAAATTTTTTAACATTTTAGGCCAATTTTTCTTTTTACCATATGTTTGGTAAAAAAAAAAAAAATCGCAAAAAGCGTATTTTGATTGGTTTGCTCAAAAATTATTGCGTTTACTAACAAAGGGAAAGATTTTTGTCATTTTTGTTGTTTTTTTTTTAACACGTAATGGTGGCGATCTGCGATTTTTTTGCGGGACTGCGACATTGCGGCGGACAGATCGGACCCTTGACTGACATTTCTGACACTTTTGGGGTTACCAGTGACATTACTACAGTAATCAGTGCTATACATATGCACTGTTACTGTAAAAATGACACTGGCAATGAAGGAGTTAACTGTATTGGAGAGGGAGGGGTTAAGTGTGTCCTAGGGGCGTGATTCTAACTGGGATTGGCTGTGGCTACTAGTGTAAGAACAGTGATTAACGGTCCTACATAGTAGAACCGTTTGATCACCATTCATACACAGGGGAGACTGACAGGCGGCTTTGTTTACATTAGCCGCCTGCCTTTCTCCTGCTGTCACGGACGATCGTGAGTGCGGGGGGGGGGTCCGTGACCGCGCGGGAGCGCGCATCCGGCAGCGCACGCTCGCTCCCAAAACCCTTACAGGCTAGCGACGTAGCCTTACGTCGCTTTGCCTGTGAGGGGCTGACTGCCGACGTAAATAGTCACGCGGCAGTCGGCAAGTGGTTAACCTATATTCTACATTATTCTGAATAAATGTTCTTTTATTAATGGTGAAATACTGCATTATGGGCCCTAGATGGCACTGAGGAGCACAGGAAATACATAGCTCTTTGTAACAAGAGATATAATGTAACTCAAGGGGACCCTAATGCTGGCCATACAAGCACAGAATTTCTGCCGTTTGCAGACTGAACTATTGTTCGTCGGTCGAAAGCGAATAGACCACTAACTGACAGAATAAACTCTTTTACATAATCGTTTTCATGATCATAATGATCGTTCGATAACATGCGCAATTCGAGTCAGAATATTTTCAAACGATCTTTCCTAAAACTACCATTTTCGGCCGAAATTCTGTTCGTGTATGGCCCAGCATTAGCTAATAAATGTATCCAATTTTATAAATACCAATGTACTACTCCCAACGCACATGTTACTGAAAAGCAGCTGCAAGCGTACTTGGGTGACCACCAGATGGAACCGAAATAATCAGAGTGAGAGAATGTCACCCACACACCACAGATCTACAGAAGGAGTCCAAAGCTTGATTCAGCGATCACATTATTATAAAAGAAGCAAAATTTCAGAACTTCACAGAACCCTTTTATCAGGCATGTGATAAAGATAAAGTGGTCCTGCAAGGCTCTGAAAAGTTCTACCGTTACAATGATGTAATCACTAAAACAAGCTTTGGACCCATGCTGGAGATCCATGGTGTGCTGGTTACATTCTCTTGCTCCAATTTTATAAATAGACCTCTTAGAGCCCATTCACACTGACATGTTCCTGTGCCTTCAATCTCTTGGGATATCAATGCCAATGCCATGTAACTCAGAAGGCTTCAGGAGCAAAAACACAAAGCCGTTGGTGGGAGGACCTGGCAGGCGTCATTGGGGACAGGCTCCAGCTCCTGATGACCAAAATGGTAGCATGAGACATGGGATGTGGCACCTGTGCAGTGGATCATAACAGGGCAAAACTGGACTTGTTGGGCAGGCTAGTTTATGAATTGAGGACAACCCTGGATAGGTAAGAAGGGTCAAACAAAATCAGGAGGGAGGAGTAAAGCTCTTCTTTAGGCAGTCCATTGCGGTATTTTATAACATGCGTGTTAACACGCCTTAGAGCATGTTATTTTACAGCCGCCTATTCAATATTAATGGGGTACTGTCACATCGCAAGGAAAGAAAATATGCACATGTTGAAAAACAACACTGAAAATGGAGAGGCTGCTCACCCAGTGACAATACTAGAGACAAGTGATACCGTAGGTATCGACCCCCAGAGGGTTTTTAGGCAGCAACAATAAAAAGTAATTAAATAGAGGAAAAGTCAAAAACTTCTAAAAAGTATTTCTTTATTGAACAATTGTTCAATAAAGAAATACTTTTTAGAAGTTTTTGACTTTTCCTCTATTTAATTACTTTTTATTGTTGCTGCCTAAAAACCCTCTGGGGGTCGATACCTACGGTATCACTTGTCTCTAGAAAATATGCACATGACCCACTGTGGATCGCTCTTCAAGGGCCAATGCTTGTGTAAACGAGTGTTTGAAAGACAAAATATGAGGAAGTCTGCTTTCTTTTCAAGAAATGTACTGAAACATTTTTCTATTTAAATGTTTTCTACAAATCTGGAGTGTTTCTGTTTGAATTCGTGCCTGGTCAACCAAAATAAAAAAATTTTTGTAGGTCAAAAACTGATTTTAGAGAAGACCTGGATCACAATCAGCTTTTCAATTCATCCCAAAGATGTTCAGTAGGATTGTGATCAGGGGATGAAGGCCACTCGAGTTTCTCCACACCAAACTCATCAAATCATTTCTTTATGAAGCTGGCTTTGTGTACATTGTCACATTGGATGAAAAGATCTGGCTTGTAATCAGGCTTTCGTTTGACCCGAGAGGTGTTCAGTAGGGTTGAGGTCAGGGCTCTATGCAGACCACTCAAGTTCCTTCACTCCAAACTGTCCAAACCATGTCTTTATTTAGCTGGCTTTGTGCACAGAGGCACAGTCATGATGGAAAAGGGTCTTTCCCAAACTTTTGGCACAAGATTGGAAGAACACAACTGTCTACAATAATTTTCGTATTCTGTATTGTTAACAGTACCCTTTACTGGAGGCACCTCAATCATTTGGAGATAGTGTACATTTGGGCAAGAGATCGACATGGTGCCTATATTTTCATGTATAGTGTTTCTTTTTCTGTACAGATCATATTCTGTTGTCTCACTGGCTTCTCATTACTTCCACCTCCAGGTCCTGTGGAACATGTTCATCTAAGAGTGCCATTTGTCGCCATTCGAAACAAAGAGGTCAACATCAGCGCTGTGGTTTGGCCGTTGCACCCGGGAACGCTCACTTATTTTTGGTGGGTTGGAAATAATACCAAGGTACGATAGACGTGATTGTCTTACTGTTGTCACCTTCTAATTGCCATGGCACCAGCCAGAAAATGTTCATTACTGTAAGAATGACTAGGCACTGATAATGATTTTTCAGTAACAGATTTCAAATCTGTAAAAGATGCAAAATAACTAAATGTATTTTTCTTTTACAAAATAATTTTATTGCAAACAAAATAATTGACACGTTAGGTCAACAATTAGATGGGTACATCAAACATGATATATATATAGATAGATATAGATAGATAGATAGATAGATAGATAGATAGATAGATAGATAGATAGATAGATAGATAGATAGATAGATAGATAGATAGATAGATAGATAGATAGATAGATAGATAGATATACAGAAATAGATAGATATAGATATATATATATATAGATATCTATATATCTATATATCTATATATATATATATATATATATATATATATATATATATATATATATAGTAGATATATATATATATATATATATATATATATATATATATATATATATATATATATATCTATATCTATATCTATATCTATATCTATATCTATATAAAGATATATTTAAAAAAGGGTTCCCATCAGGGGGATATAAAAAGAATGTTGCATGGATTCCTAATACAGTGTGTTGTACTGATGAAAATCCTGAGTCCATGCTGGAGAAATCTCAATATTTCAAGCTGAGGCGGTGATTAATTATAACCTGAACACCGAAACGTATTGATAGGAGATACAAGGTTATGCAGCTAGTTGGAAATGTGTAGTCATTGTAACCATCTTCACCAGAACCACGCTCAGTGGTCCGGTAGGTTGTAAGAACTATTATGCATAAACGGACAACTGTAGAGAAGACTAGAAAGTAGAAGGAAGAAAGAGAGAAGAAGAGAAAGAGAAAAGAAGAGGAAGATGAGTCAGGGGAAGGATGGAAAGAAGAGGGGGAGTCAGACGGGGTACGCCCTGGAGAATCACTTTAATTGAAATAAGCATATTATTGAATCTGGAAGGTTAGATATATGTTATCCACGGTTTTCAGACCTTGAGAAATTTGTCATGGGAGTCTCACTAAATGTATTTTTAAAAATACAAGCAGGAAAGGTACCCAAATGTGATCTGGTATCAGCCTCTTCCGGTAAAGCACTGCTGGCATGTGAAAAATGACGCAGCCTTTTTAATGGGCCATTTTCTTGTTATCTTTGGCTGAGATTTCTCTTTAAGGTAAACTAGAGCAAGCAGAGTAACACTGATGTCCTACAGCATGTATGGTAAGATGCCTGCTCCTTCTACTTGTGTAGCCACGCCCTCCTTACCAGTGTGCTACTGGAACCCCCTAAAAAGACCTAAATTCCAGGTAGGGTATATGCACAGCTCCATCTGCCAGTCACTATGCAGTGCTCAATGTTTCAATGCATGGAGGCTTGGAGAGGCTTGCAAAGTTCCATACAATTGCTGACTTTCAGAAAGTTGGAATTTGCTTAGGAATTTTAGAGTTCAGCAGCTCTTTGGGGAGCCAGGCAATGACGTGACGGTAAAGCCCTCCATAGACAATTCAATTTTCTTTACTTCCACCATGGGGGAAAGAAGGAAATGTGCTCAATACCCCCAGTTAGTGTGGATGGAGGAATGCCTTCTGCAGTGGTACTGTGTTCTGCTGGCGGACGGGGTTGCGTGGATCCTTCCCGCTGGCAGAACACAATGATTACTGCTGACAAGTATAGTTGCCAGAAGTGATTGCATGTAAAAAATCCAAGAGGCTGGTTGTACCTAAGTCAATCGATGGATCAGCTTGAGTGCAATCAGCATGTGCATACATGGATTGAATCCTGTCCGATCTCTAGTTCAACTGACCGAATCTTGATCCAAGTAGGATGGCTTAAAGCGGTAGTATCCCGCTTTTTTTGACTTTTAACTACAGGTAAGCCTATAATAAGGCTTACCTTTAGGTACAATTAATATCTCCTAAACCTACACGGTTTAGGAGATATTACCACTGCATGCAGTCGCTGACGAGTGCGGCGCATGCGCTCTGAAGGTCCGTGCAGAGTTCCTTGCTGGAAAATGACTCCCGCGTACATGCGTGGGAGTGACGTCACCGCAGCTACGGCCACTCACAGCGCCGGTACCGCCGAACCCAGAAGAGACACCGAGGGATCATGTCAGCTCCTACAGCGGCGTCTGGGGGTCCTTGTCGGGGCTTCGTTCTAAGGTAAGTTTTTCATAATGAGTGCCTTTGTCTTGCAGGGTTTTATTTTTTTTTCTTCATTAGAGTATACTACTGCTTTAAGACATATATCTTGCTGTACATGCAGTTAACATAGTCCAGGCTTATTTTAAAGAGCACCTGTCATTTGAGATATTTACATGGTGGGAGACAGTATCTGAATCCAATCACAATTGTCCCCTCACAGAAAATTGCATTTTAATTTTTTTTGGCATCTCCACCCTAAAGTAATATTAAAGTGAATGTGTGTGTGTGTGTATTGTCATGAAGGGCAAAAAATAACATTTGCTCTAAAGCTTATGCCTGGTACAAACAATGAGATTATCGGATCGGATGGGATTTTCCTTTTTTTTTGCATGGTAGTCTTATATCGAAAATGTAGAGGTTATTAAAGTTACCAAAATACCTAGTACGTGATATGACACTTCCGAGTCTGGGGCGCACTTACACCACTGACAACCATGGCGGGTACCATGGACTCAGGCAGAAAGACAATCTGCCTATGTATACAAGGCAGATTGTCGTTCTGTCAGAAGGGAAGGTATTGATCCTGTGTTTCTGCAAAGCAGGAACATAGATCAATGCCTTCCCTTAGTCAAAGCACCTCCCCCACATTGAGTAAACAGAACCTAGACACACAGTTAACCCTTTGATCGACCCTGATGGTAACCCTTCCTAGCCAGTGTCATTGGTACAGTGATGGTGCATATGTTTAGCACTGATCACTGTATTAGTCTCACTGGTCCCCAAAAAGTGTCAAAAGTGTCAGTTAGTTGTCCAATTTGTCTGCCGCAATATCGCAGTCCCAATATAAGTCGTTGATCACCGCCATTACTAGTAAAAAAAGAAAACAAAATCCCATAGTTTGTAGAAGCTATATTGTTTGCGCAAACCAATCAATATACTCTTATTGGGATTTTTTTGTTTCCAAAAACATGTAGAAGAATACATATTGGCCTAACTTGATGAAAAAATTAGATTTTTTTCATTTCTTTATTGGATATGTTTTATAGCAAAAAGTGAAAAAAAAAATATATATATATTTTTTTTAAACTGTATTTTTTTATTTTTAGCGCACAAAATAAAAACTGCAGAGATAATCAAATACCACCAAAATAAAGCTCTATTTGTAGGAAAGAAAAGGACACACATTTTATTTGGGTACCACGTCGCATGATTGCGCAATTGTTCCTTAAATCAACGCAGTGCTGTAACGCAAAAAATGGCCTGGTTATGAAGGGGGGTAAATCTTCCAGCGGTCAAGAGGTTAAATGTGCATTTTACATACACATTTATATATATATATATATATATATATATATATATATATATATATAGATAGATATATATAGATATATATAGATATATATAGATAATATGTACATATAAAATCCTCCCTTGTATAGACATCTGAGACCTCTGCTGGGCGCCACCATCTTAGATGTGATGTCAGCGACCCTAATAAACTCAGAGCTCTCACATATATGATTGCAGACTTTCTCAGCCTTTTTACTCCAGAGGAACCGCTAAAATAATTTTCAGGTCATAGGGAACCTTTACTAAATAAATTACTTTGAAGGTTAATGGGGAAAATGTCCCTTACATTGGTAGTCAGAAGGAAGAAGGCAACCCTTTCAGTGTTGGTTAGAATACCTCCATTAAAGATAGCTAAAAGGGTCATTGGCGTCATGCTGCTGCCCCAGCCTAGTGGCATTGGCCCGGAAACTATGCAGGAACCATAAAATAGGATTTCAATCAGCTACAGTTAAAGAAACCCCTAGTAACCCCAGAAGGAAATCTAGGGCACCCCTGAACAAAGGGCCACTTTACTGTCCTTCAAACTTTAGAGGGGCTGGACCGCTGCCCGTGGGAGTAGAAAATGTCTTGGTGTACAGTGAGTGTAAACAATGCCCTATCTTTGGTGTCATTGAAAGGAATAGTGCCCCATCCTTGGTATCAGTGGGGTGAATAGTGTCTAATCATTGGTGTAAGTGGGAGGAATAGTGCTCCATCGTAGGTGTCAGTGGGAGGAATAGTGCCCCATCATTGGTGTCAGTGGTGTAAATAGTGCCCCATCATTGGTGTCAGTGGGATGAATAGTGCCCTATCATTGGTGTCAGTGGGGGGAATAATGCCCTATTGTTGGTGTCAATGGGGGAAATCTGCCCCATCATTGGTGTCAATGGAAGTAATTGTGCTTTACTGTTGGTTTCAGTGGGAGAAATAATGCCCCATTGTAGATGTCAGTGACGGGAATTATACTCCATTCATTGGTGCCAGTGGATGGAATAGGGCCCCAAGGGATGGATAAAAGCAAGCAAAGGGCCACACCTGGCCCCCAGCCCTCAGTTTGGAGACTCCTACTCCATAGTATTCCCCTTTACTCCTCCCCCGGTAGCCTTATGGAAAAAAAAGAAAAGGCAATGAATTACCATTTATTAAAATTATTAATACAAAAAAAAAAATAATAATAAAAATGTTTATGTAAAAAAGAAAAAGGCTGCAAGTTAATATTTAGTTTGTTCATTTGTTTTACCTGCAATTTTTAAAGTTAATAACAGGTTCTCTTTAAGTAAATGCAACGTATGTACATTGTTTTCTGGTCATTTTCATTTATTATAGTTTAACCGGTTGCCAACCACCTACCGCATATATAGCAGGGTGGCTCTCCTAGGCAAACCGACGTAGGGCTACATCAGTCACGCGCCTGCAGCTAGGGGGTGAGCGTGCGCAGCCGCCGGCGTGCTCCCGCTCCTGCTCATCAGCGGGGAAGCTGATGCAGCAGGCAGACGGCTCCGATTGCCGCCTAGGGGGCAAGTGCGCACCGCCGGCTGCGCCCTCCCGCCCCCCATCGTCAGCGGTGAAGCCGATGCGTGTGTCAGGCAGCTCCGATTGCCGCCTGACACCCACGATCGACACCCACTGGAATGATCATAGAACCCATGTGATCCTTCTATATAAGAACACAATTCTTTATGGTCATTCCACAAGCCACGCCCCCACAGTTAGAAACACGCCTCTAGGTACACATTTAACCCCTCGATCACCCACACTGTTAACCCCTTGCCTGCCAGTGTCATTATTACAGTAACAGTGCATATTTTTAGCACTGATTACTGTAGTAATGTCACTGGTACCCCCAAAAGTGTCAAAAATGTCAGTTAGGGGTCCGATCTGTCCGCCGCAATGTCGCAAGCCCCGCTAAAAATCGCAGATCGCCACCATTACTAGTAAAAAAAAAAACAATAAAAATTACATAAATCTTTCCCGTAGTTTGTAGACGCGATAACTTTTGCGCAAACCAATAAAAATACGCTTATTGTGATTTTTTTTTTTACCAAAAATATGTAGCAGAAAACAAATTGACCTAAAATGTTAAAAAAACTTTGGTTTTTTTTTTTGTTTTTTGAGAATGTTATATAGCAGAATGTGAAAAATATTGTTTTTTTTTTTTTTTTTTTTTTTCAAAATTGTCGCTCTTTTTTTGTTTATAGCGCAAAAAATAGAAAATTGTACAGGTGATCAAATACCACCAAAAAAAAGCTCTATTTGTGGGAAAAAAAGAACATCAATTTTTTCTTGGGTACAGTATTGCAGGACCGCGCAATTGTCTGTTAAAGTAACGCAGTGCCGAAACGCAAAATAGGGCCTGGTCATTAAGGGGGCAAATCCTTCTGGTCTTAAAGTGGTTAATTACCTTTTATTAAAATTATTAATACAAAAAAAAAAAACAATAAAAATGTTTATGTAAAAACAAAAGAAAAAGGCTGCAAGTTAATATTTAAAATATTTAGTTTGTTCTTTTGTTTTACCTGCAATTTTTAAAGTTAATATCAGGTTCTCTTTAAGTAAACGCAAGTGTGAATTATTTTCTGGTCATTTTTATTTATTATAATTTAATTACCAAGCGTTCTGTATATTCTCCGAAGCCATCCTGATTCCTTAACAGTGAATCGAACTCTGATTGGATGCCATTATTTATTGCACTTTGCTTTTTTGTGTTGGCTTATTGCATAAGTGCGTCTCAACTCAACACTGACAGCAAGTATGTGACATTTTTTTTAAGACTACCCTGAGGATTGATGAAGCACCCCTTCCATCTTATAATGAGTTCATCACATGATCTACGGCGCGGGTTATTCTCCTTATAAATCCCATCACCCGCCTCATTCGTCAGGTCTTAAATTATGCAGCCATTTTCTTTATGTCCTTGACTTGATTAAAGGGGCGATCTTACATTTAAATCAGGGGTGGAATCCATCTCGTTTTATGGGGTGGAAGAAAGCTTCATCACCTACCCTGCAGTCTAGATACGATGATGTCTCTCTCTGTGTAATGACTTAATGCACTTTATAAAGCCGTATATGTCTTCCAAGAAGATTCAGTGTTGCCATCGGGCCTGAACTGTCCTAATAGACTTGGAAAGTGTTTGGTTCATTGGTTAAAAAGCCAGTAAATGCAAATGTTAGTAAATTCACAGAAAGGCACTGCAAGCAACTGTCATCAACATATATACTCACGCACACACAACTATATTCAGTATCTCAGAAAAGTAAGTACACCCCTCACATTTTTGTAAATATTTTATTATATCTTTTCATGTGACAACACTTAAGTAATGACACTTTGCTACAATGTAAAGTAGTGAGTGTACAGCTTGTATAACAGTGTAAATTTGCTGTCCCCTCAAAATAACTCAACACACAGCCATTAATGTCTAAACCACTGGCAATGAAAGTGAGTACACCCCTAAGTGAAAATTTCCAAATTGGGCCCAAAGTGTCAATATTTTGTGTGGCCACCATTATTTTCCTGCACTGCCTTAACCCTCTTGGGCATGGAGTTCATCAGAGCTTCACAGGTTACCACTGGAGTCCTTTTCCACTCCTCCATTACAACATCACAGAGGTGGTGGATGTTAGAGACCTTGCACTCCTCCACCTTCCGTTTGAGGATGCCCAGCAGATGCTCAATAGGGTTTAGGTCTGGAGACATGCTTGGCCAGTCCATCCCCTTTACCCTCAGCTTCTTTAGCAAGGCAGTGGTTGTCTTGGAGGTGTGTTTGGGGTCGTTATCATGTTGGAACACTGCCCTGTGGCCCAGGGAGGGGGATAATGCTCTGCTTCAGTATGTCACAGTACACGTTGGCATTCATGGTTCCCTCAATGAACTGTAGCTCCCCAGTGTCAGCAGCACTCATGCAGCCCCAGACCATGACACTCCCACCACCATGCTTGACTGTAGGCAAGACACACTTTTCTTTTTACTCCTTATTTGGTTGCCACCGCACACGCTTGACACCATCTGAATGAAATAAGTTTATCTTGGTCTCATCAGACCACAGGACATGGTTCCAGTAATCCATGTCCTTAGTCTGCTGGTCTTCAGCAAACTGTTTGCGGGCTTTCTTGTGCATCACCTTTAGAAGAGGCTTCCTTCTGGGACGACAGCCCTGAAGACCAATTTGATGCAGTGTGCGGCGTATTGTCTAAACACTGACAGACTGACCCCCACCCCTGCAACATCTGCAGCAATGCTGGCAGCACTCATATGTATATTTCCCAAAGACAACCTCTGGATATGATGCTGAGTAAGCGCACTCATATGTGTATATATATATATATATATATATATATATATATATATGTATGTATGTATATATATATATATATATATATATATATATATATATATATATGTGTGTATATATATATATTTTTTTTTTTGTTTTAAGGTACCCAATGAAAATGGAAAGCTAAAAATGTTTTTATTAGCATGTTAATTAAGGACAAAAGGAGGAAATAGGGAAGGCAAAATATAAACAGATTGAACTTCGTTTGGATATTAGCCTGTTGATTTGGCAGTAACATTGTTAGTATCCAAGTCAGTGGTCTTTAACCACTGAGTTTTAGCCCACTGCCCGGGCCACAACCTCCCTTCTCTTTGGTTTCCAGCCAGCTACTAATACCCTAAGCTCACATAGTGTCTCCAAGCTCTCATAGTGCCACTCAACCTCCTATATTGGCCCGCAGTGCCCCTAAATCCCTCACAGTGCCCCCTGGCCCCCTGTGGGAACTCAAACCTCATAGTTTACCTCAACCTCCCTCAGTGTCCTCTAGCTTGCTGCAGGCATCCAGCTCCCCATAGTACCTTTTAACATTGCCCCACAGTAGTTCCCAATCAATCCCAGCAGTGCACCCCAGTCTCCCACAGTGCCCCTAGGCTCCCTGAGGGAACTCAACGCCAACTCTCCATAGTGCCCCCCAGTCTCCAACAGCGCCCCACAATGCCCCCTCAATCCCTGCAGTGCATTCCAGTCTCCCACAGTGCCCCCAGGCCCCCTGAGGGAACTCAACTCCCATAGTTTCCCTCAACCTCCCACAGTGCCTTCCAGCCTCCTGTAGTATCCCCTAGCTTGCTTCAGGCATCCAGCTCTCCATAGTACTGTCTAACAGTGCCCCACAGTAGTGCCCCCTCAATCCTCGCAGTGCACCCCAGTCTCCCACAGTGCCCCTAGGCTCCCTGACGGAAACTCAACTCCCATAGCTCCCCATAGTACCTCAGGCCTCCAACAGTGACCCTTCAATCCCTGCAGTGCTCTCCAGTTTCCCCCAAATTCCCCCTGGAAAGCCCCAGCTTCCTGGAGAGACCTCCAGCCCCTCCTTACTCCAGAAACCTTATACCCTACAGTGCCATCAGAGTCCTCAAACCCCTTTTGGAACTTCCATTCCCACCACAGTGATTCTCAGCCCCATCTAGAGTGCTTCTGCATTTCAATAAACTGCATGTTTGGCATTCTTGAACCTCTATGGTGCATGTAGTTTATTTTTTACTGTTTAAACATGGAAGATTTTGGTCGCCGTCTCAATAAGGTTGAGAACCAATGATCTAAGTAAAATGTATTATCTTTTTTTGGTTGGTGGTGATGCCTTTTTTGGATTTTCTTCCAAAAATACTATTGTAAGGACAGTGGCATGGAAGGTTTGGGAGAATTAACCTGACTCTTATCTCAAAAAGGTCCATAACCACTGATCTAGGTAATATTTTTTTTTGGGGGGGAGCCTGGTCTCAATAAGATTGAGAACCACTGATCTAGGTAATATTTTTTGGGGGGCGGGGAGCCTGGTCTCAATAGGGTTGAGAACCACTGATCTAAATAATATTTTTTGGGGGGCGGGGAGCCTGGTCTCAATAAGGTTAAGAACCACTGATCTAGGTAATATTTTTTGGGGGGCGGGGAGCCTGGTCTCAATAGGGTTGAGAACCACTGATCTAAGTAAGATGTATTTCTTTTGTTGGGGAGGAAAGGATGGCAATTCCTTTTTTTGGTAGGATTTTCTTCCAGAAATGTTGGTTTTGGAAGCATTTAACCAGGCCCTGGTCTCTATAAGTTTGAGAACCACTGATAGAGGAAAGATGTTTTTTTTTATTATTTTTTATTTTTTTTTGGTGGTGGTGGTGGTGGGTGTGGGTGGCAATGGCTTTTTTCATAAAATGTTATTGTAAGGACAGAAAACAATGGGAAACCTCTTCAATGGGGACATAGGAAAAGATAAAAAAAAAGAAAAAAAAAACATTTGCAACAGAGTGAGGTTTGGTTAGAACTTCTGAAAACATTTTTTTATTTTTACATTACATAGTTATACAGTTAGTGAGGTTGAAAAAAGACATCAGTCCATCCAGTTCAACCTATGATGTGTGTGTGTGTTTGCTTTTAACCGTACATTGTATACCCCTGTATGTTGTGGTCTCCAAGGTGCCCATCTAATAGTTTTTTTAAACTATCAATGCTCCCAGCTGATACGACTGCTTGTGGAAGAGAATTCCACATCCTTACCTCTCTTACAGTGAAGAACCCCTTACGCATTTTAAGGTTAAACCGCCTTTCCTCTAGTTTTAGTGAATGGCCACGTGTCTTATTGTATCTCCTCTCTCTGAATAGTTTGTTCCTTATGCTAGGGTCACCAGTACAGTATTTGTACATTGATATCATATCCCCCCTCAATCGTCTCTTCTCCAGAGAGAATAAGTTCAGTGCTTGTAGTCTTTCCTCATAGCTGATGTCCTCCATTCCCCTAATTATTTTTGTTGCCCTTCTCTGGAGTCTTTCCAATTCCAGCACATCCTTCCTGAGGACCGGTGCCCAGAACTGGACAGCATACTCCAAATGTGGCCGGACCAGAGTCTTGTAGAGCGGGAGAATAATCTCTTTATTTCTGGAGTGAATCCCCTTTTTTATACATCCCAGTATTCTGTTGGCTTTGCTTGCAGCGGCTTGGCATTGCATGCCACTGCCAAGCCTGTTGTCTACCAGTACCCCCAGGTCCTTTTCCATCCTAGACTCGCCCAGAGGTTCCCCCCCTAGTGAGTAGCTTGCTTTCTGGTTTCTGGCCCCCAAGTGCATTACTTTACATTTTTCAACATTAAACCTCATCTGCCATGTAGTTGCCCACCCCGTTATTTTGTTCAGGTCCGCTTGTAAGGTTTCCACATCCTGCATAGAAGATATTGGCATGCTTAGTTTAGTATCATCCGCAAATACTGAGATTGTACTAGATATCCCCTCCTCTAGATCATTTATGAATAAATTAAACAGGATTGGTCCCAGGACCGAACCCTGGGGGACCCCACTTTCCACACCCGCCCAAATCCGAGTACTCCCCATTAATCACCACCCTCTGGACTCTCCCCTGGAGCCAGTTCTCTATCCAGGTACTCACCTTACGGTCCATACCTACCTTCCTTAGTTTGTACAGTAAGCGTTTGTGGGGAACGGTGTCAAAGGCCTTTGCAAAGTCCAGATACACCACATCCACAGGCTTACCTTTATCTAGGTGGCAGCTCACTTCATCGTAGAAGGTTAATAGATTGGTTTGGCAAGAACGATTTTTCATGAATCCATGCTGATTACTAATTATAATACCGTTTTCATTACTAAAGTCTTGTATGTGGTCCCTTATCATCCCCTCCAAAATCTTGCAGACTACTGATGTTAGGCTGACCGGTCTATAGTTACCCGGGATACATCTCAGCCCCTTTTTAAATATTGGTACCACGTTGGCTTTTTTCCAATCAGCTGGCACCATACTCGTCTGTAAACTATCCTTAAAGATCAAGAATAATAGTCTGGCAATCACCTGGCTGAGCTCTTTCAGAACCCTTGGGTGAAAGCCATCCGGTCCCGGTGATTTATTTATGTTAAGTTTCTCTAGTTTAGTTTTAGGTCTATCTTCTGTTAGCCATGGCGGTATTTCCTGAGGTGTGTTGTTTAGTTTGGCCTTACAAGCTAGGTTTGTGTAGCCCCCCCAATTCTTTTGTGAAGACTGAAGAGAAGAAATTATTTAACACTTCCGCCTTTTCTCTGTCCTCAGTGGCCATATTTCCTTTGTCATCTTTTATGGGGCCAATGTGTTCTGGCCTCGCTTTCTTACTGTTTATATACTTAAAAAATTTTAATAAATGGTGTTCAACCAAAAAGTTGCATAATCAGAACTGTTAACCCCTAGCTGGCCCAGAGGAAGGAAAAAAAATGCTAAACATTTTAGATTAGATCATTTCCATGTTCATTTTTGAATATTTTTTACGTAAACGAAACTGTTACATGCTGCTTCCTAAGTGCTCACTGAAGCGAAAGACTTAAAAAAAAAGGAGATGCTTCTTCTGATGTTTAAGCTGCAAGTAACATACCTGGAGCCATCTGGAAACATCAAACATATACTTCATAATGCATATTTGATATTTCCAGATATACTCCAGGGAGCTGAAACAGGAAAGCAGCATAAACTGTTTGGTCTAATGTAATTTTAATAGGAGATTTGATGATACTTGTATGACAAACACCTCTACATAAGTCACTCTTGCATTTTTTTCGTATGACATTACATTTTTTTTTTTTTTATTACACTGTTTTAATAAAAACTTTGTTCACATATTTATTGTAAGCTGGCAAATGGTCTAAAGTTAGGAGAAAAATAAAAAAAATTTTTAGGATTTTTTACAACAGTTTTTTTTATTTTTTTTTACAACAGTTTTTAATCAAACTTTTTAACATTTTTTTTTTAATTTACTTAACAATATTGTTCTGACCTTGTATTTTAAATTATTTTAATAAACACCCTGGCAGATTGAGAGACGTTTGAAAAAAAAAAAATGCATTTTTGGTTATTTCACAACAGTTTTTCATTTTTCTTTTTCTCACTTTTTCTCTCATAATACTGTAGATCTAACATCGTATTCCTTTCTTCAAGCACAGCAGGTGCACAGTGCCATCTGCAAACTGGAAATGTTTATTTGTAGCCCAAGATTGACTGGATTGTTCCCAAATATAAATTTGCATAGTATAAAGCTGAAGTTTAATGTAAAAAAAAAAAAAAGAAAAAAAAATTCCTCGACAGCTTTAGTTACATTATTAATAATTCTATTTTAAGGGGGCGTGTCCTATGCCTACATACTTTTGCTAATAGGTGTCTCGTTTCCATTTGAAAAAGTTAAGAGGTATAGGAAAAAGGTTAATTAACCACTTGCCGACCGCCGCAAGTACATATACTGCGGAAGTCAGTCCCTCCTGGGCAAAGTGACGTACCGGTATGTCACTCGCCCGCGAGCCAATAGGGGGCGAGCGCGCACCGTTTGAAGCACGCTCCCGCCCCCGCTTGTTCACAGGGATCCCTGCGTGAGTGACCGGTGGCTCCGATGTCCGCCGGTCACTCGCGATCTCCCGCTGGAGAGGGAGAAAGTCAGGCAGCGGATGTAAACAAAGCCGCCTGTCATTCTCCCTGGTGTAACTGCAGAGATCACAGAGATTCTGCTATGTAGGATCGTATGTCTCTGTGGTTACATCACAAGCCATGCCCCTTGACAGTTAGCATCACGCCCCTAGCGACACACTTAACCCATTGATCACTAATAAAGTTAACCCCTTCCCTGCCAGTGTCATTTTTACAGTAACAGTGCATATTTATAGCACTGATTACTGTAGTAATGTCACTGGTACCCCCAAAAGTGTAAAAAAATGTCAGTCAGGGGTCCGATCTGTCCGCCGCAATGTCGCAGTCCCGCAAAAAAAAATTGTAGATCGCCGCCATTACTAGTTAAAAAAAAAACAATAAAAATGACAAAAATCTTTCCCTTAGTTAGTAAACGCAATAACTTTTGCGCAAACCAATCAAAATACGCTTATTGCGATTTTTTTTTTACCAAAAATATGTAGCAGAAAACAAATTGGTCTAAAATGTTAAAAAAAAATTAGATTTTTACTTTTTTTGGGGGAATTTCATATAAAAATATGTGAAAAATATTGTTATTTTTTCAAAATTGACGCTCTTTTTTGTTTATAGCGCAAAATATAAAAATTGCACAGGTGATCAAATACCACCAAAGCCCTGTTTGTGGGGAAAAAAAGGACGTCAATTTCATTTGGGTACAGCGTCGCATGACCGCGCAATTGTCCGTTAAAGTCACTCAGTGCAGAATCGCAAAATAGGCCCTGGTCTTGAGCAGCCAAATCCTCCGGGGCTTAAGTGGTTAAAGAAGAAAAAGGTCACAAACTGAAAATATATAAAATATTACAATTATTGAACATTAGAGATGGATATACATAGAGTGAACATTTTGTAAATTGAGGGTTCAATATCATTTTAAAGGGGTATCTGCTGCGTCTGTTGTATGATATGAATGTGAGCACTACACAGTTATTGTTTTTTAATGAATGTTATTACCTTATTGTTATATGTGAAAAAAAAAAAAATCTTTTAGCCACTATGAATTTCAAGGAATACATGCACTCCGATGCCTGGGATTTTACAATGAACGTTATAATATTAGAAAATATTCCCTCGGTAAATGGCGCATTGTGTATAGTGAATGGCAGGCAAAGGTTCTATTGAAGAGAATAGCAGTAAATGGTTGAATCCAGGTATAGGGAGGAGAGATTTCATTTCCCCTGAAGGGAACAGTAATTATTCTCCGTAGAATAAAGCATAAAAGGGAGAGAAACCTTCTTTAAAAGTTCTCTTTGATGTCGTAAAAGGCGGCTGATAATTACGAGGAAGAACAAGGGGAATAAAGAAATATTAGCAACCTAATTTGCAGGTGGAAAAGTCGGGTCTGTGATGCAAGCTGTTGTGCGGAAGTCGGATAACGGAGAATTTCTTTTTTATCGCGGTAAGGGAGGTTTGTTCATTCTCTGCCGGCAGCCATTTTGTAAGGGAGCATGGCCGGCAGCCAGTTTGGATTTTTTTTTTATCAAACTGTATTTAGAAATTTAGCACTAATTAGATGATCCTTATTTACAGATATTATGTATGTGGGTTATTATTGCAATATTTAACATAAAGCAAAACTCCAAATAATAATGAAAAGGCTATTAACCACTTGCCTACAGGGCACTTTCACCCCCTTCCTGCCCAGGCCAATGACTGATGGTCGGCACTGAAGGGCACTGGTAGGTGGCGCTGAAGGGCACTAATTAGTGGGACTGATGGGCAATGATAGGCACTGGTAGGTAACACTTATGATGGGGCACTGATTGGCACTGATAGGTGGCACTGGTGAGCACTGATAGGTGGCGCTGGTGGGCACTGGTAGGTGGCACTAGTGGGCACTGGCAGATGACACTGATAGGTGGCACTGGTGGGCACTGGTAGGTGGCACTAGTGGGCACTGGCAGATGGCACTGGTGGGCAATGATAGGTGGCACTGGTGGGCACAATTTGCCCTCTCCTCTTCAGGACCAATGTCCCTCTGACAGCAGCCGGTGATCGTTTTTTTTTCTCCTCACGCTGACAGTGTGAGGAGAAAAAAAACAGCTGATCGCCGGCTGCTTTTTATTTCACATGATCAGCTGTCATTTACAGACAGCTGATCACGTGATATACTGCGGCAGGCTGGCTGGACGCGCGAATCGCCGTACCCATATGACGCTCCTCGGGAGGAGACGCGAGAGGGGAAGCTGATCTGCGTGGCCGGCGGGCACGATTGCCGCTGGGCACCCGCGATTGCTCCCAGGAAAGACAGAACGGCGGTCTGCCGTTGTAAATACGGCAGACTGATGTTCTGTCAGTTATCGTCACAGGGCTTCTGTGTTCCTCCTATTCAGGAACACAGGTCCTTGTGTTGATCCAATAAGCCCATCCCCCTCACAATTAGAAAACATCCCCTAGGCTCACATTTAACCCTTTGATCGACCCTGGGTTAACCTCTTCCCCACCAGTGTCATTATTACAGTAACAGTGCATATTTTTAGCACTGATTACTGTAGTAATGTCACTGGTCCCCCCAAAAGTGTCAAAAATGTCAGTTAGTGGTCCAATCTGTCCGCCATAATATCGCAGTCCTGCTAAAAATTGCAGATCGCCGCCATTACTAATAAATAAATAAAAATGACATAAATATTTTCCCTAGTTAGTAAACACGATAACTTTTGTGCAAACCAATCAAAATACGCTTATTGGGATTTTTTTTTTAACCAAAAATATGTAGCAGAAATGTGATTTTAAATTTTTTTTTTTTTTGGAATGTTATATAGCAGAAAGTGAAAACTATTGTTTATTTTGTAGGATTGTCGTTTTTTTCTGTTTATAACGGAAAAAATTAAAATCACACAGGTGATCAAATACCACCAAAAGAAAGCTCTATTTGTGGGGGAAAAAGGACAGCAATTTTATTTGGGTACTGCGACACACGACCGCGCAATTGTCAGTTAAAATAACGCAGTGCCAAATCGCAAAAAATGGCCTGGTCATGAAGGGTTTAAAACCTTCCGGTCATGAAGTGGTTAATAAACGTATTATTATTTACCAAAAAATAACAAAATCATTAAAAAACAAAATATATCTTTTACTGTAGTGTTCACTTTTACTAGATGTCCTGAGTCTGATGGCCAGTATCTATTTAATCTGAGCCCAGGCCATCCTGGAGCTGCCCCCAGCCTGTGACTGGACAGTAAAAGGAGAAGCAGCAGAATAATGAGCTAAACCCTCTGTCACTACTCTCTCCTCCCGTCAGCATGATATGAAATTTAAAAGCAAAGTGAAGTGAGTGCTGCATAGTAAATTAGCAGCTAGCACACAAAGGTGAATATACAACATTTAATAGACAATGAAACAAAAAGTGGTGTGCAGTGCTCTGCTGTTATGAACATACAACAAAGTCTTATTATATGATAGACAAATATAGTCCTTAAATGTGGGAATCTGTGACATAAGAAAGGATATTCTGTGGTGATCAGTGGTGCAATGTCAGGCTTCTGCAGACAAGATCTACAGCTTTCTGCCTATACCTTTTTACAGGCAGTCTTTTAAAAGCTGCAGGGCTTGTGAATGAACTAGTAAAGCACTCATCCGCACCCTTGCAGTTCATTCAGAACTACAAGCCACCAGCCGTGATAAGAAAACTGTGAATGAATGACGCGGTTGTGCTGTTTTTAAGTTAAAGATCGTCCACCAGCTGTCATGGCGAGGGAAAAAATAAAGGAACTGGCGGCAGGAGCTGGAACACGTTATTAGGACAGGAGTTGTACCAGGGGAGTGGAGGAAAGCAAACGTGATTCCGATATTCAAAAAGGGTCAGAGGCATATATCGGGAAATTATAGGCCTGTCAGTCTGACATCGATAGTATGTAAACTTCTGGAGGGGATGATAAGGGACTATATCGTAGAGTTTGCTAAAGACAACAGCATCATCAGCAGTAACCAGCACGGGTTTACAAATGGGTGTTCTTGTCAAACCAATCTCTTAACATTCTACGAGGAAGTGAGCTGTGAGCTAGATAGGGGCAGACCAGTGGATGTGGTGTACTTAGATTTCGCTAAGGCGTTTGATACAGTTCCCCATAAGCGCTTAATTTATAAAATAAGGTCTGCAGGTATCGACAGCAGGGGTTGCTCTTGGATACGGAACTGGCTAAAAGGGCGTGTCCAAAGGGTGGTAGTAAACAGTGCATACTCAGACTGGTCTGAGGTAGTAAGCGGGATCCCCCAAGGCTCAGTCCTGGGACCAACCTTGTTCAATTTATTCCTAAACAGCATTGAGGACGGGATCAGTAGTTCGATATCAGTTTTTGCAGATGACACAAAATTGGGCAGGGCAATAACTGCACAGCATGAAGCAGATATCCTACAGGATGACCTGGACAAAATAACAGAGTGGGCAACGACTTGGCAAATGAGGTTTAACGTGGAGAAGTGTAAAGTTTTGCACTTGGGGACTAGCAACATAAAGGCACAATACACGTTAGGAGGGGAACCCTTGGGGGAATCAAAAATGGAGAAAGATCTGGGAGTCTTGGTTGATGATAGACTAGGCAACAGCATGCAATGTCAAGCGGCAGCTGCCAAAGCCAGCAGAATATTAGCATGCATAAAGAAAGGGATGTATTCCAGAGATAAGACTATAATCCTTCCACTTTATAAAACTCTGGTCCGACCACATCTGGAGTATTCTGTTCAGTTCTGGTCGCCAGTCCTCAGGACGGATGTGTTGGAGCTGGAGAGAGTCCAGAGAAGGGCAACTAAACTAATTAGGGGATTGGAGGACCTTAATTATGAAGAGCGGCTGCAATCGCTTGATTTATTCTCCCTGGAGAAGAGATGCCTGAGGGGGGACATGATAGCAATTTTTAAATATCTCAATGTGGATCTCAGCTTGGAAAAAAAACTGTTCAGTCGAAGGGATTGCATGAGGACTCGGGGGCATACAATGCGATTAGAGGAGAAGCGTTTTAACCTCAGGCAACGTGGGGGTTCTTTAATGTTAGGGCTACAAGATTTTGGAATTCTCTACCACAAGAGGTGGTTTCTGCGGGTAGTATGGTGGCTTTCAAAAGATTATTAGATGTACATCTCAAGGATCAGAACATTCAGGGGTATGTGAGATGATTACAGCCACACACCTACACAGGTTGAACTGGATGGACTGTTGTCTTTATTCAACCTCACCTACTATGTAACTATGTAACATGTTCCACCCTTTCAATGAGTGAAACTTGTAACATGTTCCAAAAGGTGAACTTAGCTTTCAAATGGAAATGTCTTAATTTTCCATAAAGATAAACTGAAAAAAGCTTTCTTCAGTAGCTTAAATAATATCAGGCCAAAATGTTGGTATACAGCAAATTACACAATGACTCACTGCCAGTATACTAGTCCCACACCAGGGTTTATGGTTCCTGTCTGCTTCAGGGTCCATTCAGTGCTCTCTTCCAGGCATGTTAATCCTTACAGGACCAAAGTACCTGTCATCGGGGTTGAAGGCTCTTTCTCACTCAAAATCACTCAGAGCCTCTGGATTCTGTGTTATATATAAAGACTTAACAATCCTGGGAAAGCTTTTCCTCTCTATTGGGTCACCCAGAAATCCACTACTCTGCATTGGTGAAAATTCCTGAGTACTCCAACAAGGCTTCTTTTCGTCCCCAGTAAAGGGACTACATCTCAAATAATGGGGACACATATGTGTCTTCCAGGCCCCATCCCTGGTGTCCTATGCAACCAACTGAAAACTTTTTTCTAATTTTGGAATTTTGGATAGAGTAGGGAAGGATAAGGGCTCCTGTTGGGTTTTTTTTTTTTTTTTACTGCTACCTGGGGCTTTATTAGAGATATTTCCCCTCCCTTCCTGCCCTGCTGATAATTCTTTCACCAGACAGCAAATGAGAGGCACATCTGCTACAAGGACTCAGGCAGAAATACAAATCTAGAGATTGGACACCAGTGTAGAGAACAATTTCCAGGCATGTTGTACCTAACAGAGATCACTAGTGATGCAGAATAGATGGTCAAGGAGTTAAAGCATCAATTACTTTTAATGGGTCCTGCTGATTGTTGCCAAAAGTAAGTCTCCAGTGCCTTTCGAGGGCTAACCAGTCTCCCTACATTAGGGCAAAAGGGTGCAACACCCATAGTAATATTTTTAGGCAGAAAATGCAAGACGAAATGCATAAAATATATATTATATAGTTCATACTTCAAGAAATAAGATGTCAATATAATATGTCAAATAAACTAAAATCTGAGAAGAATCTAGCCTTCCTCTACTTTTCTAAAGAAAACCATTTTTACTTGTTTGGGTTAAGCTTTATTCATACTGGCACTGTAGTAGGGCATAGTTGCAGCACAGTCCCATTGAGTTCAATGCATCGCAATGCATGCATTGCGGCATCACAATGAGAAGCATCGCTGTCGACACAATGGGGGTTATTTACTAAAGCTGGAGAGTGTTACATGTGGTGCAACTCTGTATAGAAACAAATCAGCTTCCAGGTTTTATTGCCAAAGCTTAAAGTGTTACTAAACCCACAACAGTAAAATCAGTCTGTATATGTAGTAAAGCATGCTCACTGTGAAACCTAAGGGGTTATCCTCTGCATTGTGTAAACGGGCTGTTTGATCCTGTCTTCTCTGATCCTCCCCTTCTTCCACTATCCCCAATCCATCGCTTTATAAGACACTGCCTTTGGAGTCACTCTGCACATGCTCAGTTTGGTGTGTATTGTTAAAGGATTTTTTTTTTTTGTTCTTGGGAGGGTGCATGTAATCAGCACATGGGCAATCAGCACTGTCCAGACAGAGGGTCAGGGGTCCTGCAGCCTCACAGAACAGTCAGAGTAGAATGAAAACTCCTTCAAACTTTAACCAGACACTGATAGATGTCACAAGACTGCATTTCTATGTTCTGTGTACAGTGGGAGACCAGATATAGTGAATGTAGGGTCCTTAATGTTGTAAGATTTCAATTGAATAAGCTGAAGTTAGAAGCTGATTGGCTACAGTGCACAACTGCACCAGAGGTAAAAAAAAATCTACCCCATTGTCTCAAACTAACCATTCAGCTGCCATGTAAATTTATAGTTGGGCAGTACAAATGTGGATCAACTTTCTGTGTTTACCTGCCACCTCCAGATGTGGGAAGTGCTGCCTGTCAAACTCACCCATTGGGTGAGTCAAAAGGGACTCAGAGGAGGATTGGGCCAGAGTGCAGGGGGGCAATTTCCCCCGGGCTGCTCTGATGCCCCATAAAAAGGCTGCACTGCTTCGCCACAGACATGACTAAAGGATTCATGCTGAAGAGAAGTAAAAAAGTCCCTGCCACTGACCTACTGAGTGTGGGATGAAGACAAGGACAGAGCACAGGCCCCCCCCCCCCCCCAGCATGGATGGTGTAAACTGTGTCTGAGCAGAGGCCGGTTCCATGCCTCACTGGAGACTCTCCTTCCCCGGCCAGCCCTGACCATGCTTTCCCAGCTCCCCTCAATCAGCCTCCACTGGCAAAGTTGGGAACCTGGATTCGACTGGTGAGTAGAGAGTACCTGGAGCAGAGCTTCAGCATGGAATGGGGGTCAGGAGGAGGCCGGGAAGAAGGAGAGTGGGAGGGGGGGCTGAGTCGCTGCACCATGGGCCTCTGGTTTATTCTTGCCCCCTGGGCCGAAAGTTGCCAGTCAGCCCCTGAAGGGACTGCACCCATAGGTGTGTGCAGCCTATTGAATTAGGGTGTGCACCTCAAATCTCAAACAGACATGCATGTGTGTGTCTACATGTATATGGCCCAGCTGCATTCATCTCCCGGCTAGCACAATGAAATAGAAGTGCTTTAAAACTTCTCTTATGGCTGAGCTGGTTAGTCCCGGTTCACACTACCGCGACTTGGTTGCCTGACAAGTCGCGGTCCATTCTGTGCTACAGGAACTGTTCTAATAGGAGCGACTCAAGTCGCTCCGACTTAGAAAATAGTTCCTGTACTACTCCGGGGCGACATCGGAGCGACTTGCATTGACTTCCATTATGTGAAGTCCGTGCAAGTCGCGCCGAAGTCGCGGTGCACGCAACTTCACAGGTTCCTCCCGAAGTCGGATCGCCATAGTGTGAACCGACACTTAGAGTGAGATCTTTCCCATCTCCCCGCCCGCACAGAGAGTGATAATGCTAATGTGCACTAGGTGATTAGGGTGTGCCCAGGCACATCCGGCACACCCTGTGCCTATGACTGCACCACAATCATGTGCCAAGTTTGCCTATTGAGGATGCAGCATGGTAGTTCGTTGTAAAATCCCTATTGGCATGAAAAAAAGAAAAGAAAAAACTCCACGAGGAATTGAAAAACAGACATGCAGGAGGCAGCGGTATCCTAAATGCCTGTAAACTGGCTGTCAGCCGTAGTCTAGAAACCAATTCACCGTGGACTTTGGACAGCTTATGTAGTCATCTGTATTTCCAGCGGAAGCTCAACTCCAAGTCCTTCAATGTCTCTTCCATGGTAACACAACAAGTATTGCAGGATAAACAGCTCATGCACTGTGAAGGAAGGCATATGGCGACCCTTGTATGTATTGATAATGGCGATTATCTCCTAAATACACCTATATAAGCAGACGGGGAGTCCATGCCGTGCTATTACATCTTCGGATGATCCACGCTTTGCAGAGGAGGATTGCAGTAAATTGGCGGAGCGGTTGCTGGTGGCAGCTGGGCTGCTATTTTATTTTATTTTATTTAATAAAGTTTCCGTTTTAAACAGTAAGCTTCATATACGGATCTCTTAATAATCCTGTGAAAAACAGAGATTTCATCAATTGCTTAATCATAATGAATTCTAACAATAATGATTAGAGTCTTAATCATGTTGTAATATATTATACCGGAGCAGCCGGGCTTGGGTTATATAATATGAGTGATTAAGGTGGTAATGATGAATTGATAATCATGTGCTTGTTGCGAATTATGGTGCACGCAAATCATTCACGGTTGTGTATTGACTATACAGTAAAACCTTGGATTGAGAGTAACTTGGTTTGAGAGCGTTTTGCAACACAAGCACATTTTTTTTAAATCTTGACTTAATAAACAAGCGATGCCTTGATATACAAGTAGTGTCATGTCACAATTGAGTATAAAAGAGAAGAGAGGCGCCCAATATGGTTACATTTAATGAAGGTTCAATATTTAGCAACTCACATGGTTGATGAATATCAGGCATGCATGAATATGCAGGCATCCGGGGTAAAGCTGTCCACATAGACCATCCTCCTCACCGCCATCGACGTCATCCCCTTCCACTCTGCATTTCACGAGCGCTTCAAGCCTCGCTTTCAGATCCATAAAAGAAAGGAAAAGGAGGCGCAAACACCTAGTGCATTACCCGTGGTACTGTTTAAAATATTTTAATAAAATGCTGAATGCATACTCACAAACATGAAGAATTGAAATCGTGTTACAAATTCCCGTCCCATGTATGTTGGAACATGTCCTGGAAATTACGACTGCTAACGCGTTTCGGGAGTCAAGCTCCCTCCTTCTCGCTTTCAGATCACTCTACTGCAGGGTAGTCTTCCCGGTCAGGATTGCAAACTGACAGCGTTGAGAGCCGGCGGTGCAGAGGACGGTATATATATATATATATATTCAGAAATGTACCCCTTTTTGTTTGTTTATAGCGCAATAAATAAAAATTGAACCGGTGATCAAATACCACCAAAATAAATCTCTATTTGTGGGAAAAAAAGGACATCAATTTTATTTGGGTACAGTGTTGCATGACCGCGCAATTGTGCGTTAAAAAAACGCAGTGCCAAATCGCAAAAAATGGCCTAGTCATGAAGGGGGGGGTTAATACTTCAAGTGGTTAATCATCTTTCACTTCCTACTGCCACTGCCATAGTCAGACATGCAGATACATCACAGTGAGAAGAAAAAGTAGATATAAGGTACTTAACTCTTTCACCTGTTAAGCAGAATATGGTGGTGGGATTTAATGGAAAGCCCTTGGCAGCTCTACAACATGGCGAGGGGTCCCCTAGGTAAGAGGGGGTCCGCAAATTATAACATTTTATTTCCGATAACAAGTTGATCATAGGAAGGTAAGTGGTAGCCAACTTGTTTCAGTCACCAAAAGGTTCCCATTCATCAAGGCTTGAAAAAATGAAGCAGACAAGGTAATAACACTGTGAGAGAGTCCCCTGACTTCTACCGATTCTCTATGTCCAAAACCTTCCATATGCTGGCTTGTGAGGAAGGTGAAGGGACTATTTTACATATATTTTGGAGATGTCCATGGATCCTGCCTTCTTCCTGCTACACCATAACAAATTCCCTAAAAGGATGTATAAACGTTCACTGATCAGTAACTTGGTACCTCATTGGTTCTACCAGATTAGTGAGGTTAAACAGATAGAAAACCTGACTGCAATGGTTGAAGGCAGGAAGCAAGATATCAAAACTCTTGCTACCGCCTGGACTGTTGGTTTGAAAATCCCTAATACATTTTTAGTAATAGATCCTACATTCTGAGTTAAATCTCCCAACACCCCAAGTTTCAATATGGATCTGAAGCCGAAATTACTTTATATCCTTCCACTTTATGAACTGAAGGATCCTAAATGTATTCTGTATTCTTGAGATCTCAAAAGAAATAAAATATATATTAAAAAAAATAATGAAGCAGAAATTTTGGGGCTGCCTGAACAACCTATATTGCAGTACATGGCCAATAATTTGAAGAAATGGATAACCCAATCTACTTTTTCTGGGAACCTGGGCCTTATCCCTACCTAAAAACACAGAGATTTCCCTAGTTCCTCATACAGTGGCTGATCTGTGCGGAGGTACTGATCCATGCCCCTGTTCTATATACTCTGCCAGTGGGTATAAAATTCGAAATAAATACATAAGAGAAACATAAAAAATTGATGTTTAAATGGAAAGCGAACATTTTCCTAAGATGGTGTTACTTTTTTCCACTGAGCATTTAAAGTGTAAACCAAGGCAAAAACTTTTATTTTTAATTTTGGATAGAATGGAGAGAGATTCGAACCTCTGTCAGGTTTTTATTTCTGTCTGTGCCCCCGTTTGGGAGATTCACCTTCTCTATAATTTTCCAATATCACCGAAAGATAAAGAAAATACAAAAATAGAGGGGAAATCTTCCAATGGGGACACTAGTTCTGGTAAGGGATTCCTTTACTCTGGAGGGAGTTTCTCTCACTTCCTGATTTGGGTACGGGACTGGAAGTGAAGAGAAATTCCACAGTGGGACACAGATGGCAAAATAGACTTTCCCAGATTCATTACTTCCACCTTACTGTATGCAATTAAAAAAAAATAATAATAATGTTTTGTCTTTAGTTCTACTTTAATTTAAATTTTACTTCTTTAGTGAACCAAGCATTGCCACTAATAAAAACGTAAATGATGATGATGAATAGTATACATTATAATTAAATTAAATTGAAAAAATTAGTGTAAAGTTACATCGGAGCAATTGCAAACAGGATGTGAATTAATCAAATGATTGTGAAATAAATTATCACCGTGATTACATATATTAAATACAATGTGTTTACATGAATAAATAAATATGTGACTGAATTAATATCAACATGGTGACATGGAAATTATATCAACATGATTGCATGAAATAACAAACGTGATTGCATAAAAGTATATATATAAAAAAAAAAAATATATAACTAAATAAATAAAGGTGTGTTGAGCTGCACATCTGAACAACAATATGTTGAAGATTTCTGATTAAGCAAGAGACCGCGCTCAAATTAGGCAAAAAATATATAAATATATAAATTTAATACAGCAAGTGAAATTCCATGAAAAGGTTTTGTTATATATATATATATATATATATATATATATATATATATATATATATATATATATATATATAGTGTCCAGCGTGACTAAAACCAAATAAAGCGCTTTAGTGCCCGTGCTTTCAGATGAGTATGGTGGGTATCAAAGATCATTCAATGGAATCCATTCAGTGGATATGTGCTGTCCTCCACCTCTACTACATGCACAGCCCTTTTACCAGATAGCCCTTAAAGTATGGCGACTCCTGATGATGTCAGACGCACACTGACGAAATGTGTCGGATCCCGTGAACGCTACTACGTCACTTCTGGTCACTGGAGCACAGTTGGAATGCAGGGCGGCGTTCCGGACATCGGTGACTCCAGCCAG